>NW_024871006.1:3722500-4322500 GCF_019054845.1 Dipodomys spectabilis | reverse complement strand
ACGGGCCAGGGGCCGGCCCGAGCCCGCCGCGGGCTCCTCGCGCCTTCCCGGGCCCCCCACGGGGCCGCGGCTCAGGCCCGGAGCTCCGCGCCATTTTCCTCCCTCGCTTCCTCCCGCCCGCGCGGGAGGAGGCCCGCCGCCCTCCCCCGCCCCCGGGCCTCCGAGCGCGCGCGCCGCGAGGCGGGCCGCCGGTCGCGGGCGCTCGCGGGCCCACAGGCCCCGCGCGGGCTCCCCGCTCGCCCGCCGGCGCGCGTGAGGAGGGCGTTGGGAGCGCGGAACCCATCCTCGGCGTTGGCGGGAGTCCCGTCGCGACCGCGCAGGGCTCCCCACTCGCTGCACCGGTCGTTTGGGGGCCGCGGCGACCGATCCAGGGCGAGGGGGTGAATCAATGAGCCGCTGCTGGGCCTGGAACCGAAGGGCTGCGGCCGCCAGTCCCGGGCCGCGGGACTCCCGAAGACCATTTCCCACTTGAGTGTCCTCAGGGGCGCGAGGGGGAGGGGCGGCGACCCGCCCCGGGGTGCCAACGATCCCCGAACCCACGGGTGCCGGGTGGTTTGGAGAAGTTGGAGGTTGAGGCTGGAGCCAGAGACTCGGCGGGGCTGAACTTTCTTAGGCACCAAACGGCTTCTCGGCAGATCTAGGGGAACACGCAGCCAGGGGCACGCGGAAACCCCACTACTTTAGGTTGCTTTTTTGACGCCCTCCCCCATTCGCCATCACTCTCTCTGGACGGATTTTGGGGCTGCGGAATTCCTTGATGAACTTGAGATTGGGGTGAAATCTACAAGGACTTGGGAGAAAACTATTTGACTTCAACTCCCAGGGAAAAGGAAAAATCAGATATTTTGCCCCAAAATAATGCAAAATGGAGCTAAGAGTGAGTACTAGTAGATAGTGATGCTCCCGAGGGAATCTTGGTAGCCTTTAGCTGGTTTTATAGAGCTAGGTAGGTAGATAGGATTAGATTTAAATTTTTAAGCTGGGGCTTGCTAACTTTTTAACAAGAGAGATAGTGATGACTTTTGAATTGCATGTTGTGGAGGTCTTGTGTTTTTTTTTTATGTTTTATTTTTTTTCTCTCCATCACCCCCATTCAATTTCAGCCTGTGTTCTTATATCACTTTGGAAAGGGAAAAGATATTTACTCTTTAGGGGCAAAGATACCTTGGCAATAGGGAAATAATGCCATTTAACAAAAATTTTCAAACTTAGGAGACTATTGCAGTAAATTTGATGAAACCCTCATTTTACAAATGTTCATCTTGACAGTGATAGTATCTCATGAAGGCTTTTCTGTTCTTGAGACAGCTCTAAGGTGTTGCTGCTGGATTTCTCATCTCAGATTGATTTCAGCGGCTGAAAACAGCTGTGTACTGTTTTATCATGCAGCATGAGAAACCTGTTGATTTCTGAGGCAACTTGGGCCGCTGCTGCTTTAAAAGGTGTTTGTATTTTACATTTTCCAAATTATACTTTTATTTTTCTTTCAACAGGAAGGAGTCAAGACTGAGAACAACGATCATATTAATTTGAAGGTGGCGGGGCAGGATGGTTCTGTGGTGCAGTTTAAGATTAAGAGGCATACACCACTTAGTAAACTAATGAAAGCCTATTGTGAACGACAGGTGAGGAATTGATATGTGCACTTCCACTACATATATGTTAAAAAAAACTTCTTGACACTTAGTAACTAGATTGGCATAATATTACAACAATTCTGCGGTAGGATGAATATGCACCTATGTATCAGTTTTGTCATACACTTTATAGATTCCTCATAAAAGCCTTAGGATGGATTGGCTAGAATTGTGTGATCCTAGTACTATACCAGGAACAAATCTGTTATATTCATAAGACTTGGTAATAAACTCCCAAATAAAAGGAATTAATACTTTCGTAAGAAAATAAGCTGGGTGACGGTGGCTCACTCCTGTAATCTTAGATAGTCAGAAGACTGACATCTGAGAATCCAGGTTTGAAGCCAACCAGTGCAGGAAAGTCCATGAGACTCTTATCTCCAATGAACCACCAGAAAACCGGAAGTGGCGCTGTGGCTCAAGTGGTAGAGCACTCACCTTGAGATGAAGAGCTCAGGGACAGAGCCTAGGCCCAGAGTTCAAGCCCCATGACTGACCAAAAAGAGACAGTGAGCTTGCTAAAATTTTTTGGTAATCTCTTTTTATATGTACTTTAAAAATGCCTAATGTCAGAACACATTTTGAATATTTTAACCAGTTTGGAAATTTAATATTAGTTTTAGGACATTGCAGTTTTTCTGAAACATGTGAAATGTGACATTCACCTTTTTTTTCCCCCTTTGATCAGTCTGGTAGCTTAAGCTAGGGCCTGGGCAGTAACCCTGAGCTTTTCCTGGCTTTGAACTGTGACCCTCAGATTTTAGCCTTCTTAGTAGGTAAGATTACAGGCTTGAGGCACCAGCGTCCTGCAACATTCAACTTTTTTTGTTGTTGTTACCAGTCATGGGGCTTGAACTCTGGGCCTGGGCACTGTCTCTGAGCTCTTGAGCAGGCCCTCTACCACTTGAGCCATAGCATCACTTCTGGTTTCCTGGTTGGAGATAAGCATCTCACAGACTTTGCTGCCTGGGCTGACTTTGAATCATGAATCTCAGATCTCAGCCTACTGTGTGGCTAGGGACTACAGGCATAAGCCATTGACATCCTGCAGACAGTTCTTTAGATTTGAACAGATGGTTTTGATAGATTAGTGTAAACTTCTAGTCATAGGACCTTTATTCAAGGATGTGGAGTCTGTACTAATAAGACAAAAGTAAATTTATAACTTGGAAGAATAACAAAATTCCTGGAACCTAGGGCAGTAAATGCAACAAAATGTGGCAGCAGAAGTATGTGTAAGATATAAAGATTGGTCCTTTTTTCTTTTTGGGTGTATGTGTGTGTGCTGAACTCAGGATCTTGAACTCTTGTAGTCTTAGCTATTTTATATGACTGGCACTATACCACTTGAATCACATCCCTACTTCCAGACACACTCTTGGCTGGTTAGTTGCTGACTGCCCTGGCTGGCTTCAAATCAAGATTTTCAGATCTCAGCCTCCTGAGGAGTTGGGATTACAGATGTGAGCCACTACCACCAGATACCCTTTAGGTGTTTGGGGGTCTTTTTTTTTTTTTTTTTGGTTGGTTGTGGGGCTTGAATTCTGGGCCTGGGTGCTGTCCCCGAGTACCGAGCTCTTCAGCTCAAGGCGAGCACTCTACCACTTGAGCCACAGTACCACTTCTGATTTTCTGATGGTTAATTGGAGATAGGAGTCTCATGGACTTTTAACTGCCCAGCTGGCTTTGAACTGTGATCCTCAGACCTCAGCCTCCTCAGTAGCTTCGATTACAGGTGATAGCCACCGGCACCCGGCTACCCTTTAGGTTTTAAAACAAGGTCTCACTGTATAACCAGACTGGACTCAAACTCAATCCTCTCAGCCTTTCCAATGCTGGAATTGCAGGTGTACATCAATATAATATTCATGTGTAAGTTGCAGTAGGATAAAACTGAGAGGTGAGTGTTTTTTTTGTTTTTTGCCATTGTCATTTATGGGGCTTTTGAACTCTGGGCCTGGGCACTGTCACTCAGCTCTTCAGCGCAAGGATAGTGCTCTACCACTTGAGCCACAGCACCACTTCTGATTTTCTGGTGGCTTATTGGAGATAAGAGTCTTGGGGACTTTCCTGTCCAGGCTAGCTTTGAACCCCGATTAGCTCTCATCCTCCTTGAGTAGCTAGGAGCCACAGGCGCCCAGCTTTTTTCCCTTTTTTTCTTTTGGTGGGTTGTGGGGCTTGAACTCTGGGTGCTATCCCTGAGCTCTTTAGCTCAAGGCTAGCACTCTACCACTTGAGCCACAGTACCACTTCCAGCTTTTGTCTGTGTATGTGATACTAAGGGATCAGACCCAGGGCTTCTTACATGCTAGGCAAGCACTCTACCGTGGAGCCACATTCCTAGCCTTTTCTTTTTCTCTCTATTTTTTTTTTGGTTGGTCCTGGGTCTTGAACTCTGGGCCAGGGCGCTGTCCCTCAGCGCTTCAGCTCAAGGTGAGTATGCCACCACTTAAGCCACAGCACTACTTCCCTTTTTCTGGTGGTTTATTGGAGATAAGAGTCTCACAGACTTTTCCTGCCTGGGCTGGCTTTGAACCGTGATCCTCAGATCTCAGCCTTCTAAGTAGCTAGGATTACAGGCATAAGCCACTTGCTCTCAGCTTTTGTTTTTTTGACAGTAATAGGGTTGAACTCAAATCCTCATATTTGCTTTGTTACTACCACTTGAGCCGTTTCTCTCGCCTCCTTTTTTTTCTCTCTGTGTATGTGTGTGCATGCACCTGCATGCATGCTAGGGCTCAAACTTAGAATCTTAGTCTATTTTTGGGGGAGGGGGGTCACGGGGCCTGAACTCTGGGTCTGGGCGCTGTCCCTCAGCTCTTCAGCTCAAGGTTAGTGCTCTACCACTGGAGCCACAGCACCACTTCCGGCTTTTTCTGTTTATGTGGTGCTGAGGAATCGAACCCAGGGCCTCATGCTTGCAAGGCATGCACTCTACCGCTGAGCTACCTTCCCAGCCCCTAGTATCTTAGTCTTGCTATGCTTTTTTGTTCATGGCTGGGCCTCTACCAATTGCATAGTACATCTACTTCTGGTTATGGGTGGCTCACCTGGTGATAAATCTCCAAGTTTAATTGAGTCAGTGGCTCATGTCTGTAATCCTAACAACTCAGGAAGATGAGAGCCGAGGTTCTGAAGTCAGCCTGGGCAGGAAAATCTGAGACTTTTTGTTTTTGTTCAGTTGTGGGGCTTGAACTCTGGGCTCTGGGCACTATCCTTCAGCTCAAGGCTAGTGCTCTACCATTTGATCCTTAGTACCACTTCTGATTTTCTGGTGGTTTATTGGAGATAGTCTCACAGACTTTCCTGCCCAGGCTGGCTTTGAACCTGATCCTCAGATCTTAGCCTCCTTAGTAGCTAGAATTACAGGCATGAGCTACCCAGCACCCAGCAGATTCTGAGACTCTTACCTCTGCTAAAGCACCAACAAAGCTAGAAATGGAGCTATGGCTCAAGTAATAAGTGAACTAGTCTTTAGCAAAAAAAGCTCAGAGATAGTGCCCAGGACCAACACATATACACACACATCTCCAAATTTGCCTTCTGGGCTGGCTTTTTTTGTTGTTGGTCATGGGGCCTGAACACTGTCCCTCAGCCCCCTCAGCTCTTCAGCTCAAGGCTAGCACCCTTCCACTTGAGCCAAAGCACCACTCCCACCTTTTTCTGCTTATGTGGTGCTGAGGAATCGAACACAGGGCCTCATGCTTGCAAGGCAAGCACTCTACCACTGAGCCACCTTCCCAGCCCCATGGCTTTGAACCTCCATCCTCAGATCTCAGCCTCCTCAGTAGCTAGGGTTGTTGGCATCAGCTAAACTGTGTGTCACATTGTGACTGTTCTACACATTGTATCCATATCAAATCCTCTATCACTCTCCCTTACTCTCTCCCCTTAGTCCAGCAATTTCAATAGGTTTCATTGTTCTTTTTTCATACATGCAAATAAACTTACTGTTCATCTTCATTTACTGTTTTTTAACCCTCCCCACTTGGTTATCATTTTTGAGATGGGATTATGTGTTGCTTTTTGTTTGTGCTGGTCTGTGCTGTTTGTTTTTGCCCATCATGGGGCTTGAACTCTGGGTCTGGCCATGTCCCTGAGGGTTTTTTTTCCCCCTTCAAGACTAGCATTCTACCACTTGACTCACATCGCCACTTTCTGGGTTTTTCTGTCTATGTAGTACTGAGGAATCCAACCCAGGGCCTCATGCATACTAGAAAAGCATTGTACCACTTTGAGCCACAGCTCCACTTCAGTTTTTAGTGGTTAATTTGAGATAAGTCCCCTGGGGACATTTCTGCTCAGGCTGGCTTTGAACTGAGATCCTCTGATCTTAGCTTCCTGAGTAACTAGGATTGTAGGTATGAGCGACCAGTTGTGTGAGGATACCTCCAATAAAAGATTAAAAATAGAAAAGTGAGCTGGGAAGGTGTCTCAGTGGTAGAGTCCTTGCCTTGCATGCATGAGGTCCTAGGTTCTATTCCTCAGCACCACATAAACAGAAAAATCCAGAAGTGCTGTGGCTCAAGTGGTAGAGCACTAGCCTTGAGCTGAAGAGCTGAGGAACAGCGTTCAGGTCCCACTTACCAAACAAAATAGAAAAGTGGAGATGTGGCTTAAATGGCACAGTGCTCAGGCCCTGAGTTCAAACTGTTAGGACCACCACAAAGACAAAAGGTAAAACTTTGCCATTAATGTTTTGGCATTGAGTTGTTAATTTGTACAATCACAAGTTTTAGTGTTAAAAACTGATTTAAAGTTATTTCAGCTGTGGGTGTTGCATGTAGATTTTCAAGGAAAGATTTGCTGTGGAAATGGAATGTATTAATCACTTAACAAGAGTCATTTTTGTCAGTAGTGAGTTAGGGCCTCACATTTGATGAGCAGGTGCTCTTCCACTTGACCACATCCCTCCAACCCTTCTATTTTAGGTGTTTTTGAGGTAAGATCTCCTTTGGGAGGCGTAGATATGGTCCTCAGGTATATTTCTGTAACTGGGATATCAAATATGACCCACCATGCCCGACTTTTTCTGTTGATAGTATCTCCTGCCTGGTTTACCAGAAGTATTTTAAAAAGGAAAGCAGTATGATCTTATTATGGGTAGATTTGTACATATGCAGTGATACCTTATTAGAGAAGAAAAGTCTCACAATTTTTTTTTTTTTTTTGGGGGGGTCCGGTCGTGGGGCCTGAACTCTGGGCCTGGGCACTGTCCCTCAGCTCTTCAGCTCCAGGCCAGCGCTCTACCACTTGAGCCACAGCGCAACTTCCGGCTTTTTTTTTTTTTTTTTTGCTCATGTGGTGCTGAGGAATGGAACCCAGGGCCTCATGCATGCAAGGCAAACACTACCACTGAGCCACCTTCCCATCCCTCACAAATGTTTACTGAACACTTTGTTTCATTATTTAGTCTTAGAAACTGAGCTGAGTTTTCTGTGAAATTGGTATGTAATAAGCTTATGTAACAGTTGTACTTTATAATTTAGAATGATACAGGAGTCACTTTGTTTCCTTGTCTTCATTTGGTTATTAACAGCTTTTCTCTTCCCCCACTTTCTCTTTATCTGCTAAGTAATACCTCATAAGTGAAATATAGTATCGCAGAAGGGCATGTTTATAATGTTAATATAAATACAGCTAGAAGCTGGGTGCTGGTGGCTCATTCCTCTAATCCTAGTTACTCAGGAGACTGAGCTCTGAGGATCACGGTTCAAAGCTAGCCAGACCATTCAGAAAGCCAGAAGTGATGCTGTGGCTCAAGTGGTAGAGCTCTGGACTTGAGCTGAAGAGCTGAGAGTGGCCAGGCCCAGAGTTTAAGCCCCATGCCCGACAAAAAAAAAAAATACAGCTAGAACCCAAGCACACTATCTATACTTTTTTTTTTTGGTCCTGGGATTTGAACTTGGGATCCTGGGTACTGTTCCTGAGCCTCTTTGTGCCATAGAGCCACTTTTGGCTTATTCTGTTTATGTGATATTGGGGAATCAAACCCAGGGCTTCGTGCATGCTAGGCAAGCACTCAACCACTAAGCCATCTTCCAACCACTTCCCTCCCTGCTCCCCCGGCTTTCCACTGAGATCCTTAGATCTTAGCCTCCTGAGTAGCTAGGATTACAGATGTGAGCCACCAGTGCCTGGGTGCCTGGCTATGTAAGACTTATTCCAAACTACTCAGAAAAAGCAGGAAGTAGCACTGTGGCTCAAGTGATAGAACACTATCCTTGGGCAGAAGAAACTGAAGGATAAGCTGGGGGCCAGTGGTTCACACCTGTAATCCTAGCTACTCCAGGAGGCTGAGATCTGAGGATCACAGTTGAAAGCCATCTCGAGCAGGAAAGTCTGTGAGGCTGTGACTCAAGTGGTAGAGCGCTCGCCTTGAGCTGAAGAGAGCAGGGACAGTGCCCAAGCCCAGAGTTCAAGCCCCACAACCGAAAAGATTGAGATCTGAGAATTGCAGTTCAAAGTCAGCCTGGTTGAAAAGTCTGTGACTGTTATCTCCAATTAATCAGCAAAAAGTTAAAAGGGATATGACTCAAGTGGCAAACCTCCAGCCTTGAGTGAAAAAGAGCAGAAGGTCCTGAGTTCGTTCCCAATACTGACACACAAAAAATGTGAAGTATGATTTCACGTTTATTGCTGTCTTGCCATCCCATCAGTACTTACTGAGCAGCACCCACTGTGTAAAGGATATGGGGCTAAGCCAGACAGATACTGTGCCTTTCCCTCCATGTTGCCGACTATACTTAGCCAGCTGGTTCTATAGGGAAGTTTTAAAGACTGACAGCTTAATTGCTTGTTTTCTGGTCAGAATGTCTTGACAACTCCAAGGTGAAAAATACACTGTAGGGGTTAAAATTAAGGACTGGAAAAATTTTATTTTGATCACTCATACCTTTTAAAGCATATGGTAGAGTTTTTCTCCTTTTAGAAGGTTTATATTTTGTTTAATTCTTCGGTACAATACTGGGAACGCAAACCAAATTCCTACGTATGTTAGGTAAAACTACCCATTATTCCAGCCAGTTTACTTAATGTCCTAACTTTGGAGAAATCCTTAAGATTTTACACACACATTGAAGTGTTAACATATTGATGACTGTCTTTGATTATCTCAGTTTATCTACCATATATTTTACCATATACACATTTTTATTTAAATGGAGTTCTTATTTCTTGATAATGCCTTTTTTTTTTTTTTTTTACACTATTTTAGGGTTTGTCAATGAGGCAGATCAGATTCCGATTTGATGGGCAGCCAATCAATGAAACAGACACACCTGCACAGGTAAAAAGCTATACTAATTAGGAAATTATCCTTTAATGTTTTTTTTTTAACTGTCTGAATTCCTGAAATTTCAGTTGTTAGCATATAATTCTTGCAGAAATGAAGTTATGTGAAGTGTGGCCAAAGGAGAACAGAATGGAAGGAGTAGGAGTAAATTCAGGAAATGCCAAATAGTTTATTCAGTGAAGGGGATAATTTGGTGACTTAATAATCTCCCCCTTTGATATTATGAGTATTATTTGGAAAAAAAAATAAAA
The DNA here is from genome assembly GCF_019054845.1 of Dipodomys spectabilis. Classification (NCBI taxonomy): domain Eukaryota; kingdom Metazoa; phylum Chordata; class Mammalia; order Rodentia; family Heteromyidae; genus Dipodomys; species Dipodomys spectabilis. The sequence continues at coordinate 4,313,318 of NW_024871006.1, read as the reverse complement.
CTCCTGTGATTTCCTCTTGTTTTCTTGCTATATAGTCCTTGATCATGCCTAGGGTTTTCCACATGTAACTGGCTGTTGATCTTATTTTTAGCTTGTTACGGTGGAATGGATTTGCTTTTGTCTATCCTTAAGTCTAGCTGTTAGTCTTATAGGTTATAGTTTTAAGATTGACAAAAAGATATTGACAATAGGCAAATTTTCAAACCCTTACTATAAAAATAAGATGGTCCAGTGCTGGTGGCTCACATCTGTAAAAAAAAATCCACAAAGCTTATAAGAGATTTCCAGACACATAAAATTATAGAACCAACTTCAGTAATACACAAAGAAACTAAAGAATCAGAGACTACCACCTTTCCTTCTTTCTTTCAGTTGTACTGCGGGGGTGGGGGCGGGGTGTTAAAATCAGGACCTCAAGATTGGGAGGCCACAGCGCTGCCACATGAGCCACTACTTCAAAACTGATTATCAGGCTTTTTCTGAGTAGTTTATTCAAAGTCTCATGGACTTTCCTGCCCAGGCTGGCTTGGAACAGCAATCCTCAGATCTCAGCTTCCTAAGTAGCCACGATTATAGGTGTGAGCTACTGCCACCCACCATTTTTATTTTTTATTTTTTGCCAGTTGTGGGGGCTGAACTCTGGGCCTGGGTGCTATCCCTCAGCTATTCAGCTCAAGGGTAGTGCCCTACCACTTGAGCCACAGCACCACTTCTGGCTTTTTTCTGCTTATGTGGTGCTGAGGAATCAAACCCAGGGCCTGATGCTTGCAAGGCAAGCACTCTACCACTGAGCCAACTTCCCAGCCCCATTTCTTCTTTTTTTTTTTTTTTTTTTAATTCTTGTCTGCATTTTAAAATTCCAGTCCTGGAGAAAAGATACTGACAGTGGTTAAGTCCTTTGTACTACTGAATTTCTATTTTAATTGTCCAGTAAAAAATAGGGATAAATACAGCATGAGTGAAGTAGCACATCCAGATGCGGGTATATTGATACATCTTCATATTTGACATACATTAATGTTTTCAGAAAAGAATGATTTGAAGGACTTTACATTGGTGACCGTCTCCATGCAGCAACTTTATTTTGTGGCCACCAGGAGGTGCCAATTTCTCCTGAGAAGTAGGGAAAAATTAATCTGTTTAAATGAGAAGAACAAGTTTCCCTGTAAAACTGTTTCAATATGTAAATATTATGTTCCATAGAGTATTACTTGTTCAGAAAATAATAGAATAGATGACATCTTGCCATTCTTTCTTTAATTTTTTGGTGCCAGTACTAGGGGCTTGAACTGAGGCCTGGACATGATCCCTGATTCCAGTCCTAGAGTTTGAACTCAGTGTCTGAGCACTGTCCTTGAGATTTTTTTGATCCAAGCTTTTCCCTCTTGAACAAGAGCTCCTCTCCTGGCATTTTGGTGGTTATTGGAGAAAAGAGTTAATGACAGTCTTATGGGCTTTATTGCCTATGCTAGTTTCAAACTGATCTCCAGATCTCGGCCTGGAGTAGGTAGGATAATAAGCATGAGCCACTGGCACCTGCCTTTTTGTGCTGGTCCTGGGCTTTGAACTGTGTGGGCCTGGTCTCTTTTATTGAGCTTCTTTTCCTTGAGGGTAGCACTATCATTTGAGTCACAATTCCACTTCAGCCTTTTTCTGAATTGTTTATTGGAGATAAGGACCTTTGAACTAAGATCCCTAATAGCCCTCCTGAGTAGCTAGGATTGCAAGTGTGAGCCTTTGGCTGGAAAAGCAGTTCTAAACACTTGCTTACTCTGGTGCCTAGAGGTAACCAGTTTTGTGCATAAGTAAGAATAGACTGATATCTATACATGCATGTGCCTTTTACACATAAACCTGTAAAAAAAAGTAATACTATAGGCTGTTTATCTCTTAGTTTTTAGCCTAATGTAGAATGTTTCGTGTATCAGTGTACCATATTTCATATCTGAATTTCTATGGATATTTTTAAACAAATTCCGTGTTCCCCCCCCCCCCCTTTTTTTTTTTTTTGAGATAGGTTGTCACTGTGAAACTGTAGACTGAGTTTGAACTTTTGGTTCACTTGCCTTTAGCCTCCTGTTGCTGATATTACAGGCACCCACAATTCCTGGCTTAGAAAATGTCTTGCTAAGCTGGGTACCAATGGCTCGTGCCTGTTAATCCTAACTGCTCAGGAAGCTAAGATCTCAGTATTGTGGTTCAAAGCCAGCCCAGGTTTTTTTTGTTTTTTTTTTTTGGTCCGGTTGTGGGGCCTGAGCACTGTCCCTCAGCTCTTCAGCTCAAGGCTAGTGCCCTACCACTTGAGCCACAGCACCACTTCCAGCTTTTTTTTCTTTTTGCTTATGTGGTGCTGAGGAATCAAACCCAGGGCCTCAGGCATGCAAGGCAAGCGCTCTACCACTGAGCCAACTTCCCAGCCCCAGCCCAGGTTTTTATCTCCAATTAACCACCAGAAAACCAGAAGTGGAGCTGTGGCTCCAAAATGGTAGTGGTGGTGTGCTGTACTTGAGCAAAAAAGCCCAATGACCATGCCCAGGACCTGAGTTCAAGCCCAACAACTGACACCCCCCCCCCCCAAAAAAAAATAAATAAAATCTTTCTAAATTCAAACAGTATTATAGCACACACAGCACCCTTCTGTGGACATTGGTGGATTTTTTTTTTCCTCTGCTAGTTACTGGGGTTCAAATTCAGGGCCTGGTGCTGCTAGACAAGTAGTTTACCACTTGCCATGCCTCAGCCCTTTTTGCCTTATTTTTCTCATAGGGAGTCTTAATTTTTGGCTGGTCACGAATACAGTCTTCATTCTTAACACTTGCCACTTAAATCTCCTGTAGAGCTGACATGACAGCTATACCCTAGTATTCCCAGTTAATTGATTAAGAATGGGTAGTTATAAAGTGTATAAATAGGGTACTCCTGATTTCCTGAGAATCTGGGATCATAGGCATGAACCATTGCATCTGGGAGAGAGAGAAGAGGGTGTGTGGGTGTGGGTATGGTGTGTGTGGTGTGTCCTAGGGCTTGAACTCTGGGTTGGACACTGTCCCTGAGCTTTTTTGTTCAAGTCTATAGCACTCTATCACTTGACATAGCTCCACTTCCAGCATTTTTTGGTGGTTAATTGGAGATGGGAATTTCAGAAACTTTCCTTCCCTTGGCTGCTGTTAAACCATGATCCTCAGATCTCAGCCTACTTTGTAGCTTCTATATTAAACTTTTTTTTTTTTTTAAACCAGTCCTGGGGCTTGAACTCTGCCTGGGCACTGTCCCCGAGTTTCTTTTTCTCAAGGCTAATACTCTACCACTTGAACTACAGCACCACTTCTGGCTTTTTCTGTTTTTCCATACTGAGGAATCGAATCCAAGGCTTTATATATGCTAGGCAAGCATTTTATCAGTAAACCACATTCCCAGCCCCAAACTTTTATATTTTTATGTTAATACTACAGTGGAACTGAGGGCCTTGTAAGCTCCTTCAGCTTTTGTTATTCATGACTGGTACTTTACCACTTGAACCACACTTCTAGTCAGGTATTACTACTTGTTAATTTGATGCAGAATCTTCAGACTTTACCATGGCTGGCTTTGAAAAAAGCTCCTCAGACTTCAGCCTCATTCATAGGTGGATTACAGACATGAGCTACTGGTGTCTAGCTTTCCTTCCTCCTTATCCCTCTTTCTTTGAGACAAAGTTTATGTTATAGCCCAGACTGGACTTTAATCATATCATCCTATCTTTCTCTCTGGTGCTGGGATTACAGGTGACTGCCTTTATACTAGCTTGCATTAAACTGTGACATCATTGGTGAACTCTGGAATAGAGTAGAATTTTTGTATACTTTCCAAGATATTTAAGTCTGAAAACACAAAGATTCAAAGAATGCAATCAGTGATCTTAATTGTAAATTTTGTTCTTTCTTTTTTATGCTAGTTGGAAATGGAGGATGAAGATACAATTGATGTGTTCCAGCAGCAGACAGGAGGTGTCTACTAAAAAAGGGAACCTGCTACTTTGCTCCAGAACTTTGTTCTTATAGACCAAGAATACATTCTTAATTAGAAAACTGCAATTTGGTTCCACCACATCCTGACTACTACAGTATAGTTTTCTCTATTCTTTCATTTTCCCCTTCCCCATTCCTTTATTGTACATAAAGTAACTGGTGTATGTGCACAAGCATATTGCTTTTCTTTTTTCTTTTTCTTTTTTTTTTCTTTTAAACTAAATGGCCAATGGTATATTTTGATTGACATCAAATGGAGATGGGATGGGGAAAAATACTGGTCCTGTGAAAATATCCCCCTTCTCCATTCGTGGCATGCGCATTCAGCTTTTATCTTTATATTTCAGTAAGTTATTTTGCTCTCACTGTTTTAACAAAAAAAAGAAAAAAACAACAAAAATCCTTGCATACCTTGTTTGATTGGAGAATTTTAATGTTTTCATTTATCATTGTAAAACCAAGGACAATTTTATAACTTTTTTGTACGTAGCTGTTACATGTAGGGCAATCTGTCTTTAAGTAGGGGTAAATTACTCTTAAAAAAAAAAAAGAATCCTAGATAGTTTTCCCTTCAAGTCAAGCGTCTTGTTGTTTAAATAAACTTCTTGTTTAAAATGAGCTGTTTTTTTTATTACAAACATGAAACAAATAATACGAAACAAACAATAAGATGAAACAAAAAATAGGCTTGCTTAAAAGTACCATTTCACAGAAGTAATAAAATAACAAAGTTAAACAAATGTCTTAGCTTGGAAAGGCTTGAGGAGGGGCCTGTTCAAATCCTGCAACTTTGTAAGCAAAAAATGTGGGTCATGATTGGGATCAAGTCCACAATGCTTTTTTTTTTTTTTGTCGGTAGTGGGGCTTGAACTCGGCCTGGGCACTGTCCTTCAGCTCTTGAGCTCAAGGCGAGTGTTCTGCCGCTTGAGCCACAGCACCACTTCCGGTTTTCTGGTAGTTTGTTGGGGATAAGAGTCTCAGGGATCCTTCCTGCCCGGGCTGGCTTTGAACCAAGATCCTCAGATCTCAGCCTCCTGAGTAGCTAGGATTACAGGCGGAGCCACTGGCACCCAGCCACAGTGCTTTCTTTTAGAACCATTGCCTGAATCCAGGTGGGGTAATACAGACACATGGTAGGCTAGGTTGTGATTTTGTTTTCTCTGCTGATAAATCACCATTTGAGCTTCATTTTATTTGAAGAGTACACCCTAACCTAGCAAAGGTTTTGTTCATAATTGTTGTTGGGAGACAGAATGTATATTCTGTCTATGTGTGTTTGCAGCCTTAAAGCATTAGATACACAGGACAATTCAAGTTGGTGTATGGAGAGAACTAACATATCTGTTCAATTGCTGTTACGCCACTGGAGCTTGAATTTGAGACTTAAACTCCGTTTTTTCAGTCACATCTAGTACAGTACTGCTTGAGCCAAACCTCCAGTTCTGGCCTTTTTTTTTTTTTTTAAGGGGGGGATCCTTGAGATTGAACTTGGGCCCTAAGCATTGTCCCTGAACTTTGTTTTTTTTTGGGGGGGGAGAGGGAAGGCTTGAACTCTGAACGGTAATCCTCACATCTCAGCCTCCTGAGTAGCTAGGATTACACCAGAGCCTAGCTTAAGTTTTTGGGGTTTTTTTGCCTGTTTATGTAGTGCTGAGGAATGGAACCCAGGGCCTCATGCATGCAGGGCAAGTGCTCTACACTGACCCACCTTCCCAGCACCCCTGGCTTCGCTTTTTTTTATTTCTTATTTTTATATTTTTTTGGGTCTGGTTGTGGGGCCTGAACTCTGGGCCTGGGCACTGTCCCTCACTCTTCAGCTCAAGGCTAGCACTCTACCACTTGAGCCACAGCACCACTTCCGGCTTTTTTTTTTCTGCTTATGTAGTGCTGAGGAATCAAACCCAGGGCCTCATGCATGCAAGGCAAGCACTCTACCACTGAGCCACCTTCCCCAGCCATCTGTTTTTATTTCTTTACAGTATTGGAGTTTGAATTCAGCCTCACTTTCTAGGATTTTGTGTGTGTGTGTTGGTCCTGAGGCTTAAATTCCTGGCTTAGGATGTGGCTGACCTCTTGTTCAGGGCCAATACTCTACTTCTGGTTTTCTGGTGGCCAATTGGACATAAAAGAGTCACAGACTTTCTTGCCCAGGCTGGCTTCAAACTGCAATCCTCATACCTCGGCCTCCTGAGTAACTAGAATTAGAGTTCTGTACTACCAGCCTCCAGGGCTCCAGTTTAGGGATAGGGTTTCCTCTGGGTCAGCTCTGGACCTTGTTTTATGTAACAGATTATTGGAGTGAGCCACCACTTCCATAGTGTTGGAATAGCAGTGTCATCCTTTTGCCTCAGCTGGCTTTTGTGTTCTAGTACTGGGAACGGAACTCAGAACCTTGTTCTCTCTTTAAGCTTTATTTATTTATTTATTTATTTATTTTTTGGTCAGTCCTGGGGCTTGAACTTGGCCTGGGCACTGTCCCCTGAGCTCTTCAGCTCAAGGTGAGCGCTCTACCCCTTGAGCCAAAGCACCACTTCTGGTTGTGAATGGTTTATTGGAGATAAGAGTCTCACAGACTTTCCTGCCTGGGCTGGCTTTGAGCTGTGATCCTCAGATCTCAGACTCCTGAGTAGCTAGGATGACAGGCGTGAGCCACCGACACTTGGCTCATTTAGCTTTTTTACTCAAGGGTGAGTCACAGTTTCACTTCCTGCTTTTTAGTGGTTAATTGGAGACAGGAGTCTCATAGAATTCCCTACCTGGGCTAGCTTTGAACCACAATCTGTAGAGAGCTTCCTGAGTAGTAAGGATTATAGGTGTGAGCCACTGTTGGCTGGCTGACAGTCTTTTTTTTTTTTTTTTGAGTTTAGCCCATGCTGGCCTGAACTGTTGATTGTCCTGCCTCAAACTATTGAGTTAGTGGGATTATGGATATTTTCTATCATAACCTGGTGAGGTAGATGAAAGTTTTTGCCATGCTGAATATCAAACCATATTTATATACTAAGCACATGTTTTATACTAGCTCAATGAAGGGAGCTAGCTAACTTGGGAGTAGCTAAGATTATACATGTGAGCCAGTTTTGTTATTAGAGTGTTGTACAGAGAGGTTATTATTCCCTAAGTCATGAATGCGATTATAATGAGTATAATTTTTTTTTGGGGGGGGCCGGTTGTGGGGCCTGAACTCTGTGCCTGGGCACTGTCCCTCAGCTCTTCAGCTCAAGGCTAGGGCTCTACCACTTGAGTCACAGTGCCACTTCCAGCTTTTTTCTTTTTCTGCTTATGTGGTACTGAGGAATCGAACCCAGGGCCTCATGCATGCAAAGCAAGTGCTCTACCACTGAGCCACCTTCCCAGCCCTATAATGCGTATAATGCTTTTGGACAGTGTCACCACTTCACTTTCCCTTAGTTTCCCCTCCCATCCTTGCCCACAAGTTGCATAGTTCTTTTTTTTTTTTATTTTATTTTATTTGAGAACATACTGTACAGAGGGGTTACAATTACATGGGCAGGATAATGCATACATTTCTTACCAAGCATTGCAGCCTCCTCCTTTGTTTACCCTTCACCTCTCTCCCCACCCTCCCCCCTCCCCCCCACCCAATGCATAGTTATTATGTGTGTGTGTTCTGGTCTTGGGGCTTGAGCTCAGGTTCTGGGTACTCTGAGATTTTTCTGCTTAATGCAAGCACTCTAATGCTTGAGCCACAGCTCAAGTTCCAGATTTTTGGTGGCTAATTGGAGGTAAGTCTCATAAACTTTCCTGCTCTAGCTGGCTTTGAACTATGATCCTCAGATCTCACCCTTATGAGTAGATAGGAATACAGGCTTGGGCCTCCAGCATAAGTAACTTTTAGGCTTAAAAAAAAAATGCTTAAATTAGCCTTGAGCTGAAGAGCTCAGGGACAGGGCCCAGGCCCAGAGTTCAAGCCCCATAACAGACAAAAAAACAAAAGCAAAGTACTTAAGTGATGATCTGAAGGCGATGACTCAAAGGTCAAGTTCTGTATGTAGCAAATACATATGTGCCACACTGAGACTGGCTTTTCTAGTGGCTAGCTAGTGAAAAGAGTTATTCTGGGTGAAACATAATTAGAACAGTACATATAAACAGGTTGGAATTTAATCTGTTGTTTGGAATGTGGAGTGTTATTTCCCTGTAAGTAGTGACATGTGACATGGGTCATTTTGGAAGTTAATTCTGTGGCCTCTGGGAAGCTCTTAAAGTCTAAGAATTGTCATATATTTGCTTTATAATTCATGTTTCAATCACATATTTTGCAGCTAACTGGGCTACAAGTTATAGAATTTGGAATGCTAAAGGAAAAATGTCCCCACACCTTTCTGGACCTGTCTTTGTTAATTTGAGTTTTTAGTTTTATTTTTGCAAAAGAAGCTAAATTCATCTCCAGAAGATCAATGCTGATTGGCAGGTTGCTTTTTTGTTTTGTTTTTACTTTTCCTTTAGTTAAGAAAAGTAGCATAGAAGCTGGGTGTCAGTGGCTCATGCCTGTAATTCTAGCTACTCAGGAGTGTGAGATCTGAGGACTGCGGTTCAAAGCCAGCCTGGGCAGGATAATCTGTGAGACTCTTAATTGCCAATAAATCACTGTAAATGGTGCTGTGGCTCAAGTGGTAGAGTGCTAGATTTGAGCTGAACAAACAGCTCAGGGACAGTGCCCAAGCCCAGAGTTCAAGCCCCATCACACACACACACACACACACACACACACACACACACACACACACACACACGTAGCATAAAATTGAGGGGAAAAAAATGTAGACTAAGCCATTTAAAAAAAAAAGTTTTTTGGGGCGTCCAGTCATGGGGCTTGAACTCTGGGCCTGAGTGCTGTCCCTCAGCTCTTCAGCTCAAGACTAGCACTCTACCACTTGAGCCCTAGCACCACTTTTGGCTTTTTTATTTTCTGCTTATGTGGTACTGTGGAATCAAACCCAGGGCCTCATGCATACAAGGCAAGCGCTCTACCACTGAGTCACCTTCCCAGCCGTAAGCCATGTTTTATATATAGACATGGATCACGGTTTGAAGCCAGCCCAGGCAGGAAATACCTCGAGACTTTTTGTAGGTTCTGGGGCTTGAACTCAGGTCCTAGGGATTGTCTTTGAGCTCTTTCACTCAAGGCTAGCACTTTACCACTTTGAACCATAGCTCCACTTCAGATTTTCTGATGGATAATTGGATATAAGAGTCTCTTGGAGGGCTGAGAATGTGGCTTAGTGGTAGAGTGCTCACCTAGCATACATGGAGACCTGGGTTCAATTCCTTAGTACCACAGAAACAGAAAAAGCTGGAAATGGAACTATGACTCAAGTGGTAGAGTGCTAGCTTTGAGCAAAAGAAGCTCAGCGTCAGTGCCCAGGCCCTGAGTTCAAGCCCCAGAACTGACTCCCTCCTCCCCCCCCCCAAAAAAAAAGGCAATAGACATTGGACTTTTGGAATTTGCTCTCCCTAATTCTACAGTCGAGTTGAAATGAACCTTAAAGGCCAGTTCTGTTTTGCTGGGACTTGAACTCAGAGCCTGGGCACTATCACTTATTTTCTGTGCTCAAGACTAGTGCTCTACCACTGGAGTCACCTCTCTACTTCTGGTTTTTTGCTGGTTAATTGCAGTTAAGACTCTCATAGATTTTCCTACCCAGGATATATTGAAACTGATCCTCAGATCGCAACCTCCTGAGTAGTTTTAGCACCTGGCTAGAACTACTGTTTTGTTTTTACTGTGATCCAGTACACACAGATCAGGCTGAACTGTGGGGAGCTGTAGTGTTTGACTGCTTTTGAATTACAATAGCAACTGCTTATAATCAACAATTTAGGTTTTGGAGTGGTGTGTGTGTGTGTGTGTGTGTGTGTGTGTGTGTGTGTGTGTGTGTGTGTGGTGTGTGTGTGTGTGTGTGTGTGTGTGTGTGTGTGTGTGTGTGTGTGTGTGTGGTGCCTGGTGTAGACCAAACCCAGGAACCTTCATTTGCCAACTCTAGCACTAAGCTATGCTTCAACCCCAGCTCAGTGTATGCGCTTTAACTTTGGTGGTTATGTGCTTTTTAACTTGGTTAAGTGACTAAATTAATGCATGCTCTAATGAGAAGAATTTCTACAAACATTACCTCTTAATACCAATCTTGCTGAGTAGCCCTTAAGTGTATTACTTGTGATTTAACCACCCATATTAACATATATTCTAAGTTCATCACTTTAAAAGCCAAATATAGTATCCATCTGTCCATCCTTTTTTTAGCTGCATCTTTATCAAAAAAGAGAAAAGTGTGCTATTAGGAGAGACAGCCCTAGAAATTTATTTGCATAAAAACAAAAAAGTGAGCCCAGCAGAGTGGTAGCCTATAATCCACCCAGGTAGAAGGATCACATGTTCAGGACTTGCGTAGGCTCTACAATGAGACTATCTAAGAAACTAAAGAGCTCTGTGCTGGCCAGGTGCTGGTGGCTCCAACCTGTAATCCTAGCTACTCAGGCTAAAATCTGAAGATTAAAGCCAGCTCAAGCAGGAAAGTCTATGGAGACTCATCTCCAATAAACCACCAGAAAACCGTAAGTGGCCCTGTGGCTCAAGTGGTAGAGCACTAGCCTTGAGCTGAAGAGCTGAGCAACAGTGCCCAGGCCCAGAGTTCCAGAGTTCAAGTCCTACAACCAACAACAACAACAAAAGATATGCTGTGTGCCGCTAGCTCACGGCCATGGGGCTTGAAGTCTGGGCTTGGGCGTGCAGCTCATGTGACTTTTGTTTTTTTTTGGGTCCGGTTGTGGGGCCTGAACTCTGGGCCTGGGCACTATCCCTCAGCTCTTCAGCTCAAGGCTAGTGCTCTACCACTTGAGCCACAGCGCCACTTCCAGCTTTTTTCTTTTTATACCTCATGCATGCAAGGCAAGCGCTCTACCACTGAGCCACCTTCCCAGCCCCTCACGAGACTCTTATCTCCCATAAACCACTCAGAAAACCAGAAGTGGTGCTGTCTCAAGTGGTAGAGCGCTAGCCTTGAGCTGAATTGCTGAGGGACAGTACCCAGGCCCAGAGTTCAAGACAAAAAAAAAAAAAAGATCTGTATGCTATGACTCCTGCCTATAATCCTAGTTACTCAGGAGGCTGAGATCTGAGAATCACAGTTCAAAGCCAGCCAGGGCAGGAAAGTCCATGAGACTTTTTTTTTTTCTTGCTAGACCTTTTTCATTGGTGCTGGTGCTCTACTATTTGAGTCATGGCTCCATTTCTGGATTTTTGCTGGTTAATTGGAGATAAGTGTTTCAGGGATTTTCCTGCCCAGGCTGGCTTCAACCATGATTCTCAGATCCCAGCTTTTTTTTTTTTTTTTTTTTTTTTTGGTCAATCCTTGGGCTTGAACTCTAGGCCTGGGTGCCATCCACGCGCTCTTCAGCTCAAGGCTAGTGCTCTACTACTTGAACCACAACACCACTTCTGGTTTTCTAGTGGTTTATTGGAGATAAGAGTCTCATGGACTTTCCTGCCCGGACTTTCCTGCCTGGGCTGGCTTTGAACCTCGACCCTCAGATTTCAGCCTCCTGAGTAGCTAGTATTACAGGCGTGAGGCACTGGCCCCTGGCAGATCTCAGCTTTTTGAATAGCTAAGGTTACAGTCAGGAGCCACCTCTATCTGGCTTATGATTACTTTCTAATAAGTTTGATAATAAAAATGACTTGTTTTGATGAATGTTAGATGAAGTACTTTCTTTAGACCTATTTACTTACTCAGTTTTCAAAGCACTTATGACCATAAAACAGCACTTTATTTTTTTATTTTACCCAGGCCCAGAGTTTAGGCCCCACGACCGGACCCCCCCCCCAAAAAAAAAAAAAAAAAAAAAAAAAGAATCTCAAGACTCGGAGGGGATAGTGGTTCAGGAGGCTGAGATCTGAGGATCTGAATTCCAAGCCAACTCAGGCAGGAAAGTTTGTGTGACTCTTATCTCCAGTTTATCCTGGAAAAGCCCGAACTGGCATTGTGGCTCAAGTGGTACAGTGCTAGCATTGAGCAAAAGCTGCTCCTGGATAGTACCCAGGCCCAGAGTTCAAGCCCCAGGACCAGAAAAAAAAAAAGTCTCATAGACTTTCCTGCCTGGGCTGGCTTTTAACCACAATCCTCAGATTTCAGCCTCCTGAGTAGTTAGAATTATAGGGATGAACCTCCAGCACTAGACTATTTAAATTTTTTATTTATTTTGCTGGTCATGGGGCCTGAACTCTGGGCCTGGGTGCTGTCCCTCAGCTCTTCAGCTCAAAGCTAGCAGCCACAGTGCCACTTTTCTGGCCTTTTCTGCTTATGTGGTGCTGAGGAATCAAACCCAGGGCCTCATGCAGGCAAGGCAAGCGCTCTACCACTGAGCCACCTTCCCAGCCCATGTCCTTTAAAAATCATATTTTAGTAAAGCTAGATTGCTTAGTTCTTTTGCTCAAGGCTAGTACTCTACCACGTGAGCCACACCTCCACTTCTGGCTTTTTCCTGTTTCAATGGAGATAAAGAGTCTCAAGGATTTTTCTGTCCTGGCTGGCTTCCAACCACTGTCCTCATATCTCAGCCTCCTAAGTATTACCGGCATGAACCAGCAGTGCCTGGCAACATTCTTTGGGAATCTAGATTTCTACCAACAGAGACCAAACTAGCAATCTCCAGACTACTACTGTGACCTACTCAATAACTACAGGCTTCCTAAGGAGCATATTCTCACTGACTAGATTGATCTGATTTTTAAATTTTTTAGCTTTGGGAAATTTAGGTTTAATGAGCTTGGGTTCTCGAAGTGAGGACCATCCTTGTGGCTTTTCCTGAAAGCCTACAAAGGGACAATAGTGAACTCCAACTTCCAAATTACCTGGAATACAAACTTCCAATTGCCTGGAAGAGATCCGAAGGAATGTAGTTCAGCTTCTATGGAAATACTGCAACTCAGAAAGGCATCTGCTTTGAAGAAATATGCATGACATGAGAAAAGGGTTATCTATCACCTGCTTCTTCTCCTTTGCTCAAGACTTCTCTATTATGGCTTTGTAAACAGTCATGCCTGAGTCCTCCAAGTGTGTCTGCATTTGTTGCAGGGATAGATTTACTCAGACAGGTGGAAGAGTCATGACTTAAAAGCTATAAACAGCTGCAGAAGCCTGGGGTCTGCTTGATCAGCTTGGTAGCAGGGAATGAGGCCATTCCCCCTTACCCGGCATTAACAGGCTTTAGAACCAGACCCTAAATTTGGAGCAACTCACGCACCACCCATTACAGCTAAGTAGTGACATTAAAATGTAAGGCATCTCCAGACGTTTAGAGAGAGATCACTTGGCATGCTTTCTGTTGCTGACTCATAGTGCGCCTGTCTTGGGACTGCTTTGAAACGTTTCCAAATGGGACACACAGTAGGTGCTCAATAAAGGTAGTAGCAGTCATTTTTTTAAACCCTTAGGAAGGGTGCCCTTACTATTCTAGCAAAAAGGTAAGGTTAGTGAGCGCACGTTAACCATGAGAAATCTGCTCTAGGTGTGCCAGTGGTAAGTCCCTCTGAGCGAGACTTTCCTCACGCCAGGTAACTTTCCAGGTGACAGGGAGCACGACGTCTACTAAGCGTTGGATAAAATCACCTCCAGTCCGATCACCCACCAATCATCATCCGAGATTTTGGGGCGGGGGAGGGGAGAACATCCGTATACTTTCTGTCCACGAAGGGGGCGGGCTTAGGTCAAGCCGTGCCCTCCGCAGCCCGTCAAAACGCCGTACGGTGCTTGGCACCGCCGGACACCAATAGGATCAAAATCATTTATTTGAATAGACCAATAGTGTTGGGGAGGGGGCGGGGCTTAAGAGCCCAATAAAGGCAGCGTCGGAGCGAGCAGGCAGGCGGTGGCGGAGGCTCCTGCAGCGGCTGCTGGCTGTGGGTCCGGAGCTTCCCTGCGCCCCTCGGGTCCTGTCTTCTCAGCGTTCGTTTTCCGCGCCAGCCTACCTCGTTCCTTCGGCGCCATGACCACCACGACCACCTTCAAGGGTGTGGATCCCAACAGCAGGAACAGCTCCCGGTGAGGCGCCGGGGGTGAGGCGCGGGGAGCGGAGGCGCCGGGCGGCCCCAGAGCCGGAGGGGGCTGAGGGGCCGGAGGGCGGCTGCGGGCGGGGCGGGGCGGGACGGGCGGGCGGCGCGGGCGGCCGGTGCCGGTCGTTGTCGGTAACGTGCGTGCGGGGCGCGCGGGCGGCCGAGCGCGGCCGCGGGCGGCTTTGTGCCACCGGGTTCGCTGGCTGCGCCGGCCCCGCCCCGATCCCTCGGCTTCCCATTCATTTCCACGGAGCGGGGGCCGGGGGTGGGGGTGGGCCGGGGCCGGCGGGGTGGGTGGGGGGGGACCCCCGTTTTCGGGCAGCGCGGCTGCAGGTTTGGGGTGTAACGCGCGGGAGGGCTCGCTTCCTGCCCAGGGTGGTGGACTTGGTCCCCGGGGCCTGCGGGGCGCCGCGGCCGGGCCCCTTTGTCCCACCCCCGGACCACGCGCTCCTGGCCGTGTGTGGACTCCCGACGGGTGCTGGCCCCGAGCTTGGGCTCAACGATCTGATCCTGCGACGGGATCTGCCCGGTCGGCCTGGCTCCTGCCCCGGCGGTGTCCCCCCCCCCCCTGCCCTGGCCTGCCCGACAGGTGCATCTGTGGTCAGGGGAGGCTGGACATCGCGACGCGCAACTCCCGTCCGGGACCTCACGGTCTTTCTCCTCTCCCGAGTGCCTCTCCTCTCCTAACAAAGGAGAGACCCCCGTCTCCTGCCCCCTCCCGGCGCCCAGCTCCGAGCGCAGGGGGCACCGAGCCAGCCAGTGTGCGGGGTTTCTGCGCTCAGACCTTCCGACCCCGGTCCGTGTATGCCAGCCCCTTGACTTGGGTCTTTGACGTTTGCCAGATGAGTTCATCCCTGGCCCCCCACCCCGTTCCCTTGCAGTGGGAGGTTTCCTGTTCTTGGGCGGGGCCGGGGAAGATATCCATTGTCTCTTCCGTGGTATCTCCATCTGGGAAGGGGGGGGGGGCCCTTCTGGCCATTCATCCCACTGCGTTTTGGGGAGGGGCACTGGACACGCAGTTTGGACCAGGAACCCTTTACGAAACCCTGTCTTAACTTGGTGGAAGGGTTTGGGTTGTGTGGAGGTGGCCACATTGTCTCAGCTAATAGCACCCTGTTCTTTAAGATCTTCTATAGGCATCTCTGGGGTCTTTCCTTAAAGCTTAAAGGAAGCTTAGATTTCACTTTTTGGGAACTGTTGTCCATTGATCAGGATCTGCAGTCTTGTGTGGCTAACCTTGGGGTTAGCACAAAGGGAGCCATTTTGTGGGGCTAAGAAGACAGACGTGAAATAGCAATATCTCACAGGGGTTAGAGAACTTGGAAACAAAAAGCAGCCTCGTCAGAGGAGTCTCAGGAGGAAGCACGGAAGGGATCGTCCCTTGCACCTCCACTCCTTTCAGTTTTACAACGTAGGGAAGAGGATAAGATTGAAGAAACCGAAATTGTAGATTACAAGGAGAATGGAGAACTTCAGTGGAACAGACCCAGGAGAACACTGGTCACTCCCTCTTTTGTGGTCATCCTTCCAATGAGATAATTTTATCAGTACACTGGGACAAACTGAGCCTTGCTTTTCCATTTTGTGTGAAGAGGTCAACTTTCTGCTGGTCAAACTTCAGTTGTTAGAATGATAATGTGGCATCTGGGGTTTCATCCTTTGGGGTTGAGTTGAGTTTAATGCTCTGTAAAGAATTTCAATACCTGGGTCAAATGAATCCTTCTGCTTCCCCCCCCCACACACACACATTTGAAACGTGAGACATTTTCATTTCTGCAAAATTAATATTTTAACTCATCTTTGTCATCAGTCTCCGTCCAGTATTGTCTAGGTATTGGTAGCATTGTGGTTGCATTTACTTTCTTCCTTTCTTTTGTGATCCCACCTAATTCTCCTAAACTTCTGTTTTCCAGTAACACTCTTCTGCCTCTGTAACCTCATTACAAATTTAGTATGGTGGCAGTGATCTGCAACGATCATGTGGAAACTCTAGGGTTTAAAGGGAGAAGACAGAAGTCTTTTTTTTTTTTTTTTAAACAATGTTATGTATAATACCACATTTTTGGTAAGTCTTCACTAGGTAGTCCTGATGTAGTTACTGTGTTTGTGGTTTGGAAAGAAATATTAAAAAATAAAACTGGAGTACTTTGTCTTAGGATCAAATCCTTTGTTTGGGGATCTTGCTATTTCAAATGGGCTCAACAACACTGACGTCATCCGCGTTAGTATTACCTGCTGTTGCTGGAGGAGCCCAGCGGACCTGTGGAAGTTGGACTAGACAGAGCTTTGACTTGCTTTTAAGCTGATGTTTGGATGCCAGTGCCTCATTCTTGCTCCCCATTCCTTCCCCCACCCCCACCCCTTGCCAGAAATATTTCTAAGCACACTAGGGTTTCTAAAGAGTCTCATCTGGCTAAAATAAATTATGAGGGTTTTCAATTATGATTAATTAGCAAAGAAAATCACTCTAAATCCCGAGTGAAGCAAGTTGATATTGATTTGTTGATAAATGCTATAAATGATAAAAAAAAATACTCCTTTCAGATTTTACCCTAAGAGAAGACTTGTTAAGAATCTTTATGTTAATATAAAATTATCACCTTTATTTTATAATCTTTATTTTATAAATACTTGCCTGAACACACGTATGTGATGAATTTAATCTAAGTGGATATTGAATATCTGAGACTTTATAAACATTTCACCTTTAATAAAGGAATGCAGTGGAGTCCCAATTTTCCTGCCTTAGTGTCCTGAGTGCAAGTGCTTAGATTACAGTTGTGCACCACCACGCCCACCTGAGTGAAATTTTTCTTTAGCATGAAGTGAATAGTGCATTTTACTAAAGGCAGACATTAGTATGTATAGAGGGACTAGCTTAATCAGAGAAATTCTGATTAAAGAGAAATTCTGGCTTCATATGTGACACCCCCCCCCCCCCCAAGCCCTTGCAGCCCTTGTTATCATCAGCCTTCGCGCCACAGAGGATTCATAATACCAGGCATTATTTAGAGTTGCTTGGGGCTCCCTCTGCTCCAACTGTAGGCTCTTCGTGTGTGTGTGTGTGTGTGTGTGTGTGTGTGTGTGTGTGTGTAAGAAACTTTTTATTTCAACTTTTTATGTTTTTTTTGTTAGCCTACATTGTGCCCAGAGGGTTTCATTGTGACATGTCCAAACATGCACACAATCGACACTAGGCTCTTGAACTAACCAGAGCCAAGCTCAGCACTCTATCTAACCACCTGCACGCCCCACCAAGCCTCCTTGTGTTTGAAGGACCGGAACTCTGCATGATTTTTCCACTGATAAGTGGTTAAAAACAATAACACCAACACCATTTTGTTACTGAGGAAAACAAAGCTATGAAGATGAACCACACTCATCTTCGCGGTTTCTGTGGCTGTCAGGGCCACAGGACAGTCAGGGAATGTTTCAGGAAGACTTGGTTCACAAAGCCAGAATTTCCTGGCTGGTCTTTTACAGAGACTGGAGACTCCCCGGAGCTCTAACCCCACCCCTGCCGCGCCTCCCTGACTCCACTCAGACCTTCTGGAGGAGGCGGTTTGAAAAGCTATATTGGGAGTTTGAAAAGGCACTGGAAGCCTGGACAGTGCTCCAGGCAGGAGGGAGCAGGCCAGGGAAAGTTCCCACGTGGAGATTAGCCTCAGAGCAGAGGAAGCAGCAGGACTGGACTGATGAGGGAGGTGGTTAGGAGCGTCTACATCTGTTCAAGAAGAGGCCATATTGCCAGAGGGCAGAGTTTGTGTGACAAGCCTTGCATTTGCAGAACTGGGAAGTCTGGCACAAAAGGAAGTAGAGGAAGGTGGGACAATATGAGTCCAATGAAGGGCAAAGGCCAGGGTGCCAGCATTTACCTAAGGGAACTGAGAAGCCAGGATTTCTGTCTGGGGATCCAGAATGAGCTGTGTGGGAAAAGTCTTATTGTCAGAAGAGGTGGTGCAGCTGGGCACTGGTGGCTCACACCTGTCATCCTAGCTACTCAGGAGGCTGAGATCTGAGGATCGTGGTTCAAAGCCAGCCCTGGCAGGAAAGTCCACGAGACTCTTATCTCCAAGAGACCACCAGAAAACCAGAAGTGGCCTGTGGTTCAAGTGGTAGAGCGCTTGCCTTGAGCTGAAGAACTCAGGGGCAGCACCCAGGCCCAGAGTTCAAGCCTCATGACTGACCAAAAACAAAACCACCACTACCACCACCACAACCACAAAACAGCTAAGCCAGGTGAGGTGTCTAAGATCTGGAAGATCTCTGAAGCCAGCCTGGGCAAAATATTAGTGAAACCCTCATCTGAACAAACACATTAGGTATGGTGGTGCACACCTGTAATCTCAGCTACACATTAGGCCTAGGTTGGAGGATAAAAGGCTGGTCCTGACAAAAGACCATATCTAAAAAATAGCTAAAGCAGAAAGGGCTGGGGATGTGGCTTCAGTGGTAGAGCACCTGCTTAGCAAGCACAAGATCATGAGGTGTTTTTTTTTTTTTTTTAATGATTAAAACAAGCTACAAAATATAAAACATTAAAATTCACCTAATATCCCTTCAGTAAGAGGGAACCTAGATAACACTGTGGTGACATTTATATGGTTATAATAACAGCTCATGTACATGATTGCCATATTCCAGATTATATATGATACTCCTGTAATAATAGTCTTCTGAGACAGATACTATTACCCTTACTCCAGCATAAGAGAGGCTAAGCAACTCACAAAGTGCTGTTTAGATAGTGTGTGTGAGTTTAGCTGGGCGCTGGGGCTCACACCTGCAATCCTAGGAGTTTATAACGTAATAAAATGCTGAATTAAGTTGGCTTTTTCCTCATCATTTCCATTCAAATAAGCAAACAAGTAATATTCTTGTTTCCAATTGCATTTATTTCCTAATCTGAGTAAAAAGAATCATGTTTCTTCTTTCCTCTCAAATTTCTGGGACCCCCAAACATGTTAGGCTTTCTTTTCCCTGGCAGACAAATGAGGATTTTTTTGGGGATGGGGTGGGTGGGTACTGGGGCTTGAACTCAGGGCCTTAGGTACTGTCCTTGAACTTTTTTTTTTTTTTTGGGTCCGGTCGTGGGGCCTGAACTCTGGGCCTGGGCGCTGTCCCTCAGCTCTTCAGCTCAAGGCTAGCGCTCTACCACTTGAGCCACAGCACCACTTCTGGCTTTTTTCTTTTTGCTTATGTGGTGCTGAGGAATCGAACCCAGGGCCTCAGGCATGCAAGGCAAGCGCTCTACCACTGAGCCCCCCTTCCCAGCCCCCTTGAACTTCTTTTGGTCAAGGTAATGCTCTACCGCTTGAGGCACAGCTCCGTTTCTGGCTTTTTTTTTTTTTTTTTTTGTAATTTAGTGGAGAAAAGAGTCTCCAGACTTTGTTTTCCTGGGCCCACTTTAAACCATGATTCTCTTGAATCCTGGGCCTACCTGGGTTGGCCCTTTACCACTTGAGCCACACCTCCAGCCCTCCTATTTGCTGGTTATTTTGCTGAGGGGTTTAGCAAAAAATTTAGTTCCTAGCCCTGCCCTGATGGCTCACGCCTGTAATCCCAGCTACTCAGGAGGCTGAGATCTGAGGATCGTGGTTTAAAGCCAGCCAGGGCAGGAAAGTCCGAGAGACTCTTGCCTCCAATAAACCACTCGAAAACCAGAAGTGAAGTGGCGCTGTGGCGGTAGAGTGCTCACCTTGAGCTGAAGAGTGCAGGGACAGTGCCCAGGCCCAGAGTTCAAGCCCCATGACTCCCCCCCCCCCAAAAAAAAAATAGTTCCTGGGCTGGCTCTGAACCAGATCTCAGTCTTCTGCATAGCGAGGATTACAGGTGTGAGCTGCCTTCTAGAGGATTTTACCGTGGCCAGCACCAAGACAAAAAGGTGGTGGAAGATGAGAGTTCGAGAGTTCAAAGAGCACCTGGAGCAGAGGAAGTCTAGTGTCCGCCGAAGTCTAGTGTCCGTCGTTGGGGAGGGTGTTAGGGGAAGGAGTTAGCGCAGCTAGTGAGGCTGAGGGCTTTTTTTTTTTTAATCATGATAAATGTTTTTCAGGCTGGTCTCTAACTCCTGAACTCAAATGATCTTCTCAGCCTCCTCAGTATCTTGCTCTACAGATGTAGAACCACCAGCTCCCGCCTAGAAATGCTTTTCCCAGGACTAGATCAATCACAGCATCTGTTTCCGAACTTCCCAAGGGCGAGGTCCCTTAGTCTCCCCCTTTCTGAAAGATGGGACACCAAGCAGGCTGAGCTCTGGGATGACACTTGGGCAGTTCCAGCTGTAAACTGAAAATTGGTAAAGCAGTGAATAAGTGGGAAAAGCTATAAAGCAGTATGTAGTGTTTTAATAGCAGCATTGAACTTGTGCTGAGCTGAGTCAATTCTTTTTTTCTCATTAGCAGCTCTTTGCGGGGGGGTGGCAGGGGTCAATGGGTGAGGGAAATGAAGGTTGTTAGGAAATATTTAGGACCAGAAATGTTTCAGTAGGATCTGGAATGAACTTTTCACCATTATTTGTAGGGTTTTGCGGCCTCCGGGCGGTGGATCCAATTTCTCCTTAGGCTTCGATGAACCAACGGAACAGCCAGTGAGGAAGAACAAAATGGCCTCTAACATCTTTGGGACACCTGAAGAAAACCCTCCTTCCTGGGCCAAGCCGACAGGTACTGCTTTTAGCTGTGACTGCTGGTTTTGTGCTGGCCAACAAAGCCTAGCTTAATAGGAATGAACAGGTGGCACAGTCTAGCCAGAGGCGGTGTAGCATCAGGAGAGTCAGCCTCAGGAGTCTGAGCCTGGAAAAGTAGGAGTTCAAGACCAGCCTGAGAGCTACTTGAGTTAACCTGGCCTGACTTACTAAGTCTCTCTTTTTCCCTTCCTTTCTCTCTCTCTCTCTCTCTCTCTCTCCCTCCCTCCCTCCCTCTCTTCCTCCCTCCCTCCTTCCCTCTCCCTCCCTCCCTCTCTTTCTCCCTCTCTCCTCTCCCTCTTTCCCTCCTCCCCCCCCCCTCCCCCCCATTGTGGGGCTTGAACTCAAGTTCTGGGTTCTGTTGCTGAGCTCTTCAGCTCAAGGCTAGCACGGTACCACTTTGAGCTATAATACCACTTCTGGTTTTCTGGTGGTTAGTTGAAGATAAGAGTCTCATGGACTTTCCTGCCTGGGCTGGCTTTGAATTGTAATCCTCACATCTCAGCCTCCTGAATAGCTAGGATTACAGGTGTGAGCCACCAGCACCTGCCCAGAAGTCTCTCTCTTTTTTTTTTTTTTGGTCAGTCATGGGCCTTGAACTCTGGGCCTGAGCACTGTCCCTCAGCTCTTCAGCTCAAGGCTAACGCTCTACCACTTGAGCTATAGTGCCACTTCCGATTTTCTGGTGGTTTATTGGAGATAAGAGTTTCACGGATTTTGGGCTGGGAAGGTGGCTCAGTGGTAGAGCGCTTGCCTTGCATGCCTGAGGCCCTGGGTTCGATTCCCCAGCACCACATAAGCAAAAAGAAAAAAAGCCGGAAGTGGTGCTGTGGCTCAGGTGGTAGAGCGCTAGCCTTGAACTGAAGAGCTGAGGGATAGTGCCCAGGCCCAGAGTTCAGGCCCCACGACTGTACCCCAAAAAAAAAAAAAAGTTTCACGGATTTTGCTGCACTTCCCTGCCCGGGCTGGCTTTGAACCCCGATCCTCAGATCTCAGCCTCCTGAGTAGCTAGGATTACAGGCGTGAGCCACCAGCACTTGCCCAGAAGTCTCTTTTATCTCTAGCTTTACTCTTAAGTCCTTCAGTTCTGTAGATAATTGAATGAACAAATGGATGAATGAATGAATGAATATTTAAAAATGGGCAATACAGAGAGTCTACAAGGGGGATTTAAGGAAGTCAGATTGGGATTTTTTGAGCCATTAACTAATGTTTCTTAATACAGGAACACATATATGCTAGTTTTAGGGCTTCCTGTTGTATTTCTCAAAAAAGCATATTTCGGTTTCTAGGTGCCAAGTCTAGTGGTGGCAGGGAAGATTTGGAGTCATCTGGACCACAGAGCAGGAACACCTCGGAAGCAAGCTCTGGAGACTTCTTAGATCTGAAGGTCAGAAGGACACCATAAGGGAAGACAGGCTGAGGGCTGTGGGGTTGAAAAGCTAAACTAAGCTTCCCTTGTTTGCTAAGTCTTTCAAATCTTTTTTTTTTTTTTTTTCTTTTCTTTTTGGGTTCGGTCATGGGGCCTGAACTCTGGGCCTGGCGCTGTCCCTCAGCTCTTCAGCTCAAGGCAAGTCCTCTACCACTTGAGCCACAGTGCCACTTCCGGCTTTTCCTGAGTGGTTTTCTGCTCCAGCTGGCTTTGAACTGTGATCCTCAGTGCTCAGCCTCCTAAGTAGCTAGAATGACAGGGAGAGATTTCAATGTCTGCACAGATTTTGAAATCACAGTGTACCTAATTTACAAGTATAGTTTTGTAATGATCTGGCCATTCCTAATATGCTTCTTTAGTTAATCCTGTCAAGAACATTGGATTTCGACCTAATGTATCCATGGTCAGCTGTGACTTCTGTATGTGTGTTGCACATTAACTTAGGGAGTCATTGTTTATTTTATTTTTTTCTTTTCCAGGGAGACGGAGATGTTCATGGTGAGTACTTTTTTTTTTTCTTCTTTAATTGGCAATACTTGGGTTTGTTAGGCTGGTACTCTGCCTCTGAGCCAGGCCTCCAGCCGTGGAAGTAGTTATGAAGCCTGAATTGTTGATTTTGTAGTCAGTTTTAGAACAGATCAGAATTTTAATTCAACTCATGTCTTGGGATTTCTCAGGTTTCTAATAAGCTTTTTAGTTCAAACATAAACCTGTTTAATGAAACAAATAACTAAATAATTGTGTCCAGGTACTGGTAGCTCATACCTGTAATCCTAGCTACTTAGAAAGCTGAAAGCTGAGGATCATGGTTCAAAGCCAGCCCAAGTAGAGAAGTCTGTGAGACTTATCTTCACTAAATTACCAAAAAGCTGGGAGTGGAGCTATGACTCAAGTGGTAGAACGCTAGCCTTGAGCAAAAG
Source organism: Dipodomys spectabilis (assembly GCF_019054845.1). NCBI lineage: Eukaryota > Metazoa > Chordata > Mammalia > Rodentia > Heteromyidae > Dipodomys > Dipodomys spectabilis. The sequence continues at coordinate 4,290,205 of NW_024871006.1, read as the reverse complement.
AAGTTCAGGGACAAGGCCTAGGCCTCAGTTCAAGACTGGCACCCCTAAAAAAATTTGTACTGGGGAAAGAGACCTGAATGTGCCCCAACTGTAAAAATACTCTGGGTAGAGAGAAAATTAAATTAGTAAATCTGGCTTTATTTTTAATGAGGTAAATACTAGATATGGACTAGAATAAACAATTGGGAACCCTTTTAAAAATTTTTTTTTGGGGGGTCCGGTCATGGGGCTTATACTCTGGGCCTGGGCACTGTCCCTTAGCTCTTCAGCTCAAGGCTAGTGCTCTACCACTTGAGCCACAGCACCACTTCCGGCTTTTTTCTTTTTGCTTATGTGGTGCTGAGGAATAGAACCCAGGGCCTCAGGCATGCAAGGCAAGCGCTCTACCACTGAGCCACCTTCCCAGCCCTGGGACCCCTTTTTTTTAAAAAATGTAATGCATTAATCTTTTTTGTAATTAAAAAAATTTTTTATTTTGCCAGTCTTGGGGCTTGAACTCAGGGCCTGAGTATTGTCCCTGAGCTTCTTTTTGCTCAAGGCTAGCACTCTACCACTTGAGCCACAGCACTAGTTCTGGCATTTTCTGTTTATCTGGTGCTGAGGAATTGAACCCAGGATTTTGTGCATGCTAAGCAAGCACTCTACCACTAGGCCACATTCCCAGCCCCTTGTGCTATTTTATGAGAGCTTTTATTTATTTTTGTGCAGGTCCTAGAACTTGAACTCAGAGCCCACTGTTTCTAAGCTTTTGCTCAAGACTTTCACTCTACCACATGAGCTCCACTTTCAGCGTTTCTTTTCTTTTTTTGTTAGTCCTGGGGCTTCAACTCTGCTTGGGTGTTGTCCCTGAGCTCATCAGCTCAAGGCTAGCACAATTACCACTTGAGCCACAGTGCCACTTTGGTTTTCTGGTGGTTAATTGGTGATAAGAGCCTTATGAAATTTCCTGTCCAGACTGGCTTTGAACTGCGATCCTCAGATCTCAACCTCCTGAGTAGCTAGGATTATAGATGTGAGTCACTGAAGCCTGGATCAGTTTTTTTTTTTAGTAATTTGTTGGAGATAAGAGTCTCACAGACACTTGTCTGGGCTGGCTTCAAACTGGGATCCTCTGATCTCAGCCTCCTGAATAGCTAGGATTATAGGCTTGAGCCACCAGCACCCATGGGGTTTGAACTCTGGGCTTGGGCGCTGTTCCTCAGCTCTTCAGCTCAAAGCGAGCGCTCTACCGCTTGAGCCACAGCGCCACTTCCGGTTTTCTAGTGGTTTATTGGAGATAAGAGTCTTATGGACTTTCCTGCCTGGGCTGGCTTTGAACTACGATCCTCAGATCTCAGCTAGGATTACAGGCGTGAGCCACCGGCGCCCAGCTGAGAGCTTTTTTTTATAATAGGCTCTGGTGTCCCAAGCTCTACTCACAGCATTCATTTTATGAAATTGGTTTATTTGATTTGATACTGAGATGCTTATTCAGCCAGACCTTCGTTACCCACTGGGTTGTTTTTTAAGTTTCCAGTTAGCCATTCACATTACCAATTACAGATGGAAATGAGCTGCAATCATCCACTTAATTATTTTCAGCCTTTGAAGTATTTGCTGGCACCTCTTCTAACAAGTGCTAGGGAATTACTGATGAGTGTAAGTGTGAGTTTACAGGTGTTGGGCTGTAGCCACCAGTCAGGTCTCCTGGTGAAGGTAGCAGTCACTGGGCCTATGGCCCTGAGGAAGATACTGCTTCTTTCTGGCTTTTCTTCCATTGCCTTTTTTGTTAGCACATGTTGACTGTGCAATACGAGGGTTCACTGTGAGATTCCCATGCGTGTGGATAGCACATCTTTCTTGCCCCATCCCTATGGTTGGTTTTTGTGAGCCAGTCTGTGTGAACTGAATTCCTCTTTGCCCTCTTTTTTTTTTTTTTTTTTTTTGGGTCGGTGGTGGGGGTTGAACTCTGGGCCTAGGCGCTGTCTCTCAGCTCTTCAGCTCAAAGCTAGCACTCTACCACTTGAGCCACAGCGCTACTTCCGGCTTTTTCTACTTATGTGGTGCTGAGGAATCAAAGCCAAGGCCTCATGCATGTGAGGCAAGCACTCTACCACTGAGCCACCTTCCCAGCCACCACTTCGCCCTCTTGAATGGTGCTCCTGAAGGTGGCAGGAGGCAGGAGCTGCTGGGCCTCGGGGCACATTGTCTGGGCTCACTCCTTGCAGAATAGGTCACGCTTATATTGGATCCAAGATATATGTTACTGTGTGGGTCTTTAGTGGCATTTGTAAGTCTAGGCTTTAGTTGCACTACTTTTCATCTTCCTCAATTACACTGGACTTAGTGGTCAGATAATCTTTTGTTTTCTTTGTGATACTGAGGATCCAGACCTATGAGCCTGGGTCATTTAGGCAAGTCTTCTAGAGTGAGCTGCACCCCAGCCCCAGAATCCGTTGACCTGATTTGAACTAATGGATATAATTAAAGATTTGTGGAGGGCTGGGAAGGTGGCTCAGTGGTAGAGTACTTGCCTAGCATGCATAGAGCCCTGGGTTGGATTCTCAGTACCACATACACAGAAAAAGCTGGAAGTGGCTCTGTGGCTCAAGTGGTAGAGTGCCAGCCTTTAGCAAAAGAAGCTCAGGGACAGTGCCCAGGCCCTGAGTTCAAGCCCAGGACTGGCCAAAAAAAATAAATAAAGAAGAAGCAGGGTGCTGGTGGCTCATACCTATAATCCTAGCTACTCAGAAGGCTGAGATCTGAGGATTGCGGTTCAAAGTAGCCCAGGCAGGAAAGCCTGTGAGACTAAGAAAGAAACAACAGGCTGGAAAGGTGGCTCAGTGGTAGAGCACTTGCCTTGCATGCTCGAGGCCCTGGGTTCGATTCCTCAGCACCACATAAGAAAAAAGCCAGAAGTGGCGCTGTGGCTCAAGTGGTAGAGTGCTAGCCTTGAGCTGAAGAGCTGAGGGACAGCGCCCAGGCCCAGAGTTCAGGCCCCACGACCGGACCCAAAAAGAAAAAAAAAAAAAGAAACAACATGTCATCAGATCTACTGAGTAATTATGCTCTTCCCTGCCCCTCTTCTTCAAGGAAACAGCACACTGGGTTGTATGCCTTTTTTTTTTCCCCTGCTTTGGTTTGAGATAAGATCTCTAGTTTTTGCCCAATCAATCCTCAGATCTCAATCTTCCTACCTAGGCTTCCTTGGAGTTGGGTTATGGGTATATGCCACCATGCCCAGTTTATTTGTTGGAATGAGGTCATTCACTAGCTTTGCTTGTGCTGGCTAGGACAGTGTGAGCCAGCTGTCTGGCATGGTGGTTATGGTGGTGATGAAGCTGAGTGTTGCACGAGGCAAGCATTTTTCCACCAAGTGTAGCCAGGCTGGCCTCAAACTCAAGAACCTCTTGCCTCAGCCTCCTAAGTGTGTCGGGTGTTAGCTGTCTTGGCCGAATAAAGCACAGCACGCATGTCTGAGAGGGGAGTCTAATGTGGAAAGACTGGCAGGCTGACTCCATCAGGACAGAGAGCAGCAGCTGCCAGCTGCCATTGTTAGGAAGGGGTATTTATAGGGAGGGAGCCTGCTAGAAGAGTGGGTGACGGGGTTAACTTAGGGACTAAGCCACCTGCCTGGCCACAGCAACCTGGAGATGGGGACGGCCAGGCAGAACCTTGGCCACTGGAATGTTGGCCTTCCCCCAGCCAGCACTGGGGTTACAGGCATGCACCACTGTACTGAGCCCCCCCTCTTTATTTTTTTTTTTGCTGATCACCAATTTTATCATCTGTTCATTATGACCCTGACTGGTGCAACTTGAGCTCATTTGCCATAAAGTTCCCATGATGCAGCTGGTGGCCCTGCTGCACCATTACTTCAGTAAGGTCAGGTTTGTTTAGATATAAGGGAAATGCTTTTTTTTTTTTTTTTTTTTTTTTAGGGTCGGTCATGGGGTTTGAACTCTGGGCCTGGGCACTGTCCTTCAGCTCTGCAGCTCAAGGCGAGCGCTCTACCACTTGAGCTACAGCGCCACTTCCGGTTTTCTAGTGGTTTATTGGAGATAGGAGTCTCATGGTCTTTCCTGCCCAGGCTGGCTTTGAACCTTTATCCTCAGATCTCAGCCTCCTGAGTAGCTAGGATGACAGGTATCAGCCACCGGCGTGCAGCTTAAGGGAAATTCTTGACCTTTTGGATAATTAAACATAGGAATAGCTATAATGAGAGGTTGGGAATATAGTCAATGGTTAAAAGATTTCCTAGCACTTGCAAGACCCTGGGTTCAATCCCCAGTACGACAAAGTACAAAGAGCTGGGTGCTGGTGGCGTTTTGTAATTCTAGCTACTCAGGAGGCTGAGATTTGAAGACTGTGGTTGAAAGTCAGCCCAGGGAAGGAAATTGGTGGTTAGCTGGGGAAACTGGAAGTGGAGTTGTGGCTCAAAGTGGTAGCATGCTAGCCTTGAGGAAAAGGAACTCAAGGATAGAGCCCAGGCCCTCAGTTCAAGCCCGAGACCAACCAAAAGAAAAAAAGAAAGAAATCCAGGAAGGTTAGGTAGAAGCCTTTTCCCTCCTTCAGAAAGTTAGATTGTCCACTACATTTCTTCTTGTCCCAGTTCTTTGATGCTTACAATGAATCATTTTTTTGTATTCAAGACAAAGCTGTCTTTGTTCACTTATCTTACAGTGCCAAAGAAAAGTCAGGAGTAGATAAAATGTTTATTTTGATGCTCAAAGACCCTGGGTTTGATCCTCAGCACTGCAATAAATAGCTTAAAATGAAATTTCTGTCTGTCTATATATTGGTCCGAATATTTTCCTTTGAGGCCCCTGCTTTGGAATTATTAGGGTAGACCAAGACTTTTGAAGTACCTAAGATCAGGTTTGATGATGCATGCCTGGAATCACTTCTACTTGGGAGACAGAAGTAGAAAGGGAGGGAGAATCTAAATGTTTGTTTTTCAGTTCCTGTATTTAAACCTTAAAAAAGCTGGAATTAGAGTTGGGGCTCAAGTGATAGGCGTTAGCTTTGAGCAAAAGAAGCTCAAGGACAGCACCAGGTGCTGAGGTCTGAGTTCAATTAAGTCCCAGGATCAAAAACAAACAAACAAAAAACCCCTCTATTACTCATATATGCTTGTATAATTTTAAAAAGATCATATGAAAAGCATGTGGCAAAAACAGTGCAAAGCTCTGAGTGGTCTAAACGTGGTTTTTGTTGTTTTGTTTTGTTTTTGGGTCCAGTTGTGGGGCCTGAATTCTGGGCCTGGGCACTGTCCCTCAGCTCTTCAGCTCAAGGCTAGCGCTCTACCACTTGAGCCACAGCGCCACTTCTGGCTTTTTTCTTTTTGCTTGTGTGGTGCTGAGGAATTGAACCCAGGGCCTCAGGCATGCAAGGCAAGCGCTCTACCACTGAGCCACCTTCCCAGCCCCCTAAATGTGGTTTTTTAATTTTTCTTTTTTTTCTCTATTTTTCTTTCTGTCGGTCGTGAGTCCTGAACTTTGGGCCTGTGCGCTGTCCCTGAGCTCTTCAGCTCAAGGCCAGTGCTCTACCACTTGAGCCACAGTACCACTTCTGGTTTTCCAAGTGGTTTATTGGAGATAAGAGTCTCACAGACTTTTCCTGCTCGGGCTGGCTTTGAACCTTTATCCTCAGATCTCAGCCTCCTGAGTAGCTAAGATGACAGGCGTGAGCCACCAACACCCGGATTAATTTTTCAATACATTTCAAACCATCCTCCATCCAATGAGGAGAAAGATCTTGGGACTCTTCACCTAAACTAGAAATGGTTATTAGGCTCATTTCCATTCTCTGTTTTTTCTAGAAAATGTGGACACAGACTTCCAGGGCAACCTGGGGCAAAGCGAAGAGAAGCCGGTGCCCGCTGCCCCTGTGCCCAGTCCTGTGGCCCCGGCCCCCGTGCCATCCAGGAGAAATCCTCCCGGGGGCAAGTCCAGCCTGGTCCTGGGTTAACTCCAGCTGTCCTGAACTCTGTCGTTTTATTTGTCTGTTTCTACGTGCTCGTGACTGCACAACTTGAGCCTGACTGTACATCTTTTGGATTTGTTTCATTAAAAAAGAAGCACTTTATGTACTGCTGTCTTTTTTTTCCTCCCCCTTTCTCTCTCTCTCTCTCTTTCTCTCTCTCTTCTTTTTGAAGAACAAGTTTCTATTTCTCTGACTCCTTTGGGTCTGGGCCGTGGCATGGGTGTTTTCTAGTAGTAGATTGGAGGGAAAGCTTTGTGGCACTTAGTACTGTGTTTTTAAGAACAAATGATCGGGTTCCTGATGTGTTTGCTAGAGGCTCTTTTGTACTGGATTTTGTCCTTTTTTTTTTTTTTTAAATGCTCTGTGTTCGCTTTACCATGATGGGACAGACTACAGGCAGCACCTGGCAGCTCTACCACACCAGGCTGCCTTTACACAGAGCTTCTCCTCCGTGTTGTCCTTTGCTAAACACATCTTCTGGTTCCCTGTGGACCAACAGAGGCCCACCCCTGTCACCTTGCTGCCGCATGCCAAGATGACTGGCTGGCCAGTGGGCGCTTCTGCTGCTGTGATGCCCAGGTCAGCATCTGGTGTGGGGCCAAGGCTGCCTGGAAAGGCCCAGTGGTTGAGGCAGTGGAGGGAGGCAGTGATGCCGGAGAGGTGGAGGTCCCCATGCAGGGGCGGGGCCGGGGCTGTGTGTGTTCTTATTAAGTAGCTTGATGCTGTGTGCATGATGCTGGTGCTCGACCATGAGAGGAAGTCTCATCCTTAAATGTGTTGTACTGCTCAATCCTGGACTGTTGCTTCAAGTAAACAATATCCACGTTTGCAACCGCTGTGTCTGTGTCTTCTTTCTGACACTGGGTCTGCTGCCTCCTCACAATCCTGCAAGCTGATTTGGTGAGGCATTTGGTGATTTGGTGAAGATGCAGAGGAAGGAAGGGTGTTCTCCAAAAAAATACATAGCTGGGCACCAGTGGCTCATGCCTATAATCCTAGCTACTCAAGAAACTGAGATCTGAAGATCAAGGTTCAAAGCCACCTCGGGCAGAAAAGTCCATGAGACTTCTATTTCCAATAAACCACCAGAAAATTAGAAGTGGTGCTGTGGCTCAAGTGGTAGAGCACTAGCCTTGAGCTGAAGAACTGAGGGACAGCACCCAGGCCCAGAGTTCAGGCCCCATGACCAACAACAACAAAAAATACCCGAGACATTTCTACTGCCTACCTTCCCTTTGCGCATGTCAAAGCATGTCAAAGTGGCTGTGGCAGGGCCTGGAGGCAGTGGGTCCCCAGGGAGGCCTGGTTTCCATCCCCAGCACCCATGGTGAATAAAGCTTTGAGCCTCTATTCTAGTGAAGCTCTTTTCTATGGCCTGTGATCAGAGGAGAAGGCTTCAAAGAAGCATCCAGAAGACAGGAGAAGAGCTTTTGGTTTCTACAGCTGCAGTTCTACAGCTTTGGCAAGACTGGTACTTAGCTTTGTACTCGCTGATCTGCCAGGTAAGCTACAATTCATTTGAATATCCAAATTAGGCCCCTTTCTTCTTAGTTACTTCTTTCATTTCTTCCTTTCTTCATTTTTCTTTTTCCTTTCTTCCTTTTTTTATCTTTTTTTTTTTTTTGCCAGACCTGGACCTTGAACTTGGGCCTAGGCACTGTCCCTGAGCTTCTTTTGCTCAAGGCTGGCACTACCACTTGAGCCACAGCGCCACTTCTGGCTTTTTCTGTTTATGTAGTACTGAGGAACCCAGGGCTTCATGCATGCGAGACAAGCCCTCTACCACTAAACCACATCCCCAGCCCTCCCTTCCTTCCTTCTTTCCTCCCTTAGTTCTGTAACAAGAAGTTTGAACTTAGGATCTTGCACTCCATAGGCAGGTGCTCTACCATTTGAGCTCCTTTCCCCTCTCCCTCCCTCCCCTCCCCTTTTATTTTGCTGGTTGTGGGGCTTGAACTCTGGGCCTGGGCGCTGTCTCTCAGCTCTTCAGCTCAAGGCTGGGACTCTACCACTTGAGCCACGACGCCACTTCCAGTTTTCTGGTGGTTTATTGGAGATAAGAGTCTCATGGACTTTCTCCCCATCCAGGGGGACTTGAACTGCGATCCTGAGATCTCAGCCTTCTAAGTAGCTAGGATTACAGGCATGAGCCACTGGTGCCCCGTGTAGATGGTTGAATGTTAGGTTTTTTCTCCCTTTATTATGGCAATAAAGCATTTTGCAAAAGGTTGAATCAACAGCTATATCATGATTGTTCCAATATTTCTGAAGCAGGTCAGCTTTATAAATAGCAACACTGGTTTTACCGGCTTACGATGATTTCTATTATGAATCTCAAAGGGAGGGAACCTGCACCCTTAGCCTGTGAGTGAATAAGGGTGGAGTTCCTGGAAATATCCTGGTTTGTGTCATAACTTGATAAGTTGGCTTTACTCTCTGAAGGTAAGTGCCTACTCGGAATTGAGGTCTGATATTGTCAAAGAAGGTTTTAGGAAATGAAATGTTTGCAAGACCATGTTCAAGAAAATTTCAGGTCTGGAATGTGAAATCACATGATCTTAAAATGGATAATATTAAATATAAACTAAATTATAATGGATATTAAAAGTTATCCTTGTAAATTATAATGGATATTAAAAGTTATCCAGGTTGGTGCTGGTGGCTCACACTCACACTTGTAATCTTAGGAGGCTGAGATCTGAGGATCACAGTTCAAAGCTGGCCCAGGCAGGAAAGTCCATGAGACTTTCATCTTCAATTAACTACCAAAATGCCAGAAGTGGTGCTATGGCTCAAGTGGCAGAGTGCTGGCCTTGAGCACAAGAAGCTCAGGGACAGCGCCCAGGACTGGCAAAAAAAAAAAAAAAGATTCCCTAAAGGGGCAGCAGAAACATTCTTGGCAGCCAGACCTCTTAGCGAAGTTTGTGCGGCATCAGGACAAAGCCCAGGGACCTAAGGCTCTGCCAATGCAGCCTCCTCCACATTCTAAACTGACTCACCCTAGAATGATCAGTGCCCTCCTCCCCCACGTCTCTAAACCGAGGGCTTCCAGCGTGCTCAGTTTGCCTGCTCCCCTCTGGCCTGCCTGCTCCCCTCTCTCCTGCTCCCCTCGGGCCTGCCTGCTCTCCTGTCTGCTCTCCTGCTCTCTTGGCAGTCTGACGCTTGAGCCACAGGCTGCCCCTTCTGCGGCTCCTGCCGCCGTGGTTTGGACATAGAGGGCCCTCAGCTGAGCTGGAGCAGCAAGAGAGGCTCCTACTCCGATCAGTGTAGTTTGTGAGGTAAATAGATGTGGATGTGAGATTTACAGAGGATTCCACAAAAGTTAGCGAAGCTCATCGCTTTCCACGGGGAATGCAAAGTTCTGACCGAGCAGGGATGCGGTGCGCGGTGGGGGGGGGGGGCGGGGAGGGGGAAGGGGGGGGCGGCGGGGAGGGGGAAGGGGGGGCGGGACGAGCGCTGGTTACCGGACGCGCTAAGGATGCGGTGCGCGGGGGGGGGGGGCGGGGAGGGGGAAGGGGGGGCGGGACGAGCGCTGGTTACCGGACGCGCTCGGGATGCGGTGCGCGGGGGGGGGGGGGGCGGGGAGGGGGAAGGGGGGGCGGGACGAGCGCTGGTTACCGGACGTGCTCGGGATGCGGTGCGCGGGGGGGGGGGGGGGGGGGGGGGAGCGAGCGCTGGTTACCGGAGCCAGGTGGAAATCTGGCTCCGGTTTGAAGAAGAAACCCCTGCCTCAAGCTAACTGGTTCATGCGTTGGCCGTCGGGAGCTTAAACCCAGCTGAGTCCATTCACTCACTCGCGTTAATCCGCAGCCCCCAGACTTGGGCCTGGGCTGGCGCTGTCTGCAGACAGCTCTGGTCCGGCCCCCCCGCCGGGAGCGGGCGCCCCACGGGCGACTCCTCAGACGCTGCTCCCGGTCGTTCAGATCGCCTAAGGTAACACCTAGGTGAAGGTCACACTTTGAGGTAGAAAGCGGAATACCAGAAGAGCGAGCGCCGCAAGCCCCCGCCCCAGGAAGTCCGCCCGCCCTCCGCCCTCCGCCCTCCCGCTCTCCCGCCCGCGAGCCGCCGGGTCCCCGGGTCCGAGCGTCCGGAGCCCTATGCAAATTACCCAAGTCCAGCTCTATGCAAATCACCGGCCAGGCCCCGCCCACCGCTCTCGGTCCCGGAAGCGGCCGTCTGGGCGCGCAGAGCTCGGCCCTGGCGCCGCGCCGCCCGCTTCCGCCCGTGCGCGCTGCCGGGGTTCCCGGCGGCGATGGCGGCGCGGCCTGTGCGCGTGTTGGTGGACATGGACGGCGTGCTGGCCGACTTCGAGGCCGGCCTCCTGCGGGGCTTCCGGCGCCGCTTTCCCGGAGAGCCGCACGTGCCGCTGGCGCAGCGCCGCGGCTTCCTGGCCCGCGAGCAGTACCGAGCCCTGCGGCCGGACCTGGCGGTAGGAGGCGGCGGGGGTGGGGGCGCGGTCCGGGGACGCCACCTCCGAGTCCACAGTTCACCCCAGGTCCAGAAAGGTCGGGTCCCCCGCCCCTCCGCCGGCGGGCGCCCGAGCCCCGGGCTTGTGTCTCGTAGGACAAGGTGGCCAGTGTGTACGAAGCGCCAGGCTTCTTCCTGGACTTGGAGCCCATCCCCGGAGCCGTGGAGGCCCTGCGGGAGATGAACCGCATGCCCGGGTGAGCAGGGCGGACCCAGGCGCGGAGGGGGCCGAGGGAGGCTCCGCCCGGGCTGACCGCTCCCCTTCCTCCCCCGCAGCACCGAGGTCTTCATCTGCACCAGCCCCCTGCTCAAGTATGACCACTGTGTGGGCGAGAAGGTGCGGCGCCTGCGCAAGCCGAGGCTTTCCAAACCGGGGTGTAACCGTGACCACAGACACAAAGCCGGGGCCTGGGGAAAGGGGAGCAGTGACGTCCACACCCACCACTGACGGCCCCTGACTTAGGGTCCCTCAGACCCCACTGGCAAACCTGTCTCCTCCACAGTACCGCTGGGTGGAGCAGAACTTGGGGCCCGAGTTTGTGCAGCGCATTATCCTGACGAGGGACAAGACGGTGGTCAGGGGGGACCTGCTCATCGATGACAAGGACAACATTCAAGGTTGGTCCCTTTTTCCCGGGCAACCTCCAGACATCTGGCCTGCCCGGATTAGAGAGAGGGAGTAAAAATAACCAAGATTACAGATTACATGTGCTGCCTTTTCTGTCCCAGGTTTAGAGGAGACCCCGAGCTGGGAGCACATCTTGTTCACCTGCTGCCACAACCAGCACCTGGCCCTGCCCCCCTCCAGGAGGCGGCTGCACTCCTGGAGTGACAACTGGAGGGGAATCATAGACAGCAAGCGCGCACCTGTTCAGCAGGACTGAGCAGGACCTGGCTGGGGAATAGACACCAGAGTGTCTGCTTGCACAAGCCCTATCATGAAGCAGCTTCCAAGATGGCAGGCTGAATGAACAATCATGCCTGGCATGGAAATACAGTAGGGAAATCAGGACGCTTTTAATTACAAAACCAAAAAACCATAATCTCTGGCTGTTTATTTGGTAAGGGGAAGCCATAGGAGCCCAGGGTGGAGCTGAGCAGGTGACCTTGCCTCGGCCCCACACACTGGACATATACACCAGATGGGTGGTCCTTGTGTCTGGAGCATCACCCCAACTTGCACCCCCCCAAGTTCCAGAGGGCCCTTCCAGGGGTCGGCCTCCCCTCATCAACCATGACAGCAGAAAAGGGCCAGCTCCAAGGGTCTTTATTTGATGCCAGTACCGGGGCATGAAGTCAGGGCTTTGGTGCTGTTCCTTAGCCTTGTTTTGCTCAAGGGTATGGCTCTACCACTTGAGACTCAGCTCCACTTCTGGCTTTTTGGTGGTTAATTGGAGGTAAGCGTCTCACAACATTTCTACCCAGGCTGGCTTTGAACATGATCTTCAGATCTCAGCCTTCTGAGTAGATAGGATTACACAGTGCCCAGCTTCTGGCAATCTTTATTTAAAGTATTTTGGATTTTGTAGTCTGGGCTAGCCTTGAACCTGTGATCTTGTTGCCTCTTATGAGCCTTTCTGGGATTACAGTTGTGTGTCACCACACCAAGCTTTGCTGTCTGCTGGTCATATTAGCAGTCATTGGGCTGCATCAACAAGGGCAGGGAGCACATCTCCATCTTTGTATTCCTCACAGGATACACAGTAGGTTGGAGGGTTGTGTAGACAGCTACTCCTGAGCTGTAGTTACCTGGGTCAGTGTCTGCCATGCTCAAATGCCCAACTTGGAGATGAGTGGTGGTATGGTCTTGCACAGCCCTGGAGGGGCGTGGCATCTCCCTAGCTTTCCTTTAATGCCATGGTCCCAACCACTGCTCACAGTCCACCCTGCACACCTGAAGCCTGCACATCCTACGGGGGTGTGAGCCTGGCAGTGGGGGACCAGAGGTAGGTCCTTCATTTATAGTGTGTTGAGTGCCAGCCCCCCCCATGAGCGGCACTAGCTTTTGGTCCCTTCTCCATGTATGTATCTCGGTCTAGTTTTACCCGTGTGAGACCCGTGCTGAAAAACCTCACCCTGAAGACGGTACTGCTGCTGCAGCAGGGACTTCCTCAGCCGTCTGCCCCTTTGCCCTTCAAGAGGGTGGTCTCTGGTAGCAGGGATGCTAGAGCCGCGGGAGTCTCCCTGGATCAGGGTTGCTGGGGGGTCTCATTCCTTGGCAGTGGGATACCCAGAGCAGAGTGCGCCTGCCAGCTTTGGGCTTCAGCCACCTGGCCTGGGGAACAGAAGTCCTGCAGGAAGATCTGGGCCAGGTTCTGGAGCCTTGTGCTGGCCGAGAGAGAGAAGCGCAGCATGCACTGGATGACTGGCATGGAGGTGAGCTCGGGGTGAGAGCCAGGGCGTGGTGAGCTCAGGTACATGAGCGTGGTCACAGCGGACAGCACCGTCTCCTCGTTGGGGCTGGACAGGCAGTTGATGATGAGTGGGACGCCCCCTGCCTGCAGGATGTATTCCTTGTTGGTCCTGTCTGAGCACAGGTTGCAGAGGCCTCCTGGGGAAAAGCAGTGTGGAGCCTGGGTGCCAGGGCCTGGCTTCCTCCCTCCTCCTCCTCCCGGGTTCCTCTTTGCCCAGTGAGCTGTGAGGAGGCACTGGGATGCTGGCCCAGGGATAAGGGATGAGAAGACTCCAGGCCCCAGCTCTCTCCCATTTCCACAAAGACCAGCCTGCCACCATCACCTAGCTTGTCACAGTGGGCACAAGCGCCTCTTCTTGGTTCAGAACTTTGAGGGCTGGTACGCTTTCCTTTTTCTTTTATTCATTGCCCACTATTAAGTTCTGAAGTCAGGGCCTCACACTTTCTCAGCTTGTTCTCGGGATCTCCAGCCACACTTCTTGTCAAGCTCTTCTCTGGTTATTTTGAAAATGGAGTCTCATGGGCTTTTCTGTCTGGACTGGCCTCAAATTAAGATCCTCTGGGTCTCAGCCTCCTGATTAGCTACTGGAATAAGTCACTAGCACGAGGCTATTATCACTTGGTTTTTGTTTTTGTTGTCAGTTGTGGGGCTTGAACTCTGGGCCTGGGTGCTGTCCCTGCACTCGCTCTACTGCTTGAGCCATAGTGCCACTTCCGGTTTTCTGGTAGCTCATTGGAGATAAGAGTCTCACGGACTTTCCTGCCTGGACTGGCTTTGAACCACGATCCTCAGATCTCAGCCTCCTGAGTTGCTAGGATTACAGGCGTGAGCCTCCAGCACCTGGCTAACACTTGTTTCTTTATCCCACAATTTAAAACATATGTAAATACAGATATTTAATTTAAGAAAGGTACCCTCATTGGTGTTTCCAAAGCCAGCTCTTATTAACAATGTAATGCAGATGTTCTGCTGGCAACATTTTGTGGGCATGAGGCGAGAGCATTATAATGTCATTTTCACATCACTGTCTAGGATTCTAGGGAAAGCAGAAAAGGCCTGAGTGTCAGATCAGACCCCTTTCCCACTCCCCAGTCTCCTCAGGGCCCCTCAACTTTGTGACTTCTTGACCTTGGGGACAGATACTTCTACTTAGAGGACCCTTTCCTTAGCATTGGCTTTTTAGTGCAAGCAGACAACTTCCTGTGCACACTGACTCAGTTTCCTGCCATCTTACCTCTATCTGTTGGTTCCTGCTTCTAGGAGGAGGAAACTACATCTTGGCTCATTTGTATTAACATGCCCGAGCGGCCAGTCAAAGGTGAGGGTCATGCCTGCTTCCCCTGCTTCTCTGGAAATTACCAAGCAGGTACCCCTAAGATCCAACTAAGAAGCTGGGGCTGCTGGGTGCTGATGGCTCACGCCTGTAATCCTAGCTACTCAGGAGGCTGAGATCTGAGGATTGTGGTTCAAAGCCAGCCCGGGCAGGAGAGCCTGTGAGACTCTTATCTCCAATGAACCAGCAGAAAACCAGAAGTGGCATTGTGACTCAAGTGGGCCAGCACTTGCCTTGAGCTGAAGAGCTGAGGGACAGCGCCCAGGCCCAGAGTTCAAGCCCCAAGAAATTCTTATCTCTTAATTAACAAAAAGCCAGAAATGAAAGTTGACAAGTGGTAGAGTGCCAGCTTTTTTTTTCTGGTCAGATGTGGGTCTTGTACTCAGGGCCTGAGCTTTTTCACTCAGGGCTAGCACTCTACCACTTTAAACCACTTCCAGTTTTCTGGTGGCTAACTGGAGATAAGAGTCTCTTGAGGGCTGGGAAGGTGGCTCAGCGGTAAAGTGCTTGCCTCGCATGCATGAGGCCCTGGGCTCGACTCCTCAGCACCACATAAGCAGAAAAAGTCCGAAGAGGCACTGTGGCTCAAGTGGTAGAGCACTAGCCTTGAGCTAAAGAGCTGAGGGACAGCGCCCAGGCCCAGAATTCAGCCCCATGACTGGCCAAAAAAAAAAAGTCTCTTGAACTTTCTTGCCCAGGCTGGCTTGGAACCATGATCCTCAGATCTCAGCCTCCTGAATACCTAAGATTAAAGGCGTGAGCCACTGGTACCAAGCTCAGAGTACCAGCTTTGAGCAAAAATGCCAAGCAACAGTGTGAGGCCCAGGTCACAATACTGGCATGAGTGCACACATACACTCTCAACAAAGACACCTTCCCCTGGCGCCCAGGCAGGGACGAAGCATGAGTCGCCAAGGTTTGGTTCTACAGCTGGCTCCTGCTTTAGAGGACTGGCTTTTAGAGTAATCCATTTGTTCTCATGCCTCTGCACCCTTTGCTCAGGTCCCTGTCTGCCCCTCCCCCCCTACCCCTCCCCAGCTTTCTTGCTGGTGACAGGCCGCTCTGCTGGGTGAGCCTGGGCCACTCTGGTCAGCCTGCTGGATGCCTCCCCCCATGCCCGGATGGCCCCTCATCACTGGCATATTTTTCAGACTGAATCCTGAGGAAATCATCTACCACATTTGTTTTCCCGCTTTTTATCTTCTCCACCAGCCTGCGAGGAGGGGCTTCAGGGAGGTCAGGTCCTTGGAGTTTGATACAAGCAAGGCAGGCTCCGCAAACATTTGCTAGAAGTATTATTATTATTTATTTTTTGGAGCAGGACTCAGGCACCATCCCTGAGCTTTGTTTTGCTGAAGGCTAGTGCTCTACCAACTGAGTCACAGCTCCACTTCAGTTTTTTTTTTTGGTCAGGTTGTGGGGTCTGGTTTCTGGGCCTGGGCGCTGTCCTGTCCCTCAGCTCTTTAGCTCAAGGCTAGTGCTCTACCACTTGAGCCACAGCGCCACTGCCGGCTCTTTTCTTTTTGCTTATGTGGTGCTGAGGAATCGAACACAGTGCCTCATGCATGCAAGGCAAGCGCTCTACCACTGAGCTACCTTCCCAGCCAACCTCAGATTTTTTTGGTGGTTAACTGGAGGTAAGAGGCTTATGGACTTTCCTGCCTGGGCTAGCTTTGAACCAAAATCCTCAGATCTGAGCCTCTTGAGTAGCTAGGACTGCAGGCGTGAGCCACTGGTGCCTGGCGTGCTGGAAGTAGTTTGAAGGAGAGGACCTGCAGAACTGCAGAGGCTGGAGGATGGGACAGGAGCCGGTCCACCTGGATGCATGGCATAGTCATGCGTGGCGGCAGCAGAGCTCCACCTCCCTAGCCACTCTGCCTCAGCACTCACTCCTTTTAGCCCATCGGGGAGTCACTATGTCCCCACCTTCTGTACTTTGTCCCTGCATTAAGGGCTGCAGGCCGGTGCTGCTGGCCGGCTCACCACTGTGCCTGGCATCGTGGTACTCAGTGAACACAGGAGCAAGTGCTACCTTCAACTTTGCTCTAGTGGGAGAAACTAAATTCCCCAGTGAGGGAACTCTGCCTCCAGTAGGAGCAATGGTGTTCCTGTGGAAGCCACAGACAACTACTGCCAGGCTTAGCTTGATGCAAGGACAAGTAGAAACACTGGCAGGCCTCTGGCTCTCAGACACCCCACGCCACCCCTTCTGAATGGGGCACCTCCTCCTCACTGGGGACTGGGGCCGGGCAGGTGGTTTATCTCTGCTGTAGAGTGAGTTGCAGCACGCTCAGGTGTGTCTGGGCAGGGAATTAGGGGATAATCTGATGGCATCAGTTGGCGGGTGGGGACAGAAGCTGCAGGTCAGGGCCTGGAAGCCTTCCAAGGATGGATCAGGTGCCTGCCAGAGATCACCAGCTGCTCGGGCCCAACATAGTACACCATTTTTTTTTTTTTTTGGTGGGGGTAATGGGCTTGAACTCATGGATTGGATGCTGTCCCTTAGCTTTTTCACTCACAAATTTTTGCTGGCCTTAGAGATAAATGCAAACTGTCACAATCAGATCTCAGCCTCCCGAGTAGCTAGGATTGCAGGTGTCCGCCACTGGCACCAGCTACCTTTAGACTCCTGTGCCTACCTGGCTGTATCCCTTGGCTATGGAAACGGGACTGAGGACCCAGGAGAGAACCTGAGGGGCAAGAAGGTCTGCTGGCACAAGATGGCGCCCAAGGAACATGAGACATCTCAAACAGCTACACGAGCCCTGGGCCCCAAGTATACCTGGGTGAGTCTGGGCTGAACCCGGACATGGACAGGAATGTCAGGTGGGCTGGTGCAGCTCAGCAGTATACCACCAGTCCTGCTGACTTTAGACAGGTGTCTGTCACTGGATTACAAGCTCATTCTTATTTATTTTTTGCCCCTCCTAGGGGCTTGAACTCTGGGTCTAGGCACTCACTGTCCCTGAGCTTTTTTGCTCCCAGCTAGCACTCTACTACTTGAACCAGTTATAGCTTTTTGGTGATTAATTGGAGATAAGAGTTTCACAGACCTTCTTGCCCAGGCTGGCTTTCCTCAGATCCCAGCCTCCTGAGTAGCTAGGATTATAGGTGTAAGCCACGGCACTGTCTACACACACTCTCTCTTTCTTTCTTTCTTTCTTTGCTTTTTTTGTCGGTCATGGGGCTTGAACTCAGGGCCTGGTCAATGTCCCTAGGCTCTTTTGCTCAAGGGACTAGCACTCTATCACTTTTTTTATTTTGTCAGTTGTGGGGCTTTAACTCTGGGCTTGGGCACTATCCCTGTGCTCTTTAGCTCAAGGCGAGTGCTCTACCTCTTGAGCCACAGCGCCACTTCTGGTTTTCTAGTGATTAATTGGAAATAAGAGTCTCACAGACTTTTTCTGTGAGCCATTGGTGCCCAGCCACTCTACCACTTTGAGCCACAGCTCCACTTCTGGTTTTCCGGTGGTTAACTGGAGGTAAGAGTCTGATGAACTTTCCTGCCCAGGCTGGCTTCGAACCACAATCCTCAGATCTCAGCCTCTTGAGTAACTAGGATTACAGGCGTGAGCCACCAACGCCTGGCAACATTATTTTCTAATAAAGTTAGATACACATTTCCCTATGGCTGGCAACTCCCACTCTCAGATGCCTACCTGGGAGAAAGGATGCATCAGCATGCAGGAACCATAGGAAACTGGAGTGTTAGAGCACCTGCCTCGCTCTGAGTTCAAACCTCCGTACTGCCTAAATAAATTAATGAAATAAAAACAAACCGTACAAAATGAATTACAACATCTGAACTCTGAAGACTCTTCTATTAACAATTGCAGTCACGGGCTGGGAAGGTGGCTCAGTGGTAGAGCGCTTGCCTTGCATGCATGAGGCCCTTGGTTTGATTCCCCACCACCACATAAGCAAAAAGGAAAAAAGCCGGAAGTGGCGCTGTGGCTCAAGTGGTAGACCGCTAGCCTTGAGCTGAAGACCTGAGGGACAGCACCCAGGCCCAAAGTTCAGGCGCACGACTGGACCCCCAAAACAAAACAATTGTAAAGAACAGGGAAAACCAAGCTGGGCGCTGGTGGCTCACGCCTGTAATCCTAGCTACTCAGGAGGCTGAGATCTGAGGATCATGGTTCAAAGCCAGCCCGGGCAGGAGAGACTGTGAGACTCCTATCTCCAATAAACCACCAGAAAACCGGAAGTGGCGCTGTAGCTCAAGTGGTAGAGCGCTAGCCTTGAGCTGAAGAGCTGAGGGACAGTGCCCAGGCCCAGAGTTCAGGCACCATGACTTGCAAAAAAAAAAAAAAAAAAAGAAGTAGAGCCTGGTATCAGGTGGTGCCCTCTCAGTGCCAGGTGTAAGTGTGTAGCCAGTAAGTCCTCCAGCCACCCTGCCTGAGCACCTGCTCTGAAGTGAGGATCCAAGTGTCTACATTTTTCTATCCATCAGTGATGTTTTGTTGGGTGCCAATGACTCATGCTTGTAATCCTAGCTATTCAGGAAGCTGAGATCTGAGGATTGTCCTGGCAGGAAAGTCTGTGAGACTAATATTTCCAATTAACCACTAAACAAGCCAGAAATGGAGCTGTGGCTCAATGGCAGAGTGCTGGCCTTGAGCAAAAAATCCCAAGGACTGCACCCAAGCTGCAGGACCTAAACAAAACAAAACAAGTCTGGCTTTCATAGTTAGGATAACAGGCACCACGGAATGCAGCTTTCTGACACTCTTGAACTTTTCTTCAGGGACTACTTTGATCTTCTCAAACTCAGTCCCTCAATCAGTTAGGATTGCAGGTGTGAGCCACTGACTGGCACCTGGCTTTGTTCACTTTTTTTTTTTTTTTTTTGCAGCACTCAAGGCTTGCTGGGCATTGGTAGAATTACTTGAGCCGCCTCCAGCCCGTTTTAGTTGACAGTAAAAGGATGGCAGTTTGAAGCCCGCCAGGGGAGGAAAGTCTGTTGAGTCTTATCTCCAATTAACAACCAAAAAGACGGTAGTGGAGCTGTGGCTCAATGGTAGTGCATCACCGACCTTGAATGAAAAAGTTGAGACAGAGCCTAGGCCTTGAGTTCAAGCCCCAGTACTAGCTACACGTGCACACACACACACACACAGTATAATCCCCAAACTTTTCCTTCAATTCATTATCTCGTTTCCAAGCGACAGGGAAGGCAGATAGGCAGAGAGCTAGCCCCGTGCAGTGACTTCCAGACCATTGACCCTGGACCACGTGTGAACATTGGGGACCACGTGGGGACATTGGAAAAGGGCCGCCCCCTCGCTGAGAGACCATGTAAGAGATTCCTTTCCCAAGGACTCACTTTCAAAGCTCAGCTCATCCCGGCCCATCAGGTTTCGACCCCATTCTTACCAATTGCAAACTCCACCAGCGTTTCACTCTCCTCGGACAGCGAGTCGAGGAATAAATCCAGGACTTGCAGTTGCCGCAGGTACTGGTAGTTGTTGGGGTCATAGGCGAAGTTGGCAAGGTTGGCGAGGACCTGCTCCTTGGCGTCTGAGTGGGAAAGCGGCACTGGAGCCCGGCCCCGCGGGGGGCACGGGGGACCCCGCCCGCCCGCCCGCCCGCGGCCGCTCACCTCGGCTCTGCGTCTCCTGGAACTCCGTGACCAGCGCCTGCAGGTACCCCAGCCGCCCGACGTGGGGGTCGACCTTCGGCTTCTGGGCCATGGTCGGGGCGCGGAGAGCCCCGCCGGGGCCGGGCGGGAGGGCCCGGGACGCCCTCCCCTGAGCCCCCCGGGGCGGGCCCGGGCCGGCGCGGGGACGGGGGGCGGGCTCCCGCCCTGGGCTCGGATCCTGCAGCCCTGTGCGGCTGGGGATGGGGATGTGAGGGAATGCGGAGGATGCCGTCAGGGTCGGACTTCCAGATCAAAATCCCGACCCACGACGTCGCCGTCCGCCCGAGGAGGAGGAGCCGGAAGGAGCGCCCCGCCTTCCGCTCCGGGTTTCCTTTCTAGGATGCAAGCCGAAGCCGTGCTAGCCCCGCCCCCTGGAGGGCGGAAGCCGTGCGGGCCCCGCCCCCAGTCGACGTTGTTTGGCTACGGTTATGATGGCCACACCCCTAGATGACGGACGTCGTGCTGGCCCCGCCCCTAGAGGGCGGAAGGGGCGGGATTGGTGGGGAGGGAGGTGAGGGGCTGTCGCTCAGCTGCAAGAGGCGCTGAAACCCCAGACCCTTTCCAAGCAGGTTAGCGAGGTTGAATCCCCTGGCGCGGGGAACATCTGTGGGACGCTAAGGAACGTCGAGGAGTGGGAGGGGGCCCTGACGGAAGCCGTCCGGGTAGAAGCACCTCCAGCCCCTCACACGGCCGGGTGGGTCATCGAGTGGTCTCGGCCATGCGGCTCCCCTCTGGAATTCGGAGGTTGATTCCGTGCCTCCCACCATCGGACTTTTGTCCCTAGGGTTTGGCTGTTTTTTCCTGAAAAGCTGGGCGAGCCGACACTGCACCCTGGCAGGTATCTGGACCTGCTACTTCTAGCCAGATGTCGTGGGGTCAGTCCCTGGGAACAGCCGCTGTCCACCCAGACCTCCCGCGAGGGCCTTTGTATGGGGTGTGGAGCCCTGGAGGCCGAAGCCCTTTGGCCTGATTGCTTTGCACAACTTCTCAGTGAGGAAGATCTCATGGTCGTAGGGAACAAAGCACCAGAGAGGGAGGAGGCCTTATGCTGGCATCCTCTTAATGTAGAGGTGGAGGGTGGGCTAGAACCCCTGCCTAGCAAGTGCGAGGACCTGAGTTCAAACCCCAGTACTCCCAAAAAGTGTAGAAGTGGTGACCTTGTACCTTGAGCTCTAGGCCAGGTGTGAGAGTCTGGATTAAGGCATAGTGGCCTCTACACTCCAGCTGGACACAGGCCCCAAATAAAGTTTCCTATCCCTGTATACAGTCCCTGTTGAATGCATATCTTCTGGGATAGGAGTCTTGAGCTTAGTCTGGGTGTTTGAATCCCTCAGCTGCTCAGTGACCTCTCCAGACCATTGGTTTCAGTGAGGAGTCTGCAGCCTGGTGAAATGCATCTCAGCTCAAAATGCCTCACCCAGTGTCTTCACCTCTCAGCAGGCAGAGCAGCAAAAGATTTTTGGATGAGGAGCACAGGGATTGGGAGGAGGATGGGAGTAAGTGCCACCCCTCTAGAATTCCTCCTTAGAGTATTCTCAAGAATACTCAGCCATGGGATTGGGAAGGTGGCTCAGTGGTAGAGTGTTTGCTTTGCATGCATGAGGCCCTGGGTTCGATTCCTCAGCACCACATAACCAGAAAAAGCCAGAAGAAGTGGTGCTCTGGCTCAAGTGCTAGAGTGCTAGCCTTGAGCCGAAGAGCTGGGGGACAGTGCCCAGACCCAGAGTTCAGGCCCCATGACCAGCAAAAAAGAAAAAGAAAAAAGAAATCAGCCAAATGTGGGTCAGGTGGACCACTTCAGCTTCCTTTTTTGTATCTGCTTTTGCGTTGTTGTTGTTGTTGTTTTTGGTCCGGTTGTGGGGCCTGAACTCTAGGCCTGAGCACTGTCCCTCAGCTCTTCAGCTCAAGGCTAGTGCCCTACCACTTGAGCCACAGCACCACTTCCAGCTTTTTTCTTTTTGCTTATGTGGTGCTGAGGAATCGAACCCAGGGCCTCAGGCATGCAAGGCAAGCGCTCTACCACTGAGCCACCTTCCCAGCCCCATGCTTTTGCGTTGTTGTTGTTGTTGTTTGGGGGGTGGGTCAGTCCTGGGGCCTGATCTATGGGCCTGGGCGCTGCCCCTCAGCTCTTCAGCTCAAGGCTAGTGCTCTACTACTTAAGCCACAGCACCACTTCTGGCTTTTTCTGCTTATGTGGTGCTGAGGAGTAGAACCCAGGGCCTCATGCATGCAAAGCAAGCACTGTACCACCGAACCACCTTCCCAGCCCCATGATGGTTAGTAATTTGCCCAGAGTACTGCAGCAGGTTGTTTGACATCTTGGTACCCCAGGAGCGAGACTTTTGCTGCTGTGCTATCGCCTCTGGCCACAAGGTGGCACTAGAGCATCCTAAAAGACAGCCCTAGGGAGGGTTGTTTTCCAGAGAGCAGATGGAGGAGGAAGACTGTCATCAGGTCTTGAAAATAATACTATTTCTCGTGATAAGCTTTTCTTGCTGGAGTCTGGTTGAGCCTGAACCAGCAAACAAGGTCCTGAGCTGCTCCTGCCAAGCTGGGAGAAAGGAAAGGGGAGGGAAGAGATTTACTACAAGTCCTGTTTTCCCTGCTTGATGTGTCCAGTTTATGACCTGCTGCAGGGAAGGTTTGTGTGTATAATTCAAACAAGCCATTTTCTAGTCCCTGGGATACCCTGCTGAGACAAGTCTGGACTGTTGCCAGCCAGCCCTGAGTGTCCTCAGGGAGAGGCCCCTGCAAGGTATGTCAATAGCTCTGATCTCCAGAACACAAGCCCAGGCCCCAAAAGGGCAGAGGACAAGCAGGGGCTCAGCCAGCTACTGTTCTCAGTTGACAGTCACTTTCCCTTTTTTTCTTTTTTCGGTCAATCATGGTATTTGAACTCAGGACCTGGTGTTGTCCCTGAGCTCTTTTGCTCAAGGCTAATACTCTCACTTTGAGCCACAGCACCACTTCTGGCTTTCTGGTAGCTCATTGGAGATAAGAGTCTCATGGAGGGCTGGGAAGGTGGCTCAGTGGTAGAGCGCTTGCCTTGCATGCATGAGGCCCTGGGTTCGATTCCTCAGCACCACATAAGCAAAAAGAAAAAAGCTGGAAGAGGCACTGTGGCTCAAGTGGTAGAGCGCTAGCCTTGAGCTGAAGAGCTGAGGGACAGCGCCCAGGCCCAGAGTTCAGGCCCTACGACCGGACCCAAAAAAAAAAAAAAAAGAGTCTCATGGACTTTTCTGCCTGGGCTGGCCTTGAACCATGATCCTCAGGTCTCTGCTTCCTAAGTAGCTAAGATTACGGGCGTGAACCACCAGCACCTGGCTTTACTCTTTCCTTTTTTGATTTGACTTGTTTTATTATAAAATTTTATTTTGGAGGGGCGTACTGAGGATCGAACCTAAAGCCTTGTACATGGCAGGCAAGCCTCTCCCACCAAACTCCATTCCCAGTCCTCAGCAATTACATGGTAACAGCAAGGAAGAGGGGTCTCAGGAGGCCAGGCCAGGATCTGGGAAGGCTTCTGTTGCTTATGCAACAGTCTTTGTGTGTGTGTGTGTATGTGTGGTGTGTGTATGTGTGTGTGCACGCCTGTGTGTATAGGTATTGGGGCCTGAACCCAGGGCCTTGTATTCTACTTGAGCCACAGCTCTACTTCTGGCTTTTTGTTGTTGGTGGTGGTCTTGGGGCTTGAACTCTGGGCCTAAGTGCTGTCCCTCAGCTCTTCAGTTCAAGGCTAGTGCTCTACCACTTGAGCCACAGTGCCACTTCTGGTTTTCTGGTGGTTTATTTGAGATAAGAGTCTTGGAGACTTTCCTGCCCAGGCTGGCTTTGAACCAAGATCCCAGATCTCAGCCTCCTGAGTAGCTAGGATTACAGGCGTGAGCCATGGTGCCCGGCTTCATGACAGTCTTTCAGCTACCTAAGCAAGCCTTTCCCTCTGCCGGTCATTTGAATGTCTACTTCCCCCAACCCTATACTGGATACAAGGGGAGACTGGGGGAGACCCTGCTGAGTGTCAGGGAACCCCTCCGACTCCCCAACTCAGAGACCAAAGCTAGAGGCCTGCTCCAGGACAGCAGCAGGGGCTCCCTTCCCCGTAGTCTGCTCATGTGTCAGGGTGGGGGAACTCCACACCCCCTTTCATCTGTCCTCATTCTGTATCCAGGCCACCTCCTCAGCCTGGCCCTCCGTCCAGTCAACGTGAGGTCCGATCACTTGTGTGGAGGCAGACTTGCTGCCTCCAGGGTCATGACCAGTCACTTTGGAAGCGGACCAGAGAAGGTCAAAGGAGAGCTGATGTTGGAGGCATGCAAGTTGGACGTGAAGATCCAACGTGCTGTGTTGTAGTAGCAGCAGTGTGGAGCCAGCCAGGCTGAGCTGGCCTTGGCTGCCCCCAGCAGGACTCAGTGGAAGGAAGCCAGGAAGGGTCACTCCAGGATACTGCTTGGAAGGTCTTAGGCTGGCCTCAGGCTCACACGCTGGTCACGTACATGCTCTCCGTACACAGCTCCCTCTTGGGTCTGTCTTCCAGGATAAGACCTGGCACTGGAACAGTCTCTGAGGTGTCTCCCTTTGCCTTGTCTTGCTGGCCTTTTCTCTCCCTCTTTTGTAGGGAATAGAAGCTGCCACCCATGAAGAAGGCAGAGGTGATGAGAAAAAAGCTTGACATGTAGAAGACATAGCTGAAGTTGTCAGTGCTGTCCAGAACGAGCCCTGGGAACAGAGAATACAGCAGGCCATTGCCTGGTGCATCCCAGGATGCTCCCAAGGATGTCTGCTCCAGAGAGCAGAGATTTTATTTTATTTTCATTAAAAAAGTATTGGAAGCTGGGTGTTAGTGGCTCACGTCTGTAATCCTAGCTACTCAGGAGGCTGAGATCTGAGGATCACAGTTCAAAGCCAGTCCCAGCAGGAAAGTCTGTGAGACTCTTTTCTCTAATAAACCATCAGAAAATCAGAGTTGGCATCGTGGCTCAAAGTGGTAGAGTGCTCGTCTTGAGTGAAAAAGCTCAGGGACAGCGCCCAGGCCCTGAGTTCAAGCCCCACAATCACCACCACCAACAACAAAAGAATGGTGAGGTGGGTTGCTGTCACTGGGACTTGAACTCAGGGCCTTCAATTCTTCTTTTTTAAAAAAAAATTTGGCTCAAGACTAGCACTCTACCATTTGAGCCATACCACCTTCACTTCTGGCTTTTTGGTGTTAACTGGAGATCAGAGTCACGCTAAATTTTCTGCTCAGCTGGCTTTGAACCTCAGTCCTCAGACCTCAGCTTCCTAAGTAGCTAGGATTACAGGTGTGAGACAAAGCACCCCGCTTAACTTTCCATCATGTCACTCTTCCAGTAACTCCACTAAGTCATTCATCTGCCAGGCAGCCTCCTCTGTGGACCTCATCTTATAAATTTTGTGTTTCTCACTGTAGATCACCACCGTGGCTCCATTCCCCACTTCTTCGCTACAAGGTAAGCCCCCAAAAGCATCATTTTGGCCAGGCATATCCAGTGACTGTCCTGGGTGATAAAGGGTTAAGGCACCTGTTCTGTTTGGCATTTTGCAGCTGTCATTGTGGCTCAAAGAAGGAAATTATTTCCCTGGGCCTTCCAGGTAGGAAGTAGGAGAACAAATACACAAACCTCATATTTTTTCTTCCCTCCCTCCCTCCCTTTCTTCCTTTCTTCCTTTCTTTCTTTTTTTTTTTTTGTCAGTGGTGGGGCTTGAACTCTGGGCTTGGGCACTGTCCCTGCGCTCTTCAGCTCAAGGCAAATGCTCTACTGCTTGAGCCACAGTGCCACTTCCGGTTTTCTAATGGTTTATTGGAGATAAGAGTCTCACAGACTTTCCTGCCCAGGCTGGCTTTGAACCAAGATCCCAGATCTCAGCTCCTGAGTAGCTAGGATTACAGGCGTGAGCCACTGGCGCCTGGCTTCTTCCTTCCTTCCTTCCTTCCTTCCTTCCTTTCTTTCCTTTCTTTCCTTCCTTCCTTCCTTCCCTCCCTCCCTCTCTCCCTCCCTCCCTCCCTCCCTCCCTCCTTCCTTCCTTCCTTCCTTTCTTTCTTTCTTTCTTTCTTTCTTTCTTTCTTTTTTCTTTCTTCTTGTCGGGCATGGGGCCCGAAATCTGGGCCTGGGCGCTGTCCCTCTTCAGCTCAAGGCTAGCACTCTACCACTTGAGCCACAGTGCCACTTCTGGCTTTTTCTGCTTATGTGGGCCTCATGCATGCAAGGCAAGCACTCTACCACTGAGCCACCTTCCCAGCCCCTCTTCCTCTCTTTCCCAGTCCTGGGGCTTGAACTCAGGGCCTGGGTGCTATTCCTGAGCCTCTTTGTGCTCAAGGCTAGCACTCTACCACTTGAGCCAGAACCCCACTTTCAGCTTTTTCTGAGTGGTTTATTGGAAGATCAGAGTCACACTGAAGCTCCTTCACCGGCTGGCTTTAAACTGTGATCCTCAGAACTCAGCCTCCTGAGTAGCTAGGATTCTAGGTGTGAGCCACCAGTGCCTGGCCAGATTAGATTTCTTGTTGACCCAACCTCTGATTCTGGCCCCCACAAACCCCACCCTGGCCCACCCAGGATCTCACCAGCCAGCGGAGGGGAGATGAGGGATGTGAGGCTGCAGAGGACACTGACGAGGCCCAGGGCGCTGGGGAACCGGTCCATCGGGACGATGTCCATGAGGACTTGGAAGAGAAGGATTCCTATCCCGCACATAGACACGCTGTACACCAGGCAGTAGCCCACAAGCACCCAGAATTCAGCAGACACTGGACATATCAGGTTGGTGAGCCCATTGAGCAGGATCGCCAGGCTGAATAAGTACTTCCGGTAGTCAGCAAAGCACTTCCGACCTACCAACAGCCCAGCGATGGGCCGCAGGAAGATGTTGCAGAAGCCCACGATGGACATGAGCAGCGCAGCCCAATACTCCTCCATGCCGTACCGCATGGCATATGGCACCAGGAAGATGTGTGGCAGCGAGTAACCCAGGACCATCACCGTCACACCCACGGTGTACACGCAGTAGCCCAGGTTGTGCCGCAGGATGTCACAGGCCAGGTGGTACCGGAGGGTGGAGCCGCAGGTTGCCAGGCAACCATGGGATGGCGTCTTGGGGAGTGGGGGGAGATGGTCTCTGGTCTCAGGGGCTTCACTGGTGGCCACGGGCCTCATGATGGCGCCGCAGATGCAGCAGTGGAGGAAGGCCCCGCCGAAGACCAGGAAGGCACCCCTCCATCCCAGCTCCTCCAAGAGGTAGCGGGCTAGCAGTGGCCACAGGGTGACTCCTATGGAGATGCCTATGGAGGCCAGCGCGTTGGCCAGTGGCCGCCGGCGGACGAAGTACAAGCCCAGTGCGGTGACACAGCCCTGGAAGCTGAAGCTCATGCCCAGGCCTGTAGGGTGACAGTGGAAATCAGGGCAGGGGCATTCTGGGACCTTTTACCCACACTCAGATTGGGGGGGTGGGCAGGGAGTCTGAGGGTCAGGTTCCACGGCTGCCTCTGTTTTTTTGTTTTGTTTTGTTTTGTTTTTTGGGGGGGTCCGGTCGTGGGACCTGAACTCTGGGCCTGGGCGCTGTCCCTCAGCTCTTCAGCTCAAGGCTAGCGCTCTACCACTTGAGCCACAGTGCCACTGCCGGCTCTTTTCTTTTTGCTTATGTGGTGCTGAGGGATCGAACCCAGGGCCTCATGCATGCAAGGCAAGCGCTCTACCACTGAGCCACCTTCCCAGCCTAGGCCAGAGTATTTTTACGTCCACCTCCCGCTAAGCATCTTACCCCTCAGATCTGCCCGGCAAGCCTTGCCAGGGGCACCCACTTTCCCTTGGTACAACCCCAGATCACTGTTTTTTTTCAGTTGTGGGGCTTGAACTCCCTCATTCCCTCTGTGACAGCAGGACAGTTTCTCCTCCAGATTTTGCCCCCACCTCCATCTCCTGACCCCTGAACTGTCTGCTCTAGCTCAAGGCTTCTCCCTTCGAAGCCCAGATGGGGCCTTCCATCTTCCCCATAGGGGAGTCTCTTCATAGGTGAGGTCTGCCCCATCCTGCCAGTGGTTTACTCCTTAGTGTCTTAGTGCTGTCTCCTCCTTTTCTTCCTCCATTTTGGTGCCAGTACTGAGGCCTTGAACTCTTGCTGAGCTTCTTGGTTCAAGGCCAGCATGCTATCTCTTGAGCCACAGCCATACTTTCAGCTTTTTATGGTTAATTGGAGGTAAGAGCCTCACAGACTTTCCTGCCCTGGGTTGCCTTCAAGCCATGAGCTTCAGATCTCAGCCTCCTGAGTAGCTGGGATTACAGGTGCGAGACACCCGTGCCTGGCTCATTAGGAAGCCTTTCATCCAGCCTGCACCCAATCTCCTATTCATACCTCTCTGACCTACTGTTACTTTGTGGGAAAAGCAAGGTCCCTAGCTGGGAGGTAATGGAAACCTGGAGGGGCGGGGCCTAGCGGGAGCTCTTTAGGTCACTGAAGGAGGTGCCCTCCCTCGGGAAATAGGACTCCAACCTCTTCTGACCTTCAGATGAGTAGTTTTGCTCTACTCTGCTCCAAGCACAAAGTGCTCCTCACCCCACAGCCCTAAGCTACCAGGAACAATGAATCATGGCCTGAACCTTGCCAACTATGAGCTTTCTTTCTTTGTAAGTGGATTACCTCAGGAATTCACTGCACTAAATGAAAGCTGACTAATACACTACTCAACTGTCCCTTTCTCAAACTTCTCCACCTCTGCTGTGTTTCCTAGGTGTCCCCGCTAGTCTATTTCTTGTCTCGTTTTATGCCTGCCCATCTCCCCTACTGCCTGGTCTTCTCACGAACTGTCGGGATGGGAAGTATTTAAGCTTTTTTGGGGGCCAGTTCTGGGGCTTGAACTCAAGGCCCCGGCACTCTGCCCAAGCTAAAAGGGGAGCATATTCCTTAAGCCCACAGTACCATTTCTGGCCTTTTCTGAGTAATTTATTGGAGACAAGAGTTTCATGGACTTTTTTGCCTGCTCTGGGTTTGAACCACGATCCTCAGATCTCAGCCTCCTGAGACAGCCCCCCCCCCCCCCCCCCGGCTTAAGCATTGCTATTTATCTGACAATTATCCGTCTCTCTGGCTGGACTGTAAGCAGTTCTGGGAGGTGAGCAGGCTTGCTGGCCCTGTCCACTCCTGCCACCATTTTCGATGGACTGACAGTCACCTGTGATCAATCCCGCTGTGAGGAAGAGCTGGACGAGGGTCCTGGAGAAGGAGCTGGCCACCATGCCCAGGCTGGACAGCATACCCCCTAACATCATAGTCACTCGGCAGCCGAAGCGCCCCACCAGGATGCTGCACAGGGGTCCTGTGGAGAGCCAAGGGTCAGCAGGCGACACCCAGTGAGGGACTGGGGAGAGGGGTCCCAGCAGGAACTAATAGGTGGCTTCAAGGACACAAGCCCTGGATCCTGCCAGACTGATTCCATCCTGTCATAGTTGTGGTCTAAGACTTAAGGGTTCTCTCTGCCTCAGTTTCTTCAGAGTAAGGGGGAGTCAGTCTAGGTGATGTTGAACCTGACAAGGAACCCCATGGGCACACCAAGGCCCGGCACTGCACACGGCTGGTTCCTGACTTTTGTGCATACCCTTCAGTTGGGGTCTGTCTCATAGTGCGCCTCTCAGGCATCTCAGCCATAGAGAATACTTCTGCCCTCTTCTGTGCTGACCGAAGTCCTGTGTAGCACGCACCACTCCCCTCTCTCTGCCTGCCAGCCTTGCACATTTAGGTGGCTCCTGAGCCACCTTGTACTTGCTTACTCTGGCTTCTGGAGAGAATCAGGCCGGGTACCTTCTCCTCTCCCATCACTTCCGGCTACCACCAAAATCCACATCTAGGACTAGGAGTGTAGTTCAACAGCAGTTCAGCCAGCAGCAAAGGCTCATGCCTGCAATCTTACGTAGGTACTTAGGAGGTTGAGATATGAGGATCAACACTCCAAGCCAGACTGGGCAGGAAAGTCTGTGAGTCTTATCTCCAGCTAACCACCAAAAACAAAACAAAACAAAAAAACACCAAAAAACAAAAAACGGTGCGGGGAGGTCTGGGAAGGTGGCTCAGTGGTAGAGCGCTTGCCTTGCATTCATGAGGCCCTGGGTTCGATTCCTCAGAAAAAGCTGGAAGTGGCTGCTGTGGCTCAAGTGGTAGAGCGCTGAGGGACAGCACCCAGGTTCAGAGTTCAGGCCCCACGACTGACAAAAAAAAAAACAAAGCTGAAGTGGATCTGTGGCTCAAATGGTAGAGCAAGCTCAGGGACAGTGCCAGACCCTGAGTTAAAGTGAGGAGGAGGAGGAGGAGGAGGAGGAGGAGGAGGAGGAAGAGGAGGAGGAGGGGGAGGAGGAGGAAGAGGAGGAGGAGGGGGAGGAGGAGGAGGAGGAGGAGGAGGAGGAGCCGGGCACCAGTGGCTCACGCCTGTAATTCTAGCTACTCAGGGGGCTGAGATCTGAGGATCGCGGTTCAAAGCTAGCCCAGGCAGGAAAGTCGGCGAGACTCCCCAATTAACCTCCAGAAAATCGGAAGTGGAACTGTGGCCCCAAGTTGTAGAGCACTAGTCTACAACGAAAGAGCTCAGGGACAGCACCTAGGATCTGAGTTCAAGCTCCATGACTGGAAAAACAAAAACAAAAACCCCACAAAACAACAGAAAAACAAAAACCCTCAAAATTCCACCTCTTCTTCAAGTCCCCCACTCCAGACATTTGTCTCTATGTGGAGAGGGACCTGCTTCTAACCCTGACTGCTTGCTTTCTAGCCTGACAGGTAGAAAACTAGCCAGTCTGGTTGTCAGCTCCAAGACACCTTGCAGAGAGCCCCCAGCACACACGAGTTTCCCCGAGTAACTCTCCCGGAGTGCAACTGGAGGGCCAGACAACGCGGGCCTGTGCTTGTGCAGGTGTGCGCATGCGTGCCGGTGGTAGAAAGAGGGTGTGTTGTGTGAGCCAGTGTCAGTTTGAGGGCAACAGAGGGAGTGAGCAGCCCATCCTCAAAGACGACCAAGCAGGAGCCGAGGGATAGACAGGGCTGTAGAGAGGCTCTGACCACTGGTGCTGAGTCTTGCCTAACTCAGGAAAGGTGACCTTGGGGCAAATCCCTGAGTCGTTGGCATGGGGTGGGGCCCTGGAGGTGGCTGTTCCTTCTGCCAGGGGCATGGCTCCTGCCAGGAACCTCTCCTCAGCCACGGGCAAGCCTTGCAATTTGGGATTGCTTTCTTCATCTCTAAGATGTGTGTGTGTGGCGGGGGTGGGGGGGTGGGGGGTGGGGAGGTGGGGGGGTGGGGAGGGGAGCCTGGGGAAAGGACTGAAAGTTTCAATGGTATGCTGAATGAGCATGGACGAAAAGGCGGGTGTCTGAGAAAGGGACAGAAAACCCGACAGAGAGGACTCTCACACCAACAGAGACAGGGCGCCTGCTCTGGGGGGGGAGCAGCGGGTCCCCGACTGATGCCCCAGGTCCCTAGCCCCTGCCCCAGGTCCCTTTGGCTGCATGAGAAACAACGGTCAGAGATTCCCATTGCTTAGTCCAGCCCCGCAGGCCAAGAGGTCACGTGTTCAGGGCCAGACCTGGCTTTACCCCTCACATTTTGCCCAGGCTGATCAAGGATCATCCTGACAGGTCAATCTCTCCTGGTCTCCTTCCTCCAAATACCTAGAAAGAACACCCTAGAATAATCATCAGGGTGCTGGTGCCAGGTGGAGGGAGTGGCCAGGCAGAGAACTAGGGAGCTGGGGTTTGGAGGTGGGCAAGCCCTGAAGTTGGGTTCGTTTAGCTGCTGTTGACCAAGAGCCTCCCCTGAAGTCACTGTCTCTGCCATCTCCCCAGAGAGCTCCCGGGAACTAGGGTTCCCATGCAGAACTCTCAGGGCAGCTCCTAACCTGCCCCCAGCAATGTGGGGGGGCAGGGAGGAAAAGGGGAGACAGTCACATTCCTGGTCACATGCCAACCTGGTCACAGGCCTCTGGGGCCAGAGGTGAGAGCAAGGAGAATGGGAAGATGGAGGCTGCCTCTTCCCAGGCTCTAGCCTCAGTAGGCTCCCCTCTGTAAGAAACCCCCGGGAAAGGTGGGGTGCAGGCCTTGTCCCTCTTCTTCCTGAGGCCCTGTTCCCATACTTAAGCCCCGATAAGGGTCTTTAAGATTCTCTTCAGTCAGGCACCGGTGGGTTACGACTATAATCCTAGCTACTCAGGAGGCTGAGATCTGAGGATCGCCATTCAAAGCCAGCCCCGGGCAGAAAAGTCTGTGAGACTCTTATCTCCAGTGAACCACCAGAACACCAGATAGTGGCACTGGAGCTCCAGTGGTAGAGTGCTCATCGTGAGCTGAAGAGATCAGAGACAGCGCCCAGGCCCAGGATTCAAGCCCCACGACCGACCCCCCAAAAAAGATACTCATCATTCATAGCTTGTGTATTTCCCAGTTCACATCCCACAGAAGCAGGGTGGGACGCAGGGCGTTACCTCCAGCCTGCGGGGGAAGAAAGGACATTGGGAGATGGCCCAGTTGGAAAGCAGCAGGTCCTGGATCTGCTGGCCCAAGTCCCAGCTTTTTCCTGTTTGGCACTGGGATGGATCCTCCATCCCACTGAAAGGACTCTCTAGGAATTTGCCTGGCTTTCCACCCACCTCAGTACCTCTGCCCTGTCCTCATCCCAGGACAGCCTCTTTTCCCTGCCAGTGGGGGTGAGGGGTGGGGCGGTGGGTGGCCTTGCTGAGATCCAGTATATCTCAGGAGTATGTCCAAGAGGCAAAGCCTGGGATGGCAGACAGTGAGAGAGAGAGAGACAACAGATAGACAGAGACAGAGACAGAGAGACAGAGAGAGCACCAGGAGGCTGGCACATTGTGGCCTCTTCCCCCCCCCCCAGCCCTCACCCCCTTCCCACACTGCTCACCCCCAGCGTGGAGCATGGACCCCATAATGGAGGGGAGCCAGGAGGTCTCGCTGTTGCTGGCCTGGAAGTCATGCTGCAGCTCAGTGAAGAACACGCCGATGCACATAGGGAAAGCCAGGGTGAGGGCCTGGGTCACCAGGGAAGCCAGCAGTACCACCCAGGCCCATCTGCCATCTGCACGTTCCAGGGCCTGGGGCATCCTCTGCTGCCACTGCCTGGGAAGGGAAGAGAACGGAGCTTGGGCTTGGCGGGCTGCCAAGCTCCCCTGCCACCTCTCCTGCCTGGGTGACTGACACTGTCTCCTCCTCATACCCCAGCACCTGCTAGCACCGAGGGCACCGCCCCCTGGGAAGTGGCCAGAGACCCACGCATCAGCCTGGCATCTCCTTTCACCCACTTCTCAGAGTCAGCCTGGGAGGAGGGGACAGGAAGGGCAGCAGGGGTGGGGCAGGCAGTGACCAATGGCGCCAGGCAGGTAGGAGGAGCTCCTTCCGGTGGCTACATCACCTGGCACTGGGCAGGTAGGACCACTCCACTACCTGTACACCTCCCTTGGGGGGGGGCTGCTGAGGCCCCATTGGCCCCAAGGGTATCCATGGATACAGTCCTACACCTTGCCAGCCAGGCTTCCTGCATACCAAGAGACTTTCTTTCCTCCATGCCGCGCCAACAGCCTAAGTCCACAATCAGCGTTGCTGAGTACAGCCAAAGAACAAACACACAACAGCTTAACAAGGGCCCGTGACCTGCAGCCTTCAGAGATAAGCCACCAGGGTTCATCTAGAAGCCCTCTGGAGTCTATCATAACCTTCCTCTCACTCAGGGAGTTCAAAGTCGAATTCCATAGGCGGATATTGACCTGCCACCTGCCGAGGCCTCGCCAGGCCCCTCCCAACCACAGAACCACCAGGCAGAGATGCCAAGCACCGGAGCAGGTGCACAAGTTCCCAGGAAGATGCAGAGATGCACAGACCCATGGACAACTCTGTGATATGCACAGGCACATACACACAGCCACACACTGCGCAGGCCTGTACGCACACACACACACACACACACACACAGAGCCATGCAGCTACACACACAAATAGTTACACACTCTCACCTTATATATATGGACCCACTTTCACATTCCCTGCTCCTTCCCTCTTTTTTTTTTTTTTTCGGTCCGGTCGTGGGGCCTGAACTCTGGGCCTGGGCGCTGTCCCTCAGCTCTCCAGCTCAAGGCTAGCGCTCTACCACTTGAGCCACAGCGCCACTTCCGGCTTTTTGCTTATGTGGTGCTGAGGAATCGAACCCAGGGCCTCGAGCATGCAAGGCAAGCGCTCTACCACTGAGCCACCTTCCCAGCCCTCCTTCCCTCTTTTTCTTTCTTTTTTCTTTTTTGTCCATTGTGGGGCTTGAACTCTGGGCCTGGGCGCTGTCCCTCAACTCTTCAGCTCAAGGCTAACGCTCTACCGCTTGGCCACAGCGCCACTTCTGGTTTTCTGGTGGTTTATTGGAGATAAGAGTCTCACAGGTGTTCCTGCCTGGGCTGGCTTTGAACCCTGATCCTCTGATCTCAGCCTCCTGAGTAGCTAGCATTACAGGTGTGCGCCACGGGCGTCCAAGCAATAATTATTGATTTTTTTTGGTCGGTCGTGGGGCCTGAATTCTGGGCCTGGGCGCTATCCCTTAGCTCTTCAGCTCAAGACTAACGCTCTACCACTTGAGCCACAGTGCCACTTCTGGCTTTTTCTGCTTATGTGGTGCTGAGGAATCGAACCCAGGGCCTCACGCGTGCAAGGCAAGCACTCTACTACTGAGCCACCTTCCTAGCCTCTTTTCCTTTCTTGTGGCACTGGAGCTTGAACTCAGGGCCTTTTATACACATTTTCTCTGTCCCTCTCAGATTTCTTGTCTTGTTCATAGCTAGTATTCTACCACTTGAGCCACACCTCCCATTAATTGGAAATAGTCTCACAAACATTTTTTTGCCTTAAACAGCCTTCTCCAGATCTCAGCCTCCTGAGTAACTAGGATGACAGGTGTGAGCCACCACACCAGCCTACCTGCTTCCCTTCCCTTCCCTTCTCTTCTCTCCCTTCTTCCCTTCTCCCTTTTTTCTTCCCTTTCTTCCTTCCCTTTCTCCCTTCCTTCCTTTCCTCCCTCCCTCTCTCCCTCTCTTTCCTTTCTTTCTTTCTGTCTTCTTTCTCCCTCTCTTTCCTTTCTCTCTCTCTTTCTTTTTCTTTCTTTCTTTCTCCCTCTCTTTCCTTTCTCTCTCTCTTTCTTTTTCTTTCTTTCTCTTTCTCTCTTTCTTTGTTTCTCTTTCTCTCTCTTTCTTTCTTTCTGGAGCTTGAACTCAGGGCCTAGGCACTGTCCCTGAGGTTCATTTGTTCAAGGCTAGCACTCTACCACTTGAGGCATAGGGCCATTTCTAGCTTTTTCTGTTTATGTGGTACTGAGGAATCAAATCATTCTACCACTAAGCCACATTCCCAGCCCTCTTTCTGTTTCTTAATGTAGGTTCTAGCTATGTTTCTCAGGTTAGTCTAGAACTCACAGGCTCAAGCAATCCTCCACCTCAGCTAGAACTTCAGGTGTGCACTACTGTGCCCTGCTGATCCCAGAGTTTAAAAAGAACAACCTATAGGGCATATTCTACCCTGCCCCAGATTAGTCCAGTCCATCTTGTACAGAGAATCTGTTTTTCCTGAGTCACTTTACGTTAGGTAACAATGATGAGGTAGAATGACTGGTAACTTTTACCTTCAACTAACTGTCCTGTACTGGCTGATAAGTGACTTATTCACACTAATAAAAAAAAAAGCCAAACACAAAACACCTGGGAGCTCATTGGACAGAGACCCATGGATGACACAACTCCCTCACTAAAGACACATCTGAGGAGAGACAGGACAGAGTGTAGTATTGAACCCCCACTGTCACTTTGTTCATGACAAAGTATACACCTCTGCCCTAGAGATTGCCAGGCATGAACTTCCTTCTCTGTGTGAGTGTGTGTGTGTGCACGTGTGTGTGTGTGTGTGTGTGTGTACATGTGCCAATACTGAACTCAGGGCTTGGATGCTGTCATTTAGCTTTTGCCCTCAAGATCGGCACTCTACTACACTTAGAATCCTAGCTACTCAAGAGACCTGAGACCTGAGGATATTGGTTCAAGACCAGCTTGGGCAGGAAAGTCTGTGTGGCTCTTATCTCTAATTAACCATCAAAAAGCTGGAAGTGGAGCTGTGATTTGAGTGAAAAAGTGAAAGGACAGCATGCAGGCCCCGAGTTCAAGTCCTAGAAGCAGTGCGTGTGAGCACGCACACACACACACACACACAGATTAGCATGGAATCAACAACTTGTGATTGCTGTGGTCAAGACTTCAAGTGAAGTCAGGAGAACTCAGGGAAGCAAAGCCGATGAAACCACTGTATGTTTTGTGAATCTACTCATTTTCCATATACACCAACACTGTGGAAAGACAGGCTGTCCTGCATGGACATTTAAACATGGAGATGTAAAACTGGCTCTGCTTCTTCCAGGAGTTCTGTTCTTGCAGCACATGGAAAAACCATGGTTGCTGCTGGACTCTCCCTCCCTGAGCTCCAGTGTCAAGTTCCCACGTCCTTCTCTGGTCTGTTGGTCTGTCTGTCCTCCTCAGCCTCTCCTGCTCCCCGGCATTCACATTGGCTGCTTTCCCAGGGCCCACCAGCCTGTCCAGTTTCCTCCTGTCCTTCCCAGCTCCTTCTCTCCACTGACCTGCCCTGATTCCTACTTGTTCTTCCTCATCCTGCCCCATGGGGAAGAAGTCTCATTCATTCATTCATTCATCCATTCATTCATTCAATTATTGTACCAGTACTAGGGCTTGAACTCAGGGCTTTGCACTTCCACTTGGCTTTTATGCTCAAGGCTTTACCATTTGAGCCATACCTCTCCTTTGGTTTCTTGGTGGCTCATTGGAGATAAGAGTTTTATGGATTTTTTTGCCTAGGATGGCACTGAACTACAACTAAGATTACAGGCATGATTTTTTTTTTGGGGGGGGGAAGGTTAGTGGTGGGGGTTGAACTTGGCCTGGGCACTGTCCCGCAGCTCTTTAGCTCAAGGCTAGCGCTCTACCACTTGAGCCACAGCACCACTTCCAGTTTTCTGAGTGGTTTATTGGAGATAAGAGTCTCACAGACTTTCCTGCCCGGGCTGGCTTTGAACTGGGATCCTTAGATCTCAGCCTCCTGAGTAGCTAGGATTACAGATGTGAGCCACTGGCGCTGGGCTGTCCTTCAGGTCTTTTGCTCAAGGCTAGTGCTCTAGCACTTTGAGCCACAGTACCACTTACAGTTTTTTGGTGGTTAATTAGAGATGAGAATCTCACTGACTTTATTTTGTCAGTCATGGGGCCTGAACTTTGGGCCTCAGCTCTTCAGCTCAAGGCTAGCACTTTACCACTTGAGCCACAGCACCACTCCCAGCTTTTTCTGCTTATGTGGTGCTGAGAAATCGAACCCAGGGTCTCATGCATGCAAGGCAAGCTCTCTACCACTGAGCCACCTTCCCAGTCCTCTCACTGACTTTCTTACCCTGGCTAGTTTTGCAGCGTGATCCTCAGATCTTAGGCTTTCTGAGTAGCTAGGACCATAGGCGTGAACCACTAGTCCCTGGCTGCAGCCGTTTTTCAGGGGCTTTTTGCCTTGCTTCCTGTGACCTTTACTCTGTGCCTAACCTTCCCTGAAGCTTTCAACAGGTGAGGCTGGTTCTACACTTCCCAGGTCTCCTGCCTGGGACCAGGAAGCCAAGGACCTCCAGGACAAATGAGTCAGGAAACCCCGTGACCTCTGCTGTCTTCACACACCGGGAGCCTTGCTCGGAAGGTCTCAGGACATGCCCAGCCCTCCCCAGGGAGCGCACTGCCACCCCGCATCCCCAGTGACTCCACTCTTCCTGCGAAACTGCCCCTCCTACATTTCCAGAGCTAGCGCATCCACCCCCCCCCCCACATTTATATTGATGGTGTCTTCCTGTCCCTCCCACAACCAGTTGGCTCCTCTTTCTCAGTTTACTTGCTGCAATTCTGTAATTCATAGCCAGAGAAGTGACATTGGTCCTTCACAATTTAGCTCTTGCAGCACTCCTAGGAAACCTGTCCCAACCCCCACTCCAGACTGGGCTATATTATCATCATCATCATTATTATTAATCTCCTCATGGTGGCTTTCACACCGCATTGGAGAGAATCCTTCCTTTGTTTACCCTCACCCTCACCCTTCCTACCCACTTCTGCCTGCAGCAGGAGAGCAGGGATGTGTTTACACCCCCAACCCAGCCTCTGGTTGAGTCCAAAAGATCATAATGTAACTCACCTATTCCAGAAAATTCAGAGAAGTGAGAGGCTTGGAGAATGATCTCTGCCCTGCCCCAACAGGGAAATGGTCTTCTTCCCTTTAGGCCAGGAACTATAATGCATGGTATGAATGCCTGGTGAGCATCTGGGAGGAGGAGGAGACAAGATGAGGCGCCCTCCCCACACCCCCATCTTCTGTGTGTGCGTGGTGTTGGTGGGGGGCTGAGGTTGTGAGACCTGCTCACCTCAGATCTACAACTCCCCCCACCCCCCGACATGTGAAATCAGTTTCCCAGCCCAGCAATATGAAGCTGCAGTATTTATTAGAAGGACAAAGTTTCAGTGATGTTTCTAGTCCTTCCCTCATCATATAGTCCCTTGTCAGTGTGTGTGTGTGTGTGTGTGTGTGTGTGTGTGTGTGTGTGTGTGTGTGTGTGTTAGGGCTTGAGCTCAGAGTCTAGGCATTGTACCTTATTATTATTATTTTCTAGTGCTAGGGCTTAAACTCAGGGCCTGGGCACTGTTCCTGAGCTTCTTTTGCTAGCACTCTATCACTTGCGCCACAGCACCACTTCCGGCTTTTTCTGAGTATGTGGTACTGAGGAATCAAACCCAGGGCAAGCACTCTACCACTAAGCCACCTTCCCGGCCCCTACCTTAGCTTTTTCACTCAACGCTGATGCTCTTCCTCTTGAGCCCCACTTCTACATCTAGCTTTTTGGTGGTTAATTGGAGATAACAGTCCCACAGCTTTCCTTCCCCAGGCTGGCTTCAAACTATGATCCTCAGATCTCAGCCTCACGAGTAGCTAGATCACCAACACCTGGCCCAATCAAGGACTTTATCAGATGGAGGAGCCCTAAGGCAGGAATCATGGCATAACATAGCCCTGTCCCTACTTCTTTGGATCTGATTACTGTCATCACAAGGGCGAGACTGCTCTCAAGCTGGGCTTTGGGGGAAACCTAGAGTCTAGAGTAGAGGTGCAGCCTCCTCTTCCTCTTCCTGCTCTCTTGGGAGAGTCCCAAGGGCAGACAGTAAGGAACTACGAGCCTGGGAAGTATTGTAAGGGTTCTGGGGATCCTCCCCCCAATTCCATATAGATCAGGAGCCCAGGGCTCCCACCTGGCGGAGCAGTGAGGGTCAGCCTGAACTTGAGCCTACAAGCTGACAACTCCCTGAGCCTGGGAGGGAAGTGGGAGGGAGGGAGGCGTCCCCAAGGCTGGAGATCTGGGATGAGTCACCCACTTCTCCTGCCCTTAACTGGCCCTGCATGAGCCTCCCCACCACACACCCCTGCCCCACCCTGGTGACAACAACCTGGTAGGGGTAGGATAAGCAATGGAATATATGGCCTCCTCTCACTCTGGCCCTATCCTGGTCAGCCCCTGTGGGCATCTGGTTCTACTCCACCTTAGTTAGCATTCTTCCCTGGGGTGATCTCCTCTGGGAATGCCAGGAAGAGCCGGCCTTGCTTTAGGCTAGAGCTTGGTGGTGTCAGCTTCCCCACCCCCAAGGCCTTGGAAAGGGGGAGTTGCTCTAGAGGGCCCCCTCCTGGGGTGTGAGGGTCCCCGGTCATTCTGGGATGGCCAGAACTTCTGGGAGGACTGGGGTGGGGGATGCATAACAGGATGCACAAGCACACTAGCAGCGATCTCAGGGGGCGAAATGCCTTGGCTATGCCTGGGGTCCTAGGGAAGGCCACTCACTGGCTTGCCTTCCCATCCCACGGAGAGAAGAAGGCTCCACTCCCTTCAAAACCTGAGTCTAGCAGCCCTGGGGCCCAGCCTTTCAAGCGGGGCAGCTGGGCCTGGCGCCCATGGCTCACGCTGGTCATCCTAGCTACTCAGGAGGCTGAGATGTGAGGATCTCGTTTCAAAGCCAGCCAGGGCAGAAAAGTCTGTGAGACTCTTATCACCACTAAAAAAAAGCCAGAAATGGAGCCATGGCTCAGGTGGTAGAGTGCAAGCCTTGAGCCAAAGAAACTCAGAGACAGTGTCCAGGTCCTGAGTTCAAGCCTCAGGACGGTCTCCTCCCCTCCCCGCCCCTCACACACATCATAATGAAACAAGGAATTTTCTGAGGATCTCACTGTTCTCTGGGAAGCCACACTTCCAACTTCGACCTGTCTTTCATCAAGATGAAGTTGATAATGTTCTCTGCCCCCAATCCTGGATTGCAGGACCCTTTCTAGGGCTAAGGCCCCCACTGAGCTGGAGGCCCATGGTCACTACAAAGCCCAGAGCCAGAGTCCTCCCAGCCTTCCCCGGGCCTCCTCTATGATGCAAAGCTAAGCAATCGGCTCAGTTTTGGTGGGGCCTGTGGCTGTCGTGAGTGAGGGCTGAGAAGGAAGGATCCACAGTTAGAAAGGCTGGTAATGGGCAGTCCTAAACCAAAGGCCCAGCTCTGGGGATTCCAGCTGTCAGGTCCAGTCACTCTCCTCTATCTGAAGTGCAGGGGAGAGGGAGAGGGAGGGAGAGACAGACTTACAGTGGTGGAGGGCAGAGGAAGAAGACTCTCTACTGCAGGTAAGGAAAGGCAAATTGAGCCTTGCAGGCCACCTTCCAGGTATGGGGTGGGGGGCAGTTAGGTTTAAATAGGAGACAAATTCAGGCAGGGCGGGGCGGGTTGCATAATGAAGCAGTCCCAGGCAAAGCGAGGCCTGCCTGATCATTATCTCAGTTCTTCCAGAGAAGTGTGGGTCTGTCCTCACTAGAGGGGTGTGTCCCGCCATCCCTGGGGTCCACCCTCTGAACCTCTGGATCCCGGGTCCAGCCTCATCCTCGAAGGTGTTAAAAAAAAACAAAACATTGTTATTATAAAGGGGATGTATGGAGTATTCTGTTATATTTTTTTGGGGGTGGGAGAGTGGGTGGGTGGGTTTTATCTTTTGTCCTGAGGCTCTACTATTTTGGTCCCTTGTCTTAAGGATGTTATCCATCATTCTTGTCTTTTTTTTTTTTTTTTTTGGTTGGTTGGTAGTGGGGCTTGAACTCTGGGCCTGGGTGCTGTCCCTCAGCTCTTCAGCTCAAGACTCACGCTCTACCACTTGAGCCACAGCACCACTTCTGGTTTTCAGGTGGTTTATTGGATATAAGAGTCTCACGGACTTTCCTGCCCCAGCTAGCCTTGAACCATGATCCTCAGATCTCAGCCTCCTGAGTAGCTAGGATTATAGGTATGAGCCATCAGCACCAGGCTCATTCTTGTCTTTTCTGGAACTCAAGGCAATTCCAGAGCCAAGGAGACAAACAAAAGAGTCAGGAAGGCCCAAGTGTTTCTCTGGCTTTTAGCTAATTCATGGACCCCAAGTAAGGACTCAGTGCTTTTTAGCAAAAGTAGTTTCTAAGTACCCAGAGATGAGGATGACATGTGCCAAATACAAAAGGGAAGCACCCGCTCAAAATCATCAAACTTGGGGAATTAACAGGAAGTAACCAGCCAGGTAGAGTAGTTCACACTCAGAATCCCAGAACTCAGGAAGCTAAGGCAGGAGGACCGTAACTGGAGGTCACCTTGGGCTACATGGTGAGACTGTTTCAAACAAGCAAGCAAAAAAAAAAAACCACTTCAAACATGATAGTAAATAATAAGCCAAGCATGCTGGTGTATTCTTGTAATCCCAACACTCAAAAGGCTGAAGCAAGATCTTATATTTGAGGCCAGCCTTGTCTTCAATAAACAATCCAAACCAAAATAACCACAAAAAATACCAAGTAACTGGCAATTAATAGCATAGCTACCATGACAACAGTAACAAGACCCCCTACCTCGGTCTGTTTAGTCCCTTGAGATTTTGCATGATTGCATATGAATGAATGGTCTTTTACTTGGTTTTTTTTTTTTTTTTTTTTTTTTTTTTTGGGTCCGGTTGGTGGTGGGGCCTGAATTCTGGGCCTGGGCGCTGTCCCTCAGCTCTTCAGCTCAAGGTTAGCGCTCTACCACTTGAGCCACAGCGTGACTTCCGGCTTTTTTCTTTTTGCTTATGTGGTGCTGAGGAATCGAACCCAAGGCCTCAGGCATGCAAGGCAAGCGCTCTACCACTGAGCCACCTTCCCAGCCCCTTTTACTTGTTTTTTTAATGTCAACTTTGAGGCTTCTTCCAGGAAGGCTTCCTAGACTCTGTGTGTGTGTGTGTGTGTGTGTGTGTGTGTGTGTGTGTGTGTGTGTGTGTGTGTGTGTGTGTGTGTGTGTGTGTGTGTGTTGTGCGGCTTGAACTCTGGGCCTGGGTGCTGTCCCTCAGTTCTTCAGCTCAACGTGAGTGCTCTACCACTTGAGCCACAGCACCACTTCAGTTTTCTGGTGGTTCATTGGAGATAAGAGTCTTACAGGGACTTTCCTGCCTGGGTTGGTTTTAAACCGCCATCCTCAGATCTCAGCCTCCTGAATAGCTAGGATTACAGGCGTGAGCCACCAGCACCTGGCCTTTCTAGACTTCTAAGTTGAGGCATCCGTCCTCTGCGTGTTGTTTTTCTCCCATCACACTCCCATAACTTCTACAGAAATTCTCTGCCACATCCCATGACCCCGGATAACAACAGTGGGGTGGAACTTCGAAGTTGGGATGATTACCTGAAAGCTCCAGGTAGGGCTCCCTGTCCCTCTGCCCTTTCCCCCAACTCTTAGCCTCTAGCTATGACCCCTGTGCTGACCTTGGCACAGGCAGTGCTGGACCCGGGGCGCTGGCTGGGCTCTGATGCTGCTGCACTGCTGGGTCCCTCGGCGCCTTATGTGCAAGCCCCGCCCCCTCCTGCACCTGCTCCCAGGCCAGCTTCTCCATTCTTCCTCCTGAGACTTGATCCAGCCTCCTTCTTCCTCTCCCTGGTTACCCTGGCAACACCCAAGGCCTCACACCCCTGGCTTCTCTGCCTAAATATCCAGACTCACCACCCCATGAGCAGCCACTTTCCACATCTGCACCAGGAAGGGACCAGAGCTCTGGAATCCAGCTCCAGGAAAGTCAGCAAGGCCGCCTCAGAGATGACATACAAACCAAAAGTCTGGGGCTGTGGCTTGGTGCTTCAGCACTTGCCTGCCATAGGGGAGGCCCTGGGTTTATTCCCTTTGACCCAGAACAGAATGAAACTCAAGAAAACCAATCCAGGACTTACAAATGAAGATGAACCCATGGAGGAACAGCAGAGCCCTCCAAGCCTGGGGCCAGCCCTCCATCATTCTCCGCTGCTTGCTGTCCTTGGCTCCCCTGGCTGGGCAGGGTCTTTGTCTCGCCAAGTCTCCCTGCTCACAGCACTGTCTTGACTCTGTCCCCTGGAGGGTGCCTTGCACCCAGGTGGTTTTGGAGTCTGTGTATGTGATCATCATCTCCCCTCCCATCCATTTGGTGCATCCTGCAGGTCTCAGACATGAAAGGCTCCTGTACCTCAATTTGGAGTTCAGTGTAGACACCACATGACTGAAATTGGGTCTGTCCTCACCCCCTAAGCTGTTCCAAGGCAGGGATTGGGTGTAGCTTGCTCCTCCCAGCCTCCTCTCCGGCTAAGCCTGAGCCACCTAGGGGCAAGTGTAGACCTCTAGCACAAAAGGGTTAGAAATCTAATCAGGATTGTCTCCAGCCCTGTGGTTTAGTGTGTGAGAATCACCGACCTGTCCTCCGCCAGGCAGGAAGTTGGTAGCTCTGTAGACACCGCAGCTTCCAGGAATACTGGCAAGAAATCAGAAGTCGTTTTACCTGTGCCCATAGGCTTCTGCTGCTTTTTTATTTGTTTTGGCCAAGGGGAGCAGCCAAACTAATGTGATTTGACATCTTCGTTTAGTGGTATTTGCATTTCCTTCCCACTAACAGAGGTGTGCCGGGCATTCGGACAGTGACTTCTGAGAATCGCAGGATACTCGCGGTTCCTGGTCCCTTCCCCTCACCCAGCCACTAAATCCCTGTGACCCCCCTACAAATAGGTGAAGTGACTGTCAGGAGCTGGGGGAGGAGCAAGAAAGGAAAACAAAAGCTTATTG
The DNA here is from genome assembly GCF_019054845.1 of Dipodomys spectabilis. NCBI lineage: Eukaryota > Metazoa > Chordata > Mammalia > Rodentia > Heteromyidae > Dipodomys > Dipodomys spectabilis. The sequence goes on along the minus strand of NW_024871006.1, from coordinate 4,246,177 downwards.
GTGCTGGCACTACACAGGAGGCTGAGATGGGAGGATCTTGGTTCAAGGCCAGCCCCAGAAGACATAGCCAAGAGATTTTTTTTTTTTTTTTTGTCAGTCGTAGGGCTTGAACTCTGGGCCTGGGCGCTGTCCCTCAGCTCTTCAGCTCAAGGCGAGCGCTCTACCACTTGAGCTACAGCGCCACTTCCGGTTTTCTGGTGGTTTATTGGAGATAGGAGTCTCACGGTCTTTCTTGCCCAGGCTGACTTTGAACCGCGATCCTCAGATCTCAGCCTCCTGAGTAGCTAGGATTACAGGTGTGAGCCACCAGCACCCGGCGCCAAGAGATTTTTATATTTCCAAGTCAAGTGAGAGCTCAGGGCCTTGAGTTCAAACCTCAGTATCAGAGTGCGCACGCGCGCACACGCACACGCACACACACACACACGCACACGCGCGCACACACACACACACGCACACACACACACTACTATACTGCCAAGGGAAGCAGCAGGCACAGGAGCAACAAGGAAATAACACTACTGAGCCAATAAGGGTTAGACACAGGCTTTTATGGAATGACTTGGGATTTTGCTGATTGGTTGATTTTTTTTTCCCTCTGGTGACTAGCTGATTGATTGGTTGTTCTTCAGAACATGATTGAAATCTAGACATTTGACACACTTGACCCTTACTTCTTCAATCCACCTGATACTTTGTAGATTAAACTGCTTGCTTGGGACCCAAAATTCAAGGGAGGCCAAAAAATTCTGCAATCAAGGTACGTTTTTTAGAAAATTGGATCAGCAAAGTATGGCTAGCAAGGGTGGTAGTGGTAGTTTTATTTTTATTTTTTTCTGTTGTGGGGCCTGAACTCTGGGCCTGGGCACTGTCCCTGAGCTCTTCAGCTCAAGGTTAGCACTCTACCACTTGAGCCACAGCACTTCAGTTTTCTGCTGGCTAATTGGAGATAAGAGTCTCACAGACTTTCCTGCCTGGGCTTGCTTTGAACTGTGATCCTCAGATCTCAACCTCCTAAATAGCTAGGATTGTCTACAGCCATACCACCCTGAACGTGCCCGATTTCGTCTGATCTCAGAAGCTAAATAGCTAGGATTACAGGTGTGAGCCACCAGTGCTGGGCTGTGGTAGCTTTGTGAATAAAATTTCCTTGGGGGCTAGGAATGTAGCTTAGTGGTAGAGCGCTTGCCTAGCATGCATGAAGCCCTGGGTTTGATTCCTCAGTACCAAATACCCAGAAAAAGCCAGAAGTGGTGCAGTGGCTCCAGTGGTAGAGTGCTAGCTAGCCTTGAGCACAGACAGGTTCAGGGATAGTGACCAGGCCCTGAATTCAAGCCCCAGAACTGCCACACACACAAAAACTTCTGGGTCTGTCCGTCCGTGGGTGCCATCATGGCGGACGCGGCCAGTCAAGTGCTCCCTCCCGGGCTCCGGTCTTACCATCCTGTCCCAGCCGTTCATGGGCAAGTCTCATCCAGGTGGGATATTAGCCTCTTCCTCCAACAATGGGACGGACTATTTTTGGGCAGCAAGTATGTCAGCTTCCTGGTCTCTTTTGTTATGCTCAGCACATTGCAAGCATCGATGGGAAGCGTGTCTTGTTCACAGGCTAAACTCCAAGACTGTGTTCAGAAGTCCTTGGAACTATGGTCCATAGCCAAGTTTCACAGCACTCTCAGGACCTGGACAAACCTGAGGATTCAGGAATTGGAAGGTTCCATAGAGAAGGCTCATGTTCCTTTGACCGAGTTCTCAAACAGACAACTCCAGGGATGATGGCTCGTTCTGCTGCTACCCTCATTACACATCCCTTCCACGTGATCACTCTGAGATCTATGATACAGTTCATTGGCAGAGAATCGAAGTACTGTGGACTCTGTGACTCCATATTAACCATCTATCGGGAAGAGGGCATCCTGGGATTTTTTGTGGGTCTCATTCTTCGCCTCCTAGGTGACATCATTTCTCTGTGGCTCTGCAACTCCCTGGCCTACCTCGTCAACACCTATGCACTGGACAGTGGGGTTTCTACCGTGAATGAAAGGTTATTCCCAAGCTGTCACAGGATTCTTTGCCAGTGTGTTGACCTGTCCCTTTGTGCTTATATCTAACTGTGGCTGTCAATAACTGCGGGCTTGCTGCTGGATTCCCTCCTTACTCCCCCTATATACTTCTTGGATAGATTGCTGGTACATGCTGCAAAAAGAGGGAAATACGAGCCAAGGAAATAGCTTGTTTTTCCGGAAGGTCCCCTGTGGGAAGATTTATTGTTATGACCTGAGGATGTTAGTTTGAAGATGTGGGGCAAAGACAGTGACATTTCTATAGTCCCAGATGCACAGAATTATGGGAGAGAATGTTGATTTCTATACAGTGTGGCACGCTTTTTTTAATAATCATTTAATCTTGGGAAAATGGAAAAAAAAATTCTGCCAGGTGCTGGTGGCAACTGTAATCCTAGCTATTCAGGAGGCTGAGATCTGAGGATCATGGTTCAAAGCCAGCCCAGGCAGGAATGTCTGTGAGGCTCTTATCTCCAATTAGTCCGCAGAAAACTAAAGTGGTGCTATGGCTCAAGTGGTAGAGAGCTAAGCTTGAGCTAAATTGCTCAGCAGGGACAGCACCCAGGCCCAGAATTCAAGCCCCAAGACCTCAAAAAAATTTTTTTCCTTGGTGCCAGGGCTTATATTTGTGTAAGGATGAGGCAGGGGTTGGTTTTGGTGGGACTGAGATCTTGAATTCAGCACCTTGCTCTTGTTGGCATAGAACCGGCCCTTTTTGTTTGTTTTAATTACTTTTCCAAAGAAGGTGTTGCATTTATACCTAGACCCACTCAGTCTATGATTCTTTTTCTTATTCCTCCTATGTAGCCAGGACCACAGAGGCACACTACCATGCCCACTACCAGCTTGTTGGTTGAGATTGGAGGGGGGGGGGTCTCAGTTGGCCTCAAACTTGGATCCTCCTGGCCTGAGCCCTTGTGTAGGTAGGATGACAGGCATGAGGCACCTCGTGCAGCTCAGATATGCTCTGTTTCTTTTTTTTTTGCCGGTCATGGGGCTTGAACTCTGGGCCTGGGCACTGTCCCTCAGCTCTTCATCTCAAGGCGAATGCTCTACTGCTTGAGCCACAGCGCCACTTCTGGTTTTTTCTGCTTATGTGGTGCTGAGGAATCGAACCCAGGGCCTCATGCATGCAAAAGCAAGGACTCTACCACCGAGCCACCTTCCCAGCCCCTAGATCTGCTCTTTTTGATGTTGATACTCCATGTATTAATGTTAAGAAACACTATATGGCCGGGCGCTGGTGGCTCACGCCTGTAATCCTAGCTACTCAGGAGGCTGAGATCTGAGGATCACAGTTCAAAACCAGCCCGGGCAGGAAAGACCGTGAGACTCCTATCTCCAATAAACCACCAGAAAACCGGAAGTGGCACTGTAGCTCAAGTGGTAGAGTGCTCGCCTTGAGCTGAAGAGCCAAGGGACAGTGCCCAGGTCCAGAGTTCAAGCTCCACGACCGACTAAAAAAAAAAAAAAGAAAAAGAAAAAGAAACGCTGTAGGAGAATACTATTTATATTGATTTCAAAGTTAATATTGCTCTTTGCTCCACCCCTCAATACCTCTCATTTTCCCACTGGTAGACCCTAGGATTCCTGGGTATTAGAAGGTTCAGCAGATATGCACCACAGGAAATAGGCGGTGGTGATAGGCATCTCTCCCCTCCCACACCTGCCAGAGCTCTCAGCCTTGAAAGATCTCAGGCTTCAGGGAGGTGGAAATAGACACAGAGCAGCAGGGACCGGGGAACCCTTGGCCCCCACCTGGGGGCCCAGTTCTCCTGAGCCGGTGGGTGACCCCTGCTAGCTGCCTTCCTCCCAAGACAGCATAAGCTCACCTGTGTACTTCTCCTAGAAAAAGGATCCGGAGGATCTCAGCTCAAGGCCAGCTTAGGCAAAATAAAGTGAGATCATATGTTAACCAATAAACTTGCATCTCAATGATAGGGGACGTATAAAGAGGAGCAATGTGGCCCAGGCTGGCCTGGACATAAATTCAAGGCCTATTTAAAAAATACTTAGGGCTGGGAAGATGGCTCAGTGGTAGAGTGCTTGCCTTGCATGCCTGAGGCCCTGGGTTCAATTCCTCAGCACCACATAAGCAAAAAGAAAAAAGCCAGAAGTGGCGCTGTGGCTCAAGTGGTAGAGTGCTAGCCTTGAGCTGAAGAGCTGAGGGACAGCGCCCAGGCCCAGAGTTCAGGCCCACGACTGGCAAAAAAAAAAATAATAAATAATGCTTAAAGCAGCCAGGTGCTGATGGCCTGTAATCCTAGCCATTCAGGAGGCTGAGATCTGAAGGTCACACTTCAAAGTCAGCCTAGGCAGGAAAGTTCCCATGAGATTCATCTCCAATTAACTACCAGAAAACCAGAAGTGGCACTGTGGCTCATGAGGCTCAGAGTTCCTAGCCTAGCCCCAAAGTTTAAGCCCCAGGACTGACAAAAAACAAAAACAAAAACATAAAGCAAAAAGGTCTGGGGCATGCCTCAGATGATGGAACTCCTGCCTAGCAAGATCAAGGTCCTGAGTTCAAACTTCAGTATTATCAAACCACTGAAACAAATCAAAACAACTACCCACTCAAGTGATATAACAATGTCACCTTTTAATTAGGAATACAGAATACAGAAATAGAAACTTTTGGATATATTTTTGAGACAGAGTCTCAATGTGTGTATGTGTGTATGTGTGTTTGCGTGCCCAGCTTGAAATTGTGTGGGGGGGGGGGGAGGGGGAGGTTGTGGGGCTTGAACTCTGGGCCTGGGCGCTGTCCCTCAGCTCTACCACTTAACTCTGGGCCTGGGCGCTGTCCCTCAGCTCTACCACTTGAGCCATAGCACCACTTCCGGCTTTTTCTGTTTATGTGGTTCTGAGGAAGCAAACCTCATGTACGCGAGGCAAGCACTCTACCACTGAGCCACCTTCCCAACTCCAGAGCTTGGAACTTTTTAAGACAAAACCATCCTTGGAAACATTCATTTACAGCCAGTTCAGAGATATTAAGGAGGCTAGGCATGGTGATACACACCTGTAATCCAAGCACTCAGGAAACTGATGCAGGAGGGTCCAAAGCTAAGAGGTCTAACTGGGCTACAGTGAGAGATCTTATTTCAAAGCAATTCCCCCATTCAAAAAAGCCTAAAAATTTTTTTAAAAAGAGCAAAAGACAAAAGATGCACCTTGGAAAAACAGAGTAGGAGACATGAATCAAGTGCTATAGTACGTGCTTAGCAAATGCAAGCCCCTGTGTTTAGGCCTAGTTCTCTATGTATGTATGTATGTATGTATGTATGTATGGTCAGTAATGGGGCTTGAACTCTGGGCCTGAGGGGTTTTTTTTTTGTTTGTTTTTTCCAGAAGGCAAGTGCTCTACCACTTGAGCTACAGCACCTCTTCTGGTTCTGGTGGTTAATTGGAGATAAGACTTTCCTACCTGGGCTGGCTTTGAACAATAATCCTCAGATCTTGGTCTCCTAAGTAGCTAGGATTACAGGTGTGAGCCACCAGTGCCTGGCTTCCTAGTATTGTTTTAAAAACAAAACAAAAAGCAAAACAAAAAAAACTACTAGTGGGCTCGAGGTACAGCCCAACGTTGGTGTATTTAGCCTGCCCATGCCCCTGAATTAAAAAACCCCATAAAACCTTTCGCTTAGTAGTAAAAGTAGGATACAAGGGTGCAGATGGCATTTCAAGGACAGTCCCCACCCTGACCTTTCCACAGTGCAGTGGGGAGGAGAGGAGAGTAGGGTTTACTGATATAGATTGTTCTAGAACATTGCTGACCTTGCCATTCCGGGTCTTCCTGTTGTATAAGCATCCATCTGCGCTATCTACCTATCAATCAATTGATCTATCGACCTATGGACCTATCATTTGCCTACCTACTTAGGCCTTGTACACTCTGGGTAAAACACACTGCCGCTGCGCTACATCCTCAGACCATCATGTGCAATGATTCAATGAGGGCCAATTAGCATTTCCACCTCCTCAAGCATGATTTCTACCCTTCGGTGATATTTTCCCTTCTAAGGTTTTTTGCTGAGCCAGGACCGAAGAACCCTGGACATTTGGATCTGCCAGTCTGAGGATCCCCATTTGGATCTGCCAGTCTGAGGATCCCCAGGGCTACGGCTGTTGACTCCTAGTGGTTCCAGACTCTCCGCTCCCCTCCATCCTCAATAAAGGATGCTTGTTTAAGAGAGTAGGTAACATCCCTGATGTGTGTTTCAGGAGAGGCCATGGTCCATCACCTACTACTGGGCAGTTAGCCGAGGGGGAACGGTGGAGGAAGCCCCCTCCTTGTTGGCTCCCTGGTGGGCAGGGTCCCAGATCCACGTGGCTTTGCTGTCTGCTTGGCTCCTGCTTTTGCCTCCTTAGTATTTCCTGACCTCAGCCCAGCCACGAAGGTCAAGCAGCCCCCTCTGACTTTCCATCTCAGCCAGAAAGGATAAAAATGGAGGTGGGGAGACAAGATTGGGAGGGATTTGGGAGTAAGTTCTCACCTTTCACTCCTTGATCCTTCAGACACAGTACCGGAGTCAGGCACCATTGGGTCACACCTGAAATCCTAGCTACTCACAAGGCAGAGATGTGAAGATGGAGACAACCCAGACAGGGCTGGGAAGGTGGCTCAGTGGTAGAGCACTTGACTTGCATGAATAGAGCCCTGGGTTCGACTCCTCAGCACCACATAAGCAGAAAAAGCCAGAAGTGGCACTGTAGCTCAAGTGGTAGAGCACTAGCCTTGAGCTGAAGAGCTGAGGGACCGCACCCAGGCCCAGAGTTCAGGCCCCACGACCAGACCCCCCCCCCAAAAAAAACAAAAAAACTCTTAAAACACAGGTCATCAGCAAAAAGCCAGAAGTGGAGCTGTGGCTCAAGTGGTAGAGCATGAGCAAAAAAAAACCTACGTGTGAAAGACCTTGAGTTCAATTCCTAGTACTCATGTACAAAAGTGCACACACACACACACACACACACACACACACACACACACACACACACACAGTCACAGGGTCTGAAGCTGAGCGAAGATTCCAAGGTTTCCATGAGGTCTCAGAACCACCAAAGAAGCTGCCCCCTTCCTTCCCCAGGAGACGCCAAGCACATGCTACCCGCCTCCCCCAAAGCCCTGCTCTGTCCAACTCCAGAATGAAACACCTCAAGGAGAAATTCTACCACTGAGCCAAGTGGTAGAATTCTGGAACACTCTGTGGGGTCTGGTCTGGCTTGGGTGCCCACTGCTTTGCCCTAGGGGTAGTCTCCCCCATGACGGGGTATAATTTCCTCCTCAGAGTGGATCATTAACTTTACTAAGAGCCCTTGTTTTGTACCCGCAGGCTCTGGGGCTGGCTGGGGTTGGAAATGTGGAGGTGTTTGCCACCGGGGTGGTGGGGCGGAGACCCCAGCCATGGCAGAGACAGACTTTCACACGGACTTCCACACGCTTGGCTGGGCAGACGGGCTGGTGGAGGCCCGCCGGGGGACGGAACTTCCTGGGGGGGGGGGGTAGTTTAATCAACTAGGATGGGATCTGCCGCCCCGCAGGGTGGAATCACGGGTGGTGGGAGCCTAGGCTGGGGCCTTTGGGTCTCAGCCTGGTAGTCTTGGGTCTGAGATCCGGCCTGGCTTCCTCAGCCCTGGAGGAAACCAGAATTTAGATAGGATCTCCCCCTCCCACCTCCCCCCTAGTGCCATCTCTCCATCTGGAACCCTGGGGAGGGAGGCCAGGATGGAAGCCACCTGGTCCAAGCCATTCCCAGACTTCCAAGCCTTAAGGGTTTTCGGGGGGAGGCAAGCCCCCCCCAGTTTGGAGTGATAAGAATTGGCCTGGAAACCAAGCCACCGGGGACCTTGGCTGGGGTGGAGGATGGGTCGTAGGGTGGAGCCTCACAGCCGGAACCTCCCCTCTCTGGAGGCCACTTGGCCTGTCCAGCTTAAGAGTCCTGCTTTATTGATCGGCCTTCTGAGCAAGTGGGTGGCATGTGGCTAGGCTTCGGGGCGCTGCTTGAGTGTGACAGAAGCCCCGCTGCTGACCATGACAGCAGGGTAGAGAGGCTCCAAGAAGGAGGCCAGGAAGTGGTAGAGGAGGCTGACGCCGCCGGCCACCCCGTAGAAGGACAGGCAGCCGGCGGCGCAGTCCAGAGACACGCCGAGCGTGCGGTGGTAGGCGCCGTGCAGCACGGTCTGCGTGTTGTTGTGCCACACGGAGAACTTGAGCGAGTCCCACTCCAGGCACCAGGAGTAGGGGTTGCGGCCGAGCAGGTAGAAGATGCTGCGGCAGGTACGGCTGCTGGGAGCCAGGCTGCGGCGGTAGGTGACCCCCAGACACATCCACGAGTTGGACACCTCGGCTTCCCAGTAGTGGCGGCCTTCGGACAGGCCGCGGGAGCACAGCACCTGGGGCCACTGCTTGAAGCCAGGTATGGGGCCGCCGGGGGGCGAGGGATCCAGGACCACGCCCAGATTCAGTACTGAATTTGTCTCCTTGAACAAGAACAGATCTTCACTGGCCGAGGAGGGGTCAAAGCTCAGGTTGCAGTAACCTAAAGGGTACAAGGGGTGGTGGGGGAGAGGGGCGGGAATTGGGGTTGAGCCAGGGTCAGATATGGGGAGGAGGTAAGCTCCCCAACTTTAGAGGACATTACTTAAAGGATCTGTTTGGTCCCTTGTCTGATTTGCTCCACCCAAGGGGAGAGAGAGGTTGAGACTAGGAACTCTTTACACCCGCCTCCCCCAAGAACCTAACTTTCTCTCCTGTTTCATGTCAGTACTGGAGTTGAACTCAAAGACCTCGTACTCTCACTTGGTTTTCTTTCTTTCTTTCCTTTCTTTCTTTTTTTTTTTTTTGTCAGTTGTGGGGCTTGAACACTGGGCCTGGGCGCTGTCCCTCAGCTCTTCAGCTCAAGGCTAGCGCTCTACCACTTGAGCCACAGCGCCACTTCTGGCTTTTTCTGCTTATATGGTACTGAGGAATCGAACCCAGGGCCTCATGCATGCTAGGTAAGCGCTCTACCACTGAGCCACCTTCCCAGCCCATCACTTGGTTTTATTCTCTCAAGTGTCACTGACTTTTCTGGCTTTGAACTAGAGTCCTCAAATCTCAGCCTCCTGAGTAGCTATGACAGGCACTGAGGGAGATTGAAGGGTTCCTGGAGGAGGTGACCCAGAAGGGGACCTCAAAGACAACACAACCTCGGCTCGCAAGATCTCAGAGAAACCACAGAACCCAACCTGGAAGAGACTCATTGGAGAACTTAGGGCAGAAAAAGAAATGATCAGAGCTCATCCAAGCTGGCATGGCTAAAACCCCAAGGGGGTTAGCCCACACCAAATGGAGGACAGAGCCCATCGTGCAACACAAGATAAAGAGAGCCAGGCACCAGTGGCTCATGCCTATAATCCCAGCTACTCAGGAGGCTGAGATCTGAGGATCGCAGGTCCTAGCCAACCCTGGGGCAGGAACATCCATGAGACATCTCTAATTAACCACCAAAAAGCCTGAAATGGAACTGTGGCTCAAGTGGTAGAGTGTTGGCTTTGAGCACAAAAGGTCTGGGTCAGGGCCTAGGCCCCAAGTTCAAGCCCCAGGTCTAGACTAAAACAAAAAACACAAAGTGACAAAGAGACACACAGCAGACTTGGGCAGGGTGGTACACAGTCTCCTACCTACTCCTAACCAGTGCCCTGGGCCCAGAAAAGTTCTTTTGAGATGTCCCAGTTTGGAGGGAGAGGTTAGGTAAGAGAGACCAGGCATTTCCTTGGAGGCCCTGGCCTAAGGGCAGTCATGGGGCCTGAACTCAGCCTGGGCACTGACCCTCAGCGCTTCAGCTCAAGGCTAGCGCTCTACCACTTGAGCCACAGTGCCACTTCCGGCCTTTTCTGTTTATGTGGTGCTGAGGAATCGAACCCAGGGCCTCATGCGTATGAGGTGGGCACTGTACCACTGAGCCACCTTCCCAGCTCCCCCCTGTTCCCCCTCCCTGTTCCTTGAGGCCACACCTAGTAGGGAGGACTCACACTGGAGGAGCTCTTTCTTGTCCACAGCAGGAGGCAGCACATCATAGGAGTTCATCTTAATGCCTGCAGGACATGGGAGGACTTTGCTGAGCACCCCTCTCACCAGCCCAGCATCCTTCCGGAGAGAGGAGCGGGCACCCTGGAGGTTGCATCCCCCGAGGAAGGTGCACACAGGCAGGCAGGGCTCCTACAAGCACCACCCACCCCAGGGATGCGAGCCGCAGCTGGCAGGGACTGACCCTTCTGAAGGAGCTGGTTGAGGAAGCTGAGCCCTTTGTCCTTCAGCTGGGAGCAGAGCTCGGCCAGTGTCTCGGGCAGCTGCAGGAAGCTCTGTGTCTCCTCATAGTTGGTGCCCACCAGGGGCTCTAAGAACGCAGGGAGGTGTTTCAGCCTAGGGAACTCCTGACACGTGGGGAGGGGAAGATTGGTGCCAGCGTTAGTCACCGCCCTGGCAGATGCCAAGGGTTTCCTCTGATGCTAGAGGCTCATTGACACTCAGAACCACAAGCAGGTAGAAGACTTGCCCATTTTCTTTCTCTTTTTGTGGGTTGTGGGGCTTGAACTCTGGGCCAGGCACTGTCCCTCAGCTCTTCAGCCCAAGGCCAGCATTCTACCATTTGAGCCATGGTGCCACTTCTGGTTTTCTGGTGGTTTGTTGGAGATAAGAGTCTCATGGACTTTACTGTCCAAGCTGGCTTTGAACAGGGATCCTCAGATCTCAGCCTCCTGAGTAGCTAGGATGACAGGCATGAGCCACTGGTGCCCGGCTGTGAGACTCTTATCTCCAATAAAACCACCAATAAACTGGAGGTGATGCTGTGGCTCAAGTGGTAGAGTGCTAGCCTTGAGCTGAAGAGCTCAGGACAACGCCCAGGCTCAGAGTTCAAGTCCCACGACTAATAGAAAAAAAAAATGTCCAGGGAGTTGAGAGCAACTTGAAAAAGAAAGTCTGAGTTGGGCGCTGGTGGCTGTCACATGTAACCCCAACTACTTAGGAGGCTGAGATGTGAGGCTTGTGGTTTGAAGCCAGCTCCAATTAATCATAGAAAAAGTTGGAAGTGGTGCTGTGGCCTCAAGTGGTAGAGTGCTAACCTTGAGCAAAAGGGAGCCCAGGGACAGAGCCCTTGTCAAGTATTCAAGCCCCAGAACCAGCAAAAAAAAAAAAAAAAAAAGAGGTCTGAGCTGGGCACCAATGGCTCACACCTGTAATTGTAGCTACTCAGGAGGCTGAGATCTGAGGATCACAGTTTGAAGCCAACCTAGGCAGACAAATCCATTGAACTCAGGTCTTGGGCACTGTCCCTGAACCAATCCGTGCTCAAGGCTAGCACTCTACCACAGCTTTGCTTCTGGCCTTTTCTGTTTATGTGATATTGAGGAATTGAACCCAGGGCGTCATGCATGCTAGCAAGCACTCTACCACTAAGTCACATCCCCAGCCCTCTGTAAGACTTTTTTTTTGGGGGGGGGTGGGAGGGGTCCGGTCATGGTGCCTGTGCTCTGGGCCTGGGCGCTGTCCCTCAGCTCTTCAGCTCAAGGCTAGCACTCTACCACTTGAGCCACAGCGCCACTTCCAGCTTTTGCTTATGTGGTGCTGAGGAATCGAACCCAGGGCCTCAGGTATGCAAGGCAAGCGCTCTACCACTGAGCCACCCTCCCAGCCCCAAGACTTTTATCTCCAATTAACCAGCAAAAAGTCAGCACGGAGCTGTGGCTCAAGTGGTAGTGTGCCCATCTTGAGTGAGAAAGTTAAGTGCGGGTGCACACGCCCTAGAGTTCAAACCCCAGTGCACATACAAAAAGAAAGAAAAAGAAAGAAAGGTCCGCCTTGGCTAGGAGGTGCCCAGCCATAAAAAAACAAAAATAAAACAATGCTGCCACCTTCTGGCCAATTCTCCTGATACACTAGCCATAGCTCCCATTTGCACCACCAACCAGACTGGGGCTGGGGAGGAAAAAAGATCTCCATATGTAGATTGTTCTGGTCTCACTTCCAGCCCTAGTCTGCGGGAGTCCAGAGAGAAATAGACTGTGCCAGATGCCTGGGTACACCCTAATTGTTGCGTGGAATGGAAGGCCTGGAAGAGGAAGGCTGGTTTCTCTGGGACAGCGAGAAGCTGAGGGTGTTGATTGAGCTCAGGGTGAGGTGGGAGCCCCTGGATGCGTGGATGGAGGCTTGGGAAGGGTCCCGGGGCACAGCGGCGTCTTGCCTGTAAGAACTGCTCATCCGTTCGGTTGTCGAGCAGCATGTGGAGCCACACGCTGTCCCCTTCCAGCTTCATGAGCCGGCTGTGGTTCTGTTGAATGGCGCGGTCCAGCTTCCTCAGGGTGACAGCCTCTTCTTTCTCCACAAAATCCAAGACCTTTGTCTGCAGTTGTTTGATCTCATGGATGATGTCGGAGAAGCAGATGTTGACCTCATCACGAACTGTTTGGATCAGCTTCTGGGGTGGGTGCAGAGAGTCAGGACTGAGCTCCACTCCTGTTCTCTGCTATTTACCATCCAGAGCCAATCTGGGCATCTGTCTACCTGCCCCTCTCCCCTCCATATCATCTCCCCGCCCCGCCCCCCACCCCAGCCTAATGCAAGGCTCTGGGGTAGCCTGGGTCTGGGGTGGGGAATGGGTAGCCCTTACTGTGAGAAAGGCTACCCGCCCTTGGTGCTTCTGGCTGTCAGAAGCAATGATCAACATCTGGTTGTCCACGTTAGCCTGGACCTTCCGAACTTCCACCTGCAGGTGGGGTAGGGTAGAAGAGAGAGAGAAACCTTTGATTCAGAGAGGGAGCTCAGAGAATACACTAGACCAGAGAGGCAGAGCAGACACATCTGTCCAAACACAGAAGAGCTATACATTTTTCATGTATCTGCTTGGCTTCAGTAAGAATGAGACAAAGCAGAAAAGTAGAGCCCTCAGGCATACTTCTCTGTTTTGACTTCTCAACCCCTGAGAATCCCCCCTCCCCCCCCCCCCCACATTGACAGTGATTTCAAGCCACAGAAAGGGGCTGTTTTAACAACTTGAGATAGTCAGGTGGTACGGAGGCCAGGCACACAGAAGGAATGCAATCACCTTCCCTCATCTCCACCTTTTCCAGCCATGGTAATACAAAACAAAACAGCATTTTAAGTGCCTGCCTATGCTACTCTGATTGTAAATGGATCCTGGGTTTCCTTCTTCAAGAAGGCCTTGCAGTGTGAAAATTGTCACTGTACTGTGTTGTGCTTAGTAATAAAACTGTCTTACCATGGACTACTGATCAGTGGCTTTGCTATGGAATCTAAAATGCCAAGATTTTTGCTGTAAAAAGCAAGACATGGCCCACACCTGTAATCCTAGGAGGCTGAGATGTGAGGATGGTGGTTCAAAGCCAGTCTGGGCAGGAAAGTATGAGACTTTTATCTCCAGTTAACCACCAAAAAGCCAGAATGGAGTTGTGGCTGGAGTGTCAGAGTGCTAGCCTTGAGCAAAGAAGCTCAGGAACAGAGCTCAGGCTCTGAGTTCATGCGCCAGGCCCGGCACAAAGAGAAAGGAAAAAAAAAAAATGAAAGGAAGGAAGAAAAGCAATATAAGTTGGGCACAGGTGGCTCCTGCCTGTAATCTTAACTACTCAGGAGGCTGAGATCTGAGGATCGTACTTCAAAGCCAGCCTGGGCACAAAAGTATGGAAGACTCTTATTTCCGATTAACCAGCAAAAAGCTGGAAGTGGAGCCGTGGCTCAAATGGTCAAGTGATAGCCTTGAGTGAAAAAGCTAAAAGACAGTGTCCAGGCTCTGAGTTCAAGCCCTAGTACTGGCACCAAAATAAATTATATATATATATATATATGCATATAATATATAAATACACATAAATTATATACACACAGTATACAATAACTTGAAAGTGGAGGAAAGGGGAGGACATGTGTTTGCAATCATCATCATCATCATTTTTGTTGCCTGTCATGGGCCTTGAACTCAGGGCCTAGGGTACAGTCTGCGCTTCTTTGGCTCAAGATCTAGCGCTCTACCTCTTGAGCCACAGCACCACCTCGGGCTTCTTTCTGTGTATGTGGTACTGAGGAATCGAACCCGTGGCTTCACGCATGCTAGCTTCCCCGCCCTCGTCGTTATGATCATTCTAGGCAGGGTCTTAACTTCGGGGCCTGAACTACCCAGGATCCAGCCCGCCCCACCCCGCCCGCGGAAGCGTGATGGACAGCGGGGAGTCCCCGCCCCTTCCGGGGGCCGCGCCTACCTCCTTCGGGGAGTTCCCGCCCCTTCCGGGGGCCGCGCCCACCTCCTTGAGCGCGCGCTCCTCCGCCAGGGCCGCCGCGTCCTGGTTCTTGTTCTCCTCCATCTGGCAGGCCCCGCACACGCAGCTGCCTTCCGTGCGGCTGTACAGCCGGCGCAGCTTGCGGTGCTTCCGGCACAGGCGGGTCTTCAGGTCCCAGACGGGCTCCAGCAGCTGGTGGTCCTGAAACACCTGGTCTTCGAAGTGGCTCCGCAGGTGCTTCTCACACAGGGAGGCCACGCACTGCAAGCAAGACTTGACGGACCGCAGCTTCTGCGGGGAGCAAAAGTCACAGGGCACATCCCGGGGGCTCGCCAGGGCCCACAGGGGCCCCGACGCCTGGCCCTTGGCCTGGGTGAAGCAGGCCACCATCTCCCCGAGGACGACATTCTTGCAGAGATTGGGCCTGATGGGGAAGCGCTGCCTACACTGGGGGCAGTAGTGAGTCTCGCCCACCGCAGCCTGGTGATCCCAGAAGTCTTGGAGGCAGGTCATACAGAAGTTGTGGCCACAGGCGGTGGTGATTGGGTTGCAGAGCACGTCGAGACAAATGGGACAGAGGACTTGGTCTCCCAGCATCCGGAGATTGCTATTGTTGCTTGTCAGGGCCTTCCCCGAGGAAGGTGTTCCAGGCCCCGGGGGAGGTGTTTCAGGCGGGGCAGGGAGCTGCGGACCTGGGACCTGGTCCTGGGCTGGCCCTGGAAAGACAGAGCAAAGCTGGACGGAAGCCGCCTCTGGTGGGGTGCTGCTGCCTTCTGTCTGCCTAGGGGATGCAGGGCTGTGCCTCCGTGGGACTGTATACCCTGGGAGTTGTGTTCTCCTTGTCCCATTTCTGAGTGCACGAGAGGAGAAGCACAAAAAAGATCATGGTGTGGGGGAGGAGAGGGAAGGAGTCTGTGGCTCACACCTATAATCCTAGCTACTTAGGGAGGCTGAGATCTAAGGATCAAAGTTTGAAGCCCAAGTAGGAAAGTTTTCTTTCATTAACCAACTTAAAAAGCTGGAAGTGGGACTATATAGCTCAAGTGGTAGAGTACAAGTCTTGAGTGACAAAGCTAATGGACAAAAACCAAACCCTGAGTTCAAGCCCCAGTACTGGTGTACACACACACACACACACACACACACACACACACACACACACACACAAAGAGAGAGATAGACCAAAGGGGAGGGGGGGATCATGAAGAGGCAAAGGAGGTACTTCTTGACACTTGGAAGGAAAGATCACAAGAACTTACGGAAAAGCTTCTGCATGTCAGGGAGAGTTAGAGACTTCACTACCCTGTACCAGAAAGAAAAAAGAACTTCAAATCATCAGGCACTGGTATCTTGCCCCAGCCATACTCACCAGATGCTGGGAAGATCTCCATCCACCTTGAACCCCACCCCAAATGCATCATGACTCCTGTGGGGGGCGGGGAGCGGGGTGAGTCCTTCTCACCTTTCCCTGTGGTTGCTGTTTTGTGGTCTCCCTGTCAAGCTGGCTCCCCTCCTTAAAGACCACTGTACTTTTGCTCCCTGAGGTCACAATTCAAATGCAGCCACCCCCTCATTTGGCTTGTGATGTCAGCAGGGCAAAGGTGGGCTTGCTTTGGTGCTGATACATCTAGCTGGTGCACAGGCCAATTGTGTTCCAGAACCTTTATCCCAGGAAATGAGGAAGCCACTGGAAGGCAGAGCCACTACAGCTGACTTAATGGCCTCTCATATTTCTGACTAGAGGGGAAAATGGCAGGATCATGGGCTCCTTTATTTCCTCTGGACCCTGGTTCTTTTGTGAATCAACAGGGATGTTGAGGTAAATGGCAGATCGAGGCTCCTCCTTCTTCTTTTTTTGGTCAGTCGGGGGCTTGAACTCTGGGCCTGGGTGCTGTCCCTCAACCCTTCAGCCCAAGGCAAGTGCTCTACCACTTGATCCACTGAAAGTAGCTACTTCCCGTTTTCTGGTGGCTTATTGGAAATAAGAGTCTCACGGACTTTCCTGCCCAGACTGGCTTTGTACTGTGATCTTCAGATCTCAGCCTCCTGAGTAACTAGGATTACAGGTGTGAGCCACAGGCACTCAGCTTTGAGGCTCCTTCTTGACCTAAAGTAAGATGGTTCTCTGTTAGGCACAGTGGCTTGTGCCTCTCTGATCCCAGCTACCCAGGAGGCAGAGATCAGGAGGATCAAGGTTCAAACTTGGTCTGGATGAAAAGTCAGTGAGACATTCCCCCCATCACAATAAGCTTAGGAGTAGTAGTGTGTACTTTTCATTTCAGCTATGTGGGAAGCATTAAGTAGGAAGATCAAAGTCCAGGCTGGCCTTGGGGGCAGAAAAAAAAAGAACCCTACTTGAAAAAATAAAGTAAGCCGGGTGCTGGTGGCTCACACCTGTAATCCTAGTTACTCAGGAGGCTGAGATCTGAAGATTTCAGTACAAAACCAGTCCAGGCAGGGAAGTCTGTGAGACTCTTTATCTCCAATAAACCACCAGAAAACCGGAAGTGGCGCTGTGGCACAAGTTGTAGAGTGCCTTGAGCTGCCTTGAGCTGAAGAGTTCAAGCCCCACGACCTACCAAAAAAACCAAAAAACAAAAACAAAAAAAACCCCCAGACTAATACACATCCAGGCAAATCACCTATCATTTTGTCCATGTTTCTTCATCTCAAACATGGGAGTAAAGGGGCTGGGAAGGTGGCTCAGTGGTAGAGTGCTTGCCTTGCATGCATGAGGCCCTGGGTTTGATTCCTCAGCACCACATAAGCAGAAAAAGCCAGAAGTGGCGCTGTGGCTCAAGTGGTAGAGTGCTTGCCTTGAGCTGAAGAGCTGAGGGATAGTGCCCAGACCTAGAGTTCAAGCCCAGGACTGGCAAAAACAAAACAAAACAAAACATGGGAGTGAAAATAACTCAGAAGGTTGCTGTGGTGACTAAATGTGGTTCAGATTTCAGAACTTAATGGCCACTGCTTTCTGCTATCAGGCAAGTGGCCACAGGGTTGTGAGGATGTAATCAGAAATGTCTAAAGAAGCAAGCACTAAATCTGTGCTCATACCCAGACCATTCTCTCAGAGACAGCTTTAGGGAGCCCTTCCCAGGTGACTCTTCTGACTGAATCTACTCTCCCAAGTTAAACCAAGTCCATTCCACTTTCCTCATCCTCACCTGCCCATCACTCCAGGCTCCTCCCCCTAGCACGCGGTATAAATCCTGGTCTACCTTCTGAGGTTCAGCAGTCTCTTTGTTGCCACTCTTCTTGCGTTCTGCACTCCTCTTTAGCTGTGACAGAAGCTTCCTGGCTGCCTCTCTGGTCTACCATAAGGCTTGGAGACTCAGCCCTAGGATTTCAGGGCTAGCATATCTGCAGATGTGGAGCACCTGGCTGCATAAGTACCTATGGGCTCTAGCCCTGGGACGCAGGAGGCAGCCTGAGCAAGTCTAGAGGACAGAGCCTCCTTGCTCCTGCTGGTCATGTTCTTTTCTGCCTTCAGTCAAGTTCAAGAGTGCCCTGCCACCATCCAAGTTCTTCCTTTGCACATAAGCGCTTGTCAGCAGTTCACCTCAATTGAGCAAAATGGACATTTTATTTTAAATTTTATTATAAAGGTGATGTACAGAGGGGTTACCATTTTATAAGGGGTACATTTTTTGGAACAATGTTACTAGCTCCCTCATTTTCTACCCGCCCCCAAAAATGGGCATTTTGTAAAGAATGTTTCACTCCTTGATTTGCTAACATGTGCAACGCTTTCAGAACAGTACTCCTGCCAGAGTGCTGAGGTTACAGGCACGTTATTCTTTTTCTTTTTTTCTGATCAGTCATGGGACTTGAACTCTGGGCCTAGGCGCTGTCCCTCAGCTCTTCAGCTCAAGGCTAGCGCTCTACCACCTGAGCCACATCGCCACTTCCAGTTATCTGGTGGTTTATTGGACCCTCCTGCCTTGGCTAGCTTTGAACGGTGATCCTCAGATCTCAGCCTCCTGAGTAGCAAGGATTACAGGTGTGAGCCACTGGCACCTGGCTAGTCTTACTTTTCTTAACTCATTCTTCCATGCATACACCACCTGGTCACCTCTTTTCTTCCCTGCTCTTCCCTGGTGATCTAAGGTCTCCACACACGGCCCATCTGTCCCGCCTTCTGTCCCTCAGTACTTTCTGGGCCTTTCGAATTTAGTGAAGTGGAAGGAATAAGGACAGCATATGTCTGGCAATTTCAGCAGGAGCAGCAATGACGCTGTGTGAGGTACTCTTTTTTTTTTGTTGTTGTTGGTCGTGGGGCTTGAACTCTGGGCCTGGGCATTGTCCCTGAGCTCTTCAGCTCAAGGCGAGCGCTCTACCACTTGAGCTACAGCGCCACTTCCGGTTTTCTGGTGGTTTATTGGAGATAGGAGTCTCACGGTCTCTCCTGCCCAGGCTGGCTTTGAACCGCGATCCTCAGATCTCAGCCTCCTGAGTAGCTAGGATTACAGGCGTGAGCCACCAGCGCCCGGCTGTGTGAGGTACTCTTGAGGACGGGGGGTGGGAAGCCTGGGAAATGAGCGGGGCAGGGCCAGGGCACGCTGGGAGCCAGCAGTGTGGCACAAATACCTGAGGTCCACGACTCATATTTGTTTCATATCTTTATTGACAAAAAAAAGTCACAGCATTTCAAACTTTGTTCAGACACATGAACAGTAACAAGGGCACCCAAGAGTAACAGGCATGGTCCCAAAGGCCTGGGTCAAAGGCCATGTTGGAGGGTGTGCGCGTCCCTTCAGCCTTATTCCCTCAACCTCACTCTTCCCCCCACACTTGGCTGACCCCAGAGAGAAACGGCACAGCAGATTGTGCGGAGATGAAGTCCTGTTAGAGGAGGCTGGGCCCACACGGCCAAGTCAGGGGCCAGGTTCCGAGGAGAGGGGACAGCAGCACTCTGGGGCCCAGCCAGCATCACCTAGGCCCAGGCTTGGGCAGAGAAAAGGGCAGAAAGATGCTCCCACTTGGCAGTCCCCGAGGGCAGCCCTCCCTCTGCAGCGACCTGCCTGACTCTCCTGGGAAGAAATACTGAGTGAAACACTCCTCAGAAGCCTTAGAAACGAGTCACCCCAGATCCCAGACTACAGGACTCAAGTGACACAGGGCTGCGGTGAGGATGGGAACTTGTCACAGTCCTCTGGGAGACCAGAAATGCCAGTGATACGTTTTGTTTCCCAGAGACCGACTTGCCGTTCAGCAGCACTCCAAAGCACTCTAGAAGCTTAACTGAAGTAACAGTGCATCCGCCAGGCCTTTGCTGCCTGCACTCCAGCCTCTTCTCCCCTTCTCGCTGAACTTGGTGGTAGAACTGGGGTTGGGGTCACAAGCTGGCCTGGCTGGAGCCCGGGTGGTTTGACGCCGTTAGGTAGAGGGACAAAGGCCTGTACCAGAGTGAGGAGGCTCAAAGCCCCAAAGGGCTTCTCTTCCCAGTCTGACCTCACCTGCTCTTTCCAAAGTCCTCTGTCCTGTGGATAGAGCAACTCTTCCTGCATGTCTACTTCTTTTCACCACAGCCAAGCTTGTTTTCCTGAAAGACAGGCCTGGACAGAGGCCTGCGACCCTGTGGAAGAGGTGACGGGACTCCTGCAGCAGGAGGCTCATCTACTGTTGTACCTGTACGAACACTTCTGTACTCACACTGTGATGGCACGCAGGTGCAAACACGCTCACAATTCTATGCTACGCTACAGACACACAGAAAGGACAGAGTGAGAATGTGCAAGAAAAATGAACCCAGCTGGGCATGGTCTGCCAGGTGCTTAAAACACTTCCGGCAGAGTGGACAGATGTCTCTTGAACCCCTGGTGAGCAGCTGGGTGTTGGGACTGCAGAGAGCCTGGGCATTGAAGGCACCCAGGGTGCCAGGCAGTGCCAGGCCAGAGCCAGCTTTTACAGATGCTCTTTCTTGGGGTCCCCTGCCCTGCTCCACACGTATGCCATTTGGCTCCAAGCTGTCCAGGGGAAATGGCAGTGTCTCTGGCCCTGCCTTCTACAACTGCTCACAAAGACAGGGAAGCTCAGAGACGCACAGACCAGCTCTGCAGTTACCACCCCTGGGGGTTTGGGGCACGCTTATCAGAGGGGCACTCAGGGATCACCCGCCCAGCAGGCCCCAGGCAGGGCTGGCACAGTCACCAGGGCTGGTGTAGCAAGGCTGGAAACCAGGAGACATACAGTGCTGCCCTGCAGTCAGGGCATGTTCGGGGACAATCACAAAACAGGACTATTAGCTACAAGAGGACAACATTTGGCAACTTGCGCACGTCAAGCCACCAGAGGGTCAGTCCACAAGATCCTCTCTCTGGTCCAGTTTACAAAACTGACGACGGAAGATGGTCAACGGGTAAGAAGCAGTCATGCCCACTGCCTGGCTCCTTCATCTGTCCAACGTGGTTCGGGATGCCACCACCTCAAACCTCCCCTCAGGAGCAGGCAGGCCACGTGGGGCCAGCCACTGGGGCACACGGGGCAAAGTCTCTTGGAGGGGCCACCGCCCTCCCCTGCTTTGGAGGCTCTCTTTAAAGGAATGTGGGTCTTCCAGCAACAATATCTGCTCCCCCACACCTCCGTTTGGCACACTGAAGCTAGAGCTCTGCATCTCTCACACCCTTCTGGCTGTCTAAAAGGGGGAAGAATGGTCCAAAGGGGCTGTCAACATCCAAGCTGTACACCCGAGAGACCTGGCTCCGCTAAGGACAACGCTCCCTTCCTTGCTCTGGCTTCCTTGGCATTCTAGGCTATTTCCAAGGAGCTGGCCTTCATCTCCTTCCTTCAGATCCCTGAAAAGCTCCAACTGGGGACCCAGCCCAGCTGCCATTGTAAAAGTCTGTCATATGTTGGCTAAGAAAACAAAAGCAGGTTTCTGGAAAGCTCATCTGCAGCCAGAGGTGCATCTGCCTTCGGCGGGGTGGGGAATCCTTTGGTTCCAACCAGAACACCTCTCCCCTGGGGGCCAGGCTTGGCTGTGCTTTGCAGTAGCTCGGTTACTGTACAGGTGCAAGATTTCATGTCACAGAACTGCTCTGCTA
Organism: Dipodomys spectabilis; assembly: GCF_019054845.1. Lineage (NCBI taxonomy): Eukaryota > Metazoa > Chordata > Mammalia > Rodentia > Heteromyidae > Dipodomys > Dipodomys spectabilis. The sequence goes on along the minus strand of NW_024871006.1, from coordinate 4,224,798 downwards.
GATCACTCTCCTTCCCCTCAGGATTCTGAAATATGCGACTCTCAGGTTACATCCGAGACCCCCTCTCCTGAAGAATCTGGAAGTGGAAGAGCAGGGAGAAGGCTGAGGGAAGGAACGGTCCACACGAGCTGAGGGCATGGCTTGGCAACAGAGCCAGGTGCTGGTTCCCTCACTGCACTGGAACAAGGAAGTGCTTAAAAGATTCAAATCAAAGCCGGGCACCAGTGGCTCACGCCTGTCATCCTAGCTACTCAGGAGGCTGAGATCTGAGGATCACAGTTCGAAGCCAGCCCAGGCACAAAAGTCCATGACTTTTTTTTTGGGGGGGGGGGCGGGGGGTTGGTTGTAGGGCTTGAACTCTGGGCCTGGGCGCTGTCCCTCAGCTCTTCAGCTCAAGGCTATCGCTCTACCACTTGAACTACAGCGCCACTTCCGGTTTTCTGGTGGTTTATTGGAGATAAGACTTTCTTGCCCGGGCTGGCTTTGAACTGTGATTCTCAGATCTCGGCTTCCTGAGTAGCTAGGATTACAGAAGGGAGACACTGGCACCCAGTCCATGAGACTCTTATCTCCAATAAATCACTCAGAAAACCAGAAGTGGCACTGTGGCTCAAGTGGTAGAGCGCTAGCCTTGAGCTGAAGAGCTCAGAGACAGCACCCAGGCCCAGAGTTCAAGACGCATGACTGACCAAAAAAAAATTAAATCATAGCAAATATTCTAACTGCAGTAGAATGAAGTTTGAAATCCATCAGGAAACCTGGGTACTGTGGCTCAAGCCTGTGATCCTAGATACTGAAGACTGGGGGAATTGTGGTATGAGGCCAATTTGGGCCAAAGAAGTGAATGAGATCCCATCTCCATCAATGGTCGGGCACAGTAGTATGCACGTATCATTCTAGTACTTTTAGCACAAATAGAGGATCACAGACCAGGCTTGCCTGGGCATAGAGCAAGGCTATTATCTCAAAAATAAGCAATGCTGAAGTGCAGGTGTGGTTCAAGGGATAGGGCACCAGCCTTGAGTGGAAAAAGCCAAGGAAGAGCACAAGGCTTTGAGTTAAAGCCCCAGTTCTGGCACAAAGCAAGCATGCAAACAAACAACTCATAATAATAAAATAATAATGCAAAAAGGTTTTGCAGAATATCTTATGTGCTAGAACACCTAACTAGCAAGTATGAGGCCCAGTATTCAAATGCCATTCAGTACTGCCAATAAGTATTAAAATATTAAATTAATAATAAAAATGGTTGAACAGGGGCTGGGAAGGTAGCTCAGTGGTAGAGTGCTTGCTTTACATGCATGAGGCCCTGGGTTCAATTCCTCAGTACCACATAAACAGAAAAAAGTCAGAAGTGGCACTGTGGCTCAAGTGGTAGAGCGCTAGCCTTGAGCTGAAGAGCGGAGGAACAGTGCCCAGGCCCAGAGCTCAGGCCCCATGACTGCCAAAAAAAAAAAAAAAAATGGTTGAACAAAGAGATGACCCTGCCTAGCTACTTCCACAGGCATCTGTGAGCACGTGGCCCTGGGTCAGCCGAAGCAGCAGGGCAGGCAGAGCCCCTGCCACACTGAGCGCCTGACTGCAGAAGGCCTGCCTGCTAAACGCAGCAGGCCCTGAAGTTTGTGTACTGTTAGGCCTGCTTTCCCACGCTACAGGACCAGGCCAAGGTCACCACTGACAGATAGTTCAGAAGCGTGTGTGGAACACAGTGGAGGAGAAGGTAACAGCCTAAGACAACTTCAACTCTCTCCTCTAAGGCCCTGAAAAGAACAAAGGTGGACACTTTCCCCTTCTCTCTGGGTGGCCATCATCATCGCCATGAAGCCCTTCTTTTGCTGACTTGACAGAGGCTGGAGAATCCACCCTGGCAAACCCGTGGCTGCTCTGAGCCCTGGCACAGGAGGGAAGCGCACCGTGGGCTGCAGGGGCAGGGCAGAGGAGCAGCGCTGAACACAACCTGGGGAAGCTGAGGGTCCCACCACCCCTGGACTATGTGGTCCAGGCTGGCCCTCAACTCTGGATTCTCAGGAGTGGGCCTGGCTTTTTTCTTTCTTACCTTTGCCTTTTCACTCGGCTCTATGACAATGCCGTTGGTAGAATTATTTAGTTCTCTGGAGACGACACAGAGGAATTCTGCCTGGTCCTCATTTCCATAGTTATAGGAGGAGCCGATGCTGATTAGCTGACAAAAGAAGAAAATGGTAACCATGTAAACAGTGGTCTTCTAACAGTCAAGCGTGCTGGGCACTGGTGGCTCACACCTGTAATCCTAGCTACTCAGGAGGCTGAGATCTGAGGATCGCAGCTCAAAGCTAGCCCAGGCAGAAAACTCTTCAGGAGACCCTTATCTCCAATAAACTACTTAAAAACTGGAAGTGGCACTGTGGTTCAAGTAGTAGAGTGCTATCCTTGAGCACAAAGAGGCTCAAAGACAATGCCCAGGCCCTGAGTTAAAGCCCCACAACTGACAGGAAAAAAAGAAAAAGAAAAAAATACTCAAGTGCCTCATAAATCACATGCCCTCTGACTGGACTTGATAATTTTTTGTCTGGAAGAGGAAGAACTCTCTGCTGAGCCAGGGGAGTAACGGCCTCTGCTGTTCATCAAGACACCAAGAGTGAGGCTTCCCTAAGAAGAAAAGCCGGAGTCCCAGCCTTGCCCCTTACCCAAGAAACCACAAAGCAGCAGTGAGCAGCATACAGTCACTCTCCCTCTGCAGGTCTCTAAATAAGCATGGACATCTGCTTCAGCCAAAACAGAACTGGCTCATCAGAAAGCAGGCGTCTGGGGGCTGGGAAGGTGGTAGAGCGCTTGCCGTGCATGCTTGAGGCCCTGGGTTCGATTCCTCAGCACCACATAAGAGAAAAAGCCGGAAGTGGCGCTGTGGCTCAAGTGGTAGAGCACTAGCCTTGAGCTGAAGAGCTGAGGGACAGCGCCCAGGCCCAGAGTTCAGGCCCCACAACCAGACCCCCCCAAAAAAAGAAAGCAGGAGTCTGAGACAAGAGACTGTGGCGCAAGGTGGAAGGTTCTACGTGAACCAAAGGCGTGTGCTGCTAGCACTCGTAACTCTTGGAGAACGGAACTCAGAATTGAGTTCTAAAGGGAGAAGCTGAGTCAGAGAGCAAGGGCTTCCTCCCAGGCAGGCAAGGCCTCAAGTAGGAAGACCCCAACTGTATGATTAGAGAGGGGGGCCCCACCCTGCTGTATGATTAGAGGCCCCCTTGCCCCTCTGTGTGACTGGGAGGGCACCTCAGCCTGCTGTATGACCCGGGGGGAGGGGGGGGCACCTCACCCTGCTGTATGATTAGAGGGACCCCTTGCTCCTCTGTGCGACCGGGAGGGCACCTCACCCTGCTGTATGACTGGGGGGGGCACCTCACCAACCCCTACGCCCAACCTCGTCCATGCCATAAAAGCATGGTCCTCCATGGGGTGTCCTCCACGTGGGAAAACAACGTAAGAGCTGGGGTGCAGCGCAGTGATAGAGCATGCGCCCACCAGCTCACCTGAGGCCCTGGGCCCCATTCTCAGCATATTCTTTGCTTCAGGGAAAAACGCTAATGGGGTGGAGACCAATCAACTCCAGGCAGTGCTTTGCGGGCACAGGGGCAGGACTGCCGCAGAAGGCAGGCGGGGAACAGTCCAGCACTGGCTCTGAGGACAGACGTGGGCTGCATGGGAACTGTAACCTAACAGTAATTCCACAGACTCCAACTTTTATCTTTGTGGGTGAGTTTATGGTGACAGTTTAGCTGGCCTCTTCAACTCTTTACAGCAACTGGCACAATCCATGTAAAATGTTTTCCAATAGCCACTCAGCCTTCCTGTAACTTTGAAGAGGAACAATCCTGCCACCTAGTGGAAGAAGAAAGCAACGCCCAGACTCAGTGGGCTTGGTTCTGACCGGGGAGAATGATGGGAGGGGAAGTGGCACTGTGGCTCAAGTGTAGAGCACTCACCCTGAGCTGCAAAGCTCAGGGACAGCGCCCAGACCCAGAGTTCAGGCCCCACAACTAACCAAAAACAAAACAAAACAAAACACCACATAACAACAACTTGTGAAAGAAAAATAATGATGGGAGGGGACCACACTCTGGTTCTTGCTGACCCTCCCAGTAAAGCTTTAAGGTGGCTGGTTTACACATCAGAATTCAAAATCTCTCCCCGGGGCTTGTTGTTGAATCTGTCTTCTTTAGGGACTCATTCTAGAATATGCCAACAAAATACTTGTGGGAAGGAAAAGCAAAAGGAGGGCTTTCTGGACACAGACCAGCACTGTCAAGTTCAAGCTCTGGATGCAAACAAAGCTGGTGGATGTGGCCCATCTCTCCGCCGCCACCACATGCTACTGGACGAGTGGTGAACACCATTGGCTCTCTCTTCCCACCCCTCCCAGGGTACTGACTGGCTGGTGATGGTGGAGCTGTGCCCTCCCCTCCCCACGATGAAGTCCTGCCTAGGGTTGCTGCTCTTTGAGATGTTTACCTGCTCAAATTTCCAGCCGTCAGACATGGTGGAGACCATCTGTGTGAGCTCCTCCTCTTGACACTGCAGGACCCTGTACACGTGCTTCACGGGGCCCTGCAACAAACACACAGGCTAAGAAGAGCAACGCTAAGAACACGATCATTTACTCTCTCTGCCCACCCACATGCCTCCTCCACAAACAGCACTGTGGCTTCCCAATGACCGCTCAGCCAAGGGCCCAAGAACACAGACCAGTGGGCAAAATAATTCTGAATTTTGGAAGGCTGAATTACATTTGAGCAATCATGTTAACAAACTCAGATTTCATCATTTCACCAATTAGTTTGCATGAAACAGTCACATTTTTTTCTGAAGTGGTTTATATCTGATTTATATCTTAAAGTGAATGTTATGTATTGATTTCCCCCCTTATCCTCCCTGTTCATCATGGGGCCTGAACTCTGGGCCTGGGCGCTGTCCCTCAGCTCTTCAGCTCAAGACTAGCACTCTACTACTTGAGCCACAGTGCCGCTTCCAGCTTTTTCTGTTTATGTGGTGCTGAGGAATTAAACCCGGGGCCTCATGCATGCAAGGCAGAGTCTCACTAAGCCACCTTTCCCAGCCCCATATATTGATTTTTATCTACACTGATATGAATGGTAATAGGAATAACATCAATATGTTAAATTTATCAAAGAGGAAGCATACTATGTACAAATACCCAAGGTATTTTTACCTCTGCTGATGCTACCTAAGAGTGCTTCAGGGTTAAACATTAGTATTCCTGTCACAGAAGTACAGTATAATAAAATATAAATATTAGGGTTTTGTCTCATCCTAAGCAGAGCTCTTTAAACCTTTGGAATTTCCTAATAAGAGAATCTTGGTAGGTGTGATTGTATCTGCCTGTAATCTCAGCACTAAGGAGGCTGAGGCAGGAGGATTGTGAGTTCAAGGCCAACTCTTAACTACACAGTGAGACCTAGTCTCACTTTAAAACAAAGCATTGATCAAGATGTACTGTACTTATAAACTGATTTGTTCAACTGAAACCCCTTTGTACAACTATTAAAAGAAAAAAAAAAAAAGAAAGTCATTTGAGGCTGTGTGTAGCTTAATCGCAAACTTTGTCTCAAAAAGCCTAAAAAATAAAGGGACAAATCCTCTGAAGTTTTCAGTGGTTCTATCACACACTTGGGAATTAACCAAAAGTTCTATTACAAAGTTTAGAACATCGCAATGACCTATGACATCTGAGAGCTGCTACCTTGCCCACTCTTTCTTTGCTTGCTGTGAAAAGCACTTGCAGAACGTATTAATGGAGACAGCCAAGGAGCTGGAATAGTGGCAGCCACTAAGAGATAAGCAGCCCTCACAATAGAGTGGGTTATGACCCCTACATCTTGGGCTTTGAGCGACTTCAGACAAGCCAAAGGCAGTAATCTTTGAAAATCCAAACAGAGCCAACTTCTTAGAATGACCAGTGACAAGAGGAAAAGAGGTCCTTTGAACAAAATCAAATCCATTCCTCAGCGTTTCACTCAATGAAGAGGACAGATGGAAAGATCAATTAACATCAAAAAGGTCTTGACATTCCTAGAACAAAAAAGCTTCCAACTGGGTCTGAGTCCATGAGCCTTCAGAACCTAGAGAACTAATTAAGTGAATTGCTGTGATCAAATAGAAACCTTATAATAATGCTCTCAAAGAATTAACTGATGGCAAAGAATGTACAATGTTCAGGCTCCATGATTTGAATGCTTTCAAATTATGTAATTGATAGTAACATCAAAATTTCTATGAAGCAATCCAGGTTTTCAGAATATGGAAAATTGAGATATAAGCTACCTTTCCACAATGTCGAAAGCATTAAGTGCCTATAGCAATAAAATATCCGTGAACTGTAAGACCCTGATGACCCTAGCTCATGGTTCCACATGGTAATCCACACATCAACACATGCTATCCATGGACATCAGGTTTTCATGAGGTGTGAGGCTCTTAGTTCAATTCTAGTTCCCTTAAAAAAAAGAAGTATGCCAGGGCTGGGAAAGTGGCTCAGTGGTAGAGTGCTTGCCTTGCATGCCTGAGGCCCTGGGTTCGATTCCTCGGTACCACATAAGCAAAAAGAAAAAAGCCAGAAGTGGCACTGTGGCTCAAGTGGTAGAGTACTAGCCTTGAGCTGAAGAGCTGAGGGATAGCGCCCAGGCCCAGAGTTCAGGCCCCACGACCAGACCTCCCCACCCCCCCCAAAAAAAAGTATGCCAGGCACTGGTGGCTAATCAGGAGGCCGAGATCTGAAGATCACAGCTCAAAGCCTGCCTAGGCAGAAAAATCTGTGACACACTTATCTCCAATCACCAAGAAGCTGGAGGAGCTGTGGCCCAAGTAGTAGAATACTAACCTTGAGCAAAAGCTTATGGCTAGCATCTAGGCCCTGAGTTCAAGCCCCAAAACTGGCACCAAAAAAAAGTGTTCAGCAGTTGATCCTATGGTGGCTATTCAAATGCATGCTGAAGAACATGTGAAATAAGCCAAGTCCATCCGATCATCTCTCCTTCCTCAACACAGACAGGAAACTCTGTTTCATTTCTACTGCTATGGCCACTGCATTAATATGAAAATCCAGCCAGGCGCCAGTGGCTCACGCCTGTATTCCTAGCTACTCAGGAGGCTGAGATCTGAGAATCACAGTTCAAAGCCAGCCCGGGCAGGAAAGTCCGTGAGACTCTTATCTCCAATAAACCACTAGAAAACTGGAAGTGGCTGTGGCTTAAGTAGTAGAGCGCTCGCCTTGAGCTGAAGAGCTGAGGGACAGCGCCCAGGCCCAGAGTTCAAGCCCCACGACCCACCAAAAAAAAAAAAAGGAGACACTCTGTCAGGGAGAACGGGTCTGGCACCTAATGTGCCCAGCCTTGAGTTCCTCCCTCTACCGGGCAGCCAGCACTGACAAGCTCCCCTTAGGGACACGGGCGCCTCAGCTTTCGGCTATTTCTCCTTCATATCTTAGCTCTAAACAACTCTGGCTGAGAATGTTCCATCTGTTCAGTGGACTGACAGGCAGGGTTCTACCCTGACCTACAAATCTGAGGGGAAAGGGATCCTTTTCAGATCATACCCAGACAGACAGACACACACACACACAGAGGCACTGGAGATGTTTTTCCCATAGCAGTTCAAAACACCTTACCTGTGAAGTTCTGTTCTCATTGTCTCGTATCCTTTCCTTGACCAGCCGCACAAGAGATGCGATATTGTAAAACTCGGCTTCTTCCAGCACACCTAGAACAAGGACAAGACTGTAGTGAGACACTCGTGATTTCACCAGGACACCAGCAGTAAGATGGCTAAAAGCGTGTTTTTCAAGCACACATCTAGTCTCTCCCTGAGCACAGGGTTGGTCTGCTCTGCTCACTGTCTCCTCCTGGCGCAGGCCATTAGCTGCGGGTACCTTTTCCATATGTCACTTGGTTCCGGGAGCTAGTCACACTGGACACCTCCTGAGCTTGCGGTTTTTATCCAGTTGGCTCTAAAAAGGACTGGCAGACAGATGCATGGATGCAGAATTATAGGGATCAAATTTAATAGGATACTTGTTATTTCGGCAATTTTCAAAGTCAATCAGGGCAGGGGATGTAGCTCAGGGCAATGCTTGCCTAATAGGCACAAGGCCCTAGGGTGGCCCAGCTAGAAAATAGATAAGTAAATAATTTTTTAAAGGCAATAAATCATTGAAAGATTCTCATGCTAAATAAAGTCAAAAACCTCGTATAGATCAAGCATGAGATGAATGCTCTTGTACCAGGAAAAATATTGTTACCAAAAGGTAATTACTGCCAAGCACTGGTGGCTCATGTCTATAATCCTAGCTACTCAGGAGGCTGAAGTCTGAGGATTGCAGTTCAAAGCCAGCCTGGGCAGGAAAATGTGTGTGTTTTTTTAAATTTTTTGTTTTTGGTGGGTTATGGGGCTTGAACTCTGGGCCTGGGCACTGTCCCTCAGCTCTTTAGCTCAAGGCTAGTGCTCTACCACTTGAGCCACAGCACCACTTCTGGTTTTCTGGTGGTTCACTGGAGATAAGAGTCTCACGAACTTTCCTGCGTGGGCTAGTTTTGCACCTCGATCCTCAGATCTCAGCCTCCTGATTAGGATTACAGGTGTGAGCCATCAGCACCTGGCAATTATTATTACCTTTGTATGAGTCTGGAGTGTTTGAACTAAGCCTCAAGCTTCTGGGCAGGCACTGTTACCAAGTGAGCCACACCTCCAGTCCCTTTTCATATTTCTTATTTTCAGAGTATTATCTTGCTTTATGTCTGGGCTAGCCTATGCTTGGGCTAGCCTGGGCTTTGATAACTCCTACTTGTGCCTCTGAGTGTCAATACAGATGAAGGTGTGTGCCACCGTACTCAGCCTTCGTGCTTCCTGCCCCTGGAGCAGGGATAACTGATGTCCATCACCAAGCCCAGCCACTGGTTGAGACAGAGTTTCAAGAATGTTTTCTGTTTGGCTGGGCTTGAACTGCAATCCTCCAAACCTCCCCTCCCAAGTAGCTACAATGATAGCCTTGAGCTACCTTACCTGACTGAGAGCAGGAATCAGAGTGAGAGCAAGAGAGGGAGAGAGAGCAACTCTGTTACCAGCTGAAATAGAGTTGTTTATTTCACTAATGAGGACAGCCACTGCAAGCTTTCTGGCTTAGAGCGATCACTCAGGGTGTCCTGGATCCAAGGAAAGGCCCCCATTTTCCACAGAAGGCCTCCAGGGACACCAAACCAAGCCTTTAGAAAGAGGACCAGACCCACTTACAGCCTAAACACTCTACAAACCAGTAATACACTTGACAATGTCCTGGAGAATGAATTAGGTCAGCTGCAAAAATGTACAGGGAAGCATGAGACCAGAGTCTTAAAAAGAAATGAGGCCAAGCCTTTATCTTTTTTTTTTTTTCAGTTGCAGATTCAAACTAAAATTGAAAACATAAATAACCAGATGGCAGAGAGTAGTGCTTCAGGCAATAGCCATTCACCACCAGCACATAAACAGATAGATATAAGTAAAGATAGATGTTGACAGCCGGGCGCTGGTGGCTCACGCCTGTAATCCTAGCTACTCAGGAGGCTGAGATCTGAGGATTGTGGTTCAAAGCCAGCCCTGGCAGGACAGTCCATGAGACTCTTATTTCCAATAAACCACCAGAAAACTGGAAGTGGCACTGTGGTTCAAGTGGTAGGTAGAGTGCTATCCTTGAACTGAAAAGCTGAGGGACAGCACCCAGGTCCAGAGTTCAAGACCCATAACTGACCAAAAAAAAAAGAAGATAGATGTTGACAACTGTGCAGGTTTGAATGAAAACTACTAAAGCTGTCTGCAAAGCAAGCTACCCATCCTCCTTCTCACTGCGGAAGCTGAGTAGGCCCAGTGGATCTTTCCTCAACACAATTCTTTTAAGACAAGCCTAGGTAATTGACAGCTCCCTGTCCATTTTCTTTCTTTTTTTTTTTTTGCCGGTCATGGACCTGAACTTGGGCCCTGGGCGCTGTCCCTCAGCTCTTCAGCTTAAGGCAAGCACTCTACCCCTTAAGCCACAGCGACACCTCCGGCTTTTTCTGTTTATGTGGTGCTGAGGAATGGAACCCAGGGCCTCATGCATGCAAGGCAAGCACTCTACCACTGAGCCACCTTCCCAGCCCTCCCTGTCCACTTTCATAAACCTGTATGACCCACCTGCACAGGAGCCTATAAAACTTCAAACTAAACTCAAGGCTGCGCGATAGCTTAATTGACGTGAATTTTGAAAAGGCCCAGGGCAAATGGTTCTTACCTTCTTCTGCCAACTCCTTAGTAATGATGAGTTTCCCGTGGCGGAGGTAGTTTAGGATAGGACCGAAGTAGGTGGGGTCTCTGTCAATCAGATACGCTCCAGTCTCATCCTGCCAACCAAGCACAAGGAGTCATTGTGAAGCTTTCAGGAGCATTTTAAAACTGAGTACTGTTCTCATCTTTGCCAGTGCCCAGAGACAACAATTCATTCCACCAACTAAGTTTTATAGTTAAGCCTGGTATGGTGGCATAAGGCTATAATGCCAGCACTTAGGGTGGCTGAGGCAGGAAGATACCGAGTCAGTTGACCTAATTCATTCTCCAGTTTGTCAGGTGACAAGTGGTCTGTCAGGTGGTGGCCAGTCTGGGTTACGTAGTGAGACCTTGTCTCAAAAAAACAAAAACAAGCCGGGCGCTGGTGGCTCACGCCTGTAATCCTAGCTACTCAGGAGGCTGAGATCTGAGGATCGAGGTTCAAAGCCAGCCCGGGCAGGAGAGACCGTGAGACTCCTATCTCCAACAAACCACCAGAAAACCGGAAGTGGCGCTGTAGCTCAAATGGTAGAGTGCTCGCCTTGAGCTGAAGAGCTGAGGGACAGCGCCCAGGCCCAGAGTTCAAGCCCCACGACCACAAAAAAAAAAAAAAAAAAAGCAAATAAACCTCTATATAGTGTATGCCGATGGCTTATGCCTGTAATTCTAGTTACCCAGGAGGCTGAGATGTGAGGATTAAAGTTTGAAATCAGCCCAGGCAGGAAAAATCTGTGAAACTCATCTCTAATTAGCTACCAAGAAGCCTGAATTGAAGTGTGGCTCAAGTGGTAGAACTCTAGGCTAAGAAGAGTGCCCAGGCCCTGATTTAAGCCTCAGTACTGGCACATGCATGAACACAAGCACACACATGTATGCATACATCACCACCACACACACACATAGACACAAAGATAAGTTTTATTACACATTTGCTTATTGCAAACTCTAGACCCAGAAGATAGCTTTTGGCATCTTGTGCTTTAAGATCATTTCAGGTCAGGTATCAGATGCACAGTCATACCCAGATTATTTACTGGCTTAAATTTCTATGATCTTTGGACAACTACCAATATTTTTGTGGTTGCTGGATTCAGGATATGAGAAGGAAGAAAATGTCACGCTGTGTGTTTTAGATCTGTGCTTCAGATAGATAATATTTTTCTATTGCCCCTGGACCTCATTCCTAATTCTAAGAAAACCTGTGTTCAATTGGCAACCCTCCTGGAGTTCAAGGCCAGTGGGAGTCTGCACTGCCAGCTGTAATCTTACACACCCTAGCTCTGTGCCCAGAGGAAGCGTGGTACTGCCAGGACTTGGCTCTGAGCAGCTTTAATCCTACTCATCTTTACAGTAAAAGGAACATGAAGAAACTGGCTTATAGAGCCATAAGGAAGATCTAGAGTATACAAAAATAATTCCTTCATCAAAATGGGTTCTGGAATCGTGTGTGTGTGTGTGTGTGTGTGTGTGTGTGTCCTGGGACTTTAGGGTCTGAGAGCTATTCCTGAGGTTTTGTGCTCAAGGATAGCCCTCTACCACTTGAGCCACACCTCCACTTTCAACTTTTGGATGGTTAACTGGAGATAAGAATTTCACAGACATTCCTGTTCCATTTGGCTTCAAACTGGTGATCTGCAGATCTCAGCTCACTGACTAGCTAGGATTACAGGTGTGTGCCCCCCAGCACCTGGCTTTGATACCATCTATTAAGAGATGAATAGATGAAATTGATAAATGTATATGCAGCCCTGGCTGTGTCTTAAGATAACCTAAAGATGAACCTGCATACGTTGAAATAGTTTGTCTTTTCACTTCTTTATCCTTTAGTATCTCGCCCAACAACATTCCCAGGTCCTCATTTTCCCCAGCTCTTGGCAGGTCAGCTTATATGTGTAGCGGGCAAATGTCACCTTTTTCCCAAGGACGCATTTGATCGCAAATACAGACCTAAACACTGACTACTATCACATACACGTCCCGGGACCAGAACTTCGGGAAAGCCGGGTGCTTTCTTTCACAAGCAGCACGTCGTGGAAGCCGTTATCTGACCCAGGCTTGGACTCAACTTTGTATAGGGGTTCAAGAGGAAATCTGAGAGAAAGCTACAAAGATGCCTTCGCTCACCCTGACCCAGTTCTGGATGCATCTGGTACCGGCAGTGAGGGGCTGAAGAAAAATCCAGGGGAAAAAAATTCACTCATGCAGACCTGAGAGGCTGGGGACGAGGGGCAGAGAATTTGGGAGAGGGGTGTGGACGGGGTGGCCCTTCGCGGGTGGACAGGGAGGGGTCAGACGGCAAGCCGGGGCGTGCCTGAGGATGGGGGGGAGGGGTCCTGGACTCCCGATGCCAGAGGTGGGGGGGGGCAGAGGGTAAGGGTCGCGGCCTGAGGGTCGGTGTGGCGACCAGGAGGAAGGAGGGGGTCGGCAGGGCCGGGGGCGCGCCCGAGGGCGGGGCGCACCTTATCCGAGTCCAGCTCCGGGTCCTCCTGGCAGCAGAGGCGGCAGAGGAAGGACTTGGGCTCCCGGCCCAGGGTCTGTCGGGTGGTCACGAAGTAGGTGCCGCCCACGTTCAGCCGGACCCAGCGGGCCGCGCCGCCGCCCCCGGCCCGCTCGGGGGGCCCCGGCCCCGGCTCCAGGGGCTGCGCGACGGCCGCGGGCTGGCGGCCGTGCCCGCGGGGCGTGGGGCCCGTCGGGCGAGGGCTGGGGGGTCCGCGGCCCGGGCCGCTCCCGTCGCCCGCCCCGCTCCCGCCGCCGCCTCCCAGCCCCGCCATCGCCGGGTCCAGCTGCAGCTCCGCCATCTTGGGCCACCGCCGCCGCCGCCGCCGCCGCTGCCCGCGCACCGCCGGGCCGGCCCATTTCTCGGCAGGGAGAGCCGGGCCGGCCCATCGGCGGGGGTGGGGCGGGGGGAGCGGACGGGAGCGCCCCTCAACTCGCGGGGGCCCCCGGAGGCGCAGGCGCCGCGTCCGCCCCCGGGGCGGGGCAGGCCCCCCCATGCTTCACTCTTATTGGCTGATATGCGACAGGAGACACGCCTCCTGCGCGCTGCGGTTGGGCGAGGGAAGGCCTTCCGGCGACTTACTTCCGCCGCTTCTGGCTGAGCGGGGACGACGGTCCGTCCCAGGCGGTGAAGGTGAGTGGGTTGCGGGGGTCACGTCCGGGCCCTGGGGGGCGGCTCTGCCCCGGATCTCTCAGGCCTTGCGCCGGCCTTTGCGGCGTCCACCCCGAGGACGCCCGGCTCTCGGCGCGCGGGTCGGCAGAGGCCTGGGGTTGCTGCGCTTGGCCCGGCTCACCGTGCGGACCCGCGAGGTCGCGGGGCCTAGTGGAGGCCGGGCCGGGGCCAGAGTTTAGGCGTTGCCACAGACCGTGCCAGGCTCCGTCCGCCGCCAGCACGTTGACGGTCGTGCAGTTGGCTTTAGGGACGGCAGGGACGTGACCCGGTCGTAGTGTCACGTCGCGGAACCCTGGACAGGCCGAACCTCCTCGGGTTGGGGCCTGGGTTCCGACGTGGGCCGAGTTGAGGCTGCTCAAGGGTAGGGTTCAAGTCTCCGTCGAGCACCTCGTAGGTTCCTGACCTGTTCTCTGCGGTGAAAACTGCAATAAACAAGGGGGGGAGGGGAGAATGTGGCTCAGTGGTAGAGCGCTTGCCTAGCATGCATGAAGCCCTGAGTTCGATTCCTCAGTACCGCATAAGCTGAAAAAGCCAGACGTGGCTCTGCAGCTCAAGGGGTAGAGTGCTAGCTTTGAGCAAAAGAAGCTCATTGACAGCACCCAGGCCCTGAGTTCAAGACCTAGGACTGGCCAAAAAAAAAAAAGGAGGGGGGAAACTTTGTTACTCCTCTTTCCTGGTGCTCGAGAAAGTGTACGAAGTTGTTTAATTCTCTGGCATCTTCAAAAGTTAAGCTGCACCAGTGGCTCACGCCTGTAATCTAGCTGCTCAGGAGGCTGATATTTGAGGATGGAGGTTCAAAGCCAACCCGAGGAGGAAAGTAAGCGACTCTTACCTCCCAATTAACCACCAAAAAGCCACAAGTGGAGCTGTGACTTAAGTGGTAGAGCGCTAGCCTTTAATGAAGAATTTAACGAAGAACTCAAGGACAGCGCCCAGGCTCTGAGTTTAACCCTCAGTACTGGCACAAAAGAAAAAGTTAATCAGCCACCCTTACTCACTCCTGTCTCTTCCAGGAGACATAAAATGATCATGAGAAGGGACAGGAATAGGTGTATCATCACTTGTATTTTTTACGTTCTTAAAGATCTCTAGGAAGATTTCCACCTCTCCTATTAGAGATCTTTAACTTTGAAGTCTTTTTAGGTCTGATATCGTCCCCAATCTTTTTTAGTTCAAGTTAATTATTTTCCTTGTGTTGTCTTGGTTTAAGATTGCTGCAGTCGGGCTGGGAAGGTGGCGCAGTGGTAGAGCACTTGTCTTGCATGCCTGAGGCCCTGGGTTCGATTCCTCAGCACCACATAAGAAAAAAGAAAAAAGCTGGAAGTAGTGCTGTGGCTCAAGTGGTAGAGCGCTCGTCTTGAGCTGAAGAGCTGAGGGACAGCGCCCAGGCCCAGAGTTCAGGCCCCATGACTGGACCCCCCCCAAAAAAACAAACAAACAGGATTGCTGCAGTCATGTATCTTACGTTCACCTATATATCAAATGCAGGGCATGGGTGAATGCCGGGTGTGTGCCAGGGGGAGGGGGGCTTGAATAAGAGATACAGGTGTGTGACAAATTAGTAGGGCAAGGGCAGAGAGAGCCCCTGAAGTTTCTAGAAACATAGTAGAAGTTGATGTGCACACACTTACCTGGTACTTTCTAGTACACTGAATGGCTATTTTCCACAGTTTACAGGTAATTGAAATTTTATCCTATGATTTGTTGTATTTAAACATAGTTAATTTTTTTTTTTGGGGGGGGTCATTAGTGGGGCCTGAGCTCTGTCCCTCAGCTCTTCAGCTCAAGGCTAGCACTCTACCTACCACTTGAGCCACAGCGCCACTTCTGGCTTTTTCTGCTTATGTGGTGCTGAGGAATCGAACCCAGGGCCTCAGGCATGCAAGGCAAGCACTCTATCACTGAGCCACTTTCCCAGCCCTTGACATTAAAATTTTAACTAGGTTTAGGGGCTGGGAAGATGGCTTGACATTAAAATTTTAACTAGGTTTAGGGGCTGGGAAGATGGTTCAGTGGTAGAGTGCTTGCCTTGCATGCATGAGGCCTTGGGTTCGATTCCTCAGCACCACATAAGCAAAAAGAAAAAAGCCCAAAGTGGCATAGCGCCCAGGCCCAGAGTTCAAGCCCCATGACCGGACCCAAAAAAATAAAATTAATGTGGAGCCAGGTGCCAGTGGCTCATGCCTGTAATCCTAGCTACTCAGGAGGCTGAGATCTGAGCATCGCGGTTCACAGCCAGCCTGGGCAAGAAAATCTGTGAGACTCATCTCCAATAAACCACTAGAAAGCCGGAAGTGGTGCTGTGGCAAAAGTGGTAGAGCGCTTGCCTTGAGCTGACAAGTGCAGGGACAGCTCCTAAGCCTAGAGTTCAAGCCCCATGACCTACCAAAAAAAAAGAAAAAAAATTTTAATGTCAAGTTTTGTGCACTGGAGAATAAGTGAATAAAGCACAATCTGGACTGAAAAATCTTTAACTTATTTTGTTATGCAATGCATGAATGTTATTTTAGTAACATTTCCAAAGACACAGCAAAAAGGAGAGGTCTGAGCTTTTAAGGTTGAATAGGAAAATTGAGAAAGCACTCTCTGCGAGAAGGCACTCTGTTGGAAGAGATGCCAGATTACACAGCTTGAATTTGTGAAGTTACTACCCTTCTTTTCTGAGTTAGTAATCCTCATCCCTGTAGTTGATAGATAGACCCACCAAGTGATTTCTTTCCTTTTTTTTTTTTTTTCTTGGCGTTACTGGAAATTGAACCCAGGGTTTGCACTCACTGGGCAGGCACTCTACCACTTGAGCCACACCTCCAGTTCTGATATATTTCATAAAAATTTGCAAGTTTAGTAAGCCAGGCCCAAAGAAACATAGGTCCCATGGTTTCCCTTATTTGCAATAACTATTATATGTCTGAGTCAAGCAGAAAAGGTCAGATAAGTTGATGTTAGGGAAATGAACCCTAAGATATGTATTCAAATGTTTTTTTCTTTCATGCAATTGTTTCTAACACATTTATAAGATTATTTCTTTGTTGCTTTGTATGTCCCTCCCCCATGGTATAACCCCTGCTTTCACTGTATTTGATGTTGGTATAATTTGTGGAGGGGAAGGGAAAAACAAATCATTTAAATAGGGATACAGATGGATCCATTGCAATAGTGAGACGTACAAGTCGTTATGTTGAAAACAAACGTTACAACTTTGGTGGTGGGAGGATGGGATGGGAAGGGGAAACAAAGGAGGAGGCTACAATGCTTGATAAGAAATTACTCATTATCTTGCCCATGTAATTGTAACCCCTTGTACAGTATTTTCACAAAAAAAAAAAAAAAATCAGAAAAAGAAATGGCAAGTTTAGCAGTTCACAGCTAGCCTGGGCAAGAAAATCTATGAGACTCTTATCTCCAATAAACCACTAGAAAACCAGAAGTGGTGCTGTGGCTAAAGCAGTAGAGTGCTCGCCTTGAGCTGAAGAGCACAAGGACAGCGCTCAGGCCCAGGGTTCAAGCCCCATGACCGACCAAAAAATAAAATAAAAATTTGTAAGTTGATAAATTGCTCTTTAAAATATTCTATGTAAGAACACCATTTTGGGATTTTTTTTTTTTTTTTTTGGGTCCGGTTGTGGGGCCTGAACTCTGGGCCTGGGCACTGTCCCTCAGCTCTTCAGCTCAAGGCAGGCCCTCTACCACTTGAGCCACAGCGCCACTTCCAGCTTTTTTTCTTTTTGCTTTTATGGTGCTGAGGAATTGAACCCAGGGCCTCATGCATGCCAGGCAAGCGCTCTACCACTGAGCCACCTTCCCAGCCCTGGGAATTTTTTTAAATGTGTTAATTTTGGTGGTATTGGAGCCTGAACTCAGGGCCTTGCCCTTGCTCAGCTAGCACTTGAGCCATGTTATCTGGCCTGGCTGGGGGCGTTTCTATTACTTATTTTGGAGAGAGTCTTGACTTTTCTACTCAGGATGGCTTTCAGCTGTGATTCTCCAGATCTTAGCCTCCTGAGAAGCAAGAATTACAGGAATGGGCCACTGGTGTAGAGCTAAGAACACTGGTTTGATCTGACCTGTTTTATTTTCTAGGATCCCAAGATGGCTGGGCGCAAACTTGCTATAAAAGCCATTGACTGGATAGCTTTTGGGGAAATTATCCCCTCAAACCAAAAGGTTATTGCTAACTCCTTGAAGTCATGGAATGAGATCCTCAGCTCCAGGTCAGTGTGTTTCTGAGAGGGAACCCAATACTGATCTTGAAACAAATGCTTTGAGGGGGCTAGGAAGGTGGCCTAGTGGTAGAGTGCTTGCCTAGCATGCATGAAGCCCTGGGTTCGATTCCTCAGTACCACATAAACAGAAAAGGCTGGAAGTAGTGCTGTGGCTCAAGTGGTAGAGTGCTAGCCTTGAGCAAAAGAAGCTCAGGGACAGTGCCCAGGCCCTGAGTTCAAGCCCCAGGACTGCGCGCCCCCCCCCCAAAAAAAAAAATGCTTTGGAATTACATAAGTTTCTGGAATTTTTCTAACAAAAAAATAAATCCATGTATTTTCCAAATAAACATATTTTCTGGCATTTTCATGGTGACCTTAGAAAAGGGTGATGACCCCAGGCATGAGAATAAGGACTAGGGAAGTTTCTGTGTGAATTTTCTTCTGTGCATGGAACAGTTCTAATTGCCTTTCCACATGAACAGGTTGGCCGCTCTGCCTGAGAAACCACCAGCTATCGACTGGGCTTACTACAAGGCCAACGTGGCCAAGGCCGGCTTGGTGGATGACTTTGAGAAGAAGGTGAGACCAGATAACTGTGACACTCATTTGGTTAGTGGGTGGGAAGCAGAAGATAGAAAATCAAATAGGCACCGCAAGAGAAGATGGTGGTATTAACATCTATATGTCTTAGGAAGGATGGTGTGACCTAATAGATTTTATTATTTTGTTTTTGTGGTGGTCCTGGGGCTTGAACTCAGGGCCTGGGCCCTATCCCTAAGCTTTGTTTCTTTGCTTGCTTTCTTTCTTCCTTTCTTTCTTTTTTGTCGGTCCTGGGGCTTGAACTCTGGGCTTGGGTGCTGTCCCTGCACTCTTCAGCTCAAGGTCAGCACTCTACCACCTGAGCCACAGCGCCACTTCTAGTTTTCTAGTGGTTTATTGGAGATAAGAGTCTCACAGACTTTCCTGCCTGGGCTGGCTTTGAACCACCATCCTCAGATCTCAGCCCACTGAGTAGCTAGGATTACAGGTGTGAGCCACCAGCCCTGGTTAGATTTAAATGGTGTTAGATTTAAATAGTGAATAGGTGCAGGGAACTGAGGGTCTGTTCATTTGACTGTACAGTATAACCTTGCCCCTGCTGAGTCAGAAATCCACCAACTCATCTCCCTGATTTTCTTCTGGCTGCCCACCTGTCTCCCTTCTGTACAGACTAGCATGTTTTCTACTCTTTCACAGGTTCCTCCTTGTTCAGCCCCTTGTAGCTGTAATTTCTCATTCACTTCTCTTCCTTTGAGTCTTCCAGATTAAGCTCCATATTCAAAGTTCATTTACTTAGGCTATAACATTTGCTAGTCTTCCACAGACCATGTCTATCCCCATTATGTTAGCATGATTAATGTGGAGTACTACGAGGCTGTTTTCTTGGTCATCAAGTGTAGCTGTGCTTTCAGATGAGGAAACAAGCTCACTGTGTTAAAAGTTTATCCTAGTTAATTAGTGATGGGGTCGAGCAGACCCTTCTCTCAGTATTCCTTCTGTGACACATGCTACCAGTTTCCTCTTTGGATGGAAAATGCATTGTAGTATGATTTATACAGAACAGCAGCTTTGCGCTCTCGCACTTCTGGGTGTGTTGGTGACAACCCACTGTTCCTGTTTGCAGTTTAATGCCCTGAAGATTCCTATACCCGAAGATAAATACACAGCCTTGGTGGATGCTGAAGAAAAGGAAGATGTAAGTTGTTGATGCTCTTATTTATTATGGAGTTTTCTTTTTTGGTCAGTCCTGGGGCCTGAACTCAGGGCCTGGACACTCCCTCAGCTCTTCAACTCAAGCCTAACACTCTACCACTTAAGCCACAGCGCCACTTCCAGCCTTTTCTGCTTATGTGGTGCTGAGGAATCGAACCCAGGGCCTCCTTCACGCACGCAAGCACGCTACCACTGAGCCCCCTTCCCAGCCGTATTTGGAATTTCCTTAATAATCATGCTCTGGCTAGACGCCAGTGGCTCACGCTTATAATCCTAGCTTCTCAGTAGGTTGAGATTTGGAATTGTGATTCAAAGCCAGTAGTAAAGTCCCCATGGGACTCTTTATTTCCAGTTAATCGTCAGAAAACCGGGAGTGGGGGCTGGGAAGGTGGCTCAGTGGTAGAGCGCTTGCCTTGCATGCACAAGGCCCTGGGTTCAATTCCTCAGCACCACATAAGAAAAAAGCCAGAAGTGGCACTGTGGCTCAAGTGGTAGAGTGCTAGCCTTGAGCTGAAGAGCTGAGGGACAGCGCCCAGGCCCAGAGTTCAGGCCCCACGACCGGACCCCCCCCCCCCCCAAAAAAAAGAAAAGTACATATGATTCTGTTTCACAAATCTGTAGAAAACACACTTAATATGTAGTGACAGAGGTTTATATTAGTAGTTGCTTGTGGACAGAAGGGGAGATGATAAATATATTGGTTTTGTTTTTTTTTGTTTTTGTTTTTTTTTTTTTTGGTCATGGGGCTTGAACTCTGGGCCTGGGCACTGTCCCTCAGCTCTTCTGCTCAAGGCATGTGTTCTACCACCGGAGCCACTGTATCACTTCTGGTTTTCTGGTGGTTAATTGGAAATAAGAGTCTCACAGACTTTCCTGCCTTGGCTGGCTTTGAACTGTGATCCTCAGATCTCAGCCTCCTGAGTAGCTAGGATGATAGGCGTGAGCCACTGGTGCTCAGCTATATTTGTTCTTTTGAATAAAGTAATAGCTTCATATATGTTGAGTGGTGCCATTTAAATGTGCATGTTTCTATATGTCAGTTGTACCTCAATAAAGTTGTTCAAAGCAACTATAAGGAGTTGTCATTAGGTAGAAGTTTCGTCCAAGTTGTGTTCAAGTAACCCAGCAGCTTTCCTGAAAGCCAGGAAGGCTGGTGCTGAAACCTAGGTGGTTGCACCAGAGAGAAGTGTGGCTGGATGGCTGGGTGCTTGTCCTAACTCAGTCCTGACTGTGAGCGCTTGGCCTGCCAGAGCGGGAGCTCTGTGCGGCCTTGGGAAAGGGCCGGCCCCTTCCAGCCGCAGCCTTAGCAGCAGGATACAACTTGGTTTCTGACAGCATTTCTCTCTTCTCTTAAAGGTGAAACACTGTGCTGAGTTTGTGTCTCAGTCAAGGGTCAGGATCCAGGAGTATGAGAAACAGGTGAGGTGGCACTGGGGCGGTGGGGGCTGGGCACCCTCCCCCTCTCACCGCTCGCAGCCTTCGCCTGCCGCTCTTGATTGGCATCTCCATCTCCTGCCTTCCCCTGACTAAACACGTTTCTGCTCTTTCTAGCTGGAAAAATTGAGAAACATGATTCCTTTTGAGCAGATGACCATAGAGGACTTGAATGAAGTCTTCCCAGAAACCAAATTGGACACGAAGAAGTACCCCTACTGGCCCCACCAGCCAATCGAGAATTTATAAAATCAAGTCTGGGAGGAAGCTCTGAGGGTCCTCACATGGCAAACTCTGGATGTTGAAAAATAAACATAATTACATAGTCTTCATGAGCTGTCTTTGTGGTTGAGATGGTCACACCTCTCCTTTGACGTGGTCTCACGGAGGTGGGAGTCTGTTAAGTGGAAGGGTGAGCAAAGGGTATGTGATGAGCTGGTGGCTAAGGATCAGCATTCCCAAGAGCGCATGACCAAAGCCTCGAATGTCCAGGAAGGACCTGGGGCCCGAGACCAGGTATTTCACTGAGATAGGAAAAAGGAATTTTGTCTGCTGAGGCCCTTAACTCTTGCTTTACTTTCCAACTACTACATCCAAGGAAGTGCCCACCCCCACACTTTGTGAGCCATAACATCCCGTCCCAACTGCAGGCCAGCAGAAGGGACTGGCTTTCCTCTGCTTCAACTTTTCAGAGCACAAGGAAACATTGTGACAAAGTTAACAGTTGACAGCTATTTACATCTGAGCAGAAAATTGTTTTTTTGTTTTTTGTTTTTGTCAGTCATGGGGCTTGAACTC
Organism: Dipodomys spectabilis; assembly: GCF_019054845.1. Lineage (NCBI taxonomy): Eukaryota > Metazoa > Chordata > Mammalia > Rodentia > Heteromyidae > Dipodomys > Dipodomys spectabilis. Next base: position 4,203,120 of record NW_024871006.1, on the reverse strand, counting down.
TGGGCGTAGGCGCTGTTCTTGCACTCTACTGCTTGAGTCACAGTGCCAATTCTGGTTTTCTAGTGGTTTATTGGAGATAAGAGTCTCATGGACTCTACTGCCTGGGCCGATTTTGAACTGTGATCCTCAATCTCAGCCTCCTGAGTAGCTAGGATTATAGGTGTGAGCCACCGGCGCCCAGCTAGAAAATTGTTTTCATTCCACTAATTCACTTTAGTAGGCATTTTACAAATCCTTAATTCCTACTAAAGTGAACTGGTTAAATTCCTACTAAAAGAGTGATGCATGCCTGTAGTCTCTGCTCCTCCTAGAGGCTAGGGGGGAGAGAGGATGGCTTGAGACCATTCTGGGCAACAGCAAGGCCCTGTCTCAACAGTAACTTCCTACTGCATTATTGCGCTTTTAGAACTCATGAATAAGGCGGCAGCACTGCAGCCTCGACTTCCAGTACTTGGGAGGCAGAGGCAGAGGAGCTCTCAAACCTGAGTTTGGGAGCAGTTTGAGCAGAGACCTCAAGGGTTTTAAACTCTTTTGGTCGGTTATGGGGCTTAAACTCTGGGCTTCAGTGCTGTCCCTCATCGCTCTGCCACTTGAGCCACACTGACACTTCTGGTTTTCTGGTGGTTAATTGGAGATGAGTCTCACGACTTTCCTACCCCAGCTGGCTTTGAACCTTGATCCTTAGGTCTCAGCCTTCTGAGTAGCTAGGATGACAGGCGTGAGCCACCAGCATATAGTGACTTCAGTTATTGTATGTATAAACTGGATTGTAATGAGTATCAAATGAGAGAACCTAGAAAATTGGAGATATGTAAGCACAACCATCTAACGATGTGACATAAATCCTGTTGGGAACGTCACATACACAAGGGTGGCGTGTACAGATCGAAACCCGTGTTCCTGCAACACGGCCATCTGCACTGGCTGACTTGGGTAAGTCTGTTCTGTCTTCTGGAATAGAAGCTGATGAGAGCCAAGAGTGTGGGGCCCTCCCTCCGGTGGGGGAAGAGGTGCTGGCTAAAGATGGAGGGCAGTCAGGAGACAAGATCTATTCCACGAGAAGTGCTTTCAGTCCCAGAACCATCAAGAGCTGTTCAGTGGTGACTATGTTTTTAATGTCTGAAACAGAACAAAAGTCCTATGCACGCCTGCCTCGGGATAGCAGAGTCCCCCAGCCATCTGGCTGAAGCTCTAGGAATTCAGATAACAGCCAGGCAGAAACCTTGAAAATTTGGGGGGAAAAAACCCTCAACTTACTGATCATCAAAGATCACCATGGGGTGCTGGGAAGGTGGCTCAGTGGTAGAGCGCTTGCCTTGCATGCATGAGGCCCTGGGTTCGATTCCTCAGCACCACATACGCAAAAAGAAAAAAGCCGGAAGTGGCGCTGTGGCTCAAGTGGTAGAGCGCTAGCCTTGAGCTGAAGAGCTGAGGGACAGCACCCAGGCCCAGAGTTCAGGCCCCATGACTGGACCCAAAAACAAAACAACAAAGATCACCATGGTGGCTCCTGTGTTAGTGCTGTCACACCAGGAGACAGCTCATCTGGGAGGGGCCCTGGGAGGGTCTGAGTTTCACGATGAACAGTTGGGGATGCTTTACGTTGGTTTTATTTACATTGTACATGCGTTCAGTTAATTTTTTTATTTTTATTTTTTAGTTGCTAGGTAGTGCTCAGACTACCACAGAGCTTCATCCTCAGCCCCTAAATTAACATTAAAAGGTGTGTGGGGGGGGGGGGAGGGTTGCCCTGAAGGTGTGACTTAAGTGGTAGAGCACCTGCCTCACAGGCCCATAGTGGAACAGGCTTGTCATCTCAGCGACACCAGGAAGCAGAAAGAGGAGGATCACAGTCCAGTTCCATCTGGCCAAAAAAATCAAGAACCTATCTCAAAAATGACAATAGCAAAAATGGCTCAAGGTGCAGCTAGGTGCCTACCAGGTGCAAAGCCCTGAGTTCAAACCAGGACTTCCCTTTCCTCCAAAAGAAAGAGAGAGAGACAGAGACAGAGACAGAGAGATTGAAGAGATCCAACATTGAGATACTGCATATGGGCCTTATTTAGATTTTCATTTGTACCAATTACCCAGGAGAAAATACCTTTGAGATATTCCAATGTGGACTAAGTACTAGAGCATACTTGAACTCAGGGCTTGGGTGCTGTCCCTGAGCTTTTTTGCTTAAGGCTGGTGCTCTACTGCTTGAGCCACATCTTCATTTCTGACTTTTGGTGATTAACTGAAGGTAAGAATCTCACAGACTTTCCTGCCTGGACTGTCTTCAAACAATAATCCTCAAATCTCAGTCTTCTAAGTAGCTTGCATTACAGGCGTGAGCCACTACTGGTATACTCATTTTGGGGAGTGTATTAATGGCTTTGCAGAGTCTGGGTATATAGTTCAATGGTAGGGTATTTGCCAGGCATGAGCAGAATGAAAGAGCTTTTTAAACAGTACTGGGGTTTGGATTCAGGGCCTTGTTGCTTCTTAGGAAAGTAATCTGCAATTTGATCCAAGTCTTTTTTTTTTTTTTTTTAAATTATTTCTCAGTGTCTTGTACTTCATGCCCTGACCACCTGGCACCTCCTGAGTAGCAGGGTTAGGGATGTAATATTATGCCTAGCTCCAACCCAGAGGTTCATACATGCAATGCATTAAGCTTTCTAAAGTTTGCCAGAAAAAAAAGATATAGAAGATGAAAGGTAGGTTAGGTTGCAAGTTTGTATCTTAAGCATGAGACCAGCCTGAGCTACACTTTGATGGATTCCATAGCAAGACCATACCGCAAATAAAATCCTAAAACCTTTTAGTATACAATACACAGCATACATATATGTTCTTTTTTTTTGGTCGGTTGTGGGGCTTGAACTCTGGGCCTGGACACTGTCCCTCAGCTCTTCAGGTCAAGGCTAGCGCTCTAGAGCTTGAGCCACAGCGCCACTTCTGGCTTTTTCTGCTTATGTGGTGCTGAGGGATGGAACTCAGGGCCTCATGCATGCAAGGCAAGCACTCTACCACTGAGCCATCTTCCCAGCCCCAATACTAGATCATAGAAAAAAGAATAATCGAAATACTGATAAAAAGTCGAGAAGTAAATGAGTACTGTAGTGTCATACATTATTAAAAAAAAAAAAAAAAAAACTAGAAAAGACTGGACAGCAGGCTGAGATCTAAGGATACATGTTCACAACCCGCTGGGCAGGAAAGTCCTTTAACCTCTTATCTCCAATTAGTCACCAAAAAGCCAGAAACGGAACTGTGGCATAAGTGGTCAAGTGCTGGTCCTGAGCAAAAAGAGCTCAGAGATAGTGCCCAGGCTCTGCATTCAAGCCCCGGGACAATACCAAAAAGGCAAACAAAACACAAAACAACAACAACAAAAACCTAGGACTGAGATCCGTGGAGCAGAACAATGCTCGTAAGTAATGGATAATCCCAGTAGCATTTTGAGTCATTGGAAAAGTCATTAGTCTGTTTAAATATTTACAGCACCATGAAGATACCTTAAGTTACATAAAAGTATATCCTGGTTAGATTTAAGTGTTAAATCTAGTGTGGGTGAGTCGAAGCTGTTTTCCTAACATAACAGAAATAGATACATGTGTTGGAAGTAAAATACAGGGGCAGTGTGGGAGCTGGCGGGAAGATCCAGTTTCCTTCCCACTTCCTTCCAGCTGGCGCCCCTGCGCCCCGCTCTCCGGAGCCAGCCGGGCAGCACGGAGCTCACGACCTCAACGTCTCCCGGGTGGGTCCCCTGGATGCCGCCCTGTCCCTTCTGTTCACGCTGGGATCATTTCCTGGGCATGCTGGCACGGGCTGGGCAGGCCAGGACTTGGGAAGACGAAGCAGGAGAATCTGGGGATTGAAGATCAAGTCTGGACTCGACAACGAGATCGAGTCTCGAAAAAAAACAACAAATCAAAACAACACACACAATCTAAAAAACACAAAAGACTCACACCACGCACCCCAGATGGGACTCGAACCCACAATCCCTGGCTTAGGAGGCCAGTGCCTTATCCATTAGGCCACTGGGGCTTCACGCAAAAAGCGTCAGCTCCGATGCCTCTTAAATTGTGACGCCGTGTGCTGCGTGATGACATCACGTCCGGCTGTAATCAGAAACAAAACCAATCACACGGAAGGGAGGAGACGCCGGATAGTATCCGCGGACCAGGGGAGTCCTTGGCTCAGTGGTGCGGCGGCTCTGGTGTCTCTCAAAGCAAGGATCAAAAGTGGAATTCTGTTGTAGGATTGTAATGGGTGGGATTAAAACGTTCCGACCACGAAGGGACTCGAACCCTCAATCTTCTGATCCGAAGTCAGACGCCTTATCCATTAGGCCACGCGGTCCACTCCCTGGCTGCCTTTGCCAGGCACTATTAGTTGGTCCACCAGCCATCACTTGCGGCCTCAGGGCACGCAGGCGACTCGGTCGCGGCTTGTGGTTTGCTCTGCCGCGTTGGCTTACTCCGTCCGCCGCCGCCGCGCCTCCGCACCGGGACACTGCGTGCGGCGATCGTTCCGGGCGCTCGGGCAGGGCGTGGGCTAGCGGCTAGGGCATTTGGCTGCGAGTCAGGAAGCCGTGGGTTCGAGTCTCTTCTGCGAGGTGCAGAGGTGCAGCGCCCCCGCCCCCCGCGACGCGTGTCACTGCGCCGCAGTCGGCGCTGTGCGGGGTTCCACGGGCGGCGCCCGCGGGCTCGACCTCCACGACCTCTGCGCCCGGACCTTGGCCTGCCGCAGTGTCTGAACACGTGTTTGCACACGCGCGATCACGGAACACGTGGATGCAGCTTTTTGTCGCGCCCCAGTGGCCTAATGGATAAGGCACTGGCCTCCTAAGCCAGGGATTGTGGGTTCGAGTCCCACCTGGGGTGGTGCCCTCATTTGCAGCTTTTCAAGTGAATTTTGGTGGCAGGACTTCGCGTATAGAAGGGCGGTGGCCACGCAGTTCCCCTACTTGGCCTTGTTTTTCTTCCCACGTCGGTATGGAGACTCTCCTTTAGGTCGCAGTGCAGTGGGAGGCTAAGGTGGATCGATACATCCCTGTCGTTTGGTAAAATAAACACACCCTTACCCCAGGTGGGACTCGAACCCACAATCCCTGGCTTAGGAGGCCAGTGCCTTATCCATTAGGCCACTGGGGCTCACAGCACGTGCTTGTTGCCCCTATGCCTCTAATGGACGGCGCTTCCAGGACGGTGACCTTGTAGTGTCTTCAGGAGCAGAGAGCTGGGCCAGCAGCAGACTCCAGCCCAGTCCCAGTACACAAGGGAGCTGGGGCCGCGCTGGGGGCCTCGCTGGGCCGCGCTGGGGCCGTGATGGGGCTGCTGCCTGAGGCCGCGCTGGGCCGCGCTGGGGCTGCCCGAGGCCGCGCTGGGGCCTCACTGGGGGCCGCACTGGGGCCGCGCTGGGCCGCCCGAGGCCGCGCTGGGGCCGCGCTGGGCCGCGCTGGGGCTGCCCGAGGCCGCGCTGGGGCCTCACTGGGGGCCGCGCTGGGGCCGCGCTGGGCCGCCCGAGGCCGCGCTGGGGCCGCGCTGGGCCGCGCTGGGGCTGCCCGAGGCCGCGCTGGGGCCTCACTGGGGGCCGCGCTGGGGCCGCGCTGGGCCGCCCGAGGCCGCCCGAGGCCGCGCTGGGCCGCGCTGGGGCCGCCGGGACATCTGCACCAGGGATGCACTTTCCTACTGCTCTGGGCTTGTTGTGTCCATCTATAGTCAAACCCATGTGTGTGTGTGGGGGGGGAGGAGGGCACTTCACAAAGAGGAAAAATACCCTATCAGGGTAACCCAAGAACTTTAGGCTGAAGATGAACAAATAGGAATCATACCCCTGAAAGGAAAACACGGACAGTCGTCCCCCAAAGGTCCTGTTAGGCCTGTCTGTTCTGTATGTATGCATCAGGCAAAGGGGTACTTCACCCTAGTCTTGCTTTCCTGTTGGAGCAGAATACCCTGCCTTAGGCAAGTGATAAACATAGTGTCCATTTGTTTGTTTGTTTGGTTATTTATTTAAAATCTTGTTTAAGAATGACAAACAGGGGCTGGGAAGGTGACTCAGTGGTACAGTGCTTGTCTTGCATGCATGAGGCCCTGGGTTCGATTCCTCAGCACCACATAAGCAGAAGCCGGAAGTGGTGCTGTGGCTCAAGTGGTAGAGTGCTAGCCTTGAGCTGAAGAGCTGAGGGACAGCGCCCAGGCCCCGAGTTCAAGCCCCAGGACCCTCAAAAAAAAAAAAAAAAGAAGACAGTGCCTTTGAAACCTAACAATCAGTAGTAACTACAGGTCTTACAATGGCTGTACCACCATGGGAGGCAGAGACAGGAGGATCAGGAATTTGAGGCCAGCTAGGACAACTTTAGGGAGACCCTATCCAAACACACACACACACACACACAATACAGGGGTTGGGAAGTGTGACTCAAGTGGTAGAGGACAAGCACTAGACCTTGGATTCCAGCCTCAGTTCCACCAAAAAAGACTTGAGTCTCCGTGTGTACCTATGCATATGTCTTTGAGCCACTTCCGTTGAGACAAGCATTCCTGAAGTAGTTTTGCGTCTTCTTGAGTATCACCTTAGTGGAATTGTAGTTGTCTCTGTCACTCAGTCCTGAGTCTTTGAGACCTGTCATGTTCATTCTTTTGAACCTGCTTGTGTGTGTGGGGGGGGGGGCGCACGCACTACAGGGTCTTACACTCTCACTTGGTTTTTTTTTTGTTCAAGCTGGTGCTCTACCACTTCAGCCACACCTCCACTTTCTACTCCCCTTTCTTTTGCTAGTTAATTGGAGAGAAGAGTCTCATTCATGGCCTCTTCTGCCCAGGTTGGCTTCAAGATCCTCAGATCTCAACCTCCTAAGGAGCTAGGATTACAGGTGTGAGCCACTGGTGTGTGTCTGTTTCCCCCACCATCCCCTCCTGTGCATTTCCTGCTTTCCCAGGGGCCTTCACAAATCACGTGTCTTCTAAGCCTCCTCTGCTTTCCTTCCTTCCTCCCTGAGTGCTGGCTTGCCTTGTCTGTGTTCCCAATACCCCTCCTTCTTCACCTCACTCCTGGCCACACATCCAGCTCCTGTAGGCCAGGAGGGTTCATGCAGCCATGCTTGGCTGGGGCTTCCTACCCCCAACCCCCAACTCCCATTCTTCCCAGGCCAATGTTGTCCCCAGGTTCCTGGAACACCTGGCATTTCCTCTCCACCTGCCCCTGGGGTCCCTGCCTGCTCACACCCTGGCTGGGCAGTAGCCCCAATAGGGGTGAGGTGTCTTGGCTGGAACCTCTGGGTTCCAGTGAATTGAGCTAGAAACCAAGGCTATGATTCTCTGGAGATGAGCAGGAGTCTCTTATTTAAGCCCCTGTAATGACGAAAGGGTAGCCACTTCCCAGAGGGTCCCAGCTGGGGTGGGGGGCAGGAGATGGTTGTAATTTGCACTCACCATCCCAGCCCCAGGCAGGTCTAGGAGTGACCCCCTCCCCGGCTCACCCCCCTCTGTACCTTGAGTCACCACTGGTTTCTCCAAGAAACACTTTTACCTAGCTTCCCTTCCATGGAGCCGTGTCTTCTATACCACCCCGCCTCTGCCCACCTCGCCTCTGCCCATCCAGCTGCTGTTGTCACCCTGCCTCTGTCTTGAGACCTTTCTTGGGTTACATAAGTAGAATAGAAATCCATTTTCCCCCATTTTTTGGCCAGTCCTGGGGCTTGAGCTCAGGGCCTGGGCACTGTCAATGAGCTGCTTTTGCTCAAGGCTAGCGCTCTGCCACTTGAGCCACAGAACCACTTCTGGCCTTTTCTGTGTCTGTGGTACTGAGGAATTAAACCCAGGGCTTCATGCATGCTAGGCAAGCACTCTACCACTGAGCCACCTTCCCAATGCACCCCCCCCCCCCCGGTGTCCTTTTCTGGGGGTTTGAACTCAGTGTCTCTCACCAGCTCTGCCTCCTGAGCTCAGCTTTTCATTGTCACCTGCTAGAATATCCAAGGATGACTTCCTTTGTTCCCTGCCATCCTCCTCCTCATCCAGTATGTCATACACCCAGCATCACTGAGTTAAAGAACGTTGCACATCCTGCATACGACCCTCAACCCCCTGCTCACCTATATGACGCCAAACAATGTTTCTCTGGTATCTGGCCTGGCCTGCAGGGAGGCATGTACCTGCTCACACCTGGTTCATCAGTGCACATCTGATACATCATGATGTGGTATTTGTCAAATGGGAGAACTTGATCTGACAGTATAGAACATTCTAAGAACTTCCAAGTAATCTTCTGTCATGCAAGCCTCTGTGTTCATCCTCAGAGGACTGTAAAAATCTTCCCAGCCCTGCCTTTGAAGTCTACACCTAACACAGCTCCTCATGCATGCCGCTTCTTCCTTCAAATACTCTATGGCTCCTGTTTGTTTTATTTTTGGGCAGTACTGGGGCTTGAACTCAGGGCCTGGGCACTATCCTTGAGCTTTTTGCTCAAGGCTAGCACTCTAAAACTGGAGCCATAGCACTACTTCTAGCTTTTTCTGAGTATGTGGTACTGAGGAATCAAACCCAGGGCTTCATGTATGCTAGGCAAGCAATCTACCACTAAGCCACACTCCCAGCCCAAGGCTTTATACTCTACTCTTGCTTAGCATTTTCCCTCAAAAGTGATGCTCTATTACTTAAGCTACAGTTCTACTTCTGACTTTTTACTGGTTATTTGGACTTAAGAGTCTATTGGATTTATCTTCCCAGGCTGGCTATGAACTGTGATCCTCAGATCTTAGTTTCCTAAGTAGCTAGGATTATAGTGAGCCACCAGTGTCCAGCTTCTCTATTAAAACCTAACCTCCTACTGGGTGCTGGTGGCTCACACCTGCAATCCTAGCTACTCAGGAGGCTGAGATCCAAGAATCGTATGAAGCCAGCCTGGGCATGAAAATCCATGAGACTCTTTATCTCCAATAAACTACTCGGAAAAAGCCAGAAGTGGAGCTGTGGCTCAAGTGGTAGAGTGCTAGTCTTGAGCAAAAGCAGCTCAGGGAAAATGCCCAGGCCTAGAGTTCAAGCCTCATGAAGGGCCAAAAAAACCCCAAACCTAACCACCTTCCCTTGGATCTGAGGTCTTCTCACTGCCTCTCCCTTACCCCTTAGTCAAGCCCTCAGCCCCATGCAGGACCTACCACTGTTTTCCTCGGCACCTGCAGACAGCTGTTTCCTGTTCCGTGCTCACACTGTCTTGTGTTCACACTGTCTGTCCCCTTCAGACGCCATGTCCTACTCCCTCCCTGATTAAAACGCACACCTTTCCCAAAGCTCAGCCGAAATGGCTGCTTACTCGCTTCAGCCCTCAAGGACAGAGCCAGAACCCTCTGCCCTGCACCACGTTAGGACGGTTGGTGTCCAGGAGGATCTATCTCACTGAGAGAAAAAGTAAGAATTCGGCTCTGAGGCATTCTGAATGGGGAGTGGAGCCCAGCAAGCTGGGGAGTTTACTGGGGCCAACAATGTTGGGGGACGGGAAGAACAATGACACTGCCTAGGGACCACGGATGGTGCTTGTACGGAGTCAGTGCACAATCATTCGCCACAGACAAATGAAACAGAGCCATCTTCTTGTGGTGTTACTGCGACGTCCCAAGCACTGGTCTTTGCTGCTGCGGGTGATGTCAATCCACATCTACCCTCCTGCTTGTCTTTATGGCAGAACTGATTCTCTTTTGTCTCAGCCTTTCCCGATTCATGTTTTCTATCCTAGAAACAAAAACACCGCAGTGAGGCCCAGATGTCCAATCAGTGCTTTTCAGAGTGGAGAGAGGAGCTGGAAGCCGAGCATCCCCGCCTGCAGGTGCCAGAGGTGTACCTCAGCCAGGGTCAAAGTCCTCACCACTCCTCCTCCTACCCACCTCCCCCCCCCCCCCCACCTGCTGGGAGCTCCCAGGCGCCACCCTGCCTCCTCTTCTCACCAGTGCAGCCTTTGGCCACACAGACCAGTTCATAAAAGCCTAGGGCACTGTCTGATACCTAATTCTCTGGATTTGAGCATCTTCTCTGGATGGCTCCTTGGGTGTCTGGCTGGCCTCAGCGATCATATCTCGAATTTTCTGTAGGCAGTCTGCTAGATTGCGGAATTGAAAGCGGCTGCTTTCAGAGGTGACTATCAACTCTCCTGCTCGGTTGATCTTATTTTTATGCTGCAGAGAACAAACACAACAATGGGTCCGGCAGGGGCAGGCTTAGCTCTCCCTTCCCTGCCCCCGCCCTCCCCCCCCCCCCCCCCCCCCCCCCCCCCCCGTGGCACCAGGAGGAAGATGGGGAGAAGAGTACCCTGACAGCGATCTTCTGCCGCACGGGCTCTGCCATCCAGTCAGCAGATGCCAAGTGGAACCTGACCTCTGCCTTGGAATTCACTGTGGATGAAGGGAGAACAGGGCACACATAGATCACAAGGCTCTTAGGAGGTGCCCAGGGGACCCCGACCACACACACTGAGTTCTGTATCAACCAGCCCCAGCACAGGCCTGCAAAGCTAGTGGACTAAGACAAAAGAGATCCTGGGAACCCAATGTACAGTGCTCATGTACAGTTCTACTGTGGTCCCAAAAAGAAAAGGAGGAGTGTGTCCCATAAGGAAGGAAGGGAACCAGCAGGCACCGGTGACGCACGCCTGTAATCCCAGCTACTGAGGAGGCTGAGATCTAAGGATCATGGTTCAAAGCCAGCCTGGGCAGAAAAGTCCATGAGCTTCTTATCACCAATTAACCACCAGAAAACCAGAAGTGGAGCTGTAGCTCAAGTGGTAGAGTGCTAGCACTGCATACAAAAGCTCAGGGACAGCACTCAGGCCCGATTCAAGCCCCAATACTGGCACAAAAAAAAAAAAAAAAAAAAGTAAAACAAAACAAAAAGAATGCAGGAAACCTGTTCCTGGACCAGGCTAGCAGCTCACACTGAGTTCTCTTTGTTCAGCTTCACAAGCCAGTCTAGCAACCCACAGCAGAGAGCCTACGGTCAGACCACACTCAGAAGAACAGAGAGGATTATTCTAAGCTGGTGGCGCGTAAGATGCTGCTGAAAAATCCCTTTATTTCACAGGCATGCATACACAGTGCTCCCTCCTCAAGCCCATCCCCTAACTGAGTTTTAAAGCAAAAGAACACACCAAGGTGCTGTACCTTTGTTAACGTTCTGACCCCCGGGCCCACTGCTCCGACAGTAAGATATGGTCAGGCGGTCTGTGAAATGGAGGAACACACACACACAAATGACTATCACACACCCAAATACGCAAACTGCGAACCCACCGTCAGTCCAGCTGCCCCACCGCACAGCCCTGCCCTCCAGCCACACACAGTCAAACACAGAGTGAGGCTGGAGGTGTGGCTCTAGGGGCAGAGCACCTTGCCCAGCAAGCAAAAAGTTCTGGATTTAAATTCTGGTACCAAGCCAGGTGCCAGTGGCACTAGCTATTCAGGAGGCTGAGATCTGGGGCTTGAGATTTGAAGCCTCCTGGGCAGAAAAGTCCATGAAACTCCAAATAACCAGCAAGAATCCAAGTGGTGGTATGGCTCAAGTGGTAGAGCGCCAGCCTTGAGTGAAAATGCTCAGGGACTATGCCCACGCACCAAGTTCAAGTTGGATTGGAGGCAGAGTTCAAGTAGTAGAACACTAGCTACAAGCAGAAAACACTGAATGAGAGCAGAAGGCCCTGAGTTCAAGCCCCAGTACCAATACACACACACACGAACAAAAGACAGAGAGAGAGAGAGAGAGAGAGAAAGCAAGCAAGCTCACTCTTCAATTGTGTGGTAACCTGTATAGCTGTACATGAGTAGCTACACGCCATTTACTTTTTACCCAGAAACCATTTCTTTCTTTTTTTTTTTGGTCGGTCCTGGGGTCTGAACTCTGGGCCTGGGCACTGTCCCTCAGCTCTTCAGCTCAAGGCTAGCGCTCTACCACTTGAGCCACAGAGCTACTTCTGGCTTTTTCCACTTATGTGGAGCTCAGGAATCGAACTCAGGGCCTCATGCATGCAAGGCAAGCACTCTACCGCTGAGCCACCTTCCCAGCCTCAAACTATTTCTTTTCCTTGAGTGGGTGAGGGATTTTGGAAGGAACAAGTGTGAGATGGAGGGGGGCGCTCTACCATCTAGCCTCTCTTTTTTTTTAGTCTGAGACCAGGACTCAAACTCAGTAACCGACACTTTCGCTCATTGGCAAGTGCTCTACCAAACTGTCTGATATTTTAATGAAAGCCAAATTACTTACCTAGAGGGATGTCATTGATGGCTTGTTTCAAATCACCCTGGAATGTAATGTACACAGTGTCAAAGAAGTATTACCTGCTGGGTGACCCCCTAACTGGTCCAGGGCAACAAAAGAAGTAGCTTTAAAACTGTAATTCTCTCAAATGAAATAATGAGCATTTTCAAGTGTCCAACAAAATCATCAGATCAGAGTGACAGAAGCAGTATTCTGCTGATTCCAGAAATGCCCCCTTAGAAACACTCCTGAGGGCTGGAACTGTGGCTTAGCTTAGCATGCTTACCTAGCATGCATGAAGCCCTGGGTTCAATTCCTTGGTACCACGTAAGCAGAAAAAAGCCAGAAGTTAGCATTGTGGCTCAACTGGCAGAGTACTAGCCTTGAGCAAAAGAAGCTCAGGGACAGAGCCCAGGTACTGAGTTCAAGACCTAGGACTGGCAAAACAAAACAAAAGAAAAAACCCAAAACTCCGCTCCTCTAGGAAACAGAATTCACATCTGCAGCTGCCCCTGACTGAGTGGACATAAGCTCTTGGGAGGCACGGCCAGAGACCTGCACACATGCATCTGTATGTAGCTGCAGAACAGAGCCAACATCCACTGTCACCCTTGAGCCTCAAGCCTGGTCACCTCTGCTCCCGACTCCTTTGGGTGTCACAGGAGACTCCCAGGTGAGGGCACCTACCTTGATTGGGCCTGGGCAGGCTCCTGTCAAACTACCTTAGCCCAGGACTTATCTATCATGTGTTTCTCCCTAAGCTCTTTGTCCTCTTCAGCCTTAAATCCTTGAGGCCCAGCACAATCACTACCCTCTCCAAGGCTTTTCTGGCCCACTAAGCACAAAGCATCTTTGTCTGGACGCCCTCTGGCTGCTGACATCCAAGCCCAAACATTCCTTCTGGCTGCCTGCATCCCTTTTGTCTTAGAATGACTGAGGAAAGCTGGGTGCCAGTGGCTCACTACTGTAATCTTGGCTACTCAGGAAGCTGAGAGCTGAGGATCATGGTTCAAAGTCAGCTGGGCAGAAAAGTCCCCATGAGACTCTTATCTCCAATTAACCACTCAAAAACTGCAAGGGCAGCAGTTGCTCAAAGTGGTAAAACACTAGCCTTGAGCAAAAGAGCTCCGCAGGGCCCAAGCCCTGAATTCAACAACAACAACAAAAAGAATGACTGAGGGAAGATATCTCCCTATATCTCTTCCTTAGAATCTCTTTGTGTGCGTGTGCGCGCGTGCGTGGGCATGTGCTGGGGCTTAAGCCAAGGGTCTCATGATGCTCTACTACTTGAGCCATCCTTTAGGTCTGGCATTTTGCTGTTTAATTGGAAATAGAGTCTAGCAGACTTTTCTGCCTGGTCTGGCTTCAAACCATGATCCTCCAGATTTCAGCTAGGATTGCAGGCATAATCCTGGCCTTTGTAATCTTAAATACTGGTGTCTGCCTGAAATCCTTTCTCTGTTCATATTTCCATGATGAAAATATCATCTGTGGGCTGGGAATGTGGCTTAGTGGTAGAATGCTTGCCTAGCATGCATGAAGCCCTGGGTTCGATTCCTCAGTACCACATAATAAGAAAAATGCTGGAAGTGGTACTGTGGCTCAAATGGTAGAGTGCTATAGCCTTGAGCAAATGAAGTTCAGGGACAGTGCCCAGGCCCTCAGTTCAGGCCCCAAGATTGGCAAAAAAAAAAAATGTCATCTGTGTTGGTGACTGACTACTTGTTGGCTCAAACCTCACAACTTCAGTTCTATATGTAAAGTCACTTCTGAGATGCTAATGTACTTTCACACCTCACTGTCACTGGAGACTGCCCTGTCTGCATACACACAGAGGCTAGAATCTGATCAATTTAGAGTACTTCTCCTGTTTTCACCCTGCTTGTCCTCTCTTCCTACGTTATTATTATGATGATGATTATGATGATGATGATGATTATTATTATTTTGCTAGCCCTAGGGCTTGAATTCAGGGCTTGGGCACTGTCCCTGAGCTTCTTTTGCTCAAGGCTAGCACTCTACGACTTGAGCCACAGCACCACTTTTGGCTTTTTCTCTGTTATGTGGTACTGAGGAATCGAACCCTGGGTTTCATGCATGCTAGGCAAGCACTCTACCAACTAGGCCACACTCTCAGCCCTCTGGCTGCATTATTACAATCTCCTAATTTATCTTGCGATGGCCATTGTTTGTGAGTGGCCAGACTCTATAAAAGATCCTTGTAAAACTGGGTTCTAACATTCCATTCTCTACCTCAACTCTCCAAAAGGTCTCCACTGCATTCAGAGGAAAGGTTAACGGCCAGAAGACGCTTTCCCCAACTACCCTTCTCCTATGTAGCTTCACTCTAGACTTGCTCTGATCAGCCATACCTGTCCAGCGTGCTACTGCCTTGAGAGTTTATGTGCTGCTCACATGTGGCTGAAATCTGTATTTCTCTAAGTCTGTTTATCTGAGTCTATACATATACGTGAAGGGATTATGAAAACCTGAATACAGGGACTGCCTTGGGAGCATAAAACACACCTGGGATGTTCACCTCCCCCATATTCTCACAGCTCATTGATTTGTTTCTTCTACTGTTACTTAAATGCCAACTCTTCATAGGCCCTATCCTACTTTATTTATTTATTTTTTGGGTCCGGTCGTGGGGCCTGAACTCTGGGCCTGGGCGCTGTCCTTCAACTCTCCAGCTCAAGGCTGGCACTCTACCACTTGAGCCACAGCGCCACTTCCGGCTTTTTTCTTTTTTGCTTATGTGGTGCTGAGGAATCGAACCCAGGGCCTCATGCATGCAAGGCAAGCGCTCTACCACTAAGCCACCTTCCCAGCCCCTTAATTAATTAATTTTGTGCCAGTACTGGGGCTTGAATTTAGGGTCTGGTCACTGTCCTGGAGCTTTTTCCCCGCTCAAGGGTAGCTCTCTGGCGCTTGATCCACAACCCCACTTCTGGTTTTTGAATGATTAATTGGAGATGAATCTTACGGGGGCTTTTCTGACCTGTCTGGCTTCGAACCACGGACCCTCAGATCTCAGTCTCAGTAAGGATTACAGGTGTGAGTCACCGGTACCAGGCAGCAGGCAGCCTCTACCATTATTGTCCATCGTGGAGGGCCAGAATGCCTCTGGGGGTAAGAATGTGGGCCTGACGACCAGGAACAAACGCGGAAAAGCTACAGGCCTCGAAAGAAGTCCATCTAACCAAGTTTCCCAACGCGCCCACCGCTCTAGCCACCGGAGACCGGGCCCCAGCCCCGCAGTGCCCGCGCTGCAGTCCCCGCCCCGCCCCCTGGTTGCCAGGACGACAAGCCCCTCCCCGCCGCCACGTTCTGCGCGGAGGCCTTCACGTGACTCCATGCCCGGCCAATGGAACCCCGTCGGCATGACGTCGTCCTTTCCAGCTCACCGGGACCCTCCAGGCGGTGTCGGAACCCTTGGAGTCGGGGTAGAGTTTGTCCAGGCTGTAGATGCTCTGGAACTCGGTGCCGTCTACCTGCTTGTGCAGAGCCCGGCGGGGACAGCGTGCGGGCGGCGGGAACAGCCAAGTTCCGGCTCGTGTCAGGCCCCAGCGCAGGCACCTGGCGGCCGCCATGTTGGAATCTCAAGCGACTTCCGGTGTGCACGTCCTTCTGCGGTCTGCGCGCTCGCGCTGCGCTAGACACTTCGGTTCCGTCCTGCTTCTGGGGTTGCGTCCCGCTTCCGAGTCTCCTGTCCTGGAGGCGGCAGGCTGGGCGCCCCGTAATACTCCCGGGTCAGCTGTTCCTGGGGAGTCCTGGTTGGCACCCGGAAGACTCCCAGACAGTGGGTTTCCCAAAGAGCCCGCCAGTAAAAGGAACCCTGGGTCAGCTGGTGGTGCGCGCCTGTAATCCCAGCGCTCAGGAGGTAGAGGCTGGCGGGCCGCGCGCCAGTGGGCTACGCTGGGAGACCTTTAAGATAAAACCCAGGATTCCTTGCCCCTAGAAATACTTCTTTTCTCAGTGTGTTCAGCCTCCTCTTGGATCCTTCAATATCCAAATGAAAGCTCTCATTAGTGTAATCTTCCCCTGTGGCCCAATCTTATTTTTCGAACTTGATTGCCTGCCTTCTAGCTACCCATCATCCGATCTTACTTTTCTAATTTAAGTTTCTGTCTCTTAGGCAGAATGTGAGCCCTAGGAGAGAGCCTCCCTGCCTAGCAACAGGAGCATGGCACCTCTGTAGCACTGCACAAATACTGAGCAAGGTCGAGGAAAGACTTGAGACAAGCTGCCCTGGGGTGAATAGAGCAGCTGGCAAAGCTCCCCTCACCTACTGCTGTAGGAAAACATCCAGAATGGAGGTCCTTTTGTGGTGATGTGTATTTGAGAGTTGAGTTTAGATACAGATGAAAGGATTTTGGATCTTTCCAAAAGGCAGCCTATCAGCACACCTTTGCAGGTCTGTAGGGCATGTTAGAAAGGAAGGTCACAGAGGAAAGTATTTCCAAAGCGTTGACAACATTCCCTCCCCCCCAGCTTCCAGGATTAGGAAGGTGATTTCTTCTAGCCAGGAAGTAAAGGGGAGCCTGGAGAGGTAGGTACAGAGGGCCATAGTTATATGTTTGTATATAGGGGGAGGGGGTACTAAGACTTGAACTCAGGGCTTTTCACTCAGCTTTAGCTTCCCCTGCTCCAAGGCAGGTGCTGTACCACTTAAGCCACACACTCACGTCTAGCTTTTGGCTAGTTAATTGGAGACCAGAGTCTTGGGCTTTCCTGCACAGACTGGCTTTGAAATAGGATTCCCTTGCAAGGTGCCAGTGGCTCACGCCTGTAATCCTAGCTACTCAGGAGGCTGAGATCTGAGGAATACAGTTCAAAGCCAGCCCAGGTAGTTAAGTCCTTGAGACTCTTATCTCCAATTAACCACCAGAAAACTGGAAGTGGTGCTGTGGCACAAGTGGCAGAGCGCTAGCCTTGAGCTGAAGAGCTGAGGGACTGTGCCCAGGCCTGGAGTTAAAGCCCCACAACTGACAAAAAGAAAAGGATCCTCAGATCTCAGCCTCCTGAGTAGCTAGAATTATAAGTATGAGCCACTGGCACCCAACCTGCAAAGCAACCCCTCCCCATCTTTTTTTTTTTTTTTTTAAATAGCTCTGCTAAAGCATGAACTCCTGAACTGAGAAGCTCTTAATTCTGAAAAGGTTCCAAGTAGAGCCAGCAGTTTGAAAACAAGCTAAACCCAAAGTTCCTTTACACAGTGCTGAGGGAAAACAGAACTCAATAAATGTAGTCATTAGTAGTAATGCTTGTGGTAGTTTTCTTCATGAAGAGTGCTATTTTTAGGGACAAAAAACATAATTACCTACAAAAATAAGCCCCTGGGATAGTTTAAGTATTCCCTGGGGATGCTGGCTGATTGAAACCGGAGATTATCATTGAAGGGAGCCTTTACTATCTCTGCATCATTGAGGAGATAAACCAAGGGAGGAATGGCAATTGACATATTCTTTTGGAGCTGTAGGCTGCAATGAAACTCTCCTGGGTCCTTCTTTGTCTGACTTAGTCCCACAGTCCCAGAGGGAACAGAGTTGTCTCCATGGTGACTGGAATGAGCTGCTCAGGAGAGCATAGCTAGTCTCTCACTCAGGTCTAGGACTCAAGATTAGAAATAAGAAAATCAGAGATGGAATCATTGTTGCTCCCAGGCTGCGATCCAGCCTGTGCTTGTGCCGCACAGCCTCAGGAAAAGGAAGCTGTAGGTTTCCATGGCCTCAAATAAACACAGCCTGCTCAGGCCATCTGGTGGCCTGGATTCTGGAAGAGGTGGGGGTAGAGGAGAGAATGAGACAAGCTGCCCTCGGATGGAGAATAGAGCAGCTGGCAAGCACCCCTCACCTGCTGCTGTAGGAAAACATCCAGAATGGAGGCCCTTCTGGGAGAACCAGGCCTGAGAGAAGCCACCTGTTCCCCTAGAAAGGCCCACACTGAAGACTGGCGTCACTTTTTTCCTTCCCCTCCTCAGTCCCTTCACAGGTTGAGATAGTGCTTCAGGAGGGGGACATTCATGGCAAGAGAAGAAAGAGGAGAAAAGGACAAAGAATCATCGATGGGAAGCATGGTGGTACATGCCTGTAATCCCAGAACTCAGGAGGCTAAGGCAGGAGGATTGTCAATTTGAGGCCAGCCTGGGCTACCTATTGTTTTTGTTTTGTCAGTTGTGGAGCTTGAACTCAGGCCTGGGCAATGTTTCTCAGTTTTTCTGCTCAACGCTAGGGCCTTACTGCTTTGAGCCACAGCCCACTTCCAGTTTTCTGATGATTAACTGGAGATAAGACTCACGGACTTTCCCACCTAGGCTGGCTTTGAACTATGAGCCTCAGATCTCAGCCTCCTGAGTAGCTAGGATTACAGGCTTGAGCCACCAGCACTCATCGTGGGCTACATATTGAGATTCTTCTTCAAAAAACAACTCATCAAGCCATTCCTGGTAGCAGATGGGCTCACAGATACCACTCCCCACGTGTGTGTGTGTGTGTGTGTGTGTGTTGGTCCTGACACTAGAACTCAGGGCCTGGGTGCTGTCCCTGAGGTTTTCCTCAAGGCTGGTCCTCTACCACTTGAGCTACAACTCCACTTGTGACCTTTTTTTTAAAAAAAATCCTTTATTGCAGGTAAGAATTTCACAGACTTCCCTGCCTGGGCTGGCTTTGATCTGTGATCCTGAGATCTCAGACTTCTTAGTAGGTAAGATTACAGGCACAAGTCACTTAGAGTCCAGCTAGGAATTTTCTTTTTCTTCCAGATACTTGAGGAATGTTAGCTTTTCCTGAAGCTCTGGGGTGGGAAATCCAGTCTTGACTAGCTCTGTCCACAGTGCATTTCCTGCTTCCTGAAGGCACATGGCAGGTCTGTGGCAGGAGTGTGTACAACTTCACCTCCTTGCTGGAAACTGCTTTCTTTACCCCCTCCTCCTGTCTGTCCTGCCCCCTGAAGACAGTCACTCAGTGGGGCTCTTGGGAGTGGGGAGGTGCCAGTTCCATCCAGTAAGGAAGCTACAGGGAGTGAACATCCACTAGCTAAGGCCCCAGTAGTGATCAGAAGGGAGAGGGTAGTTTTAGCGTTGAGGGAGAATGCTGAGTTCTCCAGGCTCTCTCCTGTCATCCTAGCTACTCAGGAGGCTGAGATCTGAGGATCAAGGTTCAAAGCCAGCTCAGGTAGAACAATCTCCAGCTCTTGTCTCCAATTAACTGGCAAAAAACCAGAAGTGGAGGTATGATTCTAGTTGCAGAGCACCAGCTTTAAGCAAACAACAAACAACAACAACAACAACAAACCACTTAAGCAAGAGTACAAAGCCCTGAGTTCAGGCCCCCAGTGCCTCCAAAAATGATTTAACGTCAGTATACCTGCGCTGAACATACGTGCCCTGGCTGATGTAGAACCACTCTCCAATTTCCCCATCACCTCATCTTCTATTTTGGTTTAATTTTAACTGATTTGGGGGCACGATCCCCCCCACACCAAAGTAGATGCTCCAATGGAATGGGGGCTCTGTCCAGTAAGTTGGCGACTTCCTCCAGAGCTCGCTTAGAACTGTACAGATGCTCCTGGTATTGCAGTGAACAAGGACAGGCTGAGAAGCCAGGCGCTCAGGAAGATCATAGGAAAGGCAGGCCTGTGACACACACACACACACACACACACACACACACACACACACACACACACACACGCACACACACACACACACGCACACACACGACTGTAGGGCTGGCCGGGTGCTGCTGGCTCACTCCTGTAATCCTAGCTGAGGAACATGGTTCAAAGCCAGCCAGGGCAGGAAATTCCGAGAGACTCTTATCTCCAATAAGCCACCAGAAAACCAGAAGTGGTGTTGTGGCTCAAGTGGTAGAGCTCTGGCCTTGAGCTGAAGAGCTCAGGGACAGCGCCCAGGCCCAGAGTTCAAGCCCCATGACCCACAAAAAAAAAAAAAAAATAGACAGCAGGGCTGTTTTGGCTTTTAGAATACTGGTACTTTTTTTTTTTTTTTATTAAAGAAGAGAATAAAGCATTTGTAAATATATTTCTCTCATGTACACTTCAAAGGGGATGCTGGGTGGCTGCTACAGAGCTGGGAGCAAAGAGACCAGAGCTCCCCCCTCCCACCCCAATAGGACAGAGACATGAAGGCTGGGAACTGTCCAGCCCCAAAGGGTGAGATTCCAAGTTGTCTGAACAGAGACCCAGCGGGCGGCTGGTGTCACAGTGCCTCCAGGAGCTCGGTGGCATCTCCAGGGAGGTCAGGCATGCTAAGAAAACCCCTTTACCCATTAGAAAGAATAAGGCATGAAGGTTTCCGCTGTGTTCTCCACTCAGGGCAGGGCCACTGTCTTCCACGGCTTCTTGGACTACCAGGGTCTCAGGGAGGGTGGCAGAAGGAACCAGAAGCTGAGGGCAAGCTGGGGACCTGGACATTTCTTGGATGATTCTCTGAAATCTTAACCCTTTAGGGGTAAGCTGGTGCCTCCAGAGGGCCTTCCCCCCAAAGATGAGAGGTGAAGAGCGGGCATTTCGGGTGGGGAAAGGAGCTCGTTCTTGTCCCTGCCTCTGCCCAATGTGAGGTGAGAGTCATGGGTAGTCCCCAGTAAAGAGGGAAACGGGGTGACACGGAGAGCACTGGCTGGAAGCACATGCCCAAGACATTCTAGGGGGAGGGGGTGTTGCAGCTGCGCCCTGTGCCCGGGCTGGGAGCATGGAATAGATGAGCCATCATGGTCCCTGAGATGGGGCAGCGCAGAGACGGGAGGCAGAGGAGGTTGCAGACATGGGGGGGGCTCCCTAGCCATCCTGGGTCCTAGTGAGTTTCCTGCCCAGAAGGCTTTTCCAAGGCTGGAGGTGGAGGATGTTGGATCTGAGGGAAATGGGCACCACTTGTGTATGGCTGCGGAAGGGGGGGCGCCATCTCCCCCTCCTCTGATTGGCTACAGATCTGTCATGAACTGAGGGTCCCTGCCATGGCTGGAGCAGGGGACACTGGGCCTGGCTTTGCAGTGCCAGGGCCATCTGTGACCTGCTCAGGGCTCTGGAGGGGGGGGGGGTGGGACAGCTGGTACTAAGGGAATGACAGCATGTCATGGCTGGAGAGAAGCAGTGGGTGGTCTAGGGGGCTCTGGAAACCAGCACTGGCTGGCTCTGAGACTTCCCTTTTCAAGTGTTTCCAGTTGTGGCATGGGGGGGGGGGGGGGGGGGAGGACACAGTCAAGGAGACTTGCATTACAAATCTCTCAGAAAAACAACTTTGGGGAAGGGAAAACAAAGTCAGCTGAGCCAGAGTTGCTTCCTGCCATTCAGCCACCCTCTGAAAGAGAGGCTCAGAGCCTGGAAGCCTGGGGTGCAGGGAATGGGGGTGTTTGGCTTTGAAACTGAGCTGTGCCTTCAGGCTGAAGCGGGGTGGCCAAGGGATCTTAGAAGACAGGGCAGGCAGGCCACTCCATGAGCCAGGAATATGTTAGATCCCCACACCAGAGCGGCCTCACCTCATACGCCTGCCAGAACACAGTGTGGCTAAAGGGTCCCTTTCCTCTACAAAGATGGCGGGCCTGGCATGAGGGACCCCAGAGCCGGGAGCCCAGGGGAGGCTGCGGGCTGGGAAGGGGTCACTTGCTGCTGTGCGTCTTGACTTTGGTGGCGTTGATGTCCGCCTTGGTCTTCTGGATCCTGGCAAAAATCTCCTTGAAGAGCGCCTTGTACTCGGGCTGGCTCTGCTCCAGCCTCTTGTCTACAGCCTCCACATGTTGGCTCAGACTCTTCTCGCCCGTCTTGGCCTCCCCTTGGCCATCCTCGCCACCCCGCAGGTCCCTCCACGAGCTGTCCCGAGAGATGGGCCGGGAGGTCTGCACGCCTGCGTGCCGCACCGCGGCCCCGTGCTGCCGGCACTTGCTCAACAGCTCCTCGTACTTGTCCAGCAGCGCGTGGTACTGCTCGTCCACCTCTCGCAGGATGGACATGCCCCGCCGGCGCACGCTGTTGGCATGCAGGGTGAGGTTGCCTGCGTGCCTGCTGGCTGGGTCTTTGGCCACGATGGCATTGAGCGCGGTGTCGCTGCAGCTCTTCCGCACTGCGTGTCCGGGGGAGGCCGTGGGAGAGGAGATCCCATCCTGGCCTCCGCAACCGTCCCCACTTCCTGGCTGGGGATCGTCAGCCTCAGGGGCCTGGGCCAGGGGGGCTAGCAGGGCCTCAGCCAGGTGGTCATCCCGGCCTAGCAGGTAGGTCTTGGCCTGCTTCATCTGCTGTAGCTCCAGCAGCTCGGCCTCCAGCTCCTGCACCCGCAGGCGGCAGCCCTCCATCTCACACAGCTGACCCTCCAGCTCTGTGTACTCCTGTAGTACCGCTGTGTACTCTCGCTCAGCCCGGTCCTTGCGCTGGCGTTCCTGGCTCACCTGGGAACGTAGCACCCCCACCAAGGTCTGCAGCCGCTCGTTCTCCTGCTCTAGGGGCCGAGGGCCCAGCTCCAGCGAGGAGCTGTGCAGGCGGAAGGCATCCTCGCACCTGCAGGGAGGAGGGATGGGCGGTCACTGGTCAGGGCCAAAGTCCCCCATGCATCCTGGGATGCACTGCGCTACAAGCTCAGCCGAGGGTCCCCCTCACCCCACCACTCTTTTTGCTCTTATTTTAGTGCTCTTTCTGGAACTTGAAATCAGGGCCTTGCCCTTTTGCTGGACTTTTTTCCTCAAGGCTGGCCCTCTACCACTTGAGCCACACTAATACTTTGGCTTTTGGCTGGATAACTGGAGAGAAGAGACTCTCAAGCTTCTGTGCCTGGGCTGGCTTTGAACTGCAGTCCTTAGATTTCAGTCTTTTGAGTAGCCAGGGCTACAGGTGTGAGCCACAAGTGCTCAGTACTGGGGCTTGAGCTCAGGGTCTGGGTGCTGTCCTTAGCTTTCTTGATCAAGGCTGGTACTCTACAACTTGAACCACAGCTCCACTTTGGGCTTTTTGGTGGTTAATTAGAGATAAGAGTTTCAGAGATGTTCCTGCCCTGGCTGACTGAATTGCAATCCTCAGATCTCAGATCTCCTGAGTAGCTAGGATTACACGTGTAAGCCACAGGTGGCAGGCTTCATTTAGTGTTTCTTGTCCATCTTAGATTTAATGGGCACTGAAAGGTGCAGTGCTTAAGTCCTCCTGGTTTAGAACTCATCTGTGCCTCTTGTTAAACACATGACCTTGGATGAAACACCACCAAGCTCCAATTGCCTTACCTGTGTGGTGGTGGGCAAAACACGCCTTGTAGGAAGCAGTGAGTGTTAAATCGACAGAACAGTGTGTCCTGGCCACTACTGTCTGTGTCCCGGATGAACTACCAACCCTCCCTCCCACCTGCTGCCTGTTGTTGTCCATCTTTGCCTTTTTCCCCTGACTGGCACTCCTGGGATTCAGAGACCCTGGGGACCCTCACCTACCGGGGGCTGCTGCACAGTTCCTTGAGGCAGGGGAACGTGTGGATGGTCCTCCTGCGTTCCCGCTTTTCCCGGCGCACCTGCAGCTGCTCCAGGCCCCGCAGCTGCTCCACCTGGGCTTGCAGCTCCTCCACCTGGGTCTGAAGACGCTCGATGGTCTCTGTCAGCCTGAGGTGAGGGGATCATATAGATGGGAGAAGTTTGAAGGGCACAGAAAAGCCTACTCAGGGCAGTCCTGGCTCACTGTGGACGAAGGGACATGAGTGGCCGGGCACTGGTGGCTCATGCCTATAACCCTAGCTACGCAGGAGGCTGAGATCTGAGGATTCTGGTTGAAAACCAGCCCAGACAGACAAATCCATGGGATTCTCATCAAGTGGTAGAGCATCAAACCTTGAGCATAAAAACCAGGCAAGAGCACAAGTTCTTGCGTTCAAGGCCCAATATCAACACCAAAACAAAATCACCCAAACTTGAGTCTGCTGAGATGAACAGGGACCTCTGCATGCTAGACACTGCCTCCTTTTTACTCAAGACTAGCACTCTACCACCTGAGCCACAGTTTCACTTCCCTCTTTGTCTGGTTATTTGGAGGTAAGACTCTCATAGACTTTCCTACCCAGGCTGACTTTGAACTGGGATCCTCATATCTCAGTCTCCTGAGTAGCCAGGATTGCAGGCGTGAGCCACTGGCACCTCATCTTTTGTCTAAAACAGCCTGGTGCTGAACTGGTGAGGACAAAACTCAGCACAATCCTGGGGTCCTGGCCTGGGATCCCCCTCTCCCCCCCTGCCCCAGGCCCAGGTGCACTCAGCCCTGGGCCTCTCCCCTCCCCCACCTCGGCCCAGCCCTCACCCATGGATCTTCTGCTGGGCAGCCTTACTCTCCAGCACCAGCCTCTGGTTGGTCAGCTCCAGGTCTCGGGCAGTCAGGTCCAGCTGCTCATACACTTTGGCGTGCTGCTCGTTCACATGCCGTAGCGTGTCTAGCTGCTTGGTCAGATACTATGAGCAAGAGGTAAGTTGTAGTAAAACAGTTTTTGTTTGAACTCAGGGCACTGCTCCTTTGCTTTTGTGCTCAAAGCTACTGCTCTACCACTTTGAGCACAGCTCCACTTCCAGATTTATTTATTTTTTTTGTCAGTCGTGGGACCTGAACTCTGGGCCTGGGTGCTGTCCCTCAGCTCTTTAGCTCAAGGCTCGCGCTCTACCACTTGAGCCACAGCGCCACTTCTGGCTTTTTTGCTTATGTGGTGCTGAGGAATCGAACCCAGGGCCTCATGCATGCGACGCAAGCACTCTACCACTGAGCTACCTTCCCAGCCCACTTCCAGATTTTTGATAGTTCAATAATTGGAGATAATAATCTCTTGTATTAGGCCGGGCGCCGGTGGCTCACGCCTGTAATCCTAGCTACTCAGGAGGCTGAGATCTGAGAATCGCGGTTCAAAGCCAGCCCGGGCAGAAAAGACCGTGAGACTCCTATCTCCAATAAACCACTAGAAAACCGGAAGTGGCGCTGTAGCTCAAGTGGTAGAGCGCTTGCCTTGAGCTGAAGAGCTGAGGGACAGCGCCCAGGCCCAGAGTTCAAGCCCCATGACCGACAAAAAAAAAAAATCTCTTGTATTTTCCTGCCTGGGTTGGCTTTGAACTGCAGTCTTCAGACCTCAACCTCCTAAGTAGCTAGGATTACAGGTATGAGCCACCAGTACCTGGCTGGAGTGAACTTTATGTTTTTGTTTTTGGTCGGTTGTGGGGCTTGAACTCTGGGCTTGGGTGCTGTCCTTGCACTCTTCAGCTCAAGGTGAGCACTCTACTGCTTAAACCACAGTGCCACTTCTGGTTTGAGTGGTTTTTATTGGAGATAAAAATCTCACAGACTTTCCTGCCTGGGCTGGCTTTGAACCATGATCCTCAGATCTCAGCCTCCTGAGTAGCTAGGATTATAGGCGTGAGCCACTGGCATCCAGCTGAAGTGAACTTTTGGAGGAAGCAGGGCTGGTATCTCTGCCTAGCTCACTCCTATGGACACACTCACTGCTTTTGAATGATTTATCTTTTTCTTTTTTTTTTTGGTCAGTCATGGGGCTTGAACTCTGGGCCTGGGCACTATCCCTCAACTATTCGGCTCAAGGCCAGAGCTCTACCACTTGGGCCACAGTGTCACTTCCGGTTTTCTAGTGGTTTATTGGAGATAAGTATCTCATAGACTTTCCTGCCTAGGCTGGCTTTGAACCGCGATCCTTAGATCTCTGCATCCTGAGTAGCTAGGATTACAGGCGTTGGTGGGCACCAGCTGAGCAGTTTATCTTCAGCTGAGCAAGAGATAAAGACAATGGGGGTGCCTAGGACAGCCAAGCAGGTTGTGAGCTGTACAAGGCCTTGGGATTAGGGCTGTCTGCTCAGAGGGTGCTTCTTGCAAAGCAGGCTCTCGATGGGAGGAGGCCGCATGCACAGAGCTGCACTTGAGGAGGCTGCGAGGCGCTTACCTCAATCTCCTGCACTTGCTCCTCATTGGTGGAGTACATCTGCTGAAGAGACTCCTCCAGCTCCTTGTTCCTCTCCAGCAGGGTCTTTCCCAGTTCGGCCGCCAGGTGTAAGTCTGAGGGAGGGGGCAGGAGAACACAGCACTGTGAGAAAGGCCAGCATTTTTTTTTTTTTTGGTTGTTCATGGGGCTTGAATTCTGGGTCTTGGTGCTGTCCCTTGGCTCTTCAGCTCAAGGCTAGTGCTCTACCACTTGTGCCACAGCACCACTTCTGGTTTTCTAGTGGCTTATTGGAGATAAGAGTCTCACAGACTTTCCTGCCCAGGCTGGCTTTGAACTGAGATCCTCAGATCTCAGCCTCTTGAGTAGCTAGGAATACAGGTGTGATTACCGGTGCTGAGCTCATCATTTTTTACACAGGGAGCCTGGGAGGTCACCTTTCTACCACTGTTGTTTCTGCCCCAAATGTCCTTTATCTGCACGCTCCAGCGCTCTCACTACCTTTCCTCCTTCAAAATCTGTTTTTGTTGTTGTTTCTAGGGGTTTGAACTCGAGGCCTCATGCTTGCTCAGCTTGCTTGCTTGGCCGGTGTCCTACCACTTGACCCATGCCTCCAGCTTGGCATTATACTGGCAAGCAGTCTACCACTGAGCCACCTTCCCAGCCCTAATTACTTCATTATTTTTGTACCAGTACCAGGGCTTGTACTCAGGGCCTCGGTGCTTCCCTTAGTTTTTTTCTCCTAAGGCTGGTGTTCTATTACTTGAGCCACAGCTCCACTGCTGGCTTTTTGATGGTTAATTGAAGATAAGAGTCTCTTAGACTTTCTTGTCTGAATTAGTTTCAAGCTTCAATGCTTGGATCTCAGCCTTTTGAGTAGTTAGGATTATGAGCAAGAGTTACTGGCTCTTAGCCTCCTTAAGTATCCCAGGCTGGTCTCAAACTCAGGATCTTATTACCTCAGCCTCTTGAGTGCTAGGATCACAGGAAGACTGTGATCAGAAACAAGTCTGTCTTTTAATGTCACCTTTTCCTGGGTGTGATGGTATGGTCTTTGCCAACCATGGGATTCAAAGCTGAAGTCTCCCCTGCTCTGCATTCTCTCTCTTCCTTAATTTTTCTCCTAGCACCATCTAAGCAAACAACATATTCATTTTTCTTGTTTATTACCCATAACTAATTATATTTTGTTCACTGATAGGCCCAGGGTCTAGGACAATACATGGTACAGAGCAGATCTATAATACATCATTTTGCAAAGAATGAGTAAGTAGAATATACTAAGTACATCAATAAACATAGGAGGCTAAGGAGTCAGTATGTAAGGAAGAGGCAAATGAGCAATGCTGCAGTTTGGCTTTGAAGGGTGAGTAGGGGCTCAGCGAGGGGCAGATAGGGCACAGTACTAGAATTGGGTGGGGTTGATCCAGCTTCGTCATGTTATAGGTCACAGGCAGGCCAAGGAAAAGCATCTTTCCCATAGTCAGCAGCTGGCTGGTCTCATTACCTCAGCTGGGAGCTATTAGATGCTGGTGACGTATGGCCCTCCCCCAAACTTCTCCTTTCTTTGGATGGCAAATAATCTTTCTGTAGCAGCCCAGTTCTGGTACCTTGTAGAACTGGAACTTCTCCCTCACGCTCAGACAAAGGTGAGTTCAGAGTAAATCTGTCCTGTTTTTAGGATTCATGTTGGGGTAAAAGGACGTGGCAGGTACTGAGAGCCCTAAAGCTTCTTTCTTTCTTTCTTTGTTGTTTTGTTTTTGTTTTCCCCCTGTACTGGTCCTGGGGCTTGAACTCAGGGCCTGGGTGCTGTCCCTGAGCTTTTATGCTCAAGGCTAGAGAGCTCTACTACTTGAGCCACAGCTCTGCTTCCAGCCCTTTTCTGGCTAATGGGAGATAAAGAGTCTTTTTTGCCAGGGTTGGCTTTGAACCTCGATCCTCAGATCTCAGCCTCCTGAGTAGCTGGGATTACAGGCATAAGCCACTGGCATCCCAAGCCTTGCTTCGATTCTTTGCTCAAGGCTGAGTCCTACCACTTGGACCACACCCTCACTTCCCTCTAAAACTTTTCCTTATGGGTCTGTGTGAAGGTGCCTAGACATTTAGCGTGCAGATCCATCCTTCCACATTTATGTATATTTGATATATTAATTTTTTGGGGGGGGGGTCCGGTCATGGGGCTGTCCCTCAGCTCTTCAGCTCAAGGCTAACGCTCTACCACTTGAGCCACAGTGTCACTTCCCGCTTTTTTCTTTTTGCTTATGTGGTGCTGAGGAATCGAACCCAGGGCCTCATGCATGCAAGGCAAGCACTCTACCACTGAGCCACCTTCCCAGCAATCATGAGGGAGTGAACTATTTTAAGGTTGATTATGGTTGTGAACATACAAGTCTGTGACCAGACTAAATTGAACCCATCAAATGGGTGAATTTTTTTGTTTTTTTTTTTTGCCAGTCATGGAGCTTGAACTCTGGGCCTTGGCACTGTCCCTTAGCTCTTTTTTTTTTTTTTTGTCAGTCATGGGGCTTCAACTCTGGGCCTGGACACTGTCTCTCAGCTCTTCAGCTCAAGGCAAGTGCTCTACCATTTGAGCTACAGCGCCACTTCCGGTTTTCTGGTGGTTTATTGGAGATAAGAGTCTCACGGTCTCTCCTGCCCAGGCTGGCTTTGAACCGAGATCCTCACATCTCAGCCTCCTGAGTAGCTAGGATTACAAGCGTGAGCCACCAGCGCCCGGCTACTGTCCCTTAGCTCTATGCTCAGGGCTAGCACTCTACCACCTGAGCCACAGCACCACTTCCAGTTTTCTGGTGATTAATTGGAGATGAGAGTCTCAAGGACTTTCCTGCCTAGGCTGGTTTTGAACCGTGATCCTCAGAGCTCAGCCTCATGAGTAGCTAGGCTACTTAGCTAGGCTACTGAGTAGCTAGGTCGGAGTCACTGGCACCCAGCTTAAATGGGTGAATTTTATAGTATGTGAATTATACAATAAAGTTAAGCATTTTTTTTTTTTGCCCAGCAACTATGGAGGTGACAATCCTATGGAGGATCAAGGCCAACCTGTGTCAGTGACAACATATCTCAACCAATAAACAGGCATAGTCACAGTTACTGGGTAAGTTACAGGGAGCAGAATTGCAATCCAAGGCCAATTTGGGAGGCTATTTAAAAAATAAAGTTCAAAAAAAGATGAGGTGTGGCATGAGTGGTAGAGTGCCTGTCCACCCTAAATCCAAACCCTAGCACCACCCAGAAAGAAAATAATTATTAATAATAAAATATGTAAATATATATAATTTTTAAGTGGGTTTAATCCAAAGACAGAGACTGATGGAAGAAAGTAAGTCCTTAAAGAGATCCTTAGGGTAAGCTCAGGCTGAGACACCATGCTGTTTTCTAAAATAGCTTTAATTCTTTTCTTTTTTATCTTTTTAATTAAGTTTTTTATTGGCACACATTAATTGTACAAGGGGGGTTTCACTGTGACATTTCCATCCATCTCAACAACTTATACCTCATCAACCTCTCTCCTCCATCACTCTCCCTCATTTCTCCTCCCCCAACAGGCTTCATTATTCTATTTCCTTCCTTCCTTCCTTCCTCCCTTCCTTCCTTCCTTTCTTCCTTCCTGCCTGCCTGCCTTCTTCCCTCCCTCCCTTCCCTCTTCTCTCTCTC
Organism: Dipodomys spectabilis; assembly: GCF_019054845.1. NCBI lineage: Eukaryota > Metazoa > Chordata > Mammalia > Rodentia > Heteromyidae > Dipodomys > Dipodomys spectabilis. The sequence continues at coordinate 4,173,303 of NW_024871006.1, read as the reverse complement.
TCTGTTTCTGTCTCTCTCTTTTTTCTTTTTTTGTGCCAGTTCTGGGCTTCAACTCAAGGCCTTAGTCTCATTTAGCTTTTTCTTGGCTTATGACTCAAGGCTGGTACTCTACCACTTGGGCCACATCTCCACTCCATGCTTTTTGCTAGTTAACTGGAAATAAAAGTCTCATGGATTTGTGTGCTTTGACCTATGACCATCAGATCTCAGACTCCTGAGTATCTAGGACTTCAGGTATGAGCCATCAGCTTTTCATTGGTTATTATTATCTTTTGGTCCAAGATCAGGACTTGAACTGGGTACCTGATGTTTTTGGTCACTGGCTAGCACTCTACTGACTGAGCCATGCCTCCAATCCCTCACTGGTTATTTTTAAGATAGGGTCTCTTCCCAACCAGGTGAGCACCTGAGCCATGATCCAAAGGGTGAGCCTTTTTGGTCTATTTTCTGTCCAAAGCAAGAAAGATTTGGTCTTTCTATTTTACGAGCTGTTTGCTAAGACAGCCTTCAAGCTAGGCTGATGGTGTAAATCTGGATCAAGATGCATAAAAACGAATCTACTAGGGCCTATATGATGTGGTCCAAGGATTCAGCTGGTTAATGCTTTTTCTTTTTTCTGTCGGTTGGGGGGCCTGAACTCAGGGCCTATGTGCTGTTCCTGAGCTTTTTCACTCAAGGCTAGTGCTTTACCACCTTGAGCCACAGTTCCACTTCCAGTTTTTTGGTGTTTAATTGGAAACAAGAGTCTCATGAACTTTCCTGCCCAGGCTGGCTTGAACTGTGATCCTCAGATCTCAGCCTCCTGAGTAGCTAGGAATACAGGCGTGAGCCACTGGCCCGAGCATTAATGCTTTTCCTTTTTAGACCTAATACTACTTCTGGGTGGGCTTCCTTTTTCCTCCTAACAAACTTCATAAATATGGTTGTCTCTGCTTAGCCGTTTGCTACATATCAGGCAGGTGGTTGGAGGCCTTCCTCGTGGGACCCTTAAGCAAAGCCTTGTGATTTCTTTCAGCCAAACTAGACACAGGACTTAAGTCACCTTCTGGAAGCCAGAGGGGCCTGATTGCTATTGGCATGAACAAAAGGCCAAATATCATCAAAACAAACCAGAAACCTTAGCAGGGCACCAGCAGCTCATGCCTGTAATTCTAGCTACTCAGGAGGCTAGGATCTGAGGATCATGGTTCAAAGCCAGCTGGGGCAGGAAAGTCTGTGAGACTCTTATCTCCAGTGAACCACCAGAAAACTAGAAGTGGTGCTGTGTACAAAAAAAAAAAAAAAAAAAGAGGCTGAGATCTGAAGACTTGAGATTGGAAGCCAGCCTAAGTAGACAAAATGGAGAGACTTATCTCCAGTTAACCACCAAAAAGCCAGAAGTGGAGCTGTTGCTGTAGTGGTAGAATGCCAGCCTTGAGTGAAAAAGCTAAGGGAGAGCAAGCCCAGTACTTGCAAACACACACACACACACACACACACACACACACACACACACACACACACATGAACTATGACGTGGTCTTCAAAGAGGCTGTTGCTAGCACTCTACAAAGTGGCCTGCGTGGGGCCTCTGCACCTTCACCAGGGCCCAAAGACACAGCATCAGAGGGGGAGAGAGGAAAGACTCAAGTGCTTCTCCTTCCAGGTCAGTGTGTGTCTGGCTTTCGGAGTCCTATTGTCCACACTTGGTACTATAAGTGGGGTCATCAGAGACTGCTTCATAACCTAGTCACCTACTTCTTCAGGGACAGGGAGGAGGGGTCATAGTGCAAGCCACCTGGGGACAAGGAGGAGTATCTCAGACCACGACACTGGTCCCAGCCAGATTCCCCCACAGGAGAATCGCAGGAGTCTAGAAGCTGCAGGGCAGAAGACTCAGTATCACCAGGCAGCTCCAGGTTCCGGGGAGGGTGGCTTTGTGGGATTTGTGCTGAGTGACAAACAGATGTCTATGGCCAGATAAACAGGACCAAGCCAGGGAAGCTTTGGAGTCTGAGCTCACACTTCCCCTGCCTGGGCCTCAGGGTTTTCTGGGGTTCCTTCCAAGGGACTTCAGTGTTTTTATGATGCATTGCTCCAGAGGCCTGAGAGGGAATGGCTAAGGGTTCAGGGGCTGTCTTTGAAAGGAAATCTCCAATGAAGTTCAAGGCCAAGCAGGTTACATATTGGCTGTCTCAAAAGCAAAGCTAGGTATAGTGGTTCAAGCCTGTTATCTTAGCTACTTGGGGGGAAGCAGAGATTGAGGGATCATGGTTCTAGACCAGCCTGGGCAAAAAGAAGTTTGTGAGATGCCATCTAAAGCAATGGCTGGGCACAAAAGCACACACCTAACACCTCCAGCAGCATGAACAGGAGTATTACAGCCTAGGCTGCCCAAGGAATACAGAAAGACCCTACCTAGAAAATAACCATCAAGCCAAACACTGGTGGCTCACACCTGTAATCCGAGCTACTCAGGAGGCTGAGTTTTTTTATTTGTTTGTTTTTTGGGTCATGGGGCTTGAACTCGGGGCCTGGGTGCTGTCCCTCAGCTCTTCACCTCAAGGCAAGCGCTCTACCATTTGAGTCACAGCGCCACTTCTGGTTTTTCTGGTGGTTTGTTGGCGATAAGAATCTCATGGACTTTTCCTGCCTGGGCTGGCTTTGAACTGTGATCCTCAGATCTCAATCTCCTGAGTAGCTAGGATTAAAGGCAGGAGCCACCGGCTCCCAGCAACACTGAGACATAAGGAGAGATTTAAGGAGTCTGCCAGTCCAGGCAGACAAATTTGACTCTTACCTCCAATTAACCAGCAAAAAGCTGGAAAGGAAGGCCTGGCTCAAGTGGTAGAATCCCTGTCTTAGGAAGCTCAGGGCACTGAGTTCAATCCCTAGCACCACCAGAAACATGAAAATCCTCGGCCAGGAAGGGCAGACTCCAGAATAGACTGGAAGGAAAGGAACAGGAATTCTCAGGAATTCTGGAGCTCACAGATTTGGAGAGGAGGGGAGCGGTGGTCAGGTCTTTTAGGACACCCAAGATGGAAGAAGAATGTCCCCTCCTTTTGCCATGTCAGAGCTCTCCCTAGAGGGAAAGGACTCAAGGTCAGGCTAGGCAGGTGCCCAGGACTTTCAAATCTGTGAGTCAGCAGCCATCTCTGCCTGGACAGAGGTATCCACACAGTCTGCCCCACTGGGCCCAATGTGGGGGAGGGGGTGGGTAGACAGAGAGCCAGCGCTTAATAATTCATGGCTTTTTCTATTTTTAAAGTGGTCGTGGCAGTGGGTAGAGAGAACGCAGCAAATCTAGGCCCTTGTCTGTCTCAATCACTTCCTTCTCTTGGGACACAGCCACAGTCACAGTTTGGCTCTAGGGCCAAACATGTGGAAAGTGAAGTCAGGTTTGTACTTGGCTAGGGGAAAGAGGGGGACCTGATGAACGACTAGAGAGGAAAATCATCCCCCCTGGGCCACCCAGAGGCCACCAGAGAGCAGCTGGGACAGAAGAGAATTTGAGGACTGGGTGTAGGAAAGAGGAATTCAACAGGTATGTGACCCCCGCTGCAGCTGCTCTCCTAGCCATGCAGAGGTGGGGTGCTGGTGCTTCTGTGGTTGTACCCCCACTTCCTACTGTCTAGTTTCTCATTTGGCTCCCGGGCCTTGGTACAAATGTCCTTTTCTCCTCCTTCCTCAGCCCTCCAGCGCAAGCTTCACTGTGTCTGGTGCAGGGAATTGCAAATCCCCCGTTGAGGGGACACAGCTGTTGGTGTGATCTCATTTCAGTCTTCTCTGCTGGAATGTGGGGTCCTCAGAGGGCAGGCTCAGCACAGCCCCTGGCCCATGGCAGACAGATACCTTGGATTCTGGTGGGAAGTTCCAGTTGCTTTCCAGTCGGTCTAATTACTAGTTCTCCCTCCCCGACTTGTTCCTGGGCTCCAGCTACCCACATGACTAGTGCAGACTAGCAGGGACAGAAAAGATGGGAGCCTATAGGGCCCATTTCCTCACCAAGCTCAGGGACCCTACTGGAATCTCCACACTTCCCTATCCTCAGAAGCTGCTCATCGCCTTCCTGCCCCAGCTCCCTGGCTCCTTCCTCCCACATCTGGGCCGGGCACAGTGCCAAGCCTTCATCAAGAGTGCTGGAACTAAATGAGACGCCAACGGTATCAGCATCTGCCTTCCCTGGAGGCCATCTTCCCTTGAACTTAGCAACTGCCACTTCCAGGAAGTCATCGACACACTCTTGCCACCTATAGTTACAAGCAAGCCTCCTCCACAGGCCCAGGTAGAACTAGAGGTCAAGGTGGTCACTCTTCTGAATTTCCAAGATGGGATCTAGCATGCAAGTGAGGCCCAGAGGTGTTTGTGGAATGGAAAAGTTATCCAGGGTGGGAGAAGACATTGTCCTAGCCAGTATGGGGGGCATCTCACCACAGGATGGCTGAGGCTACAGTCCACAGAATAGCGCACAGCAGGGTCTAAAATACATCCTCCATCTGGCATGATTCACCCCCTCCCCCCCAAGGCTCTGATTGACCCATAGTTCTAAGCACAAGGATAGAGCCTCATCTGCCTGTGAGTCTTGGCTGCCTGGAGAAGTGGGTCAGGGCAGGGAAACAAAGGCTGCAGGATCTGGGTGGATGTTCTCTGTGGGGACCTAGAGCCTAGGTCTTCTGAGACAGAGACCAGGGTACCAAGGGCACCGAATGTGCCAGGCTTGTGTCCACAGCCTCCGGGCTTTACAGATGACAGTGGGAAGGTCCCTTCTCCCTGGACATTTGTTTTTGTCCCTTCAGAGCCCTCAGCATCCAAGAAAGTGGCCCTTTGGTGTTGGAGAGGATGGATTTGATTCCATTCCAGCAGGCTTCAGCCATGACCCTCAAGTCTTCTCCTTCCTGTCCAACAGCTCCACCCCTCCTCCCAGTGATGCCACCTCATCACCAGATTCTAACCTCTTCCAGTGGCCCTCTCCGCCCCGAGATGCGCCCTCGGAGGGACGCGGTGGTGGTGGAAGGGACGGCTCCCCTCTTTTCTCAGGCTCTGTGTTGGGACGTGGTCTGCAGTTCCCCAACTCGACCTTCCCCTAGGCAGGAAGCCATTTGGGGGAGGAGGTCCTGGGAAGGGAAGGGGGCTAGGCGATTCCTCCTCCCCTCAGGAAGACAGATTGGGGCTTTTCTGTTTGCCGGGCTTGGTGCCCGCACCCACCCCCTTCCCTGGGTACAGTCAAGCGAGTCGGGGAAACTTTCTGCTAGTCTCAGCAGCGCTCGGAAATCCTGGCAGGAACAGGTGCGGCTGGATCTCCAGAGATGACTTCCCTTCACCTAGATTACATGCTGTCACCCGAACGGGCCCTGAGCCCCCATCGCCACCCCCCCCCCCCCATAGGCTTTCCAGCCAGCACCCAAGCCCCCCGCCCCCCAACAAAACCAGGGGCACCCGAGCTGTGGCCGCCTCTGGGTTGAGCTGGCGGGTGGAGAAATGGGAAGAATACCCAGGCACTTCTGTAGGTCTCCTTCCGCCCCGTCCAGGATTTACTGGACAAGGATCTACTACTGTCCACAGCGGCCCCCCCCCCTCCCATCCTCCCGACTCAGCGCTGCCCGGGTTCAAGCCCAGCCCAGCCCGGGTGACGGTCACCCCGCCTCCCCCAACAATGGAGTAGCGGGCCCGGGGTCGCAGGGGCACCCGCGTCCTCCCCGCCCTGCCTGCGCCACGCGCTCACCCTGCTCCAGATCCTGCTGGTCGTACCAGGGCTCCTCTTCCTCGGCCGGGAAGTCCTCCATGCCCGCGGCTCTCCGCATGGCCCCGCGCGGGGCGCTGGCGGGGGGCGGGCGCTGCGGCGGCGGCGGCGGGGCGGGCGGCGCCGCTGCCGCTCAGGGCCGGGGCGCGGGGGCCGGGACAATGCGGCGGCGGCGGCCGAGGCGGCGGAGGCGGGCCCGGCCTCCCGCGTCGCCCCTGCCCGCGCCGCGCACCCTCGCCATGGGCCGCCTGCCCGGTGCCCGCGGGCGCGCGCGGGCGCGCGGAGGGGAGTCCGGAGCCTCGCTCGCCCCGGGGATGGCGGGGGGAAGAGTCCCGCAGAGTCGGGGGGTAACCGCGGCACAAAGGATTGGAGGGGTGGGGACCAAGAGCGGGACGGTGGGAGAGAAGGTTCAGGCGCGCCCGATGGTTCTGGAGCTTAGAAGGGCGCGGGCATCGCGGCGGGCCCCCGGTGCTCAGCTCCGGCCCGCGCGCTCCCCGGCCCGGCCCGCGACGCCCCGAGCCGCCGCCGACGCCGCATCTCGGCTGGGCCGGCCCTGGGCCCGCAGCTTCCCCAAGCCCAACAGCTCCGCGGGGTGGGGTCAGCCGCCGCCAGCCAATCAGGACGCGTATGCAAAGCGGGAGGCGGGGCCGGGAGGGGGACCTTCCTGGGGTCCTGCTGTGGGAGTTGCTGGGTCAGCGGCCCCCCTCGCGCCCTCGGCCCCCCCCCCCCCCCCCCCGCGCCCCGCTTCTTTGGGTCCATCTGCAGTTATTTGTCTACGTGTTGTCCCTCCTTCTGGATGACAGCAAGAAAGGATCGGTCTCTTGTTCACAGCGGGAACTCCCCTCCAAAAGAAAACCAACCCAAGCTGGCCCACCGACACCTCCCATGAACATTCTTTGAACGGTGTTAACTTATAATCTTCTAAGGTTTAAAAGCCTCTGGCTGGAAAAACCGAAGCAGGCCGGGTGTAGTGAAGGGTTGAGGGTGTGTTACTTGCGTTCTGGGCCTTTCTCTTTTAAGTTTTTGTTTCCTTTTTCCTGGGGTATCCCTATCCAACTGTACCTGTTTAAACCACCCATTTCACCGACCCAAGTATTCCTTCCTTACAGGAATTTTCAGACTCAAGCATTCATGTAAGTAATTTTTGCTGGCTCCCACCCACCCGCTAGACCTCTGAATATAGGTTGTAATATAGCCAACAAAGGGTGTATATCCAAAGTACAGAAAGAAAGAAAGAGAAAAACCTGCAAATCCATCAGAGAAAGGCTAAAACTTAGAAGAAAAGTATATAAAAGACTTGACCAGAGCTGGGCCAGGTGGGTCACTCCTGTAATTGCAGCTTCTGAAGAGCTAGAAGTAAGATAGTGAGTTACTGGTCAGACTCTATCTCAAAAACAAAAAATATAAGAAGAAAATGGGTGTGGCTCTTAGTGGTAAAGTGTCTGCCTAGCCTGTAAGATAAATGGCCCAACAAACATATAAGGTTCTTAACTTCTTTAGTCATCAGGGAAATGCAAATTAAATCCATAATAAAAAACCATTACTGATATAATTTGAGTCTTTAATGACCTCATCCCCTATCCCCAACTCCCATATGTTAGAGGCTTGATTTCAAGGCTAGTGTTATGCAGGCTGGAGCTGTGGCTCAAGTGGAAGAGTACCAGCAGAAAACAAGAAAGCTCAGCTGAGAGTGTGAGGCCCTGAGTTCAAGTCCCAGCACTAGCACAAAAAGAAAAAAAAGGAAAGAAAAAAGAAAATAAAAAGGTGGTCACTTATACAACCACTTTGGAAAGCAGTCTGGCGGGTCCTTAGAAAGCTAAAGATTGACCTACCTTACGACCCAGTCATACCACTTCTAGGCATCTACCCTGAACAACAGGAACCAATATACAAGGACACGTGCACCTCCATGTTTATTGCAGCACTGTTCGCAATAGCTAGGATATGGAAACAACCTAGATGCCCCACCACAGATGAATGGATCCAAAAATTGTGGTATCTATACACAATGGAATATTATGCAGCCATTAGAAATGACAAAATAATGGCATTTGCAGGGAAATGGATGGAGCTGGAAGGAATCATGTTGAGCGAGGTAAGCCTAGAACGAAGAGACAAATGGTACATGGTCTCCCTGATAAGTAGATGCTAAATCCAAAATGTTAGGTGATATGACAAAACTAACAGGACTTAAGAAACAAAGAACTCCCGCTCATCTGGTTGAACCACTACTAAATATCCCCATGCTGCTGATCACAAATATGGTATATAACATGTGAACACTGTTATATATTACAGACTGTGGTAGACAATTTGCTCCAGGGAAGTTAGAATGAACTTGTGACTTTGAAATTATGTAATCACTCAATCACAATCAAAAAAAAAAAAAAAGAACCTCGGGGAAGGGAGGGAGGGAGGGGATGGTAGGGGGAAAACAATGGAGGGGGTAACAATGTTCAAGAGGAAGTGTACTCATTACCTCACTCATGTAACTGTAACCCTCTGTATAGTATCTTTACAATTAAAAAAAAAAAAAAAGATGGTGCTGTTGTTGGGCGGTGGGGTGGTAGAGCCTTTAGAGGTCTGGGCCTTCTGAATGGTCTTTGTAAGTTGGTTTGTTAGTGTAATAGTTAATTTTAACTAACCCAATTGGATTGAGAAATGTCCAGATTAATAAAAGCATCCTCTGGAGGTTGTTTATGATGGGTCAAGTAGAACATGGGGGCTCTGACTTAATGGATTAATCCCTTGATGGGTTCATAATGGAATGATGCTATGGGGGGGCGGGATTAAAAGACAGGAAGTAGGACCTAGCTGAAGGAAGTAGGTCATCAAGGGTGTGTCCTTGGGGGTTATATCTTGTCCTTGCTCCTTCTCGTCCCCAGTCTCTGCTACCTGTCCACCAAGAAGAGAAGAATGGAAGAATGTCCTCACTACATGTTCCAGCTGGTGTGTTACATTCTCCCCAAGTACACAAGGCAAAGTAAGCCTGGACCAAATGCTCTGAAAACGTAAGCCCAAACAAATCTATCTTCGTCAGAACTGTAAGAAGTAACTAACACACTTTTCCATCCCTGTGACAAAATACCTGAGATAAATCAACTTAGGAGAAAAGGTTTATTCTCAAGGTTTCAGTCCATGGTTGTTTAGTTCCCTTGCTTTTGGACTTGTAGCAAGGTAGTATGTCATAGTGGGAGTATATGGCAGAGGACATTCATTACCTAATGGCAGCTAGGAAGCAAAGAGAGAGCCAGGAAAGAACTAAGGACTCAATATCCCCTTTAAAGGCAAGGGCCAATGATCTAACTTCCTTCCCACAGGCCCCACCCCCAATGACCTAACTTCCTTTCCACAGGTCCTTCATCTGTAAAGTTTTACCACTTTCCAGTAGTGCTACCTAATAGGCTGGTGACCAAGCCTTTAGCATAGGGTTTTAGTTTGTTCATTTATTTCTGTGACCATCAAGTACTTTGTATGATATCATGCTCCTGGTATAAATTAATGAAGGTTGGTTGCTATTTATTTATTTATTTTTGTTGGTCGTAGGGCTTGATAGCATAAGGTTTTAGAGGACACTTCCAAACCATAGCAGTTCATTATCTAAGGTATTTGTTATAGTGACAGGAAACTGAGACACTCAGCTTACCAAATGAGTGGCTAAACTTTAATTTTAGGACAAGACTATTAACAAGAATACTGAGCAAGGGCTGGGAAGGTGGCTCAGTGGTAGAGCACTTGCCTTGAATGCATGAGGCCCTGGGTTCGATTCCTCAGCACCACATAAGCAAAAAGAAGTAGAGCACTAGCCTTGAGCTGAAGAGCTGAGGGACAGCACCCAGGCCCAGAGTTCAGGCCCCATGACCGGAACCAAAAAAAAAAAAAAAAAATACTGAGCAACTGGAATTCCCTCACATTGTTGGTTTGTAGTCTGTTAGAAGTTGGGATTCCCAGGCAACTGGTCCTGGGATGAAGAGAGTTGATTAGGGAGTGCAGTGCACTGCAGAGGAAGCTGCAGGGTTGGGCAGAGGGAGGGCTTGAGATGTCACCTCAAAAAAAAACCCTCTTAGCCGGGCGCTGGTGGCTCACGCCTGTAATCCTAGCTACTCAGGAGGCTGAGATCTGAGGATCGCGGTTCAAAGCCAGCCCAGGCAAGAAAGACCGTGAGACTCCTATCTCCAATAAACCACCAGAAAACCGGAAGTGGCGCTGTAGCTCAAGTGGTAGAGCGCTCGCCTTGAGCTGAAGAGCTGAGGGACAGCGCCCAGGCCCAGAGTTCAAGCCCCACAACCGACAAAAAAAAAAAAACCCTCTTAGCTAGACGCAAGTGGCTCACCACTGTAATCCTAGCTACTCAGGAGGCTGAGATCTAAGGATCACGGTTCAAAGCCAGCCCAGGCAGGAAAGTCCATGAGACTCTTATCTCCAATGAATCACCAGAAAACCGGCAGTGGCACTGTGGCTCAAGTGGTAGAGCACTAGCCTTGAACTGAAGAGCTGAGGATCAGCACCCAGGCCCAGAGTTCAAGCCCAATGACCACAAAAAAAAAAAAAAAAAGTCATCTCCAAGAGCTCTGAATCTGGGGTTACCCTTCCAAGCTATTCCAAGTGGCAATGCAAAGAGGACCTTTATATCTTCAGCACTCATCAACTAGGCATTGAATAGATTAAAGGTATTTCTGGGAAGTGAGGTGACCTTGGCTCTCTTCTGCTGAAGCAAGTTCTCAGCTAGCAGTGGATGCTCACTGAGCAGGATAGGTCCTCAATGATTCTGTGTAGTTTCCAAGAACTCTTGGAAACCAGAAATTCTAGTCCCATATATGTGCAAGAGAAATGAAAACAAGGTATGTTAACAAAAAGACACAAGAATGTTCCTAGCAGCACATGTCATAATATCTTACACTGGAAATCTCCAAACGCTCATCAACAGTCGATGAAAAAGCCAGGCACCTGTGGCTCACACCTGTAATCTAGCTTCCCAGGAGGCTGAGATCTGAGGACTGCAGTTTGAAGCTAGCCCAGATAGGAAAGTCCATAAGACTCTTAATTCCAATTAGCCAGCATCAAGCTGGAAGTGGAGTTGTGGATTAAGTGGTAAAGCAACAGCCTTGAGAGAAAAAGCTAAGGAACAGTGTGCAAGTCCTGAGTCAAATCGCAGCACGCGTATGTGCACACACGTGTGCACACACACAAGCACATACACACAGTGTTTCATATAATGAAATATTATATGGTAAATATTAAGATGGCAGATACTAACAGCAAATATTTACATTCATTTCCTAGCTCTTTAAAGCAAATGGTCCCACATATACTGCCTTGAAACAGCACACGTTTATTATCTTGCAGTTTTATAGGGGTCTGACATGAATATTGCTGGTTCAAGTCAAGATATTGGCAGAACTGTGTTTTTCCTTAGCTCATGGCTCCTTTTTCTGTCTTAAAAGCCAGCAATGAGAGCTGGGAATGTGGCTTAGTGGTAGAGTGCTTGCCTGGCATGCATGAAGCTCTGGGTTCCATTCCTCAGTATCATATACACAGAAAAGGCCAGAAGTAACACTGTGTTTCAAGTGGTAGAGTGCTAACCTTGAACAAAAGAAGCTCAGGGACAGTGCCCAGGCTGAGTTCAAACCCCGGGATTGACAAAAAAAATTCAGCAACGAATCCTTCTTACATGGTATGGCTCTGCCTTTTGCTACCACCTATTTTATAATGATGTTTGTCCCACCTGAATAACACACAGTGATTTTCCTCTCTCAATGTTCTTAAATTAACACATGTGCAAAATCCCTTATGCAGTCCAAACTCCCATATTGAGAGGTTTTGGGGGATTAGATGCTGAGACATTTGGGGGTATGGTTAGGTCACAATACCGTGTCCTCATGTGTATGAAGTTCAAATCTGATCAATGTAATTAGGTTTGTCTGTGGGGAGACATGAGAAATCCCAAAGGTCCAAGGCTCTTTTTTTTTTTTTAAATTGATTTATTTTTATGAGGGTACTGGGGCTTTGTATCTTCTTTTTTTTTTAATTTTATTTTATTTTATTTGAGAACATACTGTACAGAGGGGTTACAATTACATGGGCAGGATAATGCATACATTTCTTACCAAGCATTGCAGCCTCCTCCTTTGTTTACCCTTCACCTCCCTTCCCAGCCTCCCCCCTCCCCCCCCCAATCATACCCCCCCCCCCCGCCACACTGACATTGTAAAGCTGGTTTTGACATGACATTTTGTACTTCTCATTGTTGCAACAGGTCCACCTGAATCCTTAAACGACTTGTTTGTCCCCATCTCCTCCACATGTTATACTGACATCAAATATAGTGAAAGCGGGGATTACACTGTGGGGGAGGGACATACAAAGCAACAAAGAAATAATCTTATAAATGCGTTAGAAACACATGCATGAAAGAAACGAAAACATTAAAATACATATTTAAGGGTTCGTTTTCCTAACATCACATTATCTGACCTTTTCCGCTTGACTCATACCTATACTAGATATTGCAAATAAGGGAAACCATGGGACCTATGTTTCTTTGGGCCTGGCTTACTTCACTTAATATAATTTTTTCCAAGCCTTTCCATTTCCTAACAAATGGGGAAATGTCATTATTTCTGATGGAGGCATAGAATTCCATTGTGTATATATACCACATTTTCTTGATCCATTCATCTACTGAGGGGCATCTGGGTTGGTTCCATATCTTAGCTATGGTAAATAAGGTACTGGGGCTTTGAACTCAGGCCCTCATACTCTTGTTTGCTCATAGCTGGTGCTCTACCACATGAGCCATGCCTCTAGCTCTTGTTTTTTTTTTTAATTAGGTATTTTATTGTGGTAAATATACATAGTGTAAAATATGCCATCTTAACATTTTTTCCTTTATGTAGCTCGGGGATTGAACCCAAGGCCCTCAGAAGGCATGCTGGACAAGCACTCTACCACTGAGCCATATCCCTTTTTATTCTGAGTCAGTGTCTAAGTTACCCAGGCTGACTTCAAACTTGTGATCCTCTTGCCTCTGCTTCCTTAGTAGCTGGGGTTACAGCTTTATATCACCATGTCCAGCTTAACAAGTTTTAAGTGTACAGCAAAATGGTCTTAAATAAAATTATAATGTTGCATAGCATCTGTTTCCTGAATTCTTTTTGCCTTTCTTTCTTTCTTTCTTTCTTGCCAGTCCTGGGGCTTAAACTCAGGGTCTTGGCACTGTCCCTGAGATTCTTTTCCTCAAGGCTAATGCTCTACCACTTGAGCCACAGCGCCACTTCCAGCTTTTCCTGTGTATGTGGTATTGAGGAATTGAACCCAGGGCTTCATGCATGATAAGCAAGCACTCTACCACTAAGCCACCTTCCCAGTCCTGTTTCCTGAATTCTTTACATATTATAAAATTAAAACTCTGCCTACTAAGCATTCCTTCCCTAGCCAAGCACTAGTAGCTCACACCTGTAATCCTAAATACTCAGGAGGCTAAGATCTGAGAATCAAGGTTGGAAGCCAGCCTGGACACAACTTAGATTCCACGCTTCCCCCACTCCCAACCTGGATTGAAAGTTGTCCAGCTCCTGGCTCACCTCTCAGACTTTTTATCCTTGTCCACATTGGCCAACCCCTCTCCCTGTCTAACCTAAGTATTCTCCTTTCTGGAAACCATTCTCACTCCTGCTCCAGTCATGCGTAGATGCAGGTCTGTCACACACCAAGCAGAAGGGACTGGAGATGAAAACAGGCTGGAGGAGGAAGGTTAGAGTATCCATGTTCATTCATCCAAGGTGGATGGCCCAGATGGGGGTGGGGCTGAAGCTGGGCAACCAACCAACCTTGGCCAAGATGGTGGAACCCTTGGTCTTTCTCTGGTCCTTCCTCTGCAGGGCACTGAGTACAAGTGACTCTAGAGCTGGGGACTTGCTGGCAGATGGCGTGCTTTCTTTCTGTGTGCCAGCCCTGTGCTGGGTCTGCTGTTTGATCTGGACTAAGCATGTTCTAAACTAGCACCTGACAAGCTGGGCATGGTGGCGCTAACCTGAATGGCTCTTGCCTGTCTCCTGGAGGTGGATCAGGAGGATCATCAAAGCCAGCCTGGGTAGCGTTAGCAGGCTCTCTATTAAAAGAAACTAAAAAGCTTTCATGCCAGTCATCCTAGCTACTCAGGAGGCAGGGATCTGAGGATTGAGGTTCAAAGCCAGCCCAGGCAGGAAAGGTGTGAGACTCTTAGCTCCCATGAACCAGAAAACCGGAAGTGGCACTGTGGCTCAAGAAGTGATAGAGTGCTGGCCTTGAGCTGAAGAGCTGAGGGGCAGTGCCCAGGCCCAGAGTTCAAGCCCCACGACCGACAAAAGAAAAAAAAAAAACAAAGAAACTAAAAAGTAAAGAATGGGGTGGAGGCATGGCTCAAGCCCTTTCCTAGCTTGTATGAAGAAGGAACTGAGTATATCCCAAGGCCCAAACAAACAAAACCTACTCCATGAAGAACATCAGCTCTGCCTTCCCAGATGCACAGGGCCGGGCTTCCCTGAGCCACCAGCCAGGAAGCCCTGTCATGGGGTCCATTTAGCAGGGTGGGGAGCTCAGTGCCCAGGGGTGGCACAGGGGACCTCGCTACCTGACCTGGGGAACCCTTGGAGCCCTGGTACTTTATCAGTTCTTGTCCAGGGAACCCAAACCCCAGTGCCTTGGGATGCGGGGGACTCCATCCCTCCCGGAGCCGGAGACGTTGACGGTTGACAGGCGCCCACGCCAGGCGCGCAGGGGCCGCTGACATCCTGCTCCCCATACCCAGGCGGGCATCGGGACTCCAGCCGGGGACACCGCTGCTCAGCCGAGTTGCGGCTGCCCCGCCCTTAGTCTCCATCCTCCACCTCCGCACCCAGCCCCGCTTAGCTGGCCGGAAATGACGGGAGCGCGGGCAGCGCTGACGCGGAGATGGGAGCGAGTGAGCCTGCGGCGCCCGGCCCCTTCCCTACGGCAGACCCGCCGCAGGGCGCAGCTGGGGTTAAGGACACCAGGAATCCTTCCCCAGGTCCTCCCTGCCAGGCCTGCCTCGCGGGGTGCACACCCCTCCTCTGCTCCCCCTCCCCTCCCCTCCTCCCTAGACTGGTCATTCTTGCTCCATCCGTCCCTTCCACCAGTGTGAGGTCAGCGCCTGGTGGGGCGAGGCGCTTCATATAACTGAATGACTGAGGTCAGCGGGTGTCCCTCCCCCTCGTCCCCGAGTCTGTTGGTCTGTCTGTCTGTCCCAGACCATTTGTCTGCTGGGAAAGGGAAAGGGGAATGAGGGAAGATTCTCGCAGTCCTTGTGGTCAGGAAGTGCTTCCATGGGTCTACCTCGAGTCCTCCAGGTCTTGCTATCAGTGGAGTGACCCTTAGGATGCTGACCGGGACAATGCAGGTCCTCAGCACCCCCTCAGGGGGTGGCTGGGAGGCTTGCATGTCTGGGCCATGCACTCTTCCACGTGGGCTATTAGAGTCTTGTTATTGTTACAGGAACACCATTGTGTACTGCGTATCATTTGAGCTGGGGATCAAGTCCTTGCCCATCACAAATACCCCACCTCCACTCCCAACCCCTCCCCACTAACCTTGGGCAGGACTCCTGAAGCCCATCCCAGAACCTTCTTACCTTCCTGGCTGGGAGGCAGAAGGCCAGGCCTTGGGCTTGTAGAGGAGAGGGCTGCGTAGAAACCCCAGAGCACAGCGGTCCATGGCTGCTTAGGATTCTTCTGAGTCTCACTCACATCATTGGATGTTATGCCCATCAGTGCCTGTGGCTCATCAACCTCCAAGTGGTCGAGAACTCCTTGAAGACAGTGACCCATGCCACAGGATAATGTGCATTATGATGCCCAGTGGATAAACAAAGAGGATGGTCGATCCTCGCTACTTAGGAGGCTGAGACCTGAGGATCAAGGTTTAAAGCCAGCCCCAAACAGGAAAAGTCCTTGAGACCTATCTCCAATTAACCACCCAAAAGCAGGAAGTGGTAGAGTGGTAGGGTGTTAGACTTGTAAGTTGACAATGCCCAGGTCCTGAATTTAAGCCCCATTTCTTGCACAAAGAGGTTTTGTGTGTGTGTGCGTATTTATTTTTTGTTTCTATTATTTGTCAGTCTTGGGGCTTGAACTCAGGGCCTGGATAATGTCCCTGAGCTTTTTAACTTAAGGCTAACGCTCTATCACTTTGAGCCAACAGCGCCACTTCCAGTTTTCTGGTAGTTCATTGGAGATAAGAGTCTCAGGAACTTTCCTGCCGAGGCTGGCTTTGAACTGTGATCCTCAGATCTCAGCCTCCTGAGTAGCTAGGATTACAGGTGTGAGCCACCAGCGCTGGGTGTCCCCCGCCCCCAAAACTAATGACAGAACCAAATTTGCTGGCCTCCTTTTTCATTCTTCTCCTGGGTGACCCACTAACACCACATCTCACCGCATCTTATCATTTTGTGCTGAGCAAGATCAACCTGCCCACTTACCACAGTCCTAAAATGAATCTTTTAGTTCTTTAGATGGGGCAGTTGGCTGAACTATATCATTCCTGTGATTTCAAGTGGACCATCGAAGTAGCTACAACCACCCAGACCAGAAATCTGGGCTTCTCTTCACTAATTTGCCCAATAAACTCTTGCTGTGTGCTAAGAGGCAGACTCAGTCCCTGCTGTGATCACACCAAGCTTGAATTTCAGTAAGAGACAAACCCAAACACATAAAAAGGCGACAATGGCTGGGAAGGTGGCTCAGTGGTAGAGTGCTTGCCTTGAATGCATGAAGCCCTGGGTTCGATTCCTCAGTACCACATAAGTAGAAAAAGCCAGAAGTGGTGCTATGGCTCAAGTGGTAGAGTGCTAGCCTTGAGCTGAAGTGCTCAGGGACAGCATCCAGGACCAGAATTCAGGCCCCATGACTGGCAAAAAAAAAAAAAAGGCAACAATATTGAAAATGGAGCCGGGCACTGGTGGCACACACCAGTAATCCTAGCTACTCAAGAGGCTGAGATCTGAGGATCATGGTTTCAAACCAGCACAGGAGAAAAATCCATAAGACTCTTATTCCCAGTTAACCAGCAAAAAAGTCAGAAATAGGGGTGTGGCTCAAGGAGCTATGTGAGAACAAAAAGCCCTGAGTTAAAGCCTTGGAATTAGTGCACGTGGGTGTGTGAAATGGTGGTGGTAAAAATGTTAAGAAACACTGAAGATTGCAACAATAGCTAGGGGTGGGGGAGGGGGGAGAATCTCTCAGGGAAAGCTAAGACCCCAAAGGATGAGAAAGGGACCACCATATGAAGAGTGTGAAGAGGATCCCGGTAATGGAGACAACCTGCAGGCAGGCCCAGGCAAACTCTGCTGAGAGGACTGGAGTACACAAAGGAAGAATGTGGGGACATGCCAGGAGCTGAGGACAGGGCCAGTGTCAGACCAGCAGGACCCTGGAGGTGGTGGGGGAGACCCACCAACATGGTTCCCAGCCAAGTGTTTCCAGCTGGTATGGGAGGGGGCGGGGTAGTCAGGTGCATTTTTAAGTGACCCCAGCTGTTCTGCAGCGAACGGAGGAGGGGAAGGTGATGGGTCAGAGGAGAGGGAAGGAAGTAGGAAGGTACAAGATATCACCACACCAACACCTGCTGACTGGGGTAACGGAGGGGTGAGGAGAGGTAGGGAAGGTGACACTGGCTTGAACCCCTGGAAGCTACTGTTCACTGAGAAATAACACTGGGAAGACTTGGAGACAAGGGCCAAGTTTAGAGAAAGGTGTACGGAGCACAGACAATGTGCACAGACTATCTATCAATCGATCGATCGATCTGGTCTTTAAGACAGGCCCAGGCCGGCTTCAACCTTGCAATCCCCATCTCCGAGTGCAGGTATTACAGGTGTGAACAACCACACTTTGCAACATGATAGTTTTAAATGTGCCCTCACCTTCTTGGCCTTCCTCCGTGGAGAGGTGGGCTCTAAATCCCTTTCCCTTGAGTCTGGTGGCTTGCAACTCTTTGGGCCAGTAGAGTCTGATGGTTAGTAAGTTTGTATGTTACTTCTGGGCTAGGTACGACAGGGCCTTGCTCTCCTTCCCTGTTGTTCTGTGGGAACACTCTCTTGCTTCTTTGTGTTGGAGCTTTGTGCTGGTGCTGGGGTTCCTACTGACCTTTTCACTCCTGGCTAAGCACACTACCACTTGAGCCACAGTTCCTCTTCTCGCTTTTTGCTGGTTAATTGGAGACAAGAGTCACATGGACGTTTCTTCTTGAGCTGGTTTTGAACCCTCATCCTCAGATCTCAACCTCTTGAGTAGCTAGGATTCCAGGTGTGAACTCCCAAGGGAGCATCTTTCTCAGCTCTCCCCCCCCCCCCCGCCCCGTCTTTACTGTAGGGGCCTGTCAGTCACATGAGGTCATTTTGTCTTTCAGACTCACCTGAGCACAGCCTTTGGGAATCTCTCAGTCTGGGCACTATATACGGGAGTGAAGAAGCTTCTAGATGGTTTTGGCCTCCAACTGTTGTGAGTTAAGCCTGTCCTATCCATTCTAGTGTTCTCAGCTGGGGACCCAGAGATCATGGAGCCAGAGATGAGTAGTCTCCACTGGGGCCTGTCTGAATAGCCCACAGACTTTAGAACCGAAAAAAATGATTATGCTATCACCCTGTGTACGGGGAAGGTTGTTACATAGCAATGGTCCCTAGAACACATAGCCCAGCAAGTTTCAGGAGCTTTCCTGGAACTTGCATTCCTCCTCTCCATCCCACCTGAGGTCACCTAGGTTCCGTCATTCTCAACTTTCACTTTCCAGATCATTTTCTTTTCGTTTGTTTGTTTTGTTGGTCCGTCATGGGGCTTGAACTCTGGGCCTGGGCGCTGTCCTTGAGCTCTTCAGCTACCACTTGAGCCACAGTACCACTTCCGGTTTCTGGTCGTTTAGTGGAGATTAGAGTCTCACAGACATTCCCGCTTGGGCTGGCTTTGAACTTCAATCCTCAGATCTCAGCCTCCTAAGTAGCTAGGATTATAGGCGTGAGCCACTGGCACCTGGCTCCAGCTCATTTTCAGCGCTCAGGTCACTTTGTCTCTGGTCTCAGCCAGGATGTCATTGGATGACATCATTCTTCTGCTTCAAAGGCTTTTTTTTTTATTGTTCAAAGGATAAGATTAACGCTTCTTCTGTGAGTAGTCCTTTATGATCCTTCCTGGCCCCAACCAGGTGTTTCTGCTTCCTGGATGCTCCAGCTCTTTGTACTTCTAGGTTTTCCTTCATTTTTTCTCTCTCTAATAACTAGGTGCTAGAAAATGTCCTGCTGTCCATCAGACCTCTTTCCCTCTCCTCTCCTCTCCTCTCCTCCCCTCCCCTCTCCTCTCCTCTCCTCCCCTCCCCTCCCCTCTCCTCTCCTCTTCTCTCTCCCCCTCTCCTCTCCTCCCCTCTCCTCTCCTCCCCTCCCCTCCCTTCCCCTTCCCTCCTCTCTGTTCTACACCCTGCAGGCTGAGCTTTTGTGGACAACAACATCACCCTCTCTTGCTTACCTACTTTCTGTGGGTCCACATTTGCTAATGAGCAGGAAATTGGAGACAGAGGAGGGATCTGGTCCACACAGCTGCCTCTCTTCCAGACTCTGGGAGATCACAGCTCCTGCTGGCTTTGCCCTATGGCAGGCTCTTTTTCTCTGGGTTCTGGAAACCATTCATGCCTATGGATGGCCAAGGCAGCATTTTGTTTCTAGCTCCTGAGTACCTCATGGGAAACGGCCCTCAAATGACACTTTGATTACTCTTCTTGAATGTTCCATTTTTTTCCATCTGGGACCCTGTCTGATGTACTTCAAGTCTGAGCCTAGCCTTTCCTACTCTGTCCAGTCTTTCTTGTGCTGTGTCCACCAGGGCCCTTGGGAAGATGTCCATTGTCAACCCCATGGCTAGCTCTCTACCTGAACTGTGGCTCCGTGTGTCCACGGAGGAACTTGCCTTTGTAGCTTAGACCCTCGCATCTTGAGAGGGAGCTGACACTTCGGAGATACCTAGTAGAAGTTTGATTGATGGTTAAATTCAGAGAAAAGGTTCTGGAGAGGACCATAAGAGATGATAATCAGTGTGTGTGTGTGTGTGTGTGTGTGCGCGCGTGTGCGCGCGCGCGCGAGTGCCAGTACTAGGGCTTGAATTCAAGGCTTGGGCACTGTCACTTAGCTTTTTTGCTCAAGTCTGGCACTGGCTTTGTGCTGGTTATTTGGAGATAAGGGTCTCCAGGACTTCCCTTCTCAGATGG
Source organism: Dipodomys spectabilis (assembly GCF_019054845.1). Lineage (NCBI taxonomy): Eukaryota > Metazoa > Chordata > Mammalia > Rodentia > Heteromyidae > Dipodomys > Dipodomys spectabilis. Next base: position 4,153,337 of record NW_024871006.1, on the reverse strand, counting down.
CTTTGAACTTGGATCCTCAGATCTCAGCCTCTTGAGTAGCTGGGATTACAGGTATGAGCCACAGGCATTGGTGCTAGTCTGGAACTCACCTTCCAAGTGCTGAGATTACAGGCACGTACCACCACACCCAGCTTGGACTAGAAAAAATCCAAATAAAGGAACTATTCACTCATTATCTGTGTGATTAGAAAGCCTGTGGGGCCTGCCAAGGATTTTGTCAAGAGCAGGGAGAGCAAACCTCTGGAAGATAGAGTCGTCCTTTGATTGTGCTTTGTTGAGTCTGCTTGTTCTGTGAAATGGTGACATTCCTTCCCTTCCTCCACACCTGCGCTACCCTCCCTTTTGTACCCTGCTGAGGCTGAGGCCATCTTGATGGCATGTAGTTCATGTTTCTGCTGCACGATTTCTATTTAAGCTAAGTTTTTCCTCCTTTTGAAGCAACCAGGATTTCCAGAAGGTTCCAGACATATAAGATTTTCTTTAAAAAAATTTTTTTTGGAGGGGTGCTGGTCCTGGGGCTTGAATTTAGGGCCTGGTTGCTGTCCCTAAGTTTTTTGTTTTTTTTCTCAAGGCTAGTGCTCTGCTTCTTGAGCCACAGCTCTACTTCCAGCCTTTTGGTGGTTAATTGGAAATAAGAATCTCATGGGGGGCTGGGAAGGTGACTCAGTGGTAGAGCGCTTGCCTTGCAGGCCTGAGACCCTGGGTTCGATTCCCCAGCACCACATAAGCAAAAAGAAAAAAAAAATCCGGAAGTGGCGCTGTGGCTCAAGTGGTAGAGCGCTAGCCTTGAGCTGAAGAGCTGAGGGACAGCGTCCAGGCCCAGAGTTCAGGCCCCACGTCTGGACCCAAAAAAAAAAAAAAGAATCTCATGGGTTTTCCTGCCCATACTGGCTTTGAGACAAGATCTTCAGATCTCAGCCTGTTGAGTTGCTAGGATTATAGTCATGAGCCACCCTGCCAGCTCAGACATATAAAATAATGTAGGGAAAGCAAATATCTTTTGGAGCTGAACTTGATCTGCTTCTTTGAATCTTTCTTACTAGTTGTGTGGCTTTGGGCAAATGACATAACTACTTTCTGCCCCAGTTTCTCTAAGTGTGAAACAAAGACAATAGTGCCTACCGCAGATGTGGTATTAGAGATGTAATTGTCGTCGTCTTCTTCTTCATTTGTGTCTATCAAAGCTTACTCCAAGGCATCACAGCTAATTCTTTCCTTGCTCCACACCAGCAGCTTCCTATGACATATGCTCCTCCTCGAAACATTGTTAGTAAATAGCCATCTCTCAAATACTTGTAGAAATGGGTAGACTTGAAAGGATTCTCAGGGAGGACAGGTGACCAGAGTGAGGGCCTAGACTTGGGGACCTCTCACTGCCCTCAGGCCGTGGAACTGCTTTCCTGGAGTCAGGGACTCCCTTCCATAGAACCAACGGCTGAGATTGCAGCTGAGGTTGGGAGACCTTGGGGGCTGTCTGGACACGAAGGGTTGACAGATCAGAAAAGAGGATCCACGGCACAAATGCTTAGGGAGTGGAACAAAGAATGGGAAAATGGATTGATGGTAAAGGAGGAAACTCAGTCGAGTGGAGATTACTGGGCAAAAAGCTGTGGGCTTGTGCGTAAGACCAGGGAGAAGGATGCAGGTAAGGGCGTAGAATGTTGGGGTTTCGGGTCTGAGAGATTAGGAGACAGTGGGGAGAGATGGAGTGGGATCAGAACTACATTCTAGGCCTGAATTCCACACTCCAGGCGGCCCGAGCAGCAGGTGCATGGGGGCGTGGCCGAGTGGGCGTGGCTACACGAGGGCGTGGCGACAGGACGGGGCCCTAGGGAGGCGTGCGAAGTGGGCGTGGTGAGCAGGGGGCGGAGCTGACGCTGAGCGGCGGGCGGGGTTCGGCTCCGCTCCTGCGAGAGCAGCTGGGGCCGAGGAGCCGGAGCGGGAGCCGGATCCCGGAGCCCGGGCTAGACTGGGAGCCGGAGCTGGGCCGCAGCTGGAGGAGGGGGCTCCAGCGACATGGGGTCCGCAGACTCCAAGCTGAACTTCCGGAAGGCAGTGATCCAGCTCACCACCAAGACGCAGGTTCGCCCTCTCTCCCCCCCCCCCCCCACTCCCCATCCACCTGCCGGGCTGGGGGCTGGGCAGGGCCCGGTGAGGTGCGGGGCTGCGAACTTGCCTTGGCCAGAAGATGGGGCGATGGTTCGGTCTGGGGCAGGGGGGGGTGACACGGAGGTGGGCGCGGAAGCGGGACCCCCTCCTTCTGTGCCTCGGGCTCCATCCCCCCGCCCTGGCCGCCCACCCCCTCCCTCCAGCATCTCCACCCCCACCTTAGGCTGACGTGTGCCTTCTCCCCGAGCCGGCGACCCTGCCGTCCGCCCCCTGTCCCGCCCCCCTGCACCCTCCCCCTCCTCCTCCTCCTCCTCCCCCTCCTCCCCCTCCTCCCCCTCCTCCTCCTCCTCCTCCCCCTCCTCCCCCTCCTCCCCCTCCCCCCTCCCCTTCCTCCTCCCCCCCCCCCCCCGCCCCTCCGTGCCCACGGGTCCCGGACGCACAGCCCCGGCTGACTCAATGCAAACAAAGCCGGGCGGGCGCCCGCTCGGGTCCGGGAAGCAGCTGGTGCGCGGCGGCCGCGGCTCCGCTGGGCCCCGCCGGCCGCTCGTGGGGCAGCGAAGGCCCAGGTCCGCCCGGGAGCCCGCAAAGCGCGGCGGGCACAGCGGCAGCCCGGCGGGGGGCGGGGGGGGCTCCAGGCCTACAGACCCGGGTTCCGGCTGGGAGGGATCCCTCCAGGCCTGGGAAGGGGGTGACGGGGTTTGCCGGTACCCTCCGTCCTCTCGGTAAGGATGGGGAGGGACTCTCGGTTGCCCTTTGGCCTGCCGGTGGGGGAACTGGGGGTTCCCGTCAGCTTCGTCCAGGCCAGTCGCTCACCACCGGAGCCCACACGTAGCACCGTGTCCCCCGACAGATAGCACTTGACCCCAGTCAGGCTGTTTTCCTGCTCAAACCTTGAGCCAGGCCAGGCTGGTTATGGGAGCTGTCCAACCCCAACTCCACAGGGACCCCTTAGTTTCTAGGGGCTCTGGATCTGTTACCCCGCCCCCCGGGGAAGTCCCTGTCCCCCCACTCCACAGCTCTGGGGCTCTCGCTCTTGATGGAGGGCCTTCCACAGGGCAGACCTCCGCTCTCCCACGCTTGTTCTCACGCTGGAAGGGTCAGGTGCTTGTCAGACCCACACAGGGCCTCTGGAAAGTTCAGCCTCAGCTCAGAGGCGCTCCTTGGATAGAAACCAGACCCTGCTTCCCTGTACCCTGGCTCTTGGTTAGTTCTGGAACTTGGGGCTAGGGCAACTAGGTTTGCAGGTGGATTCTGCTCTCAATGGGGGTGGGGGGGGGGCGTTGGGAGACAGAAGGAGGAAGAAGGGGTGGGTCCTGCTCTGTTTCCGAGTTGAGATCAGTGAGTGACTTAGCTACCCTAAGGCTGGAGGGCCAGGCTGGGCTTCCTTCCTACAGAGGAGCTCCGCCGGTGGGAGGGGCCAGGAGGAAGAGACCTCATGGCTGAAGCCTTGAACTCTGGGCACTGATCTGGTTTGGGTAGGCTGGGTACAAGAAACAGGTCCTAGATGGTCATCCTAAATCAACCCACTCAGTATCTCTCCCCCACCCCCAATTCCCACCAGGCAGTCATTGCATGACCTCTGACCCCAGACTCCCAAAGGCTCTGCTTTGGACAGACAATCAGACCTTTTCCTGTAGCCTGTGCCTGAGCTGCTGCCAACCAGCCTTCCCTGCCTTCCTGCCCTGCATCCTGTGTTTTGTTTTGTTTTCCCTGTCTACTCAGTCAGCTTAAGCCAGGCCTCACTCTGGCCCCGAGGGTTACCAGCTTTGGCTGTGTGTTTCTTGACCTTTTCCCAGAGTGAATGGGAAGAGGGTATTCTTTCCCTGATCCGAGACTCTCCCACATCTTGCCAGCGTGGAGAATCTCTCCTGAAGGCTAGGTGAGACCTAGCACGAGTGTAAGTTCATGTGTGTGCACCATTTGTGGGCATGGGCAGAGGGGGTGACCTGTTCAGCTGGAGGTCTGCCAGTCCTGCCGCTGACATCCCTCCAGGTCAAAAGCTGTGGCTGGTAGCTGGGCACTGGTGGCTCGCCCCTGTAATCCCAGCTACTCAGGAGGCTGAGATCTGAGGATCGTGGTTCAAAGCCAGCCCATGCAGGAAAATCTGTGAGACTCTTTATATCCAATTAACCAGCAGAAAAAGCTAGATCTGGAGCTTCTCATTCAAGTGGGAGAGTGATAGCCTTGAGCAAAAAAGCTAAGGTCCTGAGTTCAAGCCCTGGGATTAACATACACACAAAAGAAAATCTTTCTAAGCAGGGTGGCTCAGTCTTTGTCCCCTTAGCAGTCCAAGGAACTGAGCAAAATATTTTTTTGGGTGGTGGTGGGTATAAAACATTTAGAAACATAAAAACTCACATATTAGAAACAAATAATTGCATCTGCCAATGGATTCTGCTTCGTTCCATAAAAAGTGCCCTTTATAATAATAATAATAATTGTTGTTATTATTATTGAATAGTTGTACAAAGAGGCTACAAGTAGCCAGACATTGGTGCCCATACCTAGAATCCTGGCCACTCAGGAAGCTGAAACCCAGAAGATCCAGTTGGAGCCAGCCTGGGTGGAAAAGTCTGTGAAACTTCATCCTTAAAACAACTAGTAGGGGCTGGGAAGGTGGCTCAGTGGTAGAGTGCTTGCCTTACATGTATGAGGCCCTGGGTTCAATTCCTCAGCATCACAAAAGCAGAAAAAGCCAGAAGTGGCACTGTGGCTCAAGTGTGCTAGAGTACTAGCTTGAGCTGAAGAGCTAAGGGACAGTGCCCAGGCCCAGAGTTCAGGCCCAACTGACAAAAACAAACAAAACAAAAAACAACAACTAGTAAAATGCTGGGCTGGAGACATGGCTTAAGTAGTAGATTGCCAGTCAAGCTTACACAAGGCCCTGAGTTCAAACCTTATTACTGACCAAAAAAAGATCCCTTTAAAGAAACTAATTTGCCAGGCATTGGTGGCTCAGGCCTGTAATTCTAGCTACTCAGGAGGCAGAGAACTGAAGATCACAGTGTGAAGCCAGACCAGGCAGGAAAGCCCATGAAACTCTGATCTCCAATAAATCACCAAAAGCTGGAAGTGGAGCAGTGACTCAGTGGTAGAGTGCTAGCCTTGATCACAAAAATCTCCCAGGTCAGCACCCAGGTTCTGAGTTCAAGTTGAAGGACCAGCCCGTCCGCCCTGGAAAAAAAAAAAGAAACAAACTAGCGTGTTGGGTAGGGTGGCGATTCTAGGCCTTTAGAGGCTGAAGCAGAAAGAACACAAGTTCTGGGCCAGCTTGGGCTAAATAGCAGACCCCTATCTTAAAAAACTGGGAAGGTGGCTCAGTGGTAGAGTGCTTGCCTCGCATGCATGAGGCCCTGGGTTCGATTCCTCAGCACCACATAAGCAGAAAGAGCTGGAAGTGGCGCTGTGGCTCAAGCTGAAGAGCTGAGGGACAGCGCCCAGAGCCAGAGTTCAAGCCCCATGACTGACCCAAAAAACAAAACACAAAAAAACAATACCTTACTAGTCACCTTTTAGAAACTTCCTTTGGCTTCATGAGCCCAGCTGGGCTCACTGAAGTGGGAGCTGAGCAATGTCCCTCTCCTCAGAAACCTAAAAGGACTCTAATAACCCTGGCTAGGGCCTTCAGCCTGGCATGGTATGACTAGAAATGGTCACCAAAGCCTGATGCCAGTGGCTCACGCCTATAATCCTAGGTACTCAGAAGCCTGAGATCTGAGGATCGCAGTTCAAAGCCAGCCCGGGCAGAAATGTCTGTGAGACTCTCATCTCCAATAAACCACCAGAAAACTGGAAGTGTTGCTGTGGTTAAGTGGTAGAGTGCTAGCCTTGAGCTGAAGAGCTGAAGGACAGCGCCCAGGCCCAGAGTTCAAGCCCAACGACTTGCGGGGGGAGGGGAGAAAGAAATGATCACCAAATGCAAGCGTGTAAGCCACAGTGGCATCAGGAAAAGAGGCACAAGCTGAGTAAAGGAGACTGTTCCTGAGTGCCCCCCTCCTTTCTTCCTCCCCCCTCTTTCTCTCTCCTCCTCTCCCCCCTTTCTTTCTCATATACTGGCACTGCACCTTGAGCTAAGGGCCTGTGCTCTCACTCAACTTTTCCACTCACAATTGGGGTACTCGACCACTTGAGCCATGCTTCTAGTCCAGGATTTTCTGGTTAGTTGGTGTTAAGAGTCAAAGCCACACCTGGCTTTGAACCAGGATTCTCAGATCTCCTGAAGTAGCGAGGATAATGGGTGTGAACCACAGATGCCCAGCTTTTGGATGGTGGGGTGGGGATGGGGGGAATCTTTCTTAAGACCCCTTCCATGCCCTGTCCTCATCTTGAATTCAGTCGCTTGCTTAATGGGTTAGGTCAGTGGGGAAATGTCTGTTCGGTGCTCAGCTGGGCTTCTGCCCCTTTAAGGGGTGGAGTCTGCCTAAGAGGTGGGAAAAATACTGGAGGTGGCAGCTTTCCCAGGTGCCCCTACTCCTCTGGGGGAGCGCTATGGTTTCTCCTGGGGTGTCCTTCACTACCCCACTCTGCTCCCAGGCTGCTAGGGCCTGGGGGTGTGTGTGTCGTGGTCCCGCACTCTAGCTCATGTCTGAGGGTGGTCAGGGCTGAGGGCCGGTGAACCCCATCCCCACAGCTCTCCTTTGGCCTTTGTTCCTCTATCCCCCAGCTAACTGGCTCTACCAGTTCTGGAACTGACTCTCAAGCCAGACCTGTCCTTATGGCAGTGTGGGAGTAGGGCATGGTGGGGGCTTTTTGTGCAGGGAATGGGTTGGGGTAGGCCTGGACCTTGATCAGGCAGGTCACCCCAGCCTTCAGTCCTGCCCAGGGACCGGGCTGAGGGGGTCTCCAGGCCTGGTTTCAGCATCAGCTGGATGCACACTGGCTGGACACCTGTTGTCCAGCTGCAGGGCTGGGGGGCTTCTGGGCCCTTGGGCTTGGAGGCAGAGGCCCTGGACCAGAGGACTGTGATGAGGAGTGGGGCTGGCATTCCCAGACAGGAGCAGCTCCGGAAGGCCATGCTTCAGAGAACAGAATATTAATAATTATTATTGTTATTAGTAGTAGTAGTATTAGTGCTGGTCCTGGGGTTTGAACTCAGGGCCTGGGTGCTGTCCCTGGACATTTCTTGCTCAAACCTAGCGCTCTACCACTTGAACCACAGCTTCACTTCTGGCTTTTTTGGTACTTTACTGGAGATAAGAATCTCATGGACTTTTCTGCCTGGGCTGGCTTGGAACCTTTTCCCTTAGTTCTCAGCCCCCTGAGTAGCTAGGATCATAGGTATGAGCTACCAACACTCAGCTAGAATACTACTACTACTACTACTACTTTTTTTTTTTTTTTGTCGGTCGTGGGGCTTGAACTCTGGGCCTGGGCGCTGTCCCTCAGCTCTTCAGCTCAAGGCGAGCGCTCTACCACTTCCGGTTTTCTGGTGGTTTATTGGAGATAGGAGTCTCACGGTCTTTCTTGCCCGGGCTGGCTTTGAACCGCGATCCTCAGATCTCAGCCTCCTGAGTAGCTAGGATTACAGGCGTGAGCCACCAGCGCCTGGCTACTACTACTACTACTACTTATTATTATTATTATTATTATTGCCAGTACTAGGGCTTGAATTCAGGGCCTGGGTGTTGTCCCTTAGCTTTTGTATTTTTCTCTTTCAAGGCTGATGTGCTGTACCACTTGAGCCATAGCTCCACCTCAGGCTTTTTGGTGGTTAATTAGGGATAAGAGTCTCACAGACTTTCCTGTCTAGGCTGGTCTTAAACTTCCTCAGATGTCAGTCTCCTGAGCAGCAGGATTACAGGTGTGAGCCACTGGTGCCTGGCTGTTTGGTAGTTCCCCATCCTGTTTTTTTTTTTTTAAGATCACATTGTACCATAAACATTTTCTGCTGGTTAATATTTTTTGAAGCTGTAATTTTGAGGGCTGCGTACTTTTCTTTTTGTCTACCTGTGCTTTATCTTTTTTCAGCACTGTCCGATTATTACCCATGTGAGTTAATTCCAGCTTTTCACTGTATAAACATCCCCATATATCCCAGCTCTGTTTCTATAGGCAAGATTTCTGGAGGTCAGGTTTATCATCCAAACCAGCTTTGGTTACCTGTATGACTGTCTGTAGGAGTCAAACAGCGTATGTGTTCATTTTATTTTGTATACATAAAATTATGTATTTATCTATTTTGTGCCAATCCTGGGGCTTAAACTCAGTGTTTGGACGCTGTCTTTGAGCTTTTTGCTCAAGGCCGGCATGCTACCAATTGAGCCACAGCTCCACTTCTGGCTTTTTGGTGGTTAATTGGAGTAAGAGGCTTATGGATTTTCCTGACTAGGCTAGCTTTGACCCACCATCCTCAGGTCTCAGCCTCCTGAATAGCTAGGATTACAGTGCAGTGTCTTGCATGTGTTTTTAAGGCATGAGTGGGGCTCTGTGGGATGCTTGTGGATTGGGCAGAGCATGCTGGGAAAAGATATCAGGGTTGTGTCTGGGGATAGAAACTACTGGTGCACATGCACATGCATGCATGCATGCGTGCATGCCACTGTGTGTGTGTGTGTGTGTGTGTGTGTGAAAGAGAGAGTAACTGTGATGTTTAATCTTGGCTGACTATTGGACTGAAATCCAGTCTGGGTCCAGCAGGGGACAGGAACCCCCTCCCCCCAGGCCTCTGTGTGTGAGGGCGGAGACATTGGTCCTCTCTTTTGGTGAGTGGGTGGGTGGGGACAGCATGGAGGTCGGGCTGATGGACAGATTTGGGGGCAGGGGCCAGAGGAGAGCATGGGCCTGCTGGTCTTAGGTTTGGCACCTGGTGGGTGAGGGACCGCTCAGCGCCTGGAGATGGGGCAGGTGTCCTCTGGTCCTCTTCCTATGGGAGAGAGGGTGTGGCCTTGAGCTGGGGCGTGGCCTGAGGGTGTGGCCAGGTGGGCAGCTCTGCGGCCCTGCCTGAGGAGCTCCAGGGCTCAGCCACAGACACACAGCCCTCGGGGACTGGGCTGGGCTCTGGCTGCTGCCCCATGCCCAGCTCCCCAGCCCAGCCTGGCTGCATCGACAGAGCCCTGGGGTGCCCCTCGCCCCTGTGGGGCTGGTAGAGGGGAAGCCGAGCCTTCCTTGGTGGCCCTGTAGCTGAAGGGGACCTGTGACCGTGGACACTCCCTCCCCAGCCTGTGGAAGCCACCGACGACGCCTTCTGGGACCAGTTCTGGGCAGACACAGCCACGTCAGTGCAGGATGTCTTTGCATTGGTGCCCGCGGCAGAGATCCGGGCGGTACGGGAGGAGTCTCCTTCCAACCTGGCCACCCTGTGCTACAAGGTGAGGCACCCCCCCCGCCCCCCCGCCTTCCGGCTGCCCCTTCTTCCATCCCAGGGCAGGAGTGCGGGGTGGGGAGGAGTGACAAGGGGGTGCACCCCGGATGTCGCCCCCTCCTCCCCAGGTCCTGGCAAAGTGATGGTGGCCACTGTCACTCACCAGAGATGGTTCCAGATGGGGAGGCCCAACCTAACCTACCAGGTCCCCTGGGGTCCCCGGCTGTTCTGGGCCTCCTGCTCCTGGGCTAGCGCACCCCGGCCTCTCCCTAGGCCCCTGCGGCATGGTCCTGTGCTCACCGCCCCCTGCGGCCCTGTGCCCACAGGCCGTGGAGAAGCTGGTGCAGGGAGCCGAGAGCGGCTGCCACTCGGAGAAGGAGAAGCAGGTGGTCCTGAACTGCAGCCGGCTCCTCACCCGCGTGCTGCCTTACATCTTTGAGGATCCCGACTGGAGGGGCTTCTTCTGGTCTACAGTGCCCGGGGCAGGGCAAGGAGGGGTCTGTGGGCCTGGCCAGGGCGGGACGGGGGGAAGCCTCTCAGGGCTGTTATCTGGGGGTGCCACTGAGGAATAGGGGTCAGCACCCACCACCTCCTTGGGCTGTCGGGGGGGGTCCCCCTGTGCTTATAGCCTGGAGGGGGCAGGCTGAGGTGGGAGCTGAGACTTGGGGACCTCTGTCATCATGGGGGGCCAGATAAACTGAGTTTATCTGCGGATGAGGGCTGAGAGGTGAAGCCTCGTGATTCCCAATAGGCCCTTGAGGTTGGGGGTCACTGCCTGGCACCCCTTCGCAGTCCGTGGGAGAGACTCCCTGGCTGTCCCCAGGCCCTCCGTGCTCTGTCCCTCTTCTGTCTTGTGAGATTTGGGGGCAGGCAGAGGTCAGCCTTGTCTTTGTGGCCCCTCTGCCCGGGTCTGCCCCGGGCCCGCTTCCCACCGTCCCCACCAAAGCCTTGGGGCCCCCTCTGCTCGCCCAGCCGCCACTGAGATGATGGCTTCCTCAGCAGGGGGAAGAGGAGGACGAGAACGCGCGGCCCCTGGCCGAGTCCTTGCTCCTGGCCATCGCCGATCTGCTCTTCTGTCCAGACTTTACTGTCCAAAGCCACCAGAGAAGCACTGTGGTGAGACCCCCCCCCGGCCCCCAGACTGAACGGGTTCTCGTCCTCGCTGGGGGCCAGGCCTGTTGAAGTGGGAAGTAGTCAGCCAGGGCCCCAGCCTGCGTGGGGGCAGCTGGCAGTCACGTCCAAGGCTGGGGTGGTGGGTGGTATAGCTGGGCCCGGCCAGCTCCTGCCCAGCCCTGTCCACTGTCTCCAGAATGTTCTGGACAGCCACCCATTGTCTTCGCCTGCCCAAGGTGGGCGGGGTGGGGTGGGGCTCCTGATCCTCTCCTTCACTCATGAATTCATCTGGAATGTTCTCTGACTCCCCCCCCACACCCACCATGGCACCCATTTTCTGTCTCCCCTCCTCCCCCACCAGCCTTGTTTTCCTGCCTCAAACTGGACTGAGTAAAAGAGTCGGATGGAGGCCTGGCTCAGGTGGTATAGCACCAGCCGAGCAAGCAAGCCAAACAAATGAGAGACTCTTGAGTTCAAATCTTGGTAGCAGCAAAAAATGGGGAGAGAGAATGGTAGGAGTGATGACTGATCACCATGGATCATCTCCATCAATGGACATGCTAAGATGGAACCCTCTAGCATAACTAACTGATGCTAATTAAAATGTTTTTAAAAAGGATGAATCAATGTAAATGGAAGAAAAAAATGAGCTTTCGTCTAAAACTGGGAGCTAGTGGTTCATGCTTATAATCCAAGCTACTTGGGAGGGTAAGATCTGAGGTTCAAAACCAGTCTGGGCAGAAAAGTCCATGATACTCTTTTTGTTGTTGTTGTTGGTGGTGGTGGTGGTGGGGCTTGAACTCTGGGCCTGGGTGTTATACCTGAGCTCTTCAGCTCAAGGCTAGCACTTTACCACTTGAGCTACAGAGACACTTCCAATTTTCTGAGTGGTTTATTGGAGATAAGAGTCTCATGGACTTTCCTGCCCAGGCTGGCTTTGAACCATGATCCTCAGATCTCAGCCTCCTGAGTAGCTAGGATTACAGTTGTGAGCCACCAGCACCCAGCTATTATTAACTTTCAGACAGCACTGGGTTTGAATTCAAGACCTCATGCTTGCTGGGCAGGTGTTCTAGGACTGAACTTCATCTCCAGACCCTTTTATGCTATGCTTTAAACATTTGTAGCCTGTATTAGTTGCCCAGGGGGGTTCCACACATGCATACAATGTATCAGCTGCACACCTCCATGGCTTCCCCCTCCCCACTTCTCAAATCAAGGCCAGTGGGGTTCATTGTTCTACTGTCATACATTTTCCTGGGGTTTTTATTGGTCATGGGGCTTGAACTCTGGGCCTGGACGCTGTCCCTCAGCTCTTCAGCTCAAGGTAAGCGCTCTACTACTTGAGGCACAGCACCACTTCTGGTTTTCTGGTGGCTTATTGGAAATAAGTGTCTCGTGGACTTTCCTGCCTGGGCTGGATTTGAACTGCGATGCTCAGATTTCAGCCTCCTGAGTAGCTAGGATTACAGGCATGAGCTGCCGGTGCCTGGCTTGGTTTTTGTTGTTGTTGTTTGTTTTCAACTATGGGTCTTGCTTCCTGTCTGGTTAGACCCCGTTATCCAAACTTTTCTACCTGGACAGGTCTTGAACTGTGATCCTCCCAGTCTGAGCCTCCCGAGTAGCTAGGATTGCAGGCATGAGCCACCGGTGATGCCCGGTCCATGCTCGTATTTCCTTGTGACCTCTCACCTGATCTCTTCCTCATCCTCTCCTCAGGATTCAGCGGAGGATATCCACTCCCTGGACAGCTGTGAATACATCTGGGAGGCTGGTGTGGGCTTTGCTCACTCCCCGCAGCCTAACTACATCCATGACATGAACCGGTGAGCTGGACCGGGCTGGACTCCTGCACAGGGTCTTCCCGTTGGGCCCTCCCCACTTGCCATCCCACAGGGGATGAACAGGAGTCATTCCTTCCCATGGACCCGGCCAGGGATGCTGGGCAGGATGGGCAGTGGCCTCAGAGCAGGGATCAGGTCCTAAGATCTTCTCTTCCCATCTCCCCTCCTCCAGCATGGAGCTGCTGAAACTGCTGCTGACCTGCTTCTCTGAGGCCATGTACCTGCCGCCAGCCCCAGAGAGTGGCAGCACCAACCCATGGGTTCAGTTCTTTTGTTCCACAGAGAACAGGTGAGGGGCCTCAGGCCTGCCTTTCTATTCCCTCTCTTCCAGTTCCAGCCCTTATTTGAGGGGATGTGCTGCCCCCTGGTGGTGGTGGTGACTGTAACTGTAACCATTTACACCAGGCGCTGTGGGCGCTGTCCAATACCTCCTACGGTGGCCAGTCCTGGCGGACTCTGTGGAATGCTTGTCCCAGATCCTTCAAATAAGAAAATATAATGGAGAGCTGGGAAGGTGGCTCAGTGGTAGAGTGCTTGCCTTGCACGCATCAGGTCCTGGGTTCGATTCTTCAGCAGCGCATCAGCAGAAAAAGCTGGAAGTGGCGCTGTGGCTCAAGTGGTAGAGCACTAGCCTTGAGCTGAAGAGCTGAGGACAGCGCCCAGGCCCAGAGTTCAGGCCCCACAAACTATACTCCTAGTGACTCAGGAGGCTGAGATCTGAGGATCGTGGTTCAAGGCCAGCCTGGGCAGGAAAGTCTGTGTGAGACTCTTATCTCTAGTGAACCACCAGAAAATGGGAAGTCACGCTGTGGCTCAGAGTGCTAGCCTTGAGCAAAAGAGGTCAGGGACAGCACCCACACCGACTGACACAGGAAAAGAAAAAAAGAAAGAAAAAGAACACTTAATGGCACAGATATGTAAAATAATGGAGATGTTTTCCATCCCCTTTCCCATTTCAAAGTCCAACATATAATTGAGACCGGCCATGTTCTAAACAGCAGGTGCACGTGGCTTGTGGCCTTCTGTGGGACTGAGGGTGGGGAGGGAGCCTGGCCTCGCGGGGCCCTTGTGTACTTTGGGGTCACACATTGTTGGTGTCACATAGCCACGCAGTGGGACACAGTGTGTGGAGTGTCCGCATTCCCGCAGTGCCCGCCAGCCATGTCCAGGCTGCTCTGCCCGAGGCTGGCAGTTGACCCTCTTGCCTCTACTCTCTGACCCCACGTAGCGTGGCCTGTCGCCGCTTTCTGGTTTGGCTGGCCTCCTGCCCGGCCTTTTCTTCCCCCAGAAAATGGAGCCCAGGTCCCCACCCCCGCCCCCCCGGATAGTCAAAGGCTGGCTGGAGTTCTCTTTCTCAACCCTTATCAGCAAACTGCCAACCTCTGCCCCTCGGTCCACCCCTCCGAGTCTCAGTTTCCTCTTCTGTAAGATGAGGAGCTTGAACCCTGACATCTTCCAAATGTGATTGAAATCACAGCATGGCACGGGAGCGGGGTGACCCAGCAGGTCCCTGCTCTTAAGGGGAAGCCACCTTCTCCCTGGGCCTCTGCCCCTGGGGTCTACAAGGACCCCCCCCCCCCCCTCCGTGACTGGCTGTCACACTCTTGTCCAGACTGGTCCAGGTTGGTGCTGGACAAGCAGCATCTTTTGTTGTTGTTGTTGTTGTTGGTCGTGGGGCTTGAACTCTGGGCCTGGGCGCTGTCCCTCAGCTCTTCAGCTCCAGGCAGGCGCTCTACCACTTGAGCCACAGCGCCACTTCAGGTTTTTTGCTGATTCATGGGAGAGAAGAGTCTTACGGACTTTCCTGCCCGGGCTGGCTTTGAACCTCCATCCTCAGATCTCAGCCTCCTGAGTAGCTAGGATGACAGGCGTGAAACATCTTTTCTGCTCAGGAAGGGACAGGCTCATGGCTCTCCTGGGCTTCCTCCCCCCCTGCCCCCACCCCCCCTCAGTCTGACTCTTGACACTGATTGGATGAAGAGGGGGCTTGCCTGTCCCTCCCACGTAACCACAGAGGTGGCCAAAGGGCTGGGCCTCCAGGGCTGCCCCACAGCCCTGCCCCTCCTCCACAGACACGCACTGCCCCTCTTCACCTCCCTCCTCAACACCGTGTGTGCCTACGACCCCGTGGGCTACGGGATCCCCTACAACCACCTGCTCTTCTCCGACTACCGGGAGCCGCTGGTGGAGGAGGCCGCCCAGGTGCTCATCGTCACTTTGGACCACGACAGCGCCACCAGTGCCAGCCCCACTGTCGATGGCACCACCACGGGCACCGCCATGGACGATACTGATGTGAGGATGGGGGGGAGAGGTACCCCGGGGCACAGCGCCCTGGCGTGTCTGGGAATGTTGACCTGGGAAGCGTACCCTGCCTGGGTGCAGTGCCTGCTCACCATGGCTCCTACCACCCGCAGCCTCCAGGGCCTGAGAACCTGTTCGTGAACTACCTGTCCCGCATCCATCGTGAGGAGGTGAGTCCCGCCCCGCCATGGTGATGGCTTTAGGGGGGAAGCAGGGTGCTGACCCCCCCCCCCCCGCATAAAGGACCCTGGCCTCTGCCCCCCATGAAACTGGAATGGGTAGACACCAAGGATATCAAGAGGCAGAAAGCAAGCCAGGTGCTGTGGCTCACACCTGTAATCCCAGCTATGCAGGAGGTGGAGATCTTATTTTTTTTAAATTATTGTTATTATTGTTTATTTCTTTTGCCAGTTCTGGGGCTTGAGCTCAGGGCCTGGGCACTGTCCCTGAACTTCTTTTGTTCAAGGCTAGTACTCTACCACTTGGGCCACAGTGCCACTTTGGGATTTTTCTGTGTATGCGGTACTAAGGAATCGAACCCAGGGCTTCATGCATGCTAGGCAAGTCTACCACTAAGCTACCTTCCCAAGGAGGCAGAGATCTGAGGATCATGGTTTGATTAGCCATCAAAAAGCTGGAAGTAGGGGCTGGGAAGGTGGCTCAGTGGTAGAGCGCTTGCCTTGCATGCCTGAGGCCCTGGGTTCAATTCCTTAGCACCATATAAGCAAAAATAAAAAAGCCGGAAGTGGCGCTGTGGCTCAAGTGGTAGAGCGCTAGCCTTGAGCTGAAGAGCTGAGGGACAGCGCCCAGGCCCAGAGTTCAGGCCCTACGACCAGACCCCCCCCTCCCCCCCCAAAAAAAAGCTGGAAGTAGAGCTGCGGCTCAAGTGGAAGAGTGACGGCCTTGAGTGAAAAGCTCAGTGTGTAGGCCCTGAGTTCAAGCCCCAGTAAAGCGGGTGGAAAAGGAAAAGAAATGGAAAAAAAAAAAAAAAAAAAGACGTAGAAAGGGGCCCACGGCACTAGCTGCATGGAGAAACCTTCCAGAAAACAAGGTGTCTCGATGTCCAAGCTCAGCAAGGGGGAAGATGACAGGGGAGTCGAAGTCTGGGTTTGCGCGTCTCCCAGAGGCCTGAGTTCTGTAGCTGTGTCCCCTGTGTGTGGATCACTCGGCCCGTGGTCTAGCTTGCAGTATCTGCTCAGTAAAATGAGCCTTCAGGTGTGGATGATGGGATGCCGTGTGGGGGCAGGGCAGAGGAGTGTGTGTGTGTGTGTGTGTGTGTGTGTGTGTGTGTGTGTGTGTGTGTGTGTGTGTGTGTATTTGTATGTGTGTGGGGGGGGGCGCAGGCAAGCCAGGGGGTCTGGTTCACGGGGTCATCAGAAAGCAGGGACCTTTCCCTGGGGTCCCCTCCCACCCAGCTATCCATGGCATGTGGGAAAGTAGGTGTTCGTGGGGGGCCTGGACGCTGCTGGGCAGAGCTGAGCTGGGTTGAGTCGATCACTCCGTGTTGCCCTTTCCCCCCACCCCTCCCCCCACCCCAGGACTTCCAGTTTGTCCTCAAGGGCATCGCCCGGCTCCTGTCCAACCCTCTGCTCCAGACCTACCTGCCCAACTCCACCAAGAAGATCCAGTTCCACCAGGAGCTGCTGGTTCTCTTCTGGAAGCTGTGTGACTTCAACAAGGTAGGCGGTGCCTCACTGCCCCCCCACTCCCCCCCCCCACTTCCACCCAGGGCCGAGGAGCCCCATGGGAAGGGCTGCTGGACGCAGAGCTGCCTGGAAGAGCCCATCGATGGGCAGAGTCTCCCCACCCCACCCACCTAACCCACCTGTCCCCCACTTTCCTTGCTCCCAGAAATTCCTCTTCTTTGTCCTGAAGAGCAGCGATGTCCTGGACATCCTGGTCCCCATCCTCTACTTTCTCAACGACGCCCGGGCGGATCAGTGTAAGACTGGGGTGGGCAGGACCTGTGGGGAGAGGGGCTCCAGGGATGGGTGGGAGGTCTTCGCCCCTGGGTGCTGATTGCCCTCCCCCGTGTCTCCTCCCCCACCCCCAATGCCACGGGTGCCTTGCAGCTCGGGTGGGCCTGATGCACATCGGGGTCTTCATCCTCCTGCTTCTGAGCGGTGAGCGGAACTTTGGCGTGCGGCTGAACAAGCCCTACTCGGTGCGCGTGCCGCTGGACATCCCGGTCTTCACCGGCACGCACGCAGACCTGCTCATTGTGGTGAGGGGCACACACGGCCCGCCCCGGGGGCATGGCTTTGGGAGGGTCGGGGTGCAAACCCCACAGCCACTGGTCTCCCTCCTCGCACAGGTGTTCCACAAGATCATCACCAGCGGCCACCAGCGGCTGCAACCTCTCTTCGACTGCCTGCTCACCATTGTGGTCAATGGTAGGCGGGCCTGGAACTTGCATTCCCCAGGAGGACCAGCAGGGGGCACCAGGCCACGGGCCAGCCAGGCACCGGGCGGCTCCTCCATAGAACTTATGTAGAGCTGGCCGGGTTGCCTGTGGCTCAAGCCTGTCATCCTAGCTCCTCAGGAGGCTGAGATCTGAGGATTGTGGTTCAAAGCCAGCCTGGGCAGGAAAGGCTGTGAGACTCTTATCACCAATGAGCCATAAAAAGCCCTAAGTGAAGCTGTGGCTCAAGTGGTAGCACGCTAGTCTTGAGCAAAAAAGCTGAGGGACAGCACCCAGGCCCCGTGTTCAAGCCCCAGGACTGGCACAAAGAAGAAACATTTAAAAAAGAAAGAAACAAGAAAGCTGCCGGTGTCCTGCGAAATTTTCTACTATATTAAATAATACGGAGCTGGGAAGGTGGCTCAGTGGTAGAGCGCTTGCCTTGCATGTATGAGGCCCTGGGTTTGATTCCTCAGCACCACATGAGCAGAAAAAAGCTGGAAGTGGTGCTGTGACTCAAGTGGTAGAGCGCTAGCTTTGAGCTGAAGAGCTGAGGGACAGCGCCCAGGCCCAGAGTTCAAGCCCCACGACTGACAAAACAAAAACAAAACAACAACAAAGTATACAGATGATAAAATTTTTAGAGTTTTTTAAAATTTGTGCTAGTACTGGGTCTTGAACTCATGGCATGGGAGCTGTCCTCTAGGTTTTTTTGCTTGTTTGTTTTCTCAAGGCTGGCACTCTACCTCTTGAGCCACAGCTCCACTGCTGGCTTTTTGCTGGTCAATTGGAGACAAATCTCATGGACTTTTCTGCCCCAGCTGGCTTTGAACTGTGATCCTCAGATCTCAGCCTCCTGGGTAGCTGGGATTACAGGCGTGAGCCACCGGGACCTGACCCTAGTCCATGTGTCCCCCTCTCTCAGTGTCGCCCTACCTCAAGAGCTTGTCCATGGTGACCGCAAACAAGCTGCTGCACCTGCTCGAGGCCTTCTCCACCCCCTGGTTCCTCTTCTCAGCTGCCCAGAACCACCACCTGGTCTTCTTCCTGCTGGAGGTCTTCAACAACATCATCCAGTACCAGTTCGATGGTGAGGCCTCTGGCCTGGGCAGGGTGGAAGGCACCTTCCTGTGGCTGGAGGCCACCACTTGAGAACTGGCCTCCAGGGGGCGACATCTGCCTCTAGGTTCATTCTTCCAGCGTGCATTTATTGAGCACCTGCAGTAAACCTGGGTGCAGGAGATGCAATATATAGCCGCACAGATTAGTTTCCTGTGGGGCATGGAGTTGCAAAGGGTGGTTCTAAACAGACCGCCCCCCCCCCACACACTTCTCAAAGAAGTCACCTGAAATTTGGTGTCAGGGAAGCTCAGAGTAGTTAAGATCCTGATGCCTCTCACTGCAGCTCCACCACCACTACCACCGCCCTCCCCCTCCCCCCCCCCCCCCAGCCCTGCAGAGACCCGGATGCCAGGCCACTGTATGTAGATCCAGGACTTGCCACCTGCTTGCTTTGTGACTATGGACATGTTACTTACCTCCCCCGAGCCCTGCTGTTCTCATTTATAAGATGGTCTTAAGCAATAGTGTTAAGAGTCCCTGTCTCAGGGGGCATTGGGAAGATTCAGTAAAATAACCCACAGAAAGCATTTATCATAGTGTCTGGTGGGTCACTCATGATTAATTCTAAAATAAATAAAACTTGCACCAAGTAGGATGGGGTGGAAATAAATGTATTACAAAGGTGAGGGTGGCATATGCAAAGGCCTTGGGGTAGGAGATGGAATGGAAAGCAGGGATGTGCAGTGTGACCCAGGCCTGCCGAGGTAGATGGGGCTCTGAAGGCCCCAGGAAGCATTTGCATGTTTCCCCGGGACCCTTGGAGGACAGGCGTATATCTTCTCTTCCTGCTACCTCCTCCCTGGCTCAGGGAGTCCAAATACTTAATATCTGGCTTGATATGGATAGTACTGTCTTCCCAGGTGGGTTGCCAGG
The DNA here is from genome assembly GCF_019054845.1 of Dipodomys spectabilis. Taxonomy (NCBI): domain Eukaryota; kingdom Metazoa; phylum Chordata; class Mammalia; order Rodentia; family Heteromyidae; genus Dipodomys; species Dipodomys spectabilis. Next base: position 4,134,271 of record NW_024871006.1, on the reverse strand, counting down.
AGGTGATGTAAAAGAAAGCTCAGAGCCAGGGATTGGTGGCGCACGCCTGTAACTCTAGCCACTCAGGAAGCTGAGATCTGAGGATCACAGTTCAAAGCCAGGCCGGGCAGGAAAGTCCTTGAGATTCCTATCTCCAATGAACCACTAGAAAACCAGAAGTGGTGCTGTGGCTCAAGCCGTAGAGTGCTTGCCTTGAGCTGAAGAGCTGAGGGACAGCGCCCAGAGTTCAAGCCCCAGAAAGAAAGAAAAACCAGCTGCACACAGGACAGTGCCAGCCCTGTTCCCCCCCCCCCCCCCCCCGCCCCCTGTCCTGACAAGCTCTCCCCAAAGCCAGTCCAGATCGGATGGGGGAGGTGAGGTTCCCCCCCTCTCCCCCCCCAAGACCAAGACCATGCTCACTTCCCATAGGCAACTCCAACCTGGTCTACGCCATCATCCGCAAACGCAGCGTCTTCCACCAGCTGGCCAACCTGCCCACTGACCCGTCCACCATCCACAAGGCCCTGCAGCGGCGCCGGCGCACCCCAGAGCCCCTGTCCCGCACCGGCTCCCAGGAGGGCGCCTCCATGGAGGGCTCCCGCCCCGCTGCCCCCGCGGAGCCGGGCACCCTGAAGACCAGCCTGGCGGCCACCCCAGGTCTGCCAGCGGCCGGCAAGGGTGGGGGGGGCAGCTCCTGGCACAGTTAGGGGCTGGGCATGATCTCCGGGGACACTGAGAGGATGGGGATGGGCCCAAAGTGGGGATCGTGCCGGGCACCCGTGGCTCACGCCTGTCATCCCAGCTACTCAAGAGGCTGAGATCCGAGGATGGCGGGTTGAGGCCAGCCAGGGCAGGAAGGTCTGTGAGACTTTTTTTTTTCTCCTAGTCCTGGGCTTGAACTCTGGGCCTGGGCATTGTTCTTGAGCCTCTTTTTGCTCAAGGCTAGCACTCTACCACTTGAGCCACAGCACCACTTCTGGCTTTTTCTGTGTATGTGGTGCTGAGGCAGCAAACCCAGGGCTTCATGTGTGCTGGGCAAGCACTCTACCACTGAGCTTCATTACCAGCCCTGTGAGACTCTTCTCTCAACTAAACCACCAACAAACCAGGGGTGGTGCTGTGGCTCAGGTGGTAGAGTGCTAACTTTGAGCAAAAAAAAAAAAAGCTCAGGGACGGCATCCAGGCCCTGAGTTCAAGCCCCAGGGCTGGCACGCACGCACGTGCGCACACACATACACACACACACACACACACACACACACAGAAGTGGTGGTGGAGGAGGAGGTGGGTGGTCTGGGAAGGGGACAGGGTGAGGGGAGAGAGGGGCTTCTGGGAGGGGGTTGGGCACCGGAGTGGGCATGATGGGAAATCAGATCCAGTGGCTCTGCGGTGGGTGGCTGGCAGGAGCCCTTGTGGCACCCACCCCGGGGCTCACTGTGGTGGCCCCACGCCCTCATGCCCTGCCCAGGCATCGACAAGCTGACGGAGAAGTCCCAGGTGTCAGAAGATGGCACCCTGAGGTCCCTGGAGCCCGAGCGGCAGCAGAGCTCGCCCGAGGGCAGCCCGGCCAAGGGGGTGAGTACCAGGGAGGCCTCAGAGTGGATGCTGCGGGGGGGGGGGCAGAGGGGGAGGTTACCCTCCTCATCCAGCAGCCTTATCGGAGACTGGCCTTTACCCCGCCTTCCCTAGGCCCTAAACCTGTCAGTGGGCAGAGGCTGGGCTGGGCTGGGGTCCAGGGCAAAGGGGCAGGGCTGGGCCTGGCTCACTGCTGAACTTGAGCCTCCCCCCCCCCCCCCCCAGCTAGTGCCATGACCTCACTGCCCTCTGACCCCCTCCCCTCCCCTCTCCCTTCCTTCCTGGGGGAGCAGGAGTCCAGCCAGGCCTGGCGAGGGCAGCGGCGGCCGTCCAGCTCATCAGCCAGCGGCCAGTGGAACCCCACGCCAGATTGGGTGAGGACACCAGAGGGGGGGCCGGGGGCTCCCCTCCCTCTCCCTCCCCCAGACCCTAGGAACAGCATCCACATGAATCAGTGGGAGGGGGGAGTGACCTTCCTCAAGTGTTCAAGGTCCTGCTGGGTGCAGGGAGGACACATCTGCTTGACCTTGAGCCCCAGCAGGTCAAGGTCAAGCGTCAAGGCCCCCGGTCCCCCCTCCCCCGCCGCGCAGGTGGTGTCGTGGAAGTCGAAGCTGCCGCTGCAGACCATCATGCGGCTGCTGCAGGTGCTCGTGCCCCAGGTGGAGAAGATCTGCATCGACAAGTGTGTCTGAGGCCCGGCTCCCACGGTTGCGGGGGGGGGGGGGGGGGGCTGGTGCGTCCACACGAGCGTGCTGGAGCCCCTTCTTCCCCCTAGGGGTCTGACGGACGAGTCAGAGATCCTGAGGTTCCTGCAGCATGGCACCCTGGTGGGTCTGCTGCCTGTGCCCCACCCCATCCTCATCCGCAAGTACCAGGCCAACTCGGGCACCGCCATGTGGTTCCGCACCTACATGTGGGGCGTCATCTACCTGAGGTGCGCCCCGTCTACCTGGGGGGCGAGGGCCTGCCCAGCAGGGGGAGGGCCTGCCCAGCAGGGCGAGGGCTCCCCACCCATAGTGGGGTTAACGCCCACATGGTCACGTCTGAGGGCATCACCACTGGTCACGGTGGGGAGTGAGGATGGGGTTGGCTGGTTTGGCTGCCACCTAGCTTGCTGGCTTCATTTCCTTCCTTCCTTCCTTCCTTCCTTCCTTCCTTCCTTCCTTCCTTCCTTCCTTCCTCTCTCCCTCCCTCCCTCCCTCCTTCCCTCCATCCCTTCTTTCCTTCTGTATCATTACTAGGGTTTATATTCAGGGCCTCACATCCTCCCTTGGCTTTTTTTGCTCAAGGCTGGTGCTCCGCCACTTGAGCCAAGCGCCACTTGTGGGTTTTCTGGTGGTTCCTTGGAGATCAAGAGTCTCCTGGGCTTTCCTGGCGGGGCTGGCTTTGAGCTGAGATCCTCAGATCCCAGCCTCGGGAGTAGCCGGGCTGCCGGTGTGGGTGCCAGGCGCCTCCTCTGGGAAGGCGGTGCCCACGCTCACTCCCGGCTCCCACTGCAGGAACGTGGACCCGCCCATCTGGTACGACACTGACGTGAAACTCTTTGAGATCCAGCGGGTGTGAGGACAGACAGCCGCAGGGGCCAGGACTGGGGGCCCAGCCTGGTCCCCGATGCCCTTCACCATCCCCAGCTTTCACGACCAACAGCAGCACGTGGGCAGTGGGCAGGCGGGTGGCGGCTCCCACGGCTGCCTGTGGCTGGGGCCGGGGGGACCCAGTTCTGCCTTCAGCCTCCCAGGCTGTGCTCCTGGGGTTCCAGGACACACCCAGAGCCCATGCGGCTCCCCCTTTCTGTGCTAGCCATTCCTGGGCTGCGCACTCCCCAAAGCCACCCAGTCAATCACTGTGCTCAGGAGGACTGTGCACTCTAATGGGGTCCCCTTGGGGCACCCTGGCAGGAGCTGGGGGAGGGGCAGTGGGGGTCAGCTGAGGAGACCAGGGCTGGGGACCCACTGAGGCAAGACCCGGAGCGCTGCTGCAGCGTGCACAGAGGGTCGTGCTGGTTGACGGGGCTGGGGAGGGGGTGGGCAGCTGCCTAGGCCCTGCCCTGATGATGGGGGACCCCCCCCCCCCGCCATGTGTGTCAGTACAATCTTTGCTTGGTACAATCGGCCACTTTACACAATAAAGCCTCCCTCCCCCACCCCGCTTTTGTGCTTTTGTGCTTGGTGTGGGGGGGGGCGAGGCTCTAGATTGGGGCTCTTATCTTCAGCCAGCTGGGGACTCTGCACCCCACAGTCATCAGTCCCCTGAGGACCTTTGACCCCGTGCTGGGAGCAAGCTCTTTGCTGTTTTCTCAGGTGGAAGCAGACTCACGCCTTGGAACCTGGGGTTTGTGGCTGGGGGAGGGGGGCGGGGAACAAGCCCACAGTGGGGTGGGGGCGTGACCCAGGGGAGAAGGGCCTCCCCCAGCAGCCAGAAACAGCACTGAGACCCCCTTCGGCCTCACCCCTGGAGATGTCCCCTCACAGCCTGGCTTCTGGGAGACAGGCAAGGACCAGCTCGGGCCAGACTCCTCTGCCCGGCCCTGGCTCTGCTCCAGGCCTCGCCCTGGGCATGGCCTGCTTGTTTGCACCGGGCTCAGGGAGATGGATGGGCTGACAGGGCGCCCCGTCCCCTTCCTACCCCACCCAGGGGCTCTGGCAGGCTTCCCACCCAGGGGACAGGGTGGCCAGAGGCTGGGGCCAGAGACAGTCCCAGAGCCACAGCCCTTTCCCACCACACCCGGGGTGGCGATTCTGTCCCTGGGAACAAATGCCATGGAGCCTGGGTGGAATCAATCAAACAAACAGTGTTTATGGCAGCAGGAGAGAGCTGTTGAGCCCTGCCTGGCAGCTAATTAATGGGTTCATTAGGAGATAGGGTGTGTGGGGAGTGGAGGGGGGGGTGTGTCCACGGAGCTCTGCACATCGGGCCCTGAGCTAGAATGTACTAGATTCAAGCTGGAACCTCCCCAGGGACCAGGCCCTTGGGGCCTGGCAGGAGAGGGAGTTCCCTCTCCATTCCCTGCCCGCCTCCCAGCCCTGATGGTCACAGCAGCAGGGGTCCCTGCCAGCGTCCTGGGGGGCCTCCTTGGCTTCTGGGATGGTGCGGTGGGGCGCAGGGCAGGCATGCGCTCAGGCCTGGCCATGGGCATCCGAAGTGCGGTGTCCAGGCTCCGCCCTTGGTCTTGAGCCCCAAGATGTCGTCCGGCCTTCTGAGCATCCGCCCGAGACTCCACTACCTTCTTCTCTGCCTCCCCACTGCCAGTTCTCAGGGGGTGGTTTCTTCGGGCATCCTCAGGCCCCCAGGTAGACCTCTACCAGCCCCCCGACGGAATGCATGCGGTAGAAGACCCCCAGGGGCAGGCCGAAGTTGACGATGGTGAACCATGCCCGGTAGCCATAAAACTCCTTCTCCAGCCCGTTTTCGAACTCCGGGTGTATGCCAAAGGCTGGCATCATCCACAGCTGTGTGGAAGGGAGAGGGAGGGTGGGGTGGGGGAGGGGCTCTCTCACACTCCAAGATGCTGAGGATAAGGGAGGAGACCCCAGAACCTGAAGCTCCTCCCACACCTCCTCCCACCTTTCTGTTCCATTGTGCGTGTGTGTGTGTGTATGCGTGTGAGAGAGAGCGCATGCGCACACATGCACACGTACCACTACTTGGGCTTGAAAACTCAGGGCCTAGCACTTTTTTAAAACCAGTCATGGGGCTTGAACTCTGGGCCTGGGCACTGTCCCTGGGCTTCTTTTTGCTCAAGGCTAGCTCTCTACCACTTGAGCCACTGTGCCACTCTGGCTTTTTCTGTGATTTATGGGAGATAAGCGTTTCACAGGCTTTCCTCCCCAGGCTGGCTTCCAACAGTGATCCTCAGATCTCAGCCTCCTGAGTAGCTGGGATTACCCGGCTGAGGGCCTCATACTTTTGCTTGTCTTTTTCACTCAAGCCGGATGCTCTCCCAATTGAGTCATACCTCTTTTTCTGGCTTTTGGCTTTTTGCTGGTTAAATGGAAATAAGAGTTTCATGGATTTTTCTGCTTAGACTAGCTTTGAACCGTGATTCTTAGATCTCAACCTCCTGAGTAGCTAGGATTACAGGCGTGAGCCACCGGGTACACGGTTCCTGTTGTCAATGTTTTGCATTCCTCCAGGCCTAGATCACACCTTTCCTGAAGCCTGCCCTGGCCACTATACCCACACTGCCTTCTCTGCAGTCCTAATGCACTTTAGAGCTAATTTATTCGTTATTCGCTGCCAGGACCAGGGGGCTCACATCTGAGGTTTGTTCTCAGGGTTTGTGAATTGATCCCACAGGCTGTGGGCCCTGGGCGTGCTTGTCTGTGCAGTGGGGACCATAATGCTTGGTCTGGGTTACTGAGATAACTCAAGTGCATGTGGAGGTGGGCCTGGGACTTAACAGCTCCTGAAAGCCAAGTGATCATTATTAATATCTTCCACTAAGGAATTTCCCTTTTTTCTGGACTTGAACTCAGGACCTGGGCACTGACCTTAGCATTTCTCTCTCAAGGCTGCTCTACCACTTGAGCCACAGCACTGCTTCTGGCTTTTTTAGTGGTGAATTAGTGATAAGAGCCTTATAGGGTTTCTGGTTCACGGTAGCTCTGAACCATGGTCCTCAGATCTTAGCCTCTTGAGTAGCTAGGATGACAGGCATTGATGCCCAGCCCATGAAGAGCTCTTTGGAAAAAATAATCAGGCACTTGCTCTTGTCTGAATTGGTTGGATAACGAATTTCCCAATAATTTTCTAACTGGTCCTCTAGCATCTTCCTAGCTAGACATTAAGCTTCTGGAGTGTAGAAGTCTTTTGTGAGAAGCACTTCACCACGTGCTCTACACATTGATTCGCACCAGGCGGCTGACTCCCTGCTCCCTAGCAGCATCATGCTAATTGCAAAGAGGCAGATCACCTTGATCCAGCCCTTCCTGAATGAGGCTTTCTGGGTCCCCCCTGGCTCCACCTCACCCTTCCCCAACCAGCCCTTCCCCAGCCACTCACTGTGATGTTGCAGAGGATGAGGAAGAGCGAGATCTCCTTGAGCGCCCGCTGCTTCCAGTTGAGATGACTGTAGGAGTGGATGTAAGCCGCAGAGGCCCGCCGCAGGTCTTGGCCCAGCTCTATCAGGGAGCCCCTGTGGGGAGACGGTGTCTCCTGCTTTCTGGACAGGTCCTCGGGCACCACCTCCCAGAGCGGGCGGCGGTGCAGGCCCTCGATGATGAAGAGATTCTGGGTCATGTGTTGGACGATGAGCAGGAGGGAGTAGGCCAGGATGAGCTGGTTGAGCAGCTCATGTGGGCGGGTGGCCACGATGGCCACGATGGAGAAATAGGCGATGCCCATTTGGCCCAGCGCGGCGCCCATTAGCAACACCACATCCAGGCTGCGGGTGGGGTTCTTGACCGTGTCCAGCTCCCGCTCCTCCAGCCCGTGGATGGCCGTGCCCGCCAGGCACGCCAGGCTCATGGCAGGCAGGGCGGCCACGTAGAAGGCGTAGTAGAGGGTGAAATACTGGCGGCCGATTGCGGGGCCACTGGCCTCGATTTGGAAAAGCACGAAGATGCACACGCCAGCCACCAGGGCCAGCACGCCCAGCAGCGGCCCGAAGATGGCCCCGTGCAGGTGGAAGGGCAGGCCGGGGGGGTGCACGCCCGTGTGGGCCGCCAGGCGGCGCCCCACGTTTTTCCACATGACGAAGAGCACCGCGCAGCAGATGAGGCAGTACTCAGTGCTGAAGGGGTAGAGCATCAGGTAGCCCTTCCGGAAGACCTCACACACCGAGGCGTTGAGACACAGGCAGGTGTTGGTCTCATTGCCTGGGGAGGGGTGGGGCGGGAGGAGACCGAGGTTCAAGGGCACCCAGGGGAACCAATCACTCTCAAGGCCATCTGGAGCCTGTGAGCGCTGGAAGAGGCGGAGCTAGCTGTATGGATGGATGGATGGATTCATTTGGTGCTGGTCTTTACGCTTGAACTCAGGGCCTGGGCATAGGCTGTCCCTCAGTTTGTTTGTTTTGGCCAGTCCTGGGACTTAAACTCAGGGCCTGGGCCACTGTCCCTGAGCTGCTTTTTGCTCAAGGCTAGCACTCTGCCACTTGAGCCACAGCGCCACTTTCAGCTTTTTCTGTAATTAATTGGAGAGAAGAGTCTCATGGACTTGCCCGCCCTGGCTGGTTTTAACTGTGATCCTCCTATCTCAGCCTCCTGGGCAGCTAAGATTACAGGCATGAGCCACTGGCGCCTGTCTTGGGAGGATTTTCTAACCCTCAGTTTTCAGGCTTTGCTCATTCTTCAAGGCAGCTAGAATTGTATTGGGCAGCATTCTTTCAGGCCCAAAGCCGACTTTACGGTCTTGCAAAAAATATGCAAATGAAGTGGGTGGGGCTCCTGTGGGAGGGACTCCTCTGGGAGCTCAGCCAGGATTCGTGGCTGGCTGCCTGCTGACTGCCATGTGGGGCTGCAGCCCGACAGCCCCCTGATGGCTCACGAAGGGACTGTGGGCAGTGGACGGCTTCTGCTGAAATGTAATCAGGCCTCTAGAGTTTGCTCCCAGCTCTGTATAACTCTCTGGGCACCTGCAGTTTGGGGGAGTGTATTTGCATCTGTGTGTGTGTGTGTGTGTGTGTGTGTGTAAAAGGCTGCCCCCCCCCCCATCTACCTGACAGCTTCTTCATGAGGGCGCTGAGCTCCGCCTCGATTTCACGGTGCATGGAGTCGTTGGTCACAGCCAGTACCCACAGCAGCAGGTTTGTGGCCAGGGTCAGCATGAGGCCACACCTGAAGGAAGGGCCACGCGGCTCATTCCCACCGCTGGCCAGGCCTCCCTTGTCCTGTCCCCCCTCCCATCCTTACCGTCAACGGATACTGGGGCAAGTGCTGGTCTCAAAGGCATGGGCGAGGCAGCCCCTGGGGCCACCTGAAGACTAAGCCACAGCCGCAGGGGCCCCTTGTCTGGAGAGGCCGGGAGGTTCGGGAGGGAGACGAGTCTTACCTGGTGAGATTGGTCTGCACCTGCACACAGTCCTTACAGTGTTTCCAGAGGACCCAGGTCTGAAAGAGACAGGGCCTTGAGCCCAGGGACTGGTGGGGGGCTGTAGGTGTGTGTGTGTGTGTGTGTGTGTACACGCTCAAGTTGCTTGTGTGTATTTGCAACGGAAGACCCTGTGAGGAGGCCAGGGTTGGAATCGAGCCTCAGTCTTTTATTTTCCTTGCTGTGTGGTACTGGGCCAGTAGCAGAGAAGTTCTGAGCCTCAGTTGGCTCAAGCTCTGAAAAGGAGCTGAAATGTCCACTGCTTGGGGAAATACCAGACACAGGATCGGGTGCATTGCAGAGATGTGTGACTTTGGAAAGGAGGTTTGGCTATCTGTATATGCATCTGCATCTGTATAGATGCATATGTAGATATATGCAAATAAGCAGGGGCAGATGTGAGTAGAATGGTGTACAGGGGGCAGACAAGGGGTGTGGGCCCAGGAAGTGGGTGTTTAGAGGGGGCTGTGGTGTGTGAGGCCATGGGTGTGCGTGGGTGGGCAGCTCGTGCCCCCTGGTGGCATGGAGGTCGGGGAAGCCTGTCACCTGGATGCCCATGAAGACAATCTCGATGGCGGGGAAGAGGAGCTCCAGCTCAGACTTGCAGTGGCTGTGGCTCACGTCGTAGCCCATGCGGAAGACGTTGAGGCAGACGGTGCAGCTGCCAAAGAGCACCAGGGAGCCTGGCGGGCGCGGGCGGGCATTGGCACCTGTCCTCAGGCCAGCTCTCCCGCCCCAGCCCTCTCCAGCCATGCTCACCTCGCACCCAAATCGGTCCCGCATGGGGGTCTCGATAGAGCACGGCGTGGGGCCGCCGCACAGTGCTGGCCATGTAGTAGAGGAGCCAGAGGACGGAGAGGACCTTCAGGACAGCTAGCAGGATCCACACGTCGCCCAGAGTGACGGCCACATTGTTGAAGATCATACTGCAGATGAAGGCCCCGCCCAGGAACACCACGTTGAGCGCCAGGAGCCCGGAGAAGAGCTGTCCAGCCTTCTGGGCCTGCCGGTCCCGTCGAAGCAGCAGTGAGAAATGGCGAGCCAGCCAAGACTTCTCTCTGGGCAGCCCTGGGGCTCCTGTCTCCTTGGCTCCTGTGTCCCCTTGGTCCTTGGGGGCTGGGGATGCCTCTGTTGACTGTGCTTCCGGAGAGGACACATGTGGAATCTCAGCAGCCACTGGAGAGAGAGAAAGGGCTCTGAATGACTTCAAGGGTTCAAGGCTACCTCTTCTGGTTGCCCATAGAGGTTCACAGAGAACAGCAGACGCACCAGGAGCCAATGGCTCACACCTGTAATCCCAGCTACTCAGGAGGCTGAGATCTGAGGATCCAGATTCTTATCTCCGATTAATTAGCAAAAAGCCAGAGGTGGAGTTGTGATTCAAGTGTAGAGTGCTAGCTTTGAGCAAAAAAGCAAAGGGAAAGCCAGGCACTGGTGGCTCATGCCTGTAATCCAAGCTACTCAGGAGGCTGAGATCTGAGGATCTCGGTTCAAAGCCAGCCTGGGCAGGAAAAGTCCGTGAGACTCTTATCTCCAATAAACCACCCAGAAAACTGGAAATGGTGCTATGGCTCAAGTGGTAGAGTGCTCACCTTGAGCTAAAGAGCTGAGGACAGTGCTCAGGCCCAGAATTCAAGCCCACAACCGACCAAAAATAAATAAATAAATAAAGGGACAGAGCCTTGCCCCTGGTCCCAAGTTCAAGCCTCAGTACTGGCACAAGAGAAAAAAAGAAGATAAAAGAAAAAAAGAACAGGAGACAGGGAAATGCTTTGTGTTGCCCATAAACCTAAGTGAGTGTGTGTATGTGTGTGCTACTAGTACACACACTTGAATTTTCCACTCAAGGCCAGGGCTCTACCACTTGAACTACATCTCTACTTCCAGCTTTTCTGGTGGTTAATTGGAGCAAGAGTCTTATGAACTTTTCCTGCCCAGGCTGGCTTTGAACTGTGATCCTCAAACCTCAGCCTCCTGAGTGGCTTCGATGACAGGTGAGCCACTAGTGCCCAGCTTTCTAAGGGATTGTTTTGATTTGCTCAAGAGCCTCTTAGACCACCCCACTCCTAGATGGGCTCCCTCACTTCCTGACTCAGTGTAGAGTAAGACAGTGACATCTGCCCAAGGAGCCAGTGGTATCTGCACACTGCCTTATCTTTTTTTTTTTTTTTTTCTGTCAGTCATGGGCTTGAACTTGAGGCCTAGGCTCTGTCCCTGAGCTCTTTTTGCTCAAGGCTAGCACTCTACCACTTTGATCCACAGTGTTACTTCTGATTTTCTCTTGTTTAATTAGAGATAAACATCTCACAGACTTTCCTGCCTGGGCCGGCTTTCAACCATGATCCTCAGATACCAGTTTCCTGAGCAGCTAGAATTATAGGCATGAGCCACTGGTGCTCATGGGACCATTTCTAAGGCTGGCTTTTCACCCCTGCTAACTTCCAGGTGGAATTCTGCTCCTGAGGTCTTGGAGGATGAATGGATGTCTTCTTTGACTTTGATTGATTAGTGAACTAGGATTGCCGACAGCACTGTGTGTGCCAAGGTGGATCCTGAGGTTGAGTCTGGGCTGGGTGGGAAAGAATGCAGTAGATCTGAAGTAATACTTTGTCATAGGGATGCAGGAGTGTATATAAGATGACTTTGGAAAGATCTAGAAGCTACAGTAGTTTTCTTCCAGGAAAGGATGAGGAAAACAGGACTAGTAGACCTTCCTTTAGCTCTAATGGTCTTATTTATTTATTTTCCCTAACACATATCATAATATTACATAGTGGTTCTGGGATTGATTTGCAATGTCTGCCAAGTGCACAAGAGAGGTTGGGCTGAGTACAGATGCCATGAGTTGCCCCTATTCCCAGCTGTCCCATGAATTCCCAGCATAGCCTAGGGACACTAGCCTCCATCTTCCAGAATGTCTCTTGCCACCTCCTGATGCTCCCCAGTTTTTCATTTAAACCAAACAACCACGTTGTCACCACTTGCTTGGGCCTGATCTTGGGGCACTCAATACGGGCAGCTCTCCCCTTTGGCCCTCTTGGGACATTCTTCCTTCAGGGTGGGGCTGAGGTGTTCTACAGAGCAGGGGGTGGCTCATTTTCCCATGGCCACCCTGGGCATTATTCATCCCTTCCATTGTTCTCTTCTGGAACAAATGGAAAACTAACACTTGGCCTTCTTTTCTGGATTTCTATAAATGATCCTCTCTCTTTTCCTGGTCCACAGTGTCCCTTAAGGCAAATTCGACCTCCTCCCCATCCAGCCTGCTGGCCACACTCTGGGTACCTGCCTGTCACTCCATCCCTGCCCAGGTAAAAGCCTCAGTGTTTTCCCTGTTTGTCCCTGGCTCCCATGATCCCTCCAGGAGCCAGCTGCTCCTTCTCCCTGGACAGTGGCCCTTACCCGTCCACTTTACTACCGTGGAAGCCTTCTTTCTCGGCTAGTGGTGTGTTGCTGGGCCACTCCTTCCCGCTGAGTGTGGGTGTGTACTGTCAGGTGTGCTGTGTGTGTGTGTGTGTGTGTGTATGTGACAGACTCCCCCTCCCCGCCCCAAGACCCAGAGCTGCTCTACTTAGCAAGGCAAGTGCAGATCCCAGCTCTCACCTCCTGTTCGGCCCTGGACTCTGGCAAGTCCGTGGGAACTTTCAGCACCAGAGCTCTGGACAGAGACCCTTCCATTAACCCCTTCCATTCTCGCAGCCACCTAGGCTTTCCAGTGGATGGTGATCTCTTCCTCCCAGGCTCCCTCGCCCAGGTTGAGCAAGGCTGAGGTTCAGAGGCACACCCCTTCTGCTCCCTGTTCTTTGTTGTTGTTTTTGTTGTTGGCACTAGGGACTCAACCCAAGGCCTTGCACAAGCTAGGGAAGTGCTCTACCATGTAAGCCATGCCTGCAGTGCCTTCTTGCTCCTTTTCTGCCAAGCCCAGCAGCTCTAGCTCACTTTCCCAGGAATCCACTCCCCTATCCAAGTCACCGTAATGACTGAGAGCCCGGATGCTGCCACTCTTTATCCCTGTAAGCCTGGGCAGCGCTCTCAGACTCTGTGTCTCAGTGTCTTCATCTGTGAATCCAGTATACAACTAGGAAATGGTAATGCCCAATGAATAGGAGACACTCAATCTTCCCTCCCTCTTTCCCTCTTTCCCTCCCTCCCTCCCTCCCTCCCTTCCTTCATTCCTTCCTTCCTTCCTTCCTTCCTTCCTTCCTTTTTTCCTTCCTTCCTACTTTCCTTCTTTCCTCCCTTCTCCTCCTCCTCCTCCTTCTCCTCTTCTTTCTCCTTCTCTTCCTTCTCTCCCCCCTTTTTTTCTTGTTTTGGGGATCTAACCCAGGGCACTCTAACACTCACTACACCAACCCCCAAACAAATTCTCGAGCCGATAAATGGGGGGAATTCATGCATGGCACCTACCTCAGAGAAATTTTGTTGCAAATGAGTGATTTAATACATATAAATTCACATAGAGCAGGGTGAGAAAGCCCCCCTGCCCTGGCCCTGTGTTAGCTGTTTGGGAATTTTCCTACTGTTCTTTCCAGATGCTGGAGCGAATGGAATTGTGGGTCAATTTCAGAGATGGGTTTTGCAGGCTGCAGGCTGGAGGGGGCTACTGAGGGACAAGGTTCCAGCTCCCCTCCCTCCAACCCAGGACGGCCCCCGCCCCTCTTTTGCTGTCCAGCAGCAGCGAAAGGGAACCATGGAAGGCCCCAAAGCTGATCTGTGGTGGTGGTTCACACCTGTAATCTCAGAACTGGGAGGTTGAGGCAGGATCTTAAGTCCCAGATCAGGCCAGACACTTGTCTTTATAAAATAAAATGTGGGAAGGCCGGTACCAGAGACTCACACCTGTGACCCTGGTTACTCAGGAGCCTGAGATCTGAAGACCTTGGTTTGAAGCCAACCCCGGGGCAGCAAAGTCCATGAGGCTCTTATCTCCGATAAGCCCAAAGCCCAAAGTGTGTGTGTGTGTGTGTGTGTGTGTGTGTGTGAGAGAGAGAGAGAGAGAGAGAGAGAGAGAGAGAGAGAGAGAGAGAGAGAGAGAGAGCGCGCAGGGACAGCGCCCAGGCCCTGAGTTCAAGCCCCAGGTCGGGCTCATCAGTGAGCGCGTGTGGGGTTAATTCAGTTGATCTCGGGGCAGGGTGCGAGGGTGGAACAGGCCCGGAGTCCACCACCCTCGGGCGTGCCCTCCCCTCGACGCCAGCCCAAGGGAGGGCCGGGACACCAAACAGGTTTGTGCACCGCATTTAGGGGCGGGCGACGACGGCCGCGGAGCCGTCGGGGCGGCGCGGGGCCCCGGCGGGAGCGCAAGGCAGGACCGGCTCCAGTCGAGGCTGCGGGGCGCCGGTGCCCCGCGCGCGCCCTCCAGGCGATCTCGGGATGCCCCGAGCGCAGAGCCGGATGTGCGGTGAGGGGGACACAGAGGCAGCAGTGGGCCCCTCCGGTCTCCCTGCCCTCCCTCCCCAGTCTCGGCAGCGCCTGACACCTGTCGCGCCTCCTCCCGGCCCCCCCAGGATCGGCCCTCGGGGTCCAGGGGCGCCGGGTGCCTTACCTGCGGCGTGGGCAGCCATGGCTGCGGCCGGGCTCCGGCCCTCCCGCCAGGTGAGGCTCCGCGCCCCCGACGCCCTCCCGCGCCCCGCGACACTGCGCAGCCGCCGCGCGGGCTCCAAGGCCCATCGATTTTTCTGTTGACTTTGGGCATCTTATTAATCCCACGTTAATTACCCCGCCGGGGGCTCCGGGGCAGCCAATGGCGCGGCGGCGGGGCGGGGCGGGAGGCGGGCGCAGGTCTGCAGGGCGCGCGGGACTCGGGGCGGCAGGGGCGCAGGGCGCAGGGGCGCCGGGCTGCAGGGCGCGCGGGGCGCAGGGGCGCAGGGCGCAGGGGCGCAGGGGCGCAGGGGCGGCAGGACGCGCGGGGCGCAGGGGCGCAGGGGCGCAGGGGCGCAGGGGCGGCAGGGGCGCCGGGCGGCAGGGCGCGCGGGGCTCAGGGGCGCAGGGGCGCCAGGGCGCGCCTAGCAGTAAAGGCTTTGTGGGTTCCGCGGCCGAGCTGGGAATGGGACACTCCCGGGTCGCCTTTTTCTGCCCCTTCCCTAGCATCGGGCTGAAGTCAAACTAAAGGCGAGGCGGAGGTGGGGAAGAGAGCCAGGCAGAGCCTCATTCCTCCGTTTCCCATCCTCTGGTGGCCCCTGTCCTCCACGTGCCAGGGCCATCGCCCCTCCCCCCCGCCCCTCTGCTCCCACGCAAGTCCCCCTTCTTCCTGCCTTCCCCTCCTTTCCAATGTTTGACCCTCTCTCCCTCTCCCTCCCACGCCCCTCTGTATTTCTTTCTTATTTATTTATTTATTTTTGTCGGCTGTGGGGCCTGAACTCTGGGCCTGGAGGCTGTCCCTCAGCTCTTCAATTCAAGGCCAGCGCGCTACCACTTGAGCCACAGCACCACTTCCAGCCTTTTCTGCTTATGTGGTGCTGAGGAATCGAACCCAGGGCCTCAGGCATGCAAGGCAAGTACTCTAGCACGGAGCCACCTTCCCTCTGTATTTCCTGGAAGGGCTTTGGCAGGAGACCTTCCCCCAGTTGGGAGAAGGGAGGTGGGAGGAGGCAATCTGACTCTTTCAGACTCCTCTTAAACTTCTTAAACTGGAACCATTTACTTTATCAACCAGAGCTCCTGGCATTCCTGAAGTATTTGGGGGAGGAAGTATGCTTATAGCCGCTGGTAGAAGGGGACCATGGAATAGGAGGAATGAATTCCAGTGTTCCAATAATTCATTGGCTATTTAAAAAATATTAAATAGAGCTAGGCACCAGGGGCTCATACCTGTAATCCTAGCTACTCAGAAAGCTAAGATCAGCGAAATCACAGTTTGAAGCCAGCCAGGGGAGATTCAAAAAAAAAGAGTCCAAGAGGCTCCATCTCCAAGATAACCAGAAAAAGCTGTGTTGGAAGCTGGGTGCCAGTGGCTCATGCTTGTAACCCTACCTGCTCAGAAGGCTGAGATCTGAGGATTGGAGTTTCCAAGCCAGCTCAGGTAGGAAAGTCTGGGAGACTCATCTCCATTAAGCACCCCCCCAAAAAAAAATCCAGAAGTGGAGCAGTGGCTCAAGTGGTTAGAGCACTAGCCTTGAGCAAAAAAGCTCAGTGGCAGCACCTAGGCCTTTAGAACCAACACACACACACACAAATACCAAAACAAAACCCCTATCCAAAATCAACCACCACAACAGAAGAACGTGCTGCTTGAAAGAAGACGTGAACATTACTCTTCTTAGTAGGAAGGGTCTGGCTTCCTGTGTCCTTGGCAAAGCCACCTCTCTGCACCTCCATTGCCTTCTCGGTAAAATGTGGAAGTTGGACTGTGCCCCTCCTCATTAACTGTTCATGTGTCAAGGGACACATAAAAATATGTGTCACCTGGAAATAAGTAAAAGAGGAAGGTGCAGCTCATAAACTCTAGCCACCCCTCCCCGCCACCCAGGCAACCGCTGTTGAGATCATCTATAACTCAGATCCTGCTCTCCCATTGAAAACTTTGAGGCCTCACACCTCGATCTTTACCAGCGCTGACTGCCGAGTTCCGAGTTCCTTTCCCATGACCTCCAACGGCTGAGACAAAGAGCGGACAGGGAGCGAGTGAATTGTGGGTTTATTAGTTCTCAGCCCCAGACAGTGCACTGCCAGGCCCCAAGGCTGGCATTCAGGATGGAGCTAGAGAGAGAGAGAAAGAGAGAGAGAGAGAGAGAGAGAGAGAGAGAGATCCCTCCCTGCCAGGCCCCAGGGTCATGCAGAGGTGGATGGGTAAGTCCTGATTGTGATTTAAAAACTCATCCTGGAAAAATAAACTGGTGCAAAAATTCCACTCTGGGGCCGGGGAGGAGGGGATGGATAAGGTCGTTCTGTGGCTGACAGTTCCCGCTCCATGTCTTCTTCCCAGGTTTCAGGACAACACGTAGACCTCCAGCAAGCTGGAGACGGCGTGCATGCGGTAGAAGATGCCGAAGGGCAGGCAGATGTTGACGATGGCTGCCCAGAGGGAGTAGCCGTAGAAATCCACCTCTACTCTGTTGCTGAAATGGGGGCGGGCCCCAAAGGCAGGCATGATCCACAGCTGTGTGGAGAGAGGAGCACATCAGAAGCCAACCCAGAATGCACTGGGGAGTCATTTCTGTGGGCTTTGCTGGGTTGCAACGGGATCCTTCTAGTTTGTTTGGACTCCGGAGGACTAGGGATCATGGCCAGGTGTCACGCTAGCATCTTGACCAGGCCCTGGCACTTTCTAATTTGCTCGGCAGTCTGCCCAGTTATGCTTGCTCATTTGGGACATCAGGTGCTGGTGGCTCACGCCTATAATTCTAGTTACTCAGGAGGCTGAGATCTGAAGGATCTTGGTTCGAGGCCAGCCATGGGCAGGAAAGTTCACTAGATTTCATTTCCCAAAATAACCAACAAAATGCACTAGCCTAGAAAGCTGGAGACCCTGAGTTCAAACCCCAGTACTACCAAAAAAGGAGATGGGGGGAGGGGAGAGAGCAGGAGAGAAAAAGAGAGAGAGAGAGAGAGAGAGAGAGAGAGTTGCCCATTTCTAGGTTAGGGTTCTACCTACTGCCCCTCTCCATCCCTCCTTCAGGACCCTCTATGACATGGACATTTCAATAAATGACATAGAAATTGCTACACACAGCTGGGTCTGCAGCTGGGGAGATGTATACAAGGGGGTGCTGGTGGCAGAACCAATCAGGCCCAGAGCAGGCTTGGCCAGAAGGCTGCTGTCTCCAGCCCTCCGGGAGCTCTGCCTCCCCACCCTCTGGCTTCCTCCTCTGCCTTCTTTCCAGGCCCAGGAGGAGGAGGAAGCTGGATCACTGTTGCACCCATCCTGGATGATTAGGATGCAGGCTGTGAGACAAGGACCAAAGGCCTCCACAGAGACTCTTCTCCCGCCTCCCCCCCCACCAATTAACCTTTCCGAGTTGCATTGCACCCCCACCCCCCAACCTGTTTGTTCTGTGAGCCAATGCTGTCAGAAATGACTCAGGCTCAGATACCTGGAAGAATAGACTCCAGGAAGGTGGAGTAATCCAGCCTGGGAGGAAGATCTGGGTGGAGCCTGGTGGGGGTGGGGGGGGGGGTGAGCACCAAAGCAAGACCCAGGTATCGTGAGGTTTTTGAACCTTATTGACTCTACTTGGTAGGGTCAGAGATTGGTTGATCACATTTTTTGTTTGTTTGTTTGTTTTTGGTCAGTCGTGGGGCTTGAACTCTAGGCCTGGGCGCTGTCTCTGAGCTCTTCAGCTCAAGGCTAGTGCTCTACCACTTGAGCCACAGCTCCACTTCTGGCCTTTTCTGCTTATGTGGTGCTGAGGAATTGAACCCAGGGCCTCATGCATGCAAGGCAAGCACTCTACCACTGGGCCACCTTCCCAGCCCCTTGATCACATTTTTCTTTAAAATAACACTGACTATGGAGGGGCTCTTGCATGAGGGTCATACCATGTGGGTGGGGTCACACTATGCAGTTGGGGTAGTGACTGTACAGGAGATTACCTGTGCCTTCACTCGAATATAGCTTAGTTAGGGCTGTTGATATGTCTCCTCTAGGTAGAATTTCACAAGAATAGAATTCACTCTATGGAGATTTGTTTTCTGGTGGGATATACATATACATATATATACACATATATATGTATCATACTTTTATATATATATATATTTCTGTGATGAGAATCAAACTCAGAACCTCTTGAATGCTAGGTAGGCATTTACTCTACCACGAAGCTGTATCCCAGCCCCAGGATATACCCATGTTACATTGATTTCCACATGAGAGATACCCTTCTATTGGAGTGTATAACCAAAAGCTCTGTTTCTTTGTTGGCTCAAATTTCATTAGGTTGTTTTTACTATTTGAGATGTCATGATCATCTCTTGCTAAGAGCCCCCATGTATATCAACATCCAAGAATATTCAAATCCCTTACATGACGTGGCACTGCATTTGCATATCCTCATCATACATCCTCCAGTTTACTTTAAACTCTGTCTCAAGCACTCTATTCAAGATATCTAATACAATCTAGATGTGATATAAATACTGGTTACATTATATTCTTTAGGGAATGACAGCAGCAGAAAAACTCTACCTGTTCATTGTAGGTGCAAAGTTTGGTTTGTGCCAGTACTGGGGCTTGAACTCCAGGCCTTGCCTTCTCATTTGATTTTCTTGCTCACGGTTCATCCTGTACCACTTGAACAATGCCTCCAGTACAGCATTTTGCTGGTTAATTGGAGATTGGAGTCTCCGGGACTTTTTTGTCCAGGCTGGTTTTGAGCCACAATCTTCTGATCTAGCTAGGATTACAAGGTTGAGCCAACAGAGGCCAGCTAGAATATTTTCCCCCTAATATTTTCCATTTGAGGATTTGCCTATAACCTGATACATGGAACCCATAGACAGAGGGCTGACCATACCCACATGGATGTTTGTTTGTATACTAGAAATTTCTTTTTTTTTTTTTTTTAGGGGAGGGTCTGGTCGTGGGGCCTGAACTCTGGGCCTGGGCGCTGTCCCTCAGCTCTTCAGCTCAAAGCTAGCGCTCTACTACTTGAGCCACCACACCATTTCCGGCTTTTTTTCTTTTTGCTTATGTGGTGCTGAGGAATCAAACCCAGGGCGTCATACATGCAAGGCAAGCGCTCTACCACTGAGCCACCTTCCCAGCCCCTATACTAGAAATTTCTACACTGGAGATCATTCTCTTTGTCTCTGTCTCTGTCTCTGTCTGTCTCTCTCTCTTTCTGTGTGTGTCAGTCTTGGGGCTTGAACGCTGGGTCTGGGCACTGTCCCTGAGATTTCTTGCTCAAGGTGAGCTCTCTGCCACTTAAGCCACAGCGCCACTTCTGGCTTTTTGCTGGTTACTTGGAGAAGAGTCTTTTGGACTTTCATGCCTAGACTGGCTTCCTACCATGATCCTCAGATCTCAGCCTCCTGAGTACCTAAACTAGGATTACAGGAGATTATTTTTATAGTAAGGGCATTTCCATACAGGGTTGTAGTTGCGATAGGTTTGTTTTTCTATTGGGATGTACCTTCACTACAACAGTTTCTGCCCTGAGGTGGTTCCATCCAACCAGTTTATTTGTACTGGCTGAAGCCTGTTGCTTTTAATTTAAGCAAATGAGATTGTGCCAGCATTTCTGCCCCCTTCCTGCCAGCTCCCCCCCAACTGCTGACAGACTGCTCACACTTGCTCACACTTACGCTGCGCTCCCCCGTTACTTCCTGAAGCTGCTCCAATTTTTCTGAGAAGCAGGCAGGTCACAAGTTGCAGAAGCAGTCACACCTCCCACAGGGGGGTGAGGGCCCCGCCCTTCACATTCCCTCTTACCTCCACCCAGCCTCCCACACCAGCCTTTCCTGGGACCCCTCCAGCTCTGCCTGCTGCCTTTATGTCAGAGGGCTGGGATATCATTGTGTGCTGGGTGAGGTGCCCTCTCTGATCCTGCTCCTCTCCTAGGGAGCTGTAAGATTTGGGGGGGGGTTGAGCTGGGGGGCAAGACAGAGAAAGCCAAGAGAACAAAGCCATGGGACTAGCCTTCCTCTGTGTCTGCCCTGCCCTCCCCCACTTCTACCTCCCCCTCTCCCCTGCCTCTACCTCCCCGCCTCAGCTACTCACGATGACATTGCAGAGCAGGAGGAACAGAGAAATGTCTTTCAGGCACCGGCGTCTCCAGTGACCCCTGGGGGTAGAGATGATGGCCACCGCTTCCGGCGGGCCTTCTAGAGGGCTGGCCAGCCTGGGGGTGGACGGGCAGGCGGGCAAGGCATGGAGGGCATCCAGGTTGGCAAAGGTGAGGCCTTGGCAGGGCTCCTTGTTGGGTGTCTCCCGGGGCTCCTCCCCCGGGGGCCCCCGGTGGAGGCTCTCAATGATGAACACATTCTGGAAGGTGTGCTGGGCGATCATGAGCAGAGCGTGGGCCAGGTTGAGGCCCCCCAGCAGGTCCCTGGGTGTGCCCACCACCACAGCCACGATGGAATAGTAGGAGATGGCGTACTGGCCCAGGGCAGCGCCCATCAGCAGGCCTACGTCCAAGGTGCGAGTGGGGTTCTTATGCTGGTCCATAGCCCGGCGGTCAAAACGGTAGATGACCGAGCCGCTCAAACTGACCAAGGTCATGAGTCCCAGGCAGACAATGTTGAAGCTGTAGTAGCTGACCAGGGCCTCCTGGGTGCGGCTTCCCTCTCCGCTCACTTGAACTTCATAGATGATGAAGACCGCCAACCCCACCACAAAGAGTATCAGGCCCAGGACCGGTCCAGCAAAGAAGGTCTCCCGGAAGAGGCTGACCCGGGGTGGGGCGTGGCCGTGGCCGTGGCTGGAGGTGAGCAGCCTGCCCACATTCTTCCACATGACGTATAACATGGTGGAGGCGAACAGGCTGTACTCGATGTTGAAGGGGTACAGGTAGAAGTAGCCCTGCTGGAAGATCTGGCAGATGGCCGTGTCGCAGGGACACGGGTCGCCTCCAGCCGTGCTTCCTGTGCGCTCCGCTGTGGGGAGGGAGAAGGTGGGGGGGGGAAGCTGGACTTCCTTCCTGTCCTCCATTCGCATCTTTGTAAGGAAGGGCAGGGGAGTTCTCTCTGCCAGTGACCACTGTAGCAGCCCCAAGGCTTTCACAAGCCTTGGCATGTTCCTTTATTCCATAATTGCTTAAAGAGCACCTACTAGGGTTTAGGTACCCACCAATTATAGAGAAATCTGAGTCAGGTGTAGTGGTGCATTCCTATAATCCCAGTGCTTGGGAGGATGAAGCAGTCTTCAGTTCAAGGCTAGATGGAACTACATAGTAAGACCTTCATTCAACACTACCTTCCTCCTCTCCCTCCCCCTCAAAAATCCAAAAGATAGAACTATCTGCTTCCCTCATTGTATTTCTTCAATCTCTTCCAGTCGGATTTCCCAGATTCCCAGATCCCTGAGCTAGGCAGGCTGACCTCCCCTGGACTGGTTTTCTTTTTTTTTTTTTTTGATCCGGTCGTGGTGCCTGAACTCTGGGCCTGGGTGCTGTCCCTCAGCTCTTCAGCTCAAGGCTAGTGCTCTACTACTTGAGCCACAGTGCCACTTCGGGCTTTTTTCTGCTTATGTGGTGCTGAGGAATCGAACCCAGGGCCTCATGCATGCAAGGCAAGCACTCTACCACTGAGCCACCTTCCCAGCCCCTGGACTGGTTTTCTTTTAACTGTATTTTTTTTTTTTGTCTTCTCTTTTTTGGTACTGGGAATCGAACCCAGGACGTTGCACTTGCTAGGCAAGCGCTTTGCCACTGAGCTACATCCCAGCCCTGGACTGGTTTTCATCCCCATCTGCACCATCTAGACATCAGTCTGCTGGGGGCTGGGTCATGTCCCCACTGGCAGGGGGTATGCCAGTGTCTTAAGGTGATGGCTAAAGGGGACCCCCAGAGAAACCCTGAAAACAGGACCAGGAGACCATGGACCCCTGTCTTCTTTCATGTAGCGCAGTGACTAAAAGCAGTGAACACTAGCACGTGCCTTCCAGACCCTGGGTAAGCTACTTCACAACCTCGCCACACATAGTTCCTGCATCTATAAAACAGGAACTTTCCCCCAACTCCCCACCTAGTACTGGTGGGGTTTGAACTCAGGGAAGACCTCATGCTCTCGCTTAGCTTTTCTACTCAGGCCTGGTGCTCTTGAGCCAGACCTCCACTTTCGCTTTTTGCTGGTCAATTGGAAAGAAGAGTCTCATGGCCTTTTCTGCCTAGGCTGACTTCAAACTGTGATTCCCCAGGGCCTCAGTCTCCTGAGTAGCTAGGATTACAGGCATGAGGCCATGGTGCCCAGCTAAAATGGAATCTTGTTCTTTTTTTGGCTGTGGGGCCTGAACTCTGGGCCTGGGTGCTGTCCCTCAGCTCTTCAGCTCAAGGCTAGCGCTCTACCTCTTGAGCCACAGCACCACTCCCAGCTTTTTCTGCTTATGTGGTGCTGAGGAATCAAACCCAGGGTCTCATGCATGCAAGACAAGCGTTCTACCACTGAGCCATCTTCCCGGCCCCCTAAAATGGAATCTTAATAGTACCTATTGCCAAGGGAAATTGCGATGGTTAAGAGGGTTCCAGACCTTAGCACTGGCAAGTCATCACAACTGTCTTCATGATGGAATAACTATTTGTTACTTCCCTTTCCCAGGCAGTCCCGTGAGATCGTAAGCTCCCTTCCTTCCCTGGTCCAGATCAGATCCTTCCCCTTTCTTTGGGGGTGGGGGGGGGTGGGCCCTTTCTAATGGCCTGGATTGCTCCATGGTGGAGCCCAGGCTGAGACAATCTGCCCCCTGTCCTTGCTCCTGCTCCTCGTCATGTCGTGGAGCAGAGCTGGAGTGGGAGGCGGCCCCTGCGTTCCACCTTTGCCACTATGCCCTGTGACAACATGGTTGACTGACTGCAAATGCACCAAGGCCCACCCAAGGCCGGGCCGCCACCGGCCGTGGCGAAGGAGGAACTCACGGTCAGAGGAGAGGCGGGTGTGGCTGGCGTTGCCGTGAGCACTGCTGTAGGAGTGAGCCTGGTGCACCGATTCATCCACCACGGCTGCCATCCAGATGGCCAGGTTGGTAGTGAGGGTGAACATGAGCCCACACCTGTTTGGGGGATGGGGGACCAGATACCCACAAAGCTTTGGCTCCTTGTGGGTCAGACAGAGGTAGTTTAGGGAGCTCTCCTGAGAACGAGAGGGGGTTACAGAAGGCCTGTTCACACAGAACAGAGTTGCTGAGCTTGGGGGTAATACTCAGCCCGTGTGGAGATGCCACCTCACAGAGATTCCGGGCATTTCCAGAGGCTCAGTGCCCACCGACCCCTCCCTGGGGACGGAGGCCCCTGGGGTCTGGAAATCACACTGACAAAATGGAGGTGGGGGGAGGGGTGGGGGAGGGGTAAGGCAGAGGCTTGGCTGAGACCCACTCTGGGGAGCAGGCAGAGCAGCCGCGCCCAGGCTGGACAGCTCTCTGCCCTGGATAAACCCTGTGGGCACAATCATTGGGCTCTGGGTCTCACCGTGTCAGGTCCAGGTGGACGTGAATGCAGTCTTTAGCAGAGACCCAGAGAAAGTAAGTCTACGTTGAGAAAGAGGAAAAGTCATTACCTTGTAGGTGGGGTGAGTTCTAGTCCATATTCAGTCTACCCGTGGAGCCCTTATACTAACTGATCAGGGTCACTGTAACTTTACAAAAGGAGGCAGGGAACATTTTCTACAATAATACAGTCTGTGTGAAAGAAGTGGGTCTCAAGCTGGGCGCTGGCGGTTCACGCCTGTAATCCTAGCTACTCAGGAGACTGAGATCTGCGGATCATCATGGTTCAAAGCTAGCCTATGCAGGAAAGTCTGTGAGATGCTTATCTCCAATTAACCACCAGAAAACTGGAAGTGGTGCTATGTTTCAAGTGGTTGAGTGCTAGCCTTAAGCAAAAAAAGCTCAGGGACAGCGCCCAGGCCCTCAGTTCAAGCCCCAAGACCCAAACAAACAAACAGGTTTTTTTATTACTTAAAGGTTTGCAAAAATCTCACCTATAATACTCTGGTAAGGCCAAGCCCTGGTGGCTCATGCCTGTAATCCTAGCTTCTCAGGAGGCTGAGATCTGAGGATCAAGGTTCAAAGCCAGGCTGAGCAGGAAAGTCCATGAAACTTTTATCTCCAAATGACGACTGAAAAGTCAGAAGTGGAGCTGAGGCTCAAGTAATAGAGTGCTAGCCTTGAGTACAAAAGCTTGAGGACAATACCCAAGCCCTGAGTTCAAACCCCAGGATCCACACTCACACAAAACAATGGAACTTGGGCTGGGAAGGTGGCTCAGTGGTAGAGCGCTTGCCTTGCATGCATGAGGCCTTGGGTTCAATTCCTCAGCACCACATAAACAGCAAAAGCTGGAAGTGGTGCCGTGGCTCAAGTGGTAGAGCTCTAGCCTTGAGCTGAAGAGCTGAGGGACAGTGCCCAGAGTTCAAGCCCCACAACCGACAAAAAACAAAAACACAAAAACAAAAACAATGGAACTTGATTGAAAAACCCTAGCTATCAGAGACCCTGCCTCTTAAACAAACACAGGAACAGTGGTGGCTGGGTGGTCACAGTCACAGCACATCCCCTGGGCTGGGAATGACGTCCTCTGGGCACCCACGAGGGCATGCCAGGTTCTAGGGACAGGGACTGGTGTCACAACTCACACCTCCTAGGTGTTGACTCTTGGCACTTCTTGGATTGAAATAAAGTCGAGGTGCCTCCAAGCAGGAGCTCACATTTAGGTATTACTTAATTACTCAGTGCTCCCACATTTACGGACTCATGATCTTCACCTCTGTCCTATCCCATTTATTTCATGACTCGGGGCAGAAGGAGGCGTGGATTCCAGTCTCCTGATTCCTTGCCAGGCCAGTGTTGGCTCTTCTGCATCACACTCAAGGACAGGCCTCCCACCCACCTGGACAATGACAAACACAGCCTGGATGAGGGGGTGCAGGATCTTGATGGCCGACTGGCACTCAAAGAAACTGGAGTAGTAGCCAGTCTTGAAGACATCCATGACCAGAGTGCAGATCCCGAACAGCACCAGCCCACCTGGGAATGGGGGTGGAGGGGGAGTCAGCAGGATGGTAGCCATGTTTCAGAGAGAAGGGGGAAGGACTTGCAGAGCAGAGGACAGGCCTTCAGGATGAGTGGCTAAATGGGTGGCTGTAGTGAGTGGATGGATAGATGGATGGATGAATGGGGAATAGATGAGTGAACACATAAATGGGCCAAGGGGTGGATTGAAAGATGAACGGGTAGATGGAGGGGTGAGTGCATGAATGGATAGACGGATGGATAGGCTGAGGGGATGGATGGATGGTTGGATGGATGGATGAATGGGTGGATAGATAAATGAATGGGTGAACATACGAATGGGTCAATGGGTAGACTGAAAGATGAATGGGTAGATGGATGGATGAGGGAATCAATAGCTATAGATGGGCAGATAGGCTGGGAGGATGGGATGGTTGGGTGGGTAGGTGGGAGCGTGGATGAATGGATGGGAGAAGGGATGAATGGGTCAACGGGTGGACCGAAAGATGGGTGGGTAGATGGAAGGATGAATGCATGAATAAAGAGGTGGCTGTTGGATGCAGGAGGCTGGGAAGATGAGTGGATGGATGAATAGAGGAATGGAGTGGGCAAATTCAAGAGCTGAACAATGAAGAGGTAGATGTGCAGAGGACAGCGTCTGAGGCGGGCAGGTGGATGGAGGTTTGACTGTGTCCCCTTCCTCAGAGGTGCATGGACGAGACACACGGGATCTGTGGAGACGCAGTGTTTGCTCTCCCTGCTCCCCATCACAGGCTCCCCGTGACCTTCGCTCTGCCGTGGAAGCTGAGCAGTGGGCAGCCCATCCCATCCCTCCTGTAAGGACCAGTTCCCTGGCCTCCCTTCCGTCCCATCCACCTCGGTGGGCTCATTCATTCTCACCTCTCCAGCCAAACACCCCAGCGCTGCAGGACCCGGCAGGCCCACCCCCTCCGTCCCCTCCTGCCCCCCTCCCCCGGCACCTCGGAGCCAGATGGGGCCGGCATGCGCGTCCAAGTAGGGCACGGCGTCGGGGCAGCGCGCGCTGCGCAGCAGGTAGAACAGGATCCAAAGCACGGCCAGCAGCATCATGGCCGTGAGCAGCGCGAAGACGTCCGTGTCGTACACGGCCACCTTGTTGAAGGCGCCGCCGCTGATGAGCGTGCAGGCGAGCAGGAGCACGTTCACCGCCAGCAGCACCGACAGCAGCCGGCCGCCCTTCTTCCACACCTCTCGGGGGCCCCTCGGGGGCGCCGGCGGGCTCTCCTTGGGGCCCGGGGCCAGCTCCTCCGACATGGTGGGAACGAACGGACGCGTTGGGGGGGCTCACTGCAGGGGAAGAGAGGACCGGGCCTCAGCTCAACTTCGAGGGCGTGCATTCGTTCTGCATCTGCATCGTATTCCTGGATTTGAGGATGGAAGAGTTCCTAACTGGGGAATGGAGGTTGGTGGGGGTGGGGGCGCTGGGGAAGGAGGAGGAGGAGGAGGAAGATGAGGAGGAGAGGAAGAGGAGGAGGTCAAGAAGAAAGGAGAAGAAAGGAAGAAAGAAAGGAGATGGAGAAGGAGAAGATGAAGTTGAAGAAAGAAGGTGAAAGAAAGAAGAGGAAAAGAGGGAAGAGAAGGAGGAGAGATGGAGGAGGAGGGTGAAGAGGAGGAGGAGGAGGAGGAAAAGAAGAAGTGGAGGCAGAAGAAGAGAGGAGGAGGAGGAGAAGGAGGAGGTGAAGACGAAAGGAGAAGAAAGAAAAAGAAAGAAAGAAAGAGGAGAAGATGAAGTTGGAGAAAGGAGGTGAAGAAAGAAAGAAGAGGGAAGAGGAGAAGAAGGAGGAGGAGGAAGAAGAGGAGGAGGAGAACAACAATAAGAGAGAAGGAGGAGAGGAGAGGAGGAGGAAGAGGAAAAGGAAGAAGAAGAAGAAGAACAAGAACAAGAAGAACAAGAAGAAGAAGAAGAAGTGGAGGAGGAGGAGGAACAGAAGGAGGAGGAGGAGGAAGAGAAGAAGAAGAAGAGGAAATAATGGTGGAGGAGGAAGAAGAGAGGAGGAGGAGGAAAAGGAAAAGGAAAGGGAGGAGGAGGAGGAGGAGGAGGAGGAGGAGGAGGAGGAGAAGGAGAAGGAGAAGAAGAAGAAGAAGAAGAAGAAGAAGAAGAAGAAGAAGAAGAAGAAGAAGAAGAAGAAGAAGAAGAAGAAGAAGAAGAAGAAGAAGAAGAAGAAGAAATAATGGTGGAGAAGGAAGAAGAGAGGAGGAGGAGGAAAAGGAAAAGGAAAGGGAGGAGGAGGAGGAAGAGGAGGAGGAGGAGGAGGAGGAGGAGGAGGAGGAGGAGGAGGAGAAGAAGAAGAAGAAGAAGAAGAAGAAGAAGAAGAAGAAGAAGAAGAAGAAGAAGAAGAAGAAGAAGAAGAAGAAGAAGAAGAGGAGGAGGAGGAGGAGGAGGAGGGGGGGAGGGAGGGAGGGAGGGAGGGAACCAGAGCCTACATCGCTCCCTCCCCACGGCCTGGGCCGGACCGGCTCTTGGCGGCCGCACTGGGGGCACGCGGGGGGGGGGGGGGGCGCACCTGGCCGGGCCGGGCAGCGGCGCGGAGCCGGGGGTCCCGGAGAGGCGAGCGCGTCCTCTGTCCCACGCCGGGCTGCACGGGCGCTTTATACCCACGGGGGCCGGATGATTTACAGCCGCCGGGGCTCGGCTCCATAAACCTCTCAGCCCCGCTCACATGATCCATCTTGTTCTCCCAGCTGAATTTAGGGAAGAGAGCGTGAAAGCCAGATAAGGAAAGATTTATACTTAACCTATTAAGAACCCCCCACCCCCGCCCCTGCCCCGTCCCCCCCGTTCCCCCCTTTCCGCACCGCGGCACCCAGGGGACACCCGGCCCCGCGCCCCCCCCCGCGCGCCCCGGGGCCCATCGAGGCCCCCAGGGGAGGCCCTACAGTCGCCCCACCCCCCTCCTCCCAGCCCTGTTGCCCACCATGCCTTTGATCTCGGCTGCGAACCCCCGATCAGAGCACCGGTTCCCCTTTTCCCCGCACCTGCCCTCGGGGCGATGGGAGTTCCCTCTCCCTCCGGTCTCGCCCTGGCCTTGGCCGCGGCGCCCCCGGGGCGCGGAGTTCCCGCGCGCCTCGCCCGGCTCTCCGGCGCCCCCTGCCGGCGCGCGGCGGCGGCGGCCGCGCCGGGGAGCGCTGCGTCCTCCTCCACGGGTCTGGAGAGCGGAGGGCGGGGGGGGGGGGGGCCTTCACGCCCCTGCGGACCCCCAATCCTGGGGAGGCTGTGAGGGGTGAGGGGGAGCGGTCAGCGCCTCACCATTCCCTCCATCCGTTCTCAGCCCCCCCACCGTTGGCGGGTGGAGGAATCGGGAGCCGCAGCCTGGGCGCGCTGGTGAGGGGGGGGGTCCCCGAGCTGAGCTCCAAGGGAGGGGCGTCGGGGGGGGAGTGTAACCTTTGGATCTCACCTGGGTCAGCTCCGTGCGCGGAGAGGCGGGGCGTTTAGGACCCAGGGGAAGCCCGGGGGCGGCTCCCCGGGGCGGCGGGAACCCCCCCCCCCCATCCCCAGGCTCAGATGTCCTGGTAGCGCCCAGCCCGCGGCTCCCCGGGCGCTGCTCCGCACCCTCCGTCTGCGGCGGCCGGGGCTGGCGGCCCTGGCCTCCCCCGCCCGGCCCCCTCCCCGAACCCCCATGCCTCAGCCCTAACCCTGCTGCCCTCCCCCTCGGGGGGCACTTCCCTGCGGCCCCCACCCCCCACCCCGGCCAAGTCAGGCGCCATGAACGACCAGTACCACCGGGCGGCTCGGGATGGCTACCTGGAGCTCCTCAAGGAGGCCACCCGGAGGGAGCTCAACGCCCCCGACGAGGACGGCATGACCCCCACCCTCTGGGCGGCGTACCACGGCAACCTGGAGTCGCTGCGCCTCATCGTGAGCCGCGGGTGAGCTCTCCGCCGCCGCCCCGGCAGGGCAGGGGGGTGGGGGACCCCGGGACCCCGTGGCAGGTTCACGCCTTCCTCTGAGCTGGCCCCTTCCCCTGCCCACCAGGCCTGGCAGGCCCGGAGGGAGGCACACGTGGAGGTGAACGCCGCGGGAGGCTGTGCCCTGGCTGTGGGGCTGGGAGGAGAGGAACTGGGATTGGGGAGTCCATGATTGTGGGAGACCAAGGTGGGAGGGGTTGCCTGGGATTCTTGGGAGCAGGAGTGAGGGGAAAGGTGGGGGCCAGAGAGATGGCTGGAAAATCTCAGAGCGCCCCCAAGTGAGCACTAGGAAGGAAGGGGTGGGGGCCCTGGCTGCCCACTCCCCAGCCGAGCAACCGGAAGTCAGCCCAGCCAGCACCCACTGCTCCCCGCAGGCTGAGTCTCAATAACCCCTTTCCTTCCTTCCTTCTTTCCTTCCTTCCTTCCTTCCTTCTTTCCTTCCTTTCTTCCTTTCTTTCTTCCTTCCTTTCTTTCTTTCTTTCTTTTTTCCAGTCCTGGGGCTTGAACTCAGGGCCTGGGCACTGAGCTTCTCTGTGCTCAAGTCTAGCTCTCTACCACTTGAGCCACAGCACCACTGAGGGCTTTGTTTTCAGTGTATGTGTCATTGAGGAATAGGACCCAGGGTTTCATGCATTGCTAGGCAAGCACTCTACCACTAAGCCACATGCCCAGGATTTATGGGCACTGTCCCCAGTACTAAATGTCACTGCTTCAGCCACCTCATTAACTCTCCCTGTAGCTCCCCCCCCCCCCCCAGCAGGACACAGCTTTGCACTGGGAGACTGTGATGTCCCTTGGGGCTTCTGTCCCCACTCCTCTCCCTGAAGTCATCCTGCTGGAAGGTCAGACCCAGAGTCCAGCTAACCCTTGAGACAGGGGAGGACTTTGGAGGTAGCAGTTGAGGCACGCAAGTCCAGGGCCAGGGAAGATGAGGAGGGACTAAGTCACGGTACTGGGAACACACCAGTTTAAAGGAGAGTCTGCCCTGGCCACCTGGCCAGCCTGGATAGGAAACATTGTGGAAGAGATACTTTAGGAGGGTTCATAGAAATTCCTCTGGTCCCAGGGCAAAAGGGGCAGGCACCGAGCTTGCACTCATGTTGGGCACAGGCCTGAATTTATGGGGGTGAAAGACTCCCCCTGATCCTAGCTGCTCCTTCAGCAGCTAGCTTTTTTGTTTCAGGAAGGCCCACTGGGCTGTTTGCCTACTTCTTGATCAGAAAGACTCATGGGAGCCTCATAAAGGGGTCTGGAGGGGAAGAGGGCACTCCCTGGGTGCCCCAAGTCCTGTGGGGATAAGGATGGGTGCTCAGTGGGTGCGGGTCTGTGTGGACACTGTCCTGAGAACTTGGTAAGTATAGGGGCAGCTGAGCAGGGTGGGGTGGGAGGAATGAGAGGAGACACAGACAAGGGAGTGATTCTTCCCGCAGCCTTGGAGTGGCCTCGCGATCTCATTAGTGTGGGACAAGGGCCCAGTGCTGGTTTCCCAAAGGCAGGCAAAGTTCAGGGGAAGCCAGCAGAGGCTGCCCAGGAGGGATAGAGCCTGGTATGAAGGGTGTTGGTGGTGGTGGGGCAGTTGGCACTTCTCCAGCCAAGCTACCAGCCTCACATGGCTTCCAGAGACTCAGCAGCCAGATCAAGGTGGCTAGGTGGCCAACCCTCCTCCTCCTCCTCCTCTTTAGTCCTGGCTGCCCCTGCAGTCCCCTCCTGGCCCAGGCCAAGGCCCGACACCTGCTCTAACACTGGCTTTGCCAGGCCTGGCCCAGCTCCCTGCAGACATGGCCGTGTCCACTGTCAGCAAGCACCGCCACCCCCACCGGCTCACCAGGCTCGCTCAGGCCCACCCCCTTGTCCCCTTTCACAGCCACCCTGGAACACGTGGCCACGCTCACCCCCTCACACACCTGCCTAGAGACCCAGACTCGGCCCTGGCCCACCACTTCTCTGGGCCAGTTCCCCGCTGGGCCCATGAATAATTCACCTCTTTCTCTCTGAGCATCAAATATTTATCCCCTCAGATTCCCAGCCCTCAGTTCTCTTGGGGAAGGCCCCGCCTTCTGCGAGACCACGCCCCCTTGTGGGCGGGAAGCCCCGACCAGGCCCCGCCTTCCTCTAGACCACGCCCCCCGTGTGGGCGGGGCCGCGCTTCCTTGGACTTCCTCTAGGCCGGTTAGTCCTTTCAGGTTGATGACAGCAGATCCCCTGGGAGTCTCGGAAGGGCGGTCTCAGTCCCATGGGGGGCCCATGGGATGCCTTGCCCGGGGAGGGGGGAAGCTCAGCGAGGCTGGGGGAGGGGAGCCCCGACAGCCCCGTCCCCAGCTAGCTCGGACCGGCTAATCATGGCTCCCCGCGTGTTGTCTTCCCACCCCCCCCCCCCGCAGGGGCGATCCGGACAAGTGTGACATCTGGGGCAACACACCGCTGCACCTGGCAGCTTCCAATGGCCACCTGCACTGCCTGTCCTTCCTGGTGTCCTTCGGGGCCAACATCTGGTGCCTGGACAACGACTACCACACGCCTCTGGACATGGCGGCCATGAAGGGCCACATGGAGTGCGTGCGCTACCTGGACTCCATCGCGGCCAAGCAGAGCAGCCTGAACCCCAAGCTGGTGGGCAAGCTGAAGGACAAGGCGTTCCGCGAGGCGGAGCGGCGCATGCGCGAGTGCGCCAAGCTGCAGCGCAAGCACCACGAGCGCATGGAGCGGCGCTACCGGCGCGAGCTGGCCGAGCGCTCGGCCGACGCGCTCAGCTTCTCCAGCCTCACGTCGGCGGGCACGCTGAGCCGCCGCCCGCACCACGGCCCGGCCCCGGCCAGCCAGCTGCCCTACTCGCAGGCCACGCTGCACGGCACCGCCAAGGGCAAGACCAAGATCCAGAAGAAGCTGGAGCGGCGCAAGCAGGGCGGCGGCGGCGGCGGCGAGGGCACCTTCAAGGTCTCCGAGGACGGCCGCAAAAGCGTCCGCTCGCTGTCGGGGGTGCAGCTGGGCAGCGACGTGATGTTCGTGCGCCAGGCCCCCTACGCCAACCCCAAGGAGTGGGGCCGCGCCCCGCTCCGGGACATGTTCCTCTCGGATGAGGACAGCGTCTCCCGTGCCACGCTGGCGCCCGAGCCGGCCCACTCGGAGGTCAGCACCGACTCCGGCCACGACTCCCTGTTTACCCGCCCGGGTCTGGGCACCATGGTGTTCCGCAGGAACTACTTGAGCAGCGGGCTGCACGGGCTGGGCCGGGACGAGGGGGGCCTGGAGGGCGCGGGCACGCCGCGGGGTCGGCTGCACAGCTCGCCCAGCCTAGACGACGACAGCCTGGGCAGTGCCAATAGCCTGCAGGAGCGCAGCTGCGGGGACGAGCTGCCCTGGGACGAGCTGGACCTGGGGCTGGACGAAGACCTGGAGCCCGAGACCAGCCCCCTCGAGACCTTCCTGGCGTCCCTGCACATGGAGGACTTCACCCCACTGCTGCGCCAGGAGAAGATCGACCTGGAGGCGCTGATGCTGTGCTCCGACCTGGACCTCCGCAGCATCAGCGTCCCCCTGGGCCCGCGGAAGAAGATGCTGGGGGCCGTGCGCAGGAGGCGGCAGGCGCTGGAGCGCCCGCCCGCCCTGGAGGACACGGAACTGTGAGTGGGTGGGCCTGGGGGGGTGGGGGACAGTGTGGAGGGAGGAGCTGACTTTTCAGGAGTGGGAGGGGGCTTAATTGTGTGTGTGTGTGTGTTTGTCTGTCTGTCTGTCTGTCTTCGGGCTTCAGCTCAATGCCTGGACACACTATCCCTCTTTTTTTCATCTTTTCAAGGCGGGTGCTGTACCACCTGAGCCACACCTCCATTTCCAGCTTTTTGGTTGTTACTTGGAGATAAGAGTCTCATGGACTTTCCTGCCCCAGCTGGCCTTTGAAACCACACTCATCAGAGTAGCCGGGATTGCAGGCGTGAGCCACTGGCACATGGCAACACAATATTTTACAAAAGCCAAGCTGCCACTAATTAATTACAAGAAGCCCCACTCTTCAATTATCAGACTCAGAAACAGAAGCTGCCAATTTAATGACTAGAAACTGTCCTTTTTGGTGTGTGTGTGTGTGTGTGTGTGTGTGTATTGGAACTCAGGGCCTCTTGCTTTTCTTCTTTCTTTCTTTCTTTCTTTCCGTCTTTCTTTTTTTCCCTTCAAGTCTGGCACTCCACTACTTGAACCACGTTTCCACTTCTGGCTTTTTTTTTTTCCTTTGCTGGTTAGAGGTAAGAGCCTCACAGACTTTCCTGTTTGGGTTGGCTTTGAACTTTGATTCTCAGATCTCTGTCAAGTAGCTAGGCATGAGCCACTGGTCCTGGCTACTGGAGACTATCTTATCACAGCGCATGTGCAAGGCATCTTTATGCTGGAGATACCAGCGTGTGGCACAATGGGCAGCTTAGTGCTGATGAGATTGCTCTAGTCATAGCAATCACAGCCAGGATGTTTTTAAGCCTTGCCACCTTTCAGGGCTGAGCCTTGAGCAAGGACTCCTGTGAGTCCTGCACTATACCATCCTGGGTGTAAGATGACCAGGTGGTGGCTCCCAGGTTAGGTAAGAGCTCACCTTGTGCCCTGTGGCTGCTCGGTGCAGAGCTGGTCTGTGTGGCTCTAGAGCTTGAGCACTATTCAAATCCCATGGCATGGAGGGTGTGGCACCCATAAGGTCTCCTTACCGTCTAAGCCTTCACCAGCCAGGTACCAGGGTCTCACACCTGTCATCCTAGCTCCTCAGGAGGCTGAGATCTGAGAATCATGGTTCAAAACCATCTTGGGCAGAAAAGTCTGTAAGACTCTTACCTTCAATGAACCAGCAGAAAGCTAGAAATGGAGGGGTGGCTCAAGTGGTAGAGCACCAGCCTTGAGGAACACAGCCGAGGGACAGGGAACTCAGGGACAGCCCTGAGTTCAAGCCCTACTACTGGCACAGAACAAACAACAAAACCACTACCGCTGTCAGCTGTCATCTAAGGCTGGTTTCTGTCTTTCCTCTGCAGATAAAACAGGGGTTTTGCTCCCCAGACCAAAACGAATTGCAAGTTGCCACAACCCACCCGAGGGGCCATGAGGTTCTCACAAGTCGCCAGCCCTGCAGCCCCTCTTTCCCCCGGGTGCCAGGACCACGTAGGGCATCTCCTGTGCCAGCCTATCCGCATCCTGAAGCAGAGTGTATGGCCTGTGGCACCCACAGGGGCAACGAAGCATTCCGGACACCTGGACCTCCAGCGTCCTGCAGCCCCTGAGCCATCTCCGTCTGGGAGCCCTGAAGTACCAGGCCAGCCCAAGGGACTAGACATCCTTGGAGCTGGATCAGGATGGGGTTAAGAGGGAGACACGACTTGTGTTAGGGGTATTGTCTCTCCTGCTTCTCCTCATCCCTCCTCAGAGGGTCCTGTTTTCTATCTTAGGCTGGAGACTTGTTTGCTTCCTACTTTGTGTGAAGGGAAGAGTTTGGGCACCTTCCTCCTCCGTCTACCCTCCTGGGGGCGGTGAGTCTTTAGCCAGGCTCTTCAGCCAAATGCCCTGCCTTTCAGTTCCTACTGTATCCCCCCCTCCGCCCTCCCCACAACACCAGTTCCCTCTCCTCTCTCCACAGTGGGCTGGGGTGGTGGGCTGGCCCCCTTCCCAGTTCACCCTGGGGCAGAGCCCATCTTATCCTTCTCCAGCCTACCCAGGTCACTGGATGCAAGGTGCTAGAGCAGCAGGCTGCAGTATTAAAGTCTCTAGGCCTGGTGGGCACAGCTGGCTGGAGAATGGCATCTGCCAACTGCCTCACAGTCTCCCAGGTCCAGAGACTGGGCACAGCAAGGGACAAGGCCAAGTGTGGGGAAAGCTTGCCCAGGAGCCCGGGGCTCTGTGTGTGTGTGTGTGTGTGCGCGCGTGCGCATTGTGTTAGGGTGGTGGGTGGGTTTTACTCAAGCCCTGGCTCAGAGGGTCCTCAGAGCACTTCTCCAGGTCAAGGTCAAGGAGAGGGGAGAGGCCACTCAGCTGCATATTCCCAGCTCACCAGTCAGGCCGTTTGTCCTTGTCAGCTGAGGACCCCATCCCTGACCTCAGCTCAGGAAGCAGCTGCTGCTGGGAGCAGAGCCCCAGCTCCAGCTCCAATCTGAGCCCTTTGACTGGGCAGACAGAAAGAGGTCCCAAAGACCTTTCTGATCTGTCTGTCTGGGGTCCCTGTCCACACACATGCCCAGAGCAGGGGTGTGAAGGAGATGGTCCCTTCCCCACGGAATGATCCTGGGAGGCTGGCTGCCTGCCATGATCGCCCCAAGTGCAGCCCATACCCCTTTCCCCCTGTTCTCTGGCCTGGGCCTGGGAGCATCCCAAGTGCCGATTCGTGCTTCTCAGAGCCTCAGGTGCTGTCCTTTCTCATCTGTTCCCTGTTTGTTTACTGCCTCAGCCCCTCCTGGCCCCATGCTGAGGTGGACCAGGCTCTGCTTCCCACCCCTGCACACAACCTCCCCCCCCCCCCCCGCCCCCGGCTCATTATAACTTTTGTAGAGAATGTTCCATCTGCTGGTCGTGTGCATCTCCTGTTCTTTTAGTCATCTGAGGGTGGGAGGGACGGGGTGGAGAGTGTGAAGGGTGGAGGGCTGAATCCCCCATAGGTCACACCTGTCTACAGGGATTACCTCCCACGTCCATGGACCCTTGTCCTGCTATGCTAGCTGGCCCAGAATTAGGAGCTGGTAAAGAGAGATGGTTCTTTCAAGGACAGGATCAATCAGAAAAATCCTCAGGACGCTGGGTACCACTTGTAATCCCAGCTACTCAGGAGGCTGAGATCTGAGGATCACAGTTTTAAGCCAGCACCGGCAGGAAAGTCTGTAAGACTCTTATCTCCAATTCGCTAGCAAAAAGCCAAAAGCGGAACTGTAACTCAAATGATAGAGCACTAGCCTTAAGCAAAAATGCTCAGAGACAGTGCGAAAGCACTGAGTTCAAGTCCTAGGACTGATGTGTGTGCATACACACGCATGCACACACACACACACAGGATGTCAGTGTCAGAGTTTGCATAGCAACCATCTAGACGTTCTGGGCAACCTGAAAAGCTGAGGCCTGTAAAGGCAAAGGGCTAGACTCAGAACACAGGTCTCTAGACTGCTGTAGCTCTGTTCTTTCCACCAAGGCCACCAATGAGGCTGAATTTCCATGGTGCCCACCCAAGCCCTGTGTGTGCATACGACCCCTACTGGCCAGCCTGGTTACTGCAGCCACCCACTATAAAGAGTTGCCGGTGTTTTCAACAAGCAAAGGGAGGTATCCTAACTCGAGTCAACCTTTTCTTTTTTCTTTTTCTTTTTGCTTTGTGTCAATTCTGGGGCTTGAACTCAGGGCCTTGTGCTCTCACTTGGCTTTTTCACTCAAGACTGGCCTTGCACCACTTGAGCCACAGCTCTGCTTCTGGCCTTTCGTTGGTTAATTGGAGATAAAGAATATTACAAAACCAGGCACTGGTGGCTCACACCTGTAATCCTAGCTGTAATCAGGAGGCTGAGATATGAGGATCTTGGTTCAAAGCCAACCTAGGCAGGAAAGTCCATGAGACTCTTCAGTTAATCACCAGAAAACCGGAAATGGCACTGTGGCTCAAATGGTACAGTGCTTGCTTGGCTTGAGCTGAAGAGCTCAGGGATAGCACCCAGGCCCAGAGTTCAAATCCCACAACTGACATAAAAAATAATGTCACCAATTTGTTTGCTCAGTCTGGCTCTGAACCCTGAGCCTCGATCCTCAGATCTCAGCCTTCTGGGTAGTGACTCATTTCCTTAGAAGTTTAGATCCTCCAGGTTAGGGAAACACTGAATGTTGAGAAGGATCAATGGTTCTCAGTGTTCGGTGGTTTAGATTGATTAATAATAATACAGACCCCTTTCCTGAAGAACCTACATGGAGCACACACACTCAGAGGCCGTTCTGCTCTTAATTTCAGGCATGTCATGGCGTCAGGGACCCAGGATCCCCTGGCACCCTGGGTTCAGGAGCTTTGGTTAGATGTCTGTGAGGTCCAGAGACTCCATGGAGGAGGAGGTGTGGGGCGAATCAGAGGCGGCTCCCTGGTGCACATGCGCCCCACTCACATTTAACAGTCAGAAGGGGCTGGCTGAAGGTTGTCGAGCAGCCCCTTGACTACACAGCTGTAGGTTTCCCAGGGCCTCCCGGCCTTTCATTTACTCCCGCGTTAGGGCCAGCCCCAGAGAGGGTGGTGCCCCTGTCCCTTCACCTCACGCGCTCACGTCCCCTTCGCCGAACTAAGACAAGACAGAGAGGTGGCAGGACAACTCGAGAGACAGCTTGAATGTGAGGCAGCAGAACTAGCCCTCGCCCTTCAGCGGTGTGACCTTGGAGTCAATGACTCACCTCTCTGAGTCTTTTCTAATATTGAAACAGGTATTATAATAATACTGTTAACCCTGCAGATTATTAGGAGGGTAAAGAGATCCTGATTATAAAGCACTTAGCACACACCTGATATTTAGTATCAAGTAATAATGGCTGTGGTTAGAATGGCCCAAGGCGGGGAGGAGTTGGTTGGATTCTAGACAGGCCCTTCAGAATCCTGATCTGAGAATGAGCACCATCTTCCTCCCCAGAGCTATCTCCAACAGCCAGCAGGGGGCGCTAACAACCCAGCCAGTGGCCAGGGAATGGGCAGCTAGTGGAGAGTGGTCTCCATCTAGTGGGAGGCCCAGGGGGAGGCGCTAGGTGGTCCTGGGATGCCAAAAGAGCTGAGCATCTTCTCTGGAGGGTGAGCCATCCCCATTATGCTGCATCTGAGCCTCAGATGCACAGGGGAGTGTTCCCTGCCCTGGCCAGTTAGGCAGGTGAGGTTGCTGGGAGTCTCACTTTGTAGATAAAGCGATTGCATATCTGAGCAGTTATGCGATTCGTTGTTAAGGAGAATTCAGGCTCCTTGAGATGGCCACAAAGGCTACCCACGGGGGGGGGGGGGGGTGCATGATTCTCTTTTTAGATTGTCATTCTATGCAGCCCCGGTTGGCCCTGGACTCTAGCTCCTCCAGTCTCAGCCTATCCAGCGCTGGGACTACAGCCATGCATCACCACTTCATTCAGCTCGGTTGGTGTCTTTCTCTTCATCTGACTCCCCCTAGGCTCAGGGTGCCTGCTCCTTTCCCTGTCCCTGCCCTTGTCTGTCTCTGCTGGAGCGGGAACCCGGAGCCCAGCCTGTCCTTCAAGGATTTCCTTCTCTCCGTACCCTAACTCCACACCTAGGCAAGCCTCTGGAGAAGCCAGTATGCAGAGCGTTGGGCTCCATGGTGGGCGCTCTGAAGATCTGGCCTCATCAGCTACTGCACAGCCATGGCCTGGTCCGGTCAGCTAACTCCTGCACAAAGGGTCTCCGGTGCCTTCATTATCGTGAGATTTGCTTGGCAGAGTTGGTGTGGCATGAGGCTCCGTGCCAGGCCTGGCTGCCCATCATAGTGGAAGCCACGCTTACTCCTTGGTCCCTGGCTCCACTCGGAGGGGAAGTGCTTCATGGTGTTTTTTCTTCTTTCATACAAGGAAATTGAGCACAGAGATGTTCAAAAAATGAGCCCAAACCCACACGCCACTGGAGAGCAGAAGAGCCCCGAGTCCACCCCACACAGGCTGGCTCCCACTGCACCACGGTCCTCTCAAAGGAGCATTTATTGATCACCTATTGTATGCCAGCACGTCACATAAGTGATTCCAATTAGTCCTCATGAAAACATCATTGAACATGACAAGGGATTGTTATGCCCCATTTGATGGAGGAGAAAAACCAATGTCAGGGGCTGGGAAGGTGGCCTAGTGGTAGAGTGCTTGCCTAGCATACATGAAGCCCCGGGTTCAATTCCTCAGCACCACATACACAGAAAATGCTCGAAGTGGTGCTGTGGCTCAAGTGGTAGATGCTAGCTTGAGCAAAAGAAGCTCAGGGCCAATGCCCAGGCCCTGAGTTCAAACCCCAGGACTGGCAAAACAAACAAACGATGTCAGGGTTGCTCCCAGGTCATTGCTCAGGTCACACAGCAATGAGGAGCACAAAGAGGACCCAGCTCTCTGGCCTCTTTTCCGAGCTGTGTCCCTGTCCAGCGGCCTCTGGGCGGGCCCCTTCCTTGCCTCTGGGTGGGTGGCGGCCGGGAGCTTCCTGAGATTTCATAGCTGAAGGACGAGACTCCACAGGCCTTAGACAGGCTCTTTGGGGGCCCCACCTGCTCCATGGGAGATGGGCCTAGGCACAGAGGGGTGGGGTGGGAGGCTGCAGGAAGCTGCGGGTGTCTGTTTCTTCCCCCTCTGTCTGCATTCTTTATTCCCTGGGTCCACATGGAGGAGGGTTCTGGGGATCACCAGGCCCTTTCCTCTCTGAAAATGCAAATCCCATGGGGACTGCTGGGGGGGGCAGCTAGTGGGTGGCCTGGCAGGTGGAGGGGGCACCGGGGAAGGAATGGGGTCAACTACTGCTCCCCACTGCCCTGTGGTACTTCTGTCCCACACAGAATGAAGCCAGACCTCCCACTATCCTTTTTTGTTGTTGTTGTTGCGGGTCGTGGGCCTTGAACTCAGGGCCTGGGCGCTGTCCCTGAGCTCCTCCAATGCTCAAGGCTAGCGCTCTACCACTTGAGCTGGAAGTGATGCTGTGGCTCAAGTGGTAGAGCGCTAGCCTTGAGCCAAAGCGCCACTTCCTGCTTTTTCTGTGTATGTGGTACTGAGGAATCGAACCCAGGGCCTCATGCATGCTAGGCAAGCACTCTACCACTGAGCCACCTTCCCAGCCTTGAGGTGGACCAGGGCAGAAAGGTTTTTATTTCTCAAGCTCCATTTTATAGAATGGCAAGGGAGGGGTGGGAGGGGGGGCGGGTCAAAGAGCTGGAAGTCTGCTCAGTGTTCATTGCTCAGTCGCCTTCTCTAGAACCTTCTACGTACCAGCGACATCAAGCAATCTGTACTCTGCCTTGTGGGTAAGGACAACTGGCCCCGTGGGTGAAGTGCATTTTCATGCCACTGTGTGCAGCGACTATTGGATTCGAACTCCCAACTCTGGCTCTCTCCTCGGCAGCCCCCAGCCTCCTCCAGCCACCCCCTGGTTGGGCGCAGCTTCACTTTGCACCCTTGATCTTGACTCCACAGTACGTGGGGAGGTGAGATGGGTGGCGGGTGACCGCTGCTCCCCCTTTCTCCATTCCTGTGCACCCCATCTCTGTGCTGTAGCATGCATATGTTGGGCCTGAGTGTGTGTGAAATTGGGCCACTAGCGTGTGGGTCGATCCAGAACTTTCTAGGAAGCTGGTGGGCAGGGGTGTAGTCTCTGAGTCTCTGTCTCAGTGCCTGCAGCTTTTAAGTGTGTGTGTGCACGTGCACACGTCCACAGAGGGCCCCATCGCTTGGTCTGGGACCTATTTTGAGATTCTTCGTCCCGCCTGTTATCTGCTTATAGGACCCCAGTTCCTACAGAACCGGAAGGTCACAACTCCTGGACAAGCTGTGTGCAGGTGGCTCACGCCTGTCATCCTAGCTACTTAGAAGCTTGAGATCTGAGGATGATGGTTCAAAGCCAGCCCAGGCAAGAAAATTCATGAGACTCTGATCTCCAAGGAGCCACCAGAAAACCGGAAGTGGAGCTGTGGCTCAAAGTGGTAGATCGCTGGCCTTGAGCTGAAAGAGCTCAGAGACAGCAGGCACCAGGCCCTGAGTTCAAGCCCCAGGACTGACAAAACATAACAAAACAAAAACTCCTGGACACTCTACCTCTCACACCCCCTAGCCTTCATTATATGAATTGGGGTCCCAGGAAGCCCCTCCTCCTTTCTCTGAGTGGCTAGCTTTTGGGGGACTCTAGTCCTGAGGAAGGGTAGGCAGTGGGAGAAATGGGCCCCGAAGTTAAGAGAAGGGGTGGGGACAGATCTACATTTGGGGGCCCCCAGGTTACTGAGGGCTGGATGGGTTCTTCCCTGGGACCTGGGTTGTGTGGCTGAAGACACAGCCCTGCTACGCCGCACTGGGAAGATGAACTCTCCTCCAAGCCTCCGCGTTTCCACCTGCCAGTGGGGAGAATCTCGCTCCGATCACAGGCCAGGCGTGAGGATGAAAGTAACCCACCGCACGGAGCTCAGGGCCCGACCCCCAGCAGGGTGGAGGCCCGGCCCAGGGGCCTGGTGGACAGGATTCTGGAGCTAGGGAGAGCTCGTGGGCATCGGCCAAGTCTGGGCATTTTGAAGCTGGTGGCAGAGAGCTGACGCACTGGGAAGCACCCAAATCCCCATTCTCAGCCCACCACATTTCTGTGCAGTCGGAGCTGGAGGATAGAGCAAGACGGGGGGGGGGGGGGGGGGGGCTGTCACAGCTCCAAGACCCTGTCCTGTACACCTGTGCACACACGCACACAGCCACCCATGTACGTACGCACTCGTGTATGCGAAAGAGAGAGAGAGAGAGCGTACATACGTGTCTTCTTGCTGGAAAAGAAGCCCTTGATTGTTATCAGGATCAATACCAACATATATGTTGGACTTAAACTGTGTCAACAGAACAGTAGCACGAGGAGCCGCATTATTGGAAACAGTTTGGACCTTGATCGTGTGCCTGTAACCGTGGTAACTACAAT
Organism: Dipodomys spectabilis; assembly: GCF_019054845.1. Lineage (NCBI taxonomy): Eukaryota > Metazoa > Chordata > Mammalia > Rodentia > Heteromyidae > Dipodomys > Dipodomys spectabilis. Next base: position 4,092,548 of record NW_024871006.1, on the reverse strand, counting down.
GGTCCCAGCACAGCTATTTCCCCGCTCTCTTCAGGGTTGAGGCTCAGCGAGGTTACACCACATACCTAAAGTCACACAGCAAGGATTGGAACTTGACTGTGTCTGAGTCCAGAGCCTAGCTATAGATACTGTTCTTGGTTTGCCTTCACACTGCAAGAATTGCAGCCTTGGCCCTGGCCCTGGCTCTACCAGACCCAACACTCTATTTTTATTTTTTGTGCTAGTACTGGGTCCTAAACTCAGGGCCTGGTAGGACTGTCCCTTAGTTTTTCACTCAAGGATAATGTTCTTCTGCTTGAGCCAAAGCTCTACATCTGGCATTTTGGTGGTTAGCGATAAGAGTCTCACTGGCTTTCCTGCCCAGGCTGGCTTTGAACCGCAATCCTCAGACCTCAGCCTCCTGAGTAGCTAGGATTACACCCAGCGAGCCACCAGTGCCTGGCTTCTAACGCTGGGTTTCAGGGTCCTAACTTGGAGATGTACCCTCAGCCTCAGTTTCCTTCTTTGCAAAGTGGAGAGGGCAGGCATGAAGCCTCAAGCAGAGCCCCGCCAGCTCCAGCCCTGCCCCTGCCTTCCCCCCCTCCCCCCACTCCCCACCATGGCCCCTCCGGCCATCACTCACCTGGCTTGGTCCCTGAAGAATGTGACAGCTTGGAGAGGCCGGCTGGGGGCTGAGGCAGCCGGGCCAGCCAGAGGTGGACGGTCCTTGGAGGACACTGGGATGCTCCTGCGCTGCTGGGGCCGCAGAGTGTCACAGCGTGCCAGCCCCCGCTCAGCCAGCTGTGATCTGAGAGCCACAGGTTGGGCCACTCAGCTCTGGGCTCTCCTAGCCCCACCCCTGTGAATAATGCAGTTGCCTGGGGAGCTGCTGCCTCATTGGGCCTTTGATGAGTCGGGAGGGGGGGTGGCAAGCGGGTGCAGATAAGGAAGGGATTGAGACCCCGGCAGCCTGGCTTAGGGCATAGAAATGGTTCACCTGCTGGCTGGAGGTACCTCCGAACTCAAGTGTGCCCTTCTTAGCTTTGTACCAGCCCTCCACGCCTCCCAGCGTCCTGGGTTCCCCCCCACACCCCCATCCCCTAGGCCAGGGCAGGCTCAGGCCTACCCCAGCCCAGCCACAACAGTAATTAACCCCATGAATCCTAGCTCATAAAGCTGTGAATCACAGGGAGAAGGGTCATGCTGCTGTCCCAGGAAGGGGAGCTCCGCAGGACCCCGCAGGGCAAATCCCACAATGCATCATCTGCCCTGTCCAGCCATGGCCTGGCGGCCAAGCCTAGCCATTGTTGGGCCTTGGTAGACAGTACCACCTCCCTGAAAGGTCCTTCGGGAAGGGCTTGCGGGACTCGAGTTCAGACCATGGGTTTCTTCACCATTTAAACACACAGCAAACAAAAAACAAAACCTTTGCTCCTGAGCTGGGCATAATGAATCATTCCTGTAATCCTGCCTACTTAGGAGGCAGAGGTTAGGGGTTCTCAGTTCTAGAATAGCATGGGCCAAAAAAAAAAAAAAAAGTATGCAAGACTCAATCTCAATCAATAGCTAGGTACGGTGATGCACACCTGCCATCCTGGCCACAGGGGAAGTACAGATAGGAGGCTTGCTGTCCAGGCAGGTCTGCCAGCAAGTGCCCAGGCCCGAGTTAAAACCACAGCACCCCCCCCCAATATCTTGGATCCCTTCGTTTCTCAGTCTCCATGTGTTTGTGTGTTTCTTTATTCATGAATGTCTGCCAAACACCACGGTGTTGCCAGGCACTGTGAGGCACCAGAGGACCCCAAACAGGGAAGATTTGCATATTCTCTCCGTCTGTCTGTCTGTCTGTCTCTGTGTCTGTCTGAGTTCAAGCCCTAGGCGCTGTGCCTTAGCTCATTCTCTTATTCACTCAAGGCTGGCACTTTACCACTTGAGCCACAGCTCCACGTCTGCCTTTTGCTTGGTGGTTATTTGAGTCTCACAGCCTTTCCTGCCCTGGCTGGCGTTGAGCTGTGATCCTCAGATCTCCGCCTCCCGAGCGGCTAGGATGACAGCAGGACTGCGCTCTGCCAGGAGCCCGTCCCAGGCAGCCTGTTCTCCGGCCGCACACACGGATGGCCGGGCGAATGCAGGTGTGTGTGTGGGAACAGATGGGCAGTTATAGCGGGGCCTCCTGGAAGCAGGAGGAAGGCGTGGGCAGGGTCCTGGCCCTCAGCAAGTCCTCCATGCTGCCGGTGAGATGCAGGCTCTGCCACCATTCTGCCCCTGCCCCCTGGCATACAGGAAGGCTCTGTTTCCACAGCTGCGTGTGGATGAGCTGGGGGGGGGGGCAGGGGAGCTTCCCTCGCTCTTCCTTCCACTGCTGTGTGGATTAGAGATGGGGTCACCCCAAGATGGATAGGGCCCGATCGCCCTGTCACCATTCAGAGAAGGGTCATCTGATCCATACTGCACTGTGACGCGAGTTAGAAACGACCCTGCGTTGTCTTTCGCCACTGAGACACTGGGGATGTTTGTTGTAGCCACTGGCATTACTTATCCTGACTAATACAGGCAGTCAACACAAACACAGGGAGGGGCTCCTATGGCTGGATTGCAGGGTCAGAGAGAGGCCTCATCGCCAAGTGGCATTGCCAACCACTGGCAGAGGCTTAGGTCAGAGGAGAGGACAGAAAGCCAGAATGCCTGGCACAGAGCAGATGTTCAATAAAGCGGGTTGCATAAGCAAAATACACGGGAACACTGGAAGAGCTTCAAAGTGCTGACTGAAGTCCCAGAAGCCCGGAGGATGAGTGAGGGAGAGGCAGCTAGGAGTACAAACAATGAGCCTGGAAATTGATACCTAGAGGTAAGAAAGGGCAGGCCCTGACCACGGGAGGGGAGAGGTCGGAGAGCGGTCGCCGGTCGCAGGTAGAGCTGAGCTGGGAGACTGCAACAAACAACTGGCAACTAAAGCCCCAGGTGTAAAGGGTGTATATTTGATCAAATATCCGTGGCGGTGATGATAGCTTCAGAGGGATGTCCAAAGTGGGATGCGCCTAGGAATCAAACAACAAGGCTGGCCAGGTACCCGTGGCTCCCGCCTGTAATCCTAGCTGCTCAGGAAGGTGAGCTCTGAGGACTGGGGTTCAAAACCAGCCTGGGTAGCAAAGTCCATGAGACTCTTACCTCCAGTTAAGCCAGAAGTGGAGCTGTGGCTGCTCAGGGACGGCGCTCACGCCCTGAGTTCAAAAAAAGAAAAAAAAAAGCTATTTTTCTTTTCTTTCGTGCTAGTACTGGGACTTGAACTCAGGGCCTGGGTGTTCCTATTTAGTTGGTTTGCTCAAGGCTAGTGTTCTACTACTTGAGCCCCAGCTTCACTTCTGGCTTTTTTTGGTGATTTAATTGGAGGTAAGAGTCTCACAGACTTTGCTATCTGGACTGCGTTCGACCATGGCTCTCAGATCTCATGCTCCTGGATAGCTAAGATTACAGGAGTGAGCCACCAGCTCCGAGCATAACAAAGCTCTTATCCATATTTGTCTCACCCCTTTAAATGACTGGTTTTCTGTATACATAATAGGGAGGTTCAGAGAGGTTGAGTAATTCCTCCAAGGACACACAGCTAGTGATACTGGCCGTGTTCTTCATGTATGTGGAGTCTCACGTAAACAAGTAAGGGGTTGGGTGAGGAAGGAAGTGGGGCTGTGGGGGAAAGGGGGAATGGGGTGCCTCCAGATTTGGCTGTCTCTGGTAGTAGCTGGCCAGTAGCTCATTGTGAGCAGTGTGGAGGAACCTGCCCAGACCTGCTCCTGGGCCCTCTAGGCTCCTTTGTGTGGGGAATCAAAACAGCCTAGATGGATGGAGGCCAACCCCCACCTCCAAGCCTCTCCCCCCACAGGCCTGAGCAGTTCATCCCCCCCTCCTTTGTGAACAGGGGAGGGGAGAGTGGTGTGATGGGGGAGAGGAGTCTCCCAGTCATTGGTGGCAGCTGGCAGGACAACGTGTCCTTGGCCATGGGCACTTGCTCTGCCGCCGGCCCCGTGGCCAGGGGGACCTGTGAGTCGCTTTCTTGTGCTCCTCCTAGCTCTGCCCACAGCCCACGCCTGTGTTCCCTGCTGCCACCCGAGTCACCCGGAACAAAATGCATGCGTGCTCAGAATTGGTCTCAGCCCTTGTAATTTCCTTAGAACACTGCCTGGTAAAGAAATCCTACTTTTTATGGCCAGGAGGGTGGCTCATTGGTAGAATTCTTGCCTTGCATGCGTGAGGCCCAGGGTTCGGTTCCTCAGTATCACATAAGCAGAAAAAGCCAGAAGCGGCGCTGTGGCTCAAGTGGTAGAGCGCCGGCCTTGAGCTGAAGAGCTGAGGGACAGCGCCCAGCCCCAGAGTTCAGGACCCATGACCAAAGAAAAGAAGAAATCTTATTTTTCATATAAATCTGAGGGAGAGGCCTGAGAGAACCCCAGGAAAATAATCATTATTCTCATCTCTCTCCCCCGCCCTTCCCTCCCCCCCCCTCACACACACACACACACACACACACACACACACACAAACTCAGTTTCCCTTCCCAGTGGTCTCCTGCTGAGAATGCTCCCCCCCCACCCCCCTCCAGCATGCCAGGTGTTCGGGATTCTGTGTGCTGGGACTGGAGCTTGAACTCAAGGGACTCATGTTCTCTCCTGGCTGGTGTTCTACCACCTGAAACACATCTCCACTTTGGGCTTTTTGCTGGTTCATCAGAGACAAGAGTCTCACAGTCTCCAAGCCTCACAGACTTGGAGATAAAGAGTCCTACAGAGGCTGGAACCTCCAGCCTCAGGTCTCAGCCTCCTGAGAAGCTAGGATTCCAGCTGGGAGCCACCAGGTTCCTGGCTCAGAAATGGTGGCTCTGTCCATCCTCTCTTCCCAAGTAGTACTGGACCCCAGAGCCCCGTCCCCAAGGCTGCCTTCTGCTAAGGCCACACTGGAGGGGAGGGTCCCCAAGCATTGGGGAGGGTGGTGGTGACCCCAAGACCCTGCTTGAACCCAAGGGGCAGAGCCAGGAAGGTCCCTTGAAGAGAGGTGGGAATTCGGGACCGATGCCCCGGCCCCCAGATGCCCTTGCGAGAAGGACTCAGAGCCGGGGGATCAGCTGAGGGCAGAGGAGAGGAGGGGAGGAAGACCTTGGGGGCCTGTCCCCTGGAGGGGGGGTGTCTCTGATCTTCCCCCCACCCCCCCTTCCTGTTCCCCAGCGTGGCCTCCGCTGGTTTGGGTGCGCCCTGCCTCCCGCCGCTCCCCTGGTGGCTGGGGGCGGGGGGGGGGGGGGGGGCGGGGAGGGCGGGCGGGGGGGAGGGGGGCGGGGAGGGAGGGAGGGGGCGGGCACCCCGCGTGACTCCGCCCCGCCCGCTCCCCGCCCCCCGGCGGTGCCGCAGCCGACGCCGCGGGTCGCGGGTCACTCCGAGCCCTGCAGTGCTCGGCGCGCGCGCGTCCGTCCCGGGAGCGCATGGAGCCCGCGCGCTGCCGCGCGCCCCCGGGGGCCGGCGGGGCGCACGGGGACCCCGGGGCCGGCGGGGCCGGCGGGGCCGCGGCCCGGGCGCTGCTGGCCGAGCTGGAGCGGCAGGTGCAGGGCGTGGTGAGGGCGAGCTCGTGGTGGCAGCGCCGCGGCGTGGACTGCGCCATCCTGGCGCTCAGCCTCCTGGCCGTGCCAGCCGGTGAGGCCCGCGGGGTACGGCGGAGGGGAGGAAGGGGTTAACTCAAGCCCCCCCCCCCCCCCCCCGCCCAGTCCGGGTTTGGGGTGATCAGCCCTGGTCCCCAGAGGTGCTGGGCACTGGGGGGGGGGGAGGAGAAAGTGAGGGCTGGAAGGTGGCGGAGGGAAAAGTTAGAAGGGGTCAGGGAGGGGGAGTGGGGAGGGGTGGGGAGGCCTGAGCAGGGGAGGGGGTGGTGTGGAGGGGGGTCCCGCGTGGGAGGGTCCCCCTGGACCTCTCTGTCCTATCTGGAGTCAGCCAGCCTCACCTCTGCCCCCGCTGGGGCTCAGGATGGTGACCCTCTCAGTCTCCTTGGCCAGACCTCGGGGCTCTATCTTGCTCCGTGGGGCACATCGCCCCCCCCCCAAATCACAAGGATACCTGCCTGGGACAGCCCCCAAACTAAACCCACTCCGGCCTGGGACTTTGTAGTGGGTGTCTGTCCCGGCTCAGATGGCTAAGATCTGGGAGCCATGCTGTCCTTTGTCCCCCTTCACTCCCCCCCCTCCCCCCGCAGGGTTCCTGTGTCTGCGCTTTGAGAATGTCCTGCTCTTTGCCACCGGCATTGCCATCTTGGGGGTGTGCCACTCCACGCTGACGGTCAAGGGCAGTCACCTGGCCACGCACAGTGCCCTCACCCAGTCCAAACGCTGGAGTAAGCTCTGGATGCTTTTCTTTGTAGAGGTGAGTCCAGGCGAGGTGGGCAGTCTCGGGATTCTGTGCAGGCACGCGGGTTTGTACATTGTGTGTGCGCACACAGGTGGGCAGCCGGGGCTGGGTGGTGCGTGGAGCCCGGGATTCGGGATGCACTGAATTCTGGCATGCATGGGTGCCTTTCCCCAAACTCCTGACAGAGGGTGTGCATCCCGAGGGCGATTTGGATCTGAGCATCTACCTGCGGTAGTAAACTTGGCCGGGGCATCCTTCTTTGTTTTGGGGCCTATGCACCTCTCTGTAGCCCTGGGCCAAGTGTGGCCAGAGTTCTTCCCTCCCTGCAGGACATTTGCAGCCGCCAGTGCTGCTGGGTAATTGCCTTGCCCCACAGGTATAAGCACCGAGGCCTCCATCTTTTGCAGCTAATTGCATAATGTGTCCCGTGATATAAAGAGAGGGGGAGGAGCCGGTGTCACAACTCCAACACCTGGCCACATCTGAGCCATCCAGAGACGCTCCCTCCTCCAGCCTCCTGTCACCACACCTTTCCCCTTCCTCCTGTTCCTCCCACCCCCTGCTCTGCCTTCTTACCTTCTCACATTTAGTCCAGTCACGAAGGCAAAAGTTCTCTGCTAGCTTATGACTCTTTTCTCTTCTCTGCCAGATGTTTCTCTCAAAGACTCCTTCACCTGACCATGAGGTTGCCTAGGATAAATCAGAACGCGGGAAACAGAAACAGTCGCTTTTTGGCAGGAATAGCCCTGTGTCCTGAGATTTTTTTTTTTTTAACCCGTGTTTTGCTTTTGGTAAAGTCATGTAACTTTATGAAACTGTATGAAGCTGGGCATGGTGACACAGGCCTGTAATCCAGGCTACTTGGGAAGGGAAGGCAAGAGGATTGAGAAGCCAACCCAGACAAAGGTAGTATGAGACCATGTCTCAGAAACAAAAGAAAGCTGGGCGCTGGTGGCTCACGCCTGTCATTCTAGCCACTCGAGAGGCTGAGATGTGAGGATCTCAGTTTGAAGCCAGCCAGAGCAGGAAAAGTCCAAGAGACTCTTCTTGTCTCCAATTAATCACAAAAAGCCAGAAAGTGGAGCTGTGGCTCAAGGGGGGTAGAGCCAAAGAGCTCATGCTGTTCCTTAGAAGTGGCTTTGAAAAATCCTATCCAGGACTTGTGCCAGCAAAAACATCACCTCAAGGGGCAAGTGAACTCATATCCCTCCACAAACCCTCAGGCCACAGAGCTGGCTGCTCACAGGTGAGTGGAGGCTGGCCGTGTACCCTCCCTCCTTCCGGATACAGCCTCAGGATGCCAAGTGTTTTGTGTGATAATAGCACGTCCACACACATACAGCTTTACTTGTGTAGACCGGACAGCCAGGTCGTCAGATGGACTGGCTGCCCCTGTGAGTTTACTTGGAGAGGAAGGCCCTGGGATCACAGGGTTTGTGGAGGGTAGGGGTCTCATGTTTCCCCCAGGCCCCACCTTCCCCTGCCACGGTCTCTGGCTGCCCCCCCAGGTGTGCACGGCCTTCCCCGCCGAAGACGGCAAGTACAACCACGTGAAGATTCATCATGGCTACACCAACGTGGTGGGCCTGGGGGACTCCAGCACCTGGAAGCTGCCCAGCCTCAACCGCTACGTCTACATGTTCCTCGCACCCTTGTCCATTCCCATCTTAACCCCACTGGTGGCTCTTGGTGAGTTACTGATGCAGCCTGGGTCTCGGTGCTGGACAAGGTGCTGTCCCAACCCCTTCCTAGCTTTGTGGAAGCTGCTGGTGGGGGGCCAGAAGACACTCAGGAAAGCTTCCCCAGACCTGGTCCTGGTCTGCGGTGCCACACTTGCTGGCTGGTGACGTACTCATGTCATGTGACTTGAGCTTCCAGTCCTTTGGAGGCTCCAGCAATGAGGCCGTAAGAGTGCTTTCTGTCAAGATGCTGAGAACAAATGCCAAGGTGCGCCTGGATGGCTGGTGTGGTGGGAAGGAATGGGGCTGCGGGGCCGGCCTTGACCTTGACGAGGTTTGCCTCGGGTTGATTTCCTCATCCTCGCCATGGTGCACACTGTTCAGAGGTGTAAGATGGATGCATTGCATCTTTCAGGCTTTAGCAATACCTTAGCACCCTTAGCTACTGGGAGCTCGCTCATGATTGGTCCTGTCTAGGGGTCTTAGGTCCTTTACTGAGCAAAGCCTCTTAGCTGCTGGTGGGTTGGTTCAAGCTCCCAGCTAGGACTCCCAGATGCCTGTATGAGGTCTTGTCCACCTGCTTCCTGGGGAGGAGGAGGAAGAAGAGGAGGAGGAGGGGGAAGAGGAGAAGGAGGAGGGGGAAGAGGAGGAGGAGGAAGAGAAGGAGAAGGAGGGGGAAGAGGAGGAGGAGGGAGAGGAAGGGGAGGGGAGGAGGGAGAGGAGGAGAAAGTAGGGGAGGAGGAAGAAGAGGAGGAGGAGGGGAAGAGGAGGAGAAGGAAGGGGAAGAGGAGGTGGAAGAGAAGGAGAAGGAGGGGGAAGAGGTGGGGAGAAGGAGGAGGAGGAAGAGGAGGGGGGAGGAGGAGGAAGAAGAGGAAGGGGAAGGAGAGGAGGAGGAAGAGAGGGAGGAGGAGGGGGAAGAAGGTGAGGAAGAGGTGGAGAGGAAGAGGAGGGGGAAAGGAGGGGGAGGGGAGGAGGAAGAAGAGGAGGAAGGGAAAAGTGAGGAAGAAGAGGAGGAGGAGGAGGGGGAAGAGGAGGATTGTTCAGACTTCCCATGCAAGAGAGTGAGAAGTGGGGCCTGAAAATCAGTAGCCCCTGGAGGCTCCCCTTTATAGCCCTGTGGCCACTCTGGCATCTGGCTGGGTCGCTTCCCACCGCGGGTCTGCTGCAGGGCTGTCCGGGGCTTTGCTCCCATCAGTGGCCCAGAGGCTTCGTGAAGAAGGGGCGTCATCTCCACCAGGACGCTGTCTCTCCCTATCTGCCCAGCCTTTCCTTTTTTGCCTCTCCCTCATGAGGTCTCCAGCCCTGACCCAGCCCTCACTCTTCTGTCTGATTCTGATTCCTCTGACAGGCCGGTTAAGGACAGTGGAACTGAGGCTGGCTCTGAGGTCACTAGGCCTGATTTCCCTGGGCCTTTATTCTCAGTACTGGCTGTTCCTGAACGTGTCAGGCTTCAAGAGCCCCAGCTCGGCCCTGGCCTGCATGCTGCTCACCAGATCTCTGCTAGTCCACCCATACCTGCACGTCAACATCTTCCAGGTGAGCGCTCTCCCAACCCCCCCCCCCCAGCCCTCCAGGGTCACCGGCCACAGGCTGAACTCAAGACCCATCTGTCACAGCTGCCCTTCACAGCTGCCCTTCCTGCTTACCTTAGAGCCTTGAGGCGTCTGGGGGAGAACCTGGGGTCTCCTCACAGTGGTAGCATGCTTCCATCCTGCCTGGATGCCTGTGGGGGACAAAGTGGGGGTGCAGCCAATGCCATGATGCAGGCAAGAGGAAAGGAGCTAGGTGGGGGAGGGAGTTCTTTCTGGAAGGCCAGGGGCCCAGCATTCGGTTCAGGTGCCATTTCCACAGGAGAGCCTTCCTACTCCCCAGCTGAAGGAGACCCTGAGTTAGAGCTCTTGGCGCACTAGAATTGCTGACGATCACTTCATCCCCTGATGGTTCCTGTCTTGCGCTTGTTCTCCAGCAATGAGGCCTAGTGGAGAAGGAGATTCCTGCATACAAGTGTTGAATTAAGTACACGAGACATGCAAACATGATCTTGAAGCAAGAGTAAGGTTTTGACCAGTGAGGCATGCAGGGAGGTGAAGGCTTGGTACCATGAGAGCAAGCTCCAGGCAATCCGGGTATTCTGAGTACTGGGTCTTGGGGGCGTGCCTAGACTCCAGTACAAGTCCTTTGTTGTCCGGATGGGGGGAAAGAGGCCTAGATGTGGGGAAGACTCAGCTCAGGGCCCAGCCTGAGTTAGCACTGGAGCCCCAACCTCCCCATAGCTCTATCAGGTCCTACGAGAGTGGGATTTGGGGAGCAGAAGGCACAGGGCCCCTATGTGCTCAACCAGGACCCCTGGGACAGGTTAGGGGTGGGTTCAAGGCTGTCCCGGCCTGACCCCCGTGTCTGTCCCAGCACCTTGGATTGCCCATGTTTGCCCCGGACAAGAAGCCCAGCCGAATTTACATGATGAGCCTCGGTGTCCTCAACCTGCCCCGGCTGCCAGTGCTGGACTGGGCGTTCGGCCACTCGCTCATCAGCTGCCACGTGGAGCACCACCTGTTCCCCGAGCTCTCCGACAACATGTGCCTCAAGGTAGGCGAGGGCTGGGCTGAGGAATGGGATGCGCGGTGCGTCTGAGGGAGGACTGTGGGATCCCTGGAGCCCACCTGAACCCCGAGTCCCTCCTGTACTGGCCTGGCCTGGTCACAGTCGGGAGTCCAGTAGCCACCATGAACTTCAGAACTGAGCTAACTGGGTTTCTTACTAGCAGTGTGATTCTGGCAAGTTCACTGAACTTCAGTTTCCCTGTCTGCTAGGTGTGTGTGTGTGTGTGTGTGTGTGTGTGTGTGTGTGTGTGTGCAGTGCCTACCTTGAGGAGCTTTGAGGTTGACATGAGGCAGCAGATCTGAAGCTGAGTGCTGGTGGCTCACACCTGTAATCCTAGCAACTCAGGAGGCTGAGATCTGAGGATCATGGTTTGGAGGCAGCCCAGGCAGGAAAGTCTATGAGACTTTGAGCTCCAATTAACCAGCAAAAAGAAGCTGGAAGCAGAGATGTGGCTTGAGTGTAGAACACCAGCCTTGAGTGAAGAAATGTAGAGACAGCACCCAGGCCCTGAATTCAAACTCCAGTACTGGAGTGCACATACATATACACATGAAAAGAAGGAAGGAAGGGAGGGAGGGAGGGAAGGAGGGAAGGGAAGGAAGGCAGGCAGACAGAGAGAGAAAGGGAGAGAGGGAGAGAGGTAGGGAGGAAGAAAAAGAGAATGATAGGAGGAAGAGAGAAAAAGGATCAGGAATGTTTGACATGAAGTTTGGGCTTGGCAAAAGGGAGCTGTGCTTTTCACTGCCCTCTGCTAAGAGGGTTGTCTTGCCACGGAAGCCCGTGGGAGGGATGGGGAGATCCCCTCCTACCCTTGTCTGTAGTAGAGTTGGGGTAGACAGGAGTTCTCCATCACCACAGCCCTGGGTCATTTCCCAAGCCGGGGTCTCCCAGCATCCTCTGGGAGGCAGGTAAAAGCTGGGTGGGTGAAGGGCCGGCCCCTGGCACGCACAGAGCCCTCCCACTCCGTCTTCCTCAGGTGAAGCCCTTGGTGTCCCAGTTCTTCCGGGAGAAACAGCTGCCGTACAATGAAGACTCCTACCTGGCTCGGTTGAGACTCTTCCTCAGTCACTACGAGGAGTTCATGGTGCACGCCCCGCCCATCACTGAGCTGGTGGGGTTGCAGTGAGGGTCGAGCCCTGGCCCAGCAGGGCCTCCATGCTGGAGGCCTTGGGCAGTGGCCATGCCCGGCATCCCGGAGGTCACTTTGCCCTGTTTTGTTTTTTATTTTTCTGGGATTCTAGGGTTGTGTGGGGGCAAGAAATATGGTTGCTGGCCTCTGCTAGCTCCAGTTCAAGATTCCTGCTGCTGCTCTGTTAGAGCTAGGCTAAGGTTAGAAGGTGAGATGGGATTCTGTGGCCCGGTCACCTGGGAGACAGAAGGGAATGCTGGGAGAAGAGCTGATCTGCTTGGCCTGGGGTTCCCTGGTGCCTGAGAGCCACACACTAGTTTAGCCACAACTTCTCCTGTACCCTCTGAGGCTCTGCCCCAGGAAGCACAGGGCACTGTCACTTTTGGCAAGTGTCCCTAGTTTCTCAGTCATGGGAGCCTGTGTGTTACCCAATTTTGCCAACTCCAAGGTCCAGGATAGCAGTGAGATAAAAGGGAATCATTTTGTGGGGAAAGCGAAAGGAGCTAGTGCCTCAGGGACAGTTGGAGGAAGAGCATTGATAGCTTTGGACGTGACCTTGGTCCGCTTCAGAAAAAGCTGTTCCATGATGTTTAGAAGCAGTGAACCCGGGAGAGAAAATTACTGGCAGGAAGCTGAGGCTGGAGGAGGATATGGGACTCTGGAACCCAGAAGGCCTTCGAAGGAAACTAAGGGAAGGAGGCTGGGGTGAGATAGAAGGGCTTGAATGAAGAGTTGGGCTCAGCAGTGCAAGGATGGTTTGATGCCAGACCCTGAAGACTAAGCCACTGTCACAATGAGATCCCAGCCCATAGTAGGAGGAGTTGAGAGAGGCTGGGAGCTTCCCTTGACAGAGCTGGATCCTCTCAAGGGTATAAGGAAGGGCCGAGGAAGAGGCTGAAGGAGATAGAGGAAGCCAGGCCTGTGACAGGAAGCCAGAAACTTCCTTGCTTCAACACCGTTGACAGTTTGTCTAGCTAATTCTTTGTTGGCTCTGCTCTGCATTCTGGAATTTGGGTGTGTGGTGCCAGTACTGGGACTTGAACTCAGGGCCTGGGCACTGTCCCTGAGCTTTTTAGCTCAGGCTGGTGCCATACCAGTGCCACAGTTCCACTTCTGACTTTTTTTTTCTTTAGTGGTCTCATAGACTTTTCTACCTGGGCTGGCTTGGACCCTTGATCTTTAGCCTCCTGAGTAACTAGCCTGATACATTCTGGGATGTACAGTTATGCCTCCAGCTCCTACCTACTTGATGCTGGGAGCCCAAGTTTGTGACAATCAAAAATGTCTCCATATATGGTCAAATGTCCCCTGTGGGACAATATTGTTCTTGGTTTCAAGCAATAAGTCATTTTTCTGAGCACACAATTACCTTATTTTCCAGTTAAATCTTTGGATGGATGAAGAGCACACTGACCCTGAGGATGAGAGGCTAGATGCCAGCAAAGGGGAACCTTTGGGTGGGCAGAGGGAGGAGAGGGCACAACACTGCATCCTTGGAGAGGCGTTGTGTTACTGTGTCCAGGATGGCCTAGACAGCTCTGCCGCATAGCTACCATCTGCCCCTCCAGGTCCTTTCTCCCTCCCTCTGTGTGGTCCTCTTCTGACAGCATCCTAAGCACCTTCAGGTGCTGTTCCCTTCACAACTTGCCACACGACTCCTTCCTTGGCTTCTTGAAGGCCTGTCCTGACGGTGGCTCCCAGTTGCTGTGCTGGGTTCTGGGTGCTTCTCTGTCTCCTGAGGCTGCTCACACCTCTGCACAAAGTTCTTATCACTTAACCCTCTTCACTCATGCCTTCTGAGTGTGCCATCTGTTCCCCGCTGGGAGGCTCACTGATAGAGATGTTTGGGATCCAAGCAGCCCTCTTGGAACAGGGCATGCTTGGCAGCCATCCTGGTCTAATGCTTTGCTATATGTTCTTGCTGCTCTTTTGAAATGCATTAGTAGCTCAGAATGCCCCCCTCCCTCCTGGTCTGGGGATGTGATTTATCAAGCTGTGAATTCTCCATATGAAAAGTATGATGTCAGGAAAAGGATCAGCAGATGCATACTCTAGACGAATGATTAAACCATCCAAATACACAAGCAATGACTTGGGGTTTTTCATCTGGGCCCAAATGGGGGGGGATAGGAAGCAGTAGGAGGCCCTGACCAGCCCAGGCTGTACTTTAGAGACCCCAGGAACAAGTCATTTAAGTCACTGTGGAACTTGATTTTCTGCTGCTCTGAGGATGTGGATTGGGGACACCAGGGCCTCGAGAGGTGACAGAAGGCGATAGGTGTGAATGGAGTATTTCTAGGGCCTAATTTGCAGAGGTAGATCAGAGGTGACAATGACACTATTAGCTACCATTTACATGTGGCAGGTGTTTTTACTTATGTCATCTACTCTTTATGTTTTTGTTCCAGGAGTGGGACTTGAACTCATGGCCTCACACTCTCCCTCAAGGCTGGTGCTCTACCACTTGTCTCACACCTTCATTTTCATCATCTAATTTTCTTTTCTTGTTCTGAGACCAGAACTTGAACTCAGTACACCTGACACTTTTGCTCATTGACTAGCACTCTATCAACTGAGCCATGCTGCCAACCCAAAGGGTTACTTTCTTCTTTTTTTTTACTGTCTTTTTCTTTTACTGTCCTGGGGGCTTGAATTCAAGGCCTGGGCATGGTCCCTGAGCCTCTTTGTGCTCAAGGCTAGTGCTTTACCACTTGAGCCACAGTGCCACTTCCTTCCATCATCTAATTTTAATATTTACAAGAGTTATTTTTCCCTCACATTACAGATAGGAGAACTTTGTGTCACACAGCTAGAATTACCTGAAGAGGGATTTAAATCCAGTGTGGGACTCCAGAATCTATATTCAAAACCATCACATACTATTGCTCAATGCAAAGCCCTAGAAAGCTTTCTAGGTGTCCCACCCTGGATTTCCATCTCTTTCTTCCATGAGAGACAATAACCATTTTATCATTAAGATTTTTTGGGGGGGGGCAGTGCTGGGGTTTGAACTCAGGGTCTCACACTTGCTAGCTAGGCTCAGTATGAGTCACACCTTCAACCCTTTATGCTTTTAGTTATTTTTTGGGCAGGGTCTCAAGCTTTTGCTCTAGGTTAGCCTCAAACTGCAGTTCTCCTACCTATATCTCCCAGTAGCTGAGATTATAGGTGTGAGCCACTTACACAAGAATCAAGATAAATTCTTTGAACATCCACTGGGAGTCAGGTACCGTATGAGCCTCTGGGGATAAACGAGTAAATGAAACTGGCCCCCACCCTCAGGGAGTTAACAGGTTAGTGCAGGTGTTGTCAAACTCTTTCTAGAAAGGGCCATATACTCAATATTTTTTGGTGTTATGGATCATACTGTCCTTGCCATAACTAAATTGTGCCATCAAAGTGAAAAAAATAGCAATAGATGGTATGTTAAAAAAAACACAAAAACATAGTTGTGTTCCAATAAAACTTTATGTGTAAACACTGAAATTTGAATTTCAGACAATTTTCATGTCACAAAATATTAAACTTGTTGTTGTTGTTCTTGTTGGTCACAGAGCTCAACTCTGGGCCCGGGCACCGTCCCTGAGCTTTTGTACTTAAGGCTAGCACTCTACCACTTTGTGTCACATCTCTAATTCTGGCTTTCTGGTGGTTAATTTGGTGATAAAAATTTCATGGACTTTCCTGCCCGGGCTAGCTTTGAACCAGGATCCTCAGCTCTCAGCCTCCTGAGTAGCTTGGATTACAGGTGTAAGCCACCAGAGCCCAGATAAACTTAAAAATCATATATCTACATCTCTCTCTCTCTCTCTATCTACCATCTATCTATCTGGAGGCTGAGATCACAGGATCCAGATTCAAAAGTATCCCAGGAAAGAATGCTTGTGTGACTTTTATCCCCAATTATCTAGAAAAATCCAGAAGTGGAGCTAGGGCTCAAGCAGTAGAGTGCTGGCCTTGAGTAAAAAAGTTAAAGGACAGTGTCCAGGTGTTGAGTTCAAGTCTCAGTACTAGAACCAGCAAAAAAATAATACAAAAATAATTCTTGTGATTCATACAAAACAGGACTATTAACAGCTTTGGTCTGCAAGCATAGTTTGCAGGACAGGCATGAAACACAACATCACATTAGAGAAAAAAGGAATATTTACTTGTTGGTAGGAGAAGGCACAGAGGACTCCTGGGATACTATTCTATTTCTCAGTCTTGGTGGTGGTTGCATGGTTATACCTTGTGAGAATTCATCAAAACATCCATTATGATTTGTGTGCTTTTCTGTCTACTATACTTCAATAAAAATGATCAGAAATGACAAGTGTGTAATCAGTGTTCAAAAGAAACTAGAGGAGGCCATTGTTTTAGAGTAAGCTCCTGTCTGAGGCCCCAACACCAGGTTAAAAATCAAAGTGGTGGGCTGGGAAGGTGGCTCAGTGGGAGAGTGCTTGACTTGCATGCATGAGGCCCTGGGTTTGATTCCTCAGCACCACATAAGCAGAAGTGGTGCTATGGCTCAAGTGGTAGAGTGCTAGCCTTGAGCTGAAGAGCTGAGAGACAGCACCCAGGCCCAGAGTTCAGGCCCTATGACTGACAAAAAATAAAAATAAATAAATAAAAATGGTGTCATGCACTCTCAAGTTCACCAAGGGGAAATTAAGTTTTGTCTGACTGCTGAGAAATCAGGATTGGGAGACAAAGGCCAAATTTCCCTGTCACTCCAATTTCAATAGGCAAAATGTCTTTCCTTCTGTTCTTTATTCCTCCCACAAATGAAGTAACCTGAAATAACCTGAAGTTAACTAATCAGTTATTTTCCTTTTATTTCCTTGTTTCCAGTTTACAAGGAAAGTAACTTAAGCCAAGACTGGTGGCATATACCTACAATCTCCACCCTCTAAAGGGTGAAGCAGGAAGACTAGTTAGTGGTAAGCCTATGTTACAGTGAGGCCCTGTCTTTAAAAAGAAAAAAAGATAGGCTAGGAACGTGGATTAATGGTGGAGTGCTTGCCTAGTATGCATGAAACCCTGGATTTGATTCCTTAGTACACAAGAGACCACAAGTGGTGCTGTGGCTCAAGTAGTAGAGTGCTATCCTTGAGCAAAAGAAGCTCAGGGACAGTGCCCAGTCCCTGAGTTCAAGCCTCAGGACTGGCAAAAAAAAAAAAAAAATAATAATAATAAAAAAGTCAGTCATTTCAAAAGGTTTTTGCTGTTGTTGATTTTAATTTATTTAAAGCAAGGTGTACCTATGTTGTTCAGACTGGCCTTGAACTTAAAATCCTTCTGCCACACAGCCTCTCAAGTGATGGAATTACAGGTGGATACCACCATACCTGGCTTGTCTCTTCCTTCCAGCCCTTCTTGTCTATTAAAAATAATCTCCTTTGGCTCAGATCATCATACCTCTTACTCTATTTTTATGGAATAAAGTGTTGCCCAATTCAAGAATTAAAAATAAACCCAGGGGCTAGGAGGGTAGCTCAGGAATAAATCTGATGTCGTGTCCAATCCTCAAGATACATATCCACACAAAGCAAATTAAGATAAAAGGACATAAATAATAATAAAATAGGATCTGGTGCTGTAGGAGATGAGAGACCTTTACTCCTAGTAACTTGGGAGAGGATGAGTCTAAGGTATCTTCAAAGGAGAGAGGCCCTGGAGGAAATAGCATCAGGCATATGGGTCAGAGATCACCACTGATACTGCCTCCTGTTCTCTAGGCAAGTGCTCTGGCCTCATTGTGCTGGTAGTGGGGCTTGAACTCAGGGCCTTGCACTCTCACTTAGTTTTTTCATCTAAGACTGGTTCTCTACACCAGCTTTTTGCTGATTCATTAGAGATAAGCCTCTCGGATTTATCTTCACTGGCTGGCTTAGAACCACCATCCTCAGATCTCTGCCTCTTGAGTAACTAGGATTATAGGCTTGAGCCTCTGGCTCCTGCACCTGTACTTTTTTTTTTCGGTTGTTCATCATTATTTTTTTTTTTTCGTTAATTTTGATCTTCTAAAATGTGTGCATTAGCTAGGGGGGGTAACGCCCGCCAGAAATCTCAGCACTCCGGAGGCTGGAGCAGGACGACGGTGAGTTCGAAAACCCTGTCTCAAAGCAAAAACAAAAACGAAACCTTTAGGGTGCATTAAAACATGCGTTCTTTGCCCTAAGTATTAGGTTCTTAAATGGCATTTCCTTAAAATGTGCCTCCTAGCCGAGTGTCTTATCCCAGTACCTGGGGCAAACCATTCTCCCTCCCGACCCCCCGCCGCTTTCTCCTCCAGTTACGGGGAAGAGAGTATGGCGGGACCCGCTCTTCACGGTTCAGTGTCCTCCCGCGCTCCACCACGCACAACATCTTGCAGGATCACAGCAGTGACAACGCCGGGACCACGCCTGGAACTGCACTGGAGTTGAGTTGAGGCACCGGCGTGCGCCGCGGCCCGGAGCGCTTCGCCGCGGACTTGGCTCTCGAAGGCTATTACCCAATGGAGGGGAGGCTCGCTGGGAGCCGGACTCCTGATTGGCTGAGACGAAATACGCGCGCCGCCTACGCGTCATCAGCGAGCGACAAAGGCCTCCGGAGAGGCTTAAGTAAGCTCCTTTTTAATTGGCTCTCTCCCTAGAGAGCTATTGAAAGAGAGATGGGGATTTGCTTTCCTCCAAATGTAGGTTTCCGGCATTTGGGAGAAATAAAGTCTCTTAGAGCCTGGAAGTCGAGGGTGGCGGGGGCCTCGGCGGATGGACGGGGCTCTGGGGGACAGGGTTCCTTTGGGGGGTCGGGGTGGAGCCGCACAGTCGGGCTCTTCCACGGGACACGGGGTGGGGTCGGGGAACCGGGAGGAGCCGGGCGGCGGGTGGGCGTGGCCGCAGCCGGCGGGAGGCGGGGCCGAGCCGGGTGGGCGTGGCCGCAGCCGGATGAGGGCGTGCCCTGCGCCGGACGCAGTGCGGCCGGCCTGGAGCTGTGCGTGGCCAGGCGCGGGTCGGCTTTTGCGCGCTGTTCCTGAGCATGGCTCCGCGCTTCTGGTTCTGGTGTCACCGGTCGGCGTGGCCTCGGATCCGACCGCCTCTCGCCAGGAATACCCCGAGTACGAGCAGGACACTGCATGGGAGCGCGGAGTGCAGGGGTCGGATCGGAGCTGGGGACCAGGCGTGGTGGTGGTGCGGGAAGGGGGAGGGGGCCAGATGGAGTCTGTGCGGTGCGAGGCGAGGTGTCAGGGTGAGACGGAGTGAACGGGGGTAGGCGACCGGGAAATCTCAGGCGGGATAGGGTAGGGTAAGATTAGTACAGAGTCCCGCAGAGAAAGGAGGGAGAGGGAAGGTGGGGGGGCGTGGTAGGGCGACCCACAGTGGCGGGATTGGGGGTGATAGGGAGTCTGTGGGATCGTCGTCAGATGGGCAGGATACCCCATAAGGATAATGAGGAACTGTGCTTCAGAGACAATGAGGGTTGTGAGTAGGCCATCATTAGCTGCAGGTTCAGGGGTCAGGCATGGGGCAACTTTTGGGGGTTCAGATGAAGTAAGGGACCCCGCAAATGACAGAACTTCGAGGAACAGGAAGGAGATGCAAGTGAGGGTGCGTCTCTTGTGATTTGGGAGAGGGAGACAGTGTCAGCTTGATCTTGCTTCCTCTCTGTGCAGCCCTACATTTCTACCAGCAGTTCTCCACGCAGGAAAAGGCTCCTCAGATCTGTGTGGTGGGCAGCGGCCCAGCTGGCTTCTATACAGCCCAACACCTGCTAAAGGTAATACGAAGGGCAAGCCCCACCCTCTTTGGCTTGCCTTTTGAGATGGCCCCAGCCCATCTGGACTAGGTAATGGAGTGGGTTTCTCCTTTCTCCTGTCTCCATTCAACACCCTCCACCCCTACCCCACATTCTGTATGTCAAGGCATTATGGCATTCTGTGACCATTACCTACCTCACCATCCCATCCTCTCCCACAGCTCCTCTCCCAACCTGTGCTTTTCTCCATTCAGAGTCAAGGTCTCAAGTCAGAGCCTCCCACTGCCTGCTCCTTTCCCCCAAGGACTCAAGGCTTCCACTGTGCACCACAGTAGACCTTGAGATCTAGGAGGAGGGGACAAGATAAGTTTGGACAAGGAAAGACAGTGGCCTAGCCTTTGGGGCCTTGGAGAGACATAAGAAAGGGTGAATATATTAATTTTGCACATAGGCTGATACTTGAAAAGTAGAGTGACCCACTGGTATATCCCAGTTTGCTGTGACATGGGGCTTTTTGTGCCGCAACCAGGAAGATCTCAGAGAAAACTTTTGCTGAAAAGCGGCCTAGGCCTGCCCCCCAGGTAGCACCGGCGGCTGAGGTAATGATGGAGAGGCAAGCAGGGTGAGTCAAGCAGGTGGGCACCATCAGAAGCAGTTTCCTGGGACACGAATATGAGCCACACTGAAAGCCACACACAGGCTCTAGCTAGGGCCTCGTTTGTGGAGTCAGCTTGGAATTCAAGGCCATGTCCTTAAGGGGATAGCTTGGGGTCTGAATGGAGGCCAGGAAGCTGATCAGAGAGGCCTTGTAGGGCTTTGTGTGGGGGCCACTGTGTTGGCTGAGCCTTGAGCAAGGGAGAACAGGCCTTCCAGGCAGGGTTCGTAGCTCCATCCGTGTCTGTGGGCGGGGCACTGATTTCAGGTTGGCACATGTGTAGGTGCTTTCCCTGCTGGATGGGCCAGGGATGGACCCAGGGTCCAGGTTCCAGCTGCTCCTGATGCTCTAGGTAGGAACTTGGGCTGTTGGCCCTGTTCCTAATATGAGTCATGTTTGGGGCAATGGCACTGAATTTGAGTCTGGTTCTGAACAGTGCATCTCCCAGCATCCTCATGTCCAACCTGATACAGGCGTCATGCTCCCAGGGGGAGGCACAAAGGTGGGGGAGACTTTCCATGGCTCCACCCTGGGCACAGAGGAGGTGCCCGGACCTGGATGTCAGCCGTCTGAATCAGGCCAGTCTGCTGTTGCTTACCTAGTAATCATTGGACTGGACGCCAGCATGTTCTGTGCACTGGGACCATGTGCTCAAGGTTGGGGGGCTGGGGAGGGGGGGGCACAGGACATTTTAGGGTCTACACAGAGAGAGGCCTCCAACTCAGTCCAGAGGAAGAGCTGTCCAGATTCTCATGTCTGAAAGCCCACAGCGGGTGTCAGGCCAGGATAGGATAACAGAAATGTGCCAGGCCCAGGGAACCCTGTGTGGACCAAGGCCAGAGGAGGGAGGCGTGTGCCCTTCAGGGAAGTAGCAAGTGCACGAGGGCAGATGTGGGTTTGAGGGGCGAAGGGGAGCCTGAGGGCTGAGGAGGTGGACAGGCCCAGATACCCAGACCACACTGGACTTGGCTGGCTTTTCTGGTGCTGTGTACAGCCCCACCCCATAAGAGTCCCCTGGGACACTTCTTGTTTTTTAATGGTAATGGGTTTTGAATTCAGGGTTGTGTGCTCTCTTGGCTTGCTTGCATAGATGGCTCCCAACCTCTTGAGCAACATCTCCAGTTGTGCCTTTTGCTGCTGCTGCTTATTTTGGATCTGATGGACTTTTGGCTTCAATTCTTTTTTTTTTTTTGTCAGTCATGGTGCTTGAATTCTGGGCCTGGGCGCTGTCCCTCAGCTCTTCAGTTCAATGATAGCACTCTATCACTTGAGCCACAGTGCCACTTCTGGTTTTCTGAGTGGTTTATTGGCGGTAAGAGTCTCACAGACTTTCCTGCCTTGGCTGGCTTTGAACTGTGATCCTCAGATCTTAGGCTCCTGAGTAGCGAGGATTACAGGTGTTCCCGGAGCCTGCTGGCAAGGAAAGGGAATCCTGATTTAGGGAGTGAGGATGAGAAAAAAAAAAAAGACACAAGACAAAAGATGGGGTTGGGAGGTCTGCAGCTCAAGACTGCAGCCCTGTTTATTTTCAACGTTCCCTAATATATACTGTTAGAAGTCAAGAGGTAACATAAGGTTACTATAGTCCAGAAAAAAACAAGGAAAATTTCAGTGAAAACAGAGTGCAGTAAAAACAAGACAAGGTCAACTGATTGAAAAAACAAACTCTGCAGACATAGCAAAGCAATCCCGGGCACCTGGTGTCTTTCAAGTAAGCCAGTTTCTTGTGTGTGCCTTCAAGCGAGCACAGGGGTCAAGATGACCTTTGAGCTTTACTGTCGGCTCCCAACAAGGTGTGAGCCACCGGTGCCCGGCTATGGCTTCAATTTTTTATCCTCCAGATCTTCGCTTCCTAAGTAGCTGGAATTGTAGGTGTGATGCACTGGCACTCACCCAGGAAAACTTTTTAAAGTGAACATTTCTGGGCCCAGCTCAGACTTGATCAAACACTGTGGCTGGTGCCCTGGGATCAGCACCAGAATTCTGCTGCCCATTGCTCCAGGGAATTGGCTTTTAGGCAGGAGATAATAGGGCTTCTTTTTTTGTTTGGTTAGTTTGGGCTTTGCTGAATATTGGACTTAGGGCCTAGTACTTGCTAGAAAAGTGCTTTTTCAATGACCCCTGAGGCACACTGCCTGTCCTTTATTTTTTTATTGGCGTGTTCTGTCTGTAGGGTAGACGGAAGCAGGGTTTAGAGAGGAGGAGGCCAAGGATGTGAGGTTGATGAGCCAGGATAGAGGGGTAGGTGACAGGCCCACTACCTAACTGGACTCTATGTAGATGGAGGGTCAGAAGAGCAGAAGGGAAGAGGTTAGTTTATGGAATTATGGGATTTTCCCTCCTCTGGTGCTGGTGATCAAACCCAGGGCCTTATGCATACTGCATGCCCAGCGTGTGTATGTGTAGTGTGTGTGGATGCGCATGTGCACACATTGCTCACATACCTGCTAGTTCTGGGGCTCGAACTCTAGGCCTGGGCGCTGTCCCTTAGCTTTTTTGCTCAAGGCTAGCACTTCACTTGAGCTACAGCTTCACTTCTGGCTTTTTGCTGGCTGGTTGGAGATAGGAGTCTCAAAGATTTTCCTTTGCAGTCTGGCTTTGAACCACAATCATCAGATTTCAGCTTCCTAAATAGCTAGGATTGTAGATGGGAGCCATTAGCGCCCAGCTCTGGCACCCCTCCTGCTCCGCCCCACCCCCTTTTTTTTGTTGGTCATGGGGTTTGCACTGATGACTCGTGTACTGTCCCTGAGTTTTTCTGCTTAAGGTTAGCTCTCTACCACTTGAGCCCCAGCTCCACTTCCTGCTTTTTGGTGTTTAATTGGAGATAGGAGTCTTGCTGGCTCCTGAGTAGTTAGGATTACAGGTGTGAGCCATCAGCACCTGGCTTTTTTTTTTTTTTTTTTTAAACTATTATAGCCTAGACAGCCTAGAATTCAAGATCTTCCTGCCTCCATCTTGTAAGAGCTGGGATTCCAGACTGTTCCACCACACCGGGCAGAGGACTTGCGAGTTGTGTGCACTTAGGGGAGCATGGAGCTGGCCTTGGAGAGCCGGAGAGCCTGAGACCTGGAGTGCAGGCCTCTCTGCAGCAGAATGCCAGGGGCGATAACGGTGAGGGCGGATTGGGAGGGGCTGACTGTTCAGAGCAGTCTGACCTTTGTATCCTGGCAACCAGAGAAAGTGACTTGGGCCACAGCAAATGCTCGCATTGGATCCTCCCTTGAATTCCACCCAGTAGGGCCATCCTAACCGGTACCCTAAGGAACTCATGGTCTGCAGGAAGTGGTTTGAGTGGTCACCTATGGGCTGGCCAGAGAAGGGGAGAGGCAGGAGGGGTGGATGGGTGAGGCAGCCTGGGCTTGGGACAGGCAGGCAATGGACTAGAAAGGGGAACCTTGGGCCAAGGTGAGGGGCTGGGGACAGGCGCTCACCAGGCTTGAGGCCCATTGCCTGGGGAGTGGCGTGAGCCTGGACACCGGGCGTGGCACCCTGGGAGCCCCGCTGCTTTGCTCTGAGCTGCTTGCAGGGTCCGTCTGCCCTCACTTCCCCAGCGCCTCCAGTTCACTCTGGGGGGCGGGGTGCCCAGGGAGCCCCTGGCATTTACTGGTCTCTACCTGACCCAGACCCTGTGCCTACCCTGCAGCCCCTAGAGGTGCCGTGGGGGTGGAGAATGCCCCCCAGCCTCTCCCCTACCCTCCTCCCCCCCCTCCACTTCTTGGCTGGCCATCCTTGTTCTAGTGGGGTGATCTTAGGACTCTACGAAGGCAGGTGTGAACTTCAAAGGCTGGTTCTCAGCCATCAGGTCAGCTGGAAATTTCTAGAAGTGAACCAATGTTGGAAGGCAGTTACCATGACTCACGTCGGACCAGAGGAGGAAGCTCTCCTTACTCCACTCCAGCGCAGAGCAATACCCTCCATAGCTGCCCACGCTGCCCACAGCCTCACAGCTGGCGGTCCTGACTGAGGTCTGACCTCAGCCCCTCTTGCTGCTTGTGCCGCCCCAGGTCCCTTGTCTGGCCCTCAGGTGGATACATGCAGAGAAGCACTTCCTCTCCTCCGGGTGGACACCCTAGAGGGAAACTCTCCTGCTCTGTCCAGGAGGGAGACCCAGCTTCTCCCCCAGCGCCCCCCCAAAAAACCCCTGCATCCTTTCCCACAGCACCATCCCCAGGCCCAGGTGGACATCTACGAGAAGCAGCCGGTGCCCTTTGGCCTGGTGCGCTTTGGTGTGGCTCCCGATCACCCTGAGGTGAAGGTGAGTCATGCTGGGCGTGGAGGTGAGGCGTGGGGGGTGGGGAATGTTCCTGGGGACCCTGGGTTGAGGGGGACGCTGGCCATGCCCGGAGCCGCCTCACCTCAAATCCCTCTCCCTTGATGCTGCCTGGCAGAACGTCGTCCACACGTTCACCCAGACGGCCCGCTCTGACCGCTGCGCCTTCTGGGGCAACGTGTCCGTCGGCAGGGACGTGACGGTGCCGGAGTTACAGGAGGCCTACCACGCTGTGGTGCTGGTGTGTAGAGCGGGGGTGGCGGCAGGGGAGGGGATGCTCAGGCCAGAGGTGACCGGTGCAAGGCCCCCCGGGATGTAGAAGCTTCTAGAAGGGGCTGCTGGGAGCTGGGCCTGTGCTCTCTCCTCAGAGCTATGGGGCGGAGGACCACCGGGCCCTGGGGGTTCCCGGTGAGGAGCTGCCTGGCGTGCTGTCTGCCCGGGCCTTTGTGGGCTGGTACAACGGGCTCCCTGAGAACCGGGAGGTGAGCTGAGGGGTCACGCTGGCTGGGGGTCACCCCAACACAGGTAGGCTGGACTCTCCTGCTCAAGCATTGCAGGGGAGGGGGGACCCCAGGGCACGGGGGGGGGGAGGAGGGAGCGGGCAGGAGGAGGCTGTGCAGGTGAGATTGAAATGAAGAGGCCCAGAGACCCATGAAGACCTTTCCCCTCCCCCCAGCTGATGCCGGACCTGAACTGTGACACAGCGGTGATTCTGGGGCAGGGGAATGTGGCTCTGGATGTGGCCCGCATCCTGCTGACCCCACCTGAGCACCTGGAGGTGAGCCGGAGGCCGGAGGTAGAGGGGAGGAGGCCAGTCACGCAGGAGAGAGGCTGTGCTGGTCCTCGGGTCAGCCTCCCAGCGCCAAGCCAAGCTCAGCCCCTGCGGCCTGGGTTCAGGCAGAGCCTTCCTGAAAGCCAGGACTCCGGGCTGCATGGACTTTTTTTCTTTTTTCTTTTGTGGGGCTTGAACTCTGGGCCTGGGCGCTGTCCCTCAGCTCTTCAGCTCAAGGCGAGCGCTCTACCACTTGAGCCACAGTGCCACTTCCGGTTTTTGAGTGGCTAATTGGAGATAAGAGTCTCACAGACTTTCCTGCCCAGGCTGGCTTTGAACTATGATCCTCAGATCTCAGCCTCCTGAGTAGCCAGGATTACAGGCGCGAGCCACCGGGCGCCCAGCTGACTTTTAAGACTTCAGTGTGCCTCAGGACCTTTATGTACACCAGCCCCCTGCCTGGAGCAGTCTGACTTGACTCCTGCGTGTTGCAAGTTCAACATTCCGCTTCCAGGTCTTGGCTTAGTTTCTCCTTTTACCAGGCAGTCCTCTGGGACCACCTTGAATCGTGGTCCACTGCCAAATTTTTCAGAGTCCAGTCTGCTGCAGTTCCTAGCAGGTTACCAGCCCAGGAATTATCGCTTATCCCTCCCTCCCCAAGAGCCAGCACCTGCCTTCTGTCTCCAGCCCCCAGCCTCCTTTGTTCCCAACACACTGTAACCCTCCCTGTGCCCTGGGAGGGAGTCTCCACTGTGTGCAGAGTTGCCCGCAATACTCATAATGCCCACCAGGGGGAGACATGGTACCATATTCTCCCCCCCCCCCACCTCCCCCAGCCTTCCGCCTTAGGTTAGAGACAAAACCAACTGGCCAGTTCCCTTCCCCAGGGCAGTGTGTGATGATTTCAAGCACCTCCTTTTGTGCCAGAAAACGGACATCACAGAGGCTGCTTTGGGGGTGCTGAGGCAGAGTCAGGTGAAGACCGTGTGGATAGTGGGCCGGCGAGGGCCCCTACAAGTGGCCTTCACCATCAAGGTACTGGGACCAGAGGGGGAGGGGCAGGGTCCCAAGCAGAGGGTCCCCATGTATGGGGGGAGGTGTGGCGGGGGTGGTCATCAGAGCCCCTCGAGTGGCTGCTGCCTGGGAGGGACCTTGGGGAGCAGGCAGGACTCCCAGTGCCTGGAACTTTCCATGGTGGTGTCTCCTGCCCCAGGCTGCCTTTGTGTGTGTGTGGGGGGGGGGGGGGGCTGTGTTCTGACTCTGACCACCCCCACTCCCACCCCACGCTCCAGGAGCTTCGGGAGATGATCCAGTTACCAGGAACACGGCCCCTTCTGGATCCTAAGGATTTTTTAGGTCTTCAGGACAGCATAAAGGGTGAGGGGTCCGGCCTGGTCCCCTGGGAGGAATGGGGGGGCTCCTGGGGGGGGTCCTGTGGGCAGGGACAGCCCTGAGGTGCCCCATGTTGCTGCCAGAGGTCCCGAGGCCCAGGAGGCGGCTGAGCGAACTGCTGCTGCGCACAGCCATGGAGCAGCCACGCGCGGAGGAGGCCGCCCGCCGAGCCCTGGCCTCCCGAGCCTGGGGCCTCCGCTTTTGCCGAAGCCCCCAGCAGGTGCTTCCCACTCCAGATGGGCGGCGGGCAGCAGGAATCCGCCTGGCGATCACCAGACTGGAAGTGAGTCTCGTTACCCAAGGATACCCCCCTGCCCCCCCATATGCCCCCCCCCCCCCCCCCCGCCTTCTGAGGCCTCTCCACCCCACAGCCTGGTGATGTCCCCACTCTCCCTGCAGGACGTCGGGGAGGCGGCCCAGGCGGTGCCCACAGGAGACACCGAGGACCTCCCCTGTGGGCTGGTGCTGAGCAGTGTTGGCTACAAGAGCCGCTCCATTGACCCCAGTGTGCCCTTTGACCCTAAACTTGGCATCATCCCCAATACAGAAGGCCGGGTTGTGGAGGTGCCAGGTGAGCGTGTGGGAAGGCTGGGCGTGTGTGGTAGGAGGCTGTGTCTCCTGGCCCATCATTCACTAGTGCCAAGCACCGAGAAGCTCTGCGGGCAAGCCTGGCCCAGGACCCAGCCTACCCTCACATGGCCAAATGTGTGGTCATTAAGTCATTCAACAAACGCTTACCAGTCTGCTCTGGGCTGGGCCCTGTGCTCAGTGCTGGGATGGGAGCTGAGGCAGCCTCCTCTCTTCAGGCCACTTCTGGTCTAATTGTTCTGATTATTTCTCCAGTCAATAAATGCTCCTGAGGGTCTGCTAGGCTGGGGGTGAGCAGGCCCCAGCCCCTAGCTTCAGGGAAACTGAGGTCTAAGGAGCCTGAGAGAGTAGAACAGTTCAGAAGCATCCAGGGTGCTGGATGAGTGGCCATCGTGAGCCTAGCTGTTGGGGTTCACCGGGAGGTTTGTGGCGAGTGTCTGCCTGCACCTCTCTGTACAGGTGGGGCACAGGTTGCCAAGCAACAGCCAGCCACTCCCGTTTTCGCTCTCTCAGGACTCTACTGCAGCGGCTGGGTGAAGAGGGGACCCGTGGGCGTCATTGCCACCACCATGACGGACAGCTTCCTCACCAGCCAGCAGCTGCTGCAGGACCTGAAGGCCGGGCTGCTGCCCTCTGGCCCCCGGCCCGGCTCTGCAGCCATCCAGGCCCTGCTCAGGAGCCGAGGTCTGGGCTCGCCCACTGAGGTCCTGGGTGGGGGGATGGGTGACCCCCCCCTTCTTTGGGGGGAAGGTGAAGGAGGAGGAGACGGCACTGGCTGTGTCCCTTCTGCCTCAGGAGTCCGGCCAGTCTCCTTCTCAGACTGGGAGAAGCTGGATGCCGAGGAGGTGTCCCGAGGCCAGAGCGCCGGGAAGCCCCGAGAGAAGCTGGTAGATCCACAGGAGATGCTGCGGCTGTTGGGAGGCTGAGCCCGGATCCCTGCCCAGGCTCCTGGGACACTGAGCCCGGATCCAGGCCCAGGTCAACGAAGGGAGAGGGCTGAGCCCCGCTCCACACCCTAGACACCCACTGCCCACCCTGGCCTGGGGTCTTGGCTGCCTCCCGGTGGACACGCAGGCCGACGCTGCCCCGCTCCGCCGTCCCCCTCCCGCTGGACTCCGGAGGGCCACTCGGTGGGGGGGGGGGGATGCTGGAAATAAACTAGCTGAAACTGAAGTCTACACGGTTGATGGTGGATGCTTCTTTGGGGTGTGGGGGGGCAGGGTCACCTTCTGGCCCCGGC
Source organism: Dipodomys spectabilis (assembly GCF_019054845.1). NCBI lineage: Eukaryota > Metazoa > Chordata > Mammalia > Rodentia > Heteromyidae > Dipodomys > Dipodomys spectabilis. The sequence continues at coordinate 4,064,144 of NW_024871006.1, read as the reverse complement.
TAGCCCGGGCCACCAGGTGGCGCTGTGGAAGCGCGCCCTGCGCCGGAGCTTCTGGGGGCTGGGGCGGGGGGCCTGGGGCAGGCCTGGCGCGGCGCACCGATCCGGCTCTGCCGGCCCTGCGGCCTGCTTACCCCTGCCCAGCCCAGCTCAACCAGTGAGAGGCGAGATGACCCCCCCTCGGCAGCAGCCTTGGGACCCCCCCCCCGTCTACCCCCCCCCCCATGGCGGGCAGGTGTGGCCTTGGGGCCCCCTCTGGGCACCCCCGTACCTCGCGACCCTCGGTGCACTTCTCCATTTCTAGCCAAGTCCCCAAGTTCTTTAAGAAAAAAAACCCCAAAAGCCGTACCTCCCTCGGGGTGAGTCTTCTACGGGGGCCCGGGGCCCCGGCATCGCTTTATCAGCCAGGATCCCGGAACCGCGCGGCCCAAGGTCACACTGGCCAGCGGAGGGCTTGAACCCGGGGCTGGGCAGCCGCTCTGGTCTGGAGCCTCGGGGGCTGGGGAGGGGCGCGGGCGCGCGGGGAGGGCACGCGGGGGCCGGGCGGGGCGGGGCGGGGCGGAGGCGGCGAGCCGAGCGGCCGTCAGCGGGGGCCCCCCCCCCCGCCCTCCCCCGCGCCAGCCCCGGGCGCGCGGGACGAGCCGGCGCGGGCCGCAGCCCCCAGGCCGCGCCGCGGGCGGGCACCGGCTCGCTGCGCCCGGCTCGGGCGCCGGCCGGGTTAGGCGCGCGCGCGCCAGCGCACGGGGGGCGCCGGGCGAGGGCGCCGCGCGGGGAGGCGGCCGGCGGCCGGCGCGGGCTCCGGACGCGGGCGCCGCTGCGCCCCTTCCCCCGGTGAGTGATGGGGTGGCGGGGGTGGCGGGGGACGCGGCGAGGGAGGGAGTTACCAACTTCATGGCCAACTTGGGCCCGGGCAAGGACAGCGAAGACAGACCCGGGACCCCGCGGGGGAGGGAGGGGGCAGTCAGACGACTCGCTCCGGGACTCGGGGAGACCACAGGGACCCCTCTGGAACCCGGCCTGGGGTTTGGAGGAGGCCAGGAAGAGGCCGGGGTGGGGGGTGACTGGGTTCACACAGCAGTCACCCGGACGCGGACGCGATGTTTGTCCCCGGGGCCGCCGAGCCCTCCCCCTCCCCCTCCCCCTTGCCTGGCACCCAGCGCTTTGGGGGGGGGGTGCGGGGATCCCGGCCGCTCCGTCCAACTGTTGCTGCTGGACGCCACTTGGACTATGAGGGGGGGTCCGCACCTGGAGGCGGAGGCTGGGGGGGGGGGGCGCGGCGGGTGGAGGGCTGGTTCCCGGGGTTTGCTGGGCGCGTCTGCCGCCTGGGACAGCCTGTGGCCTCGCGCCTCCCCTCCCCACCCTTCCTTCCCTTCTCTGTCCCATCCTCTGACCTCCAGAAATCCGAGCAGGGGCTGGGAAGGTGGCTCCGTGGTAGAGTGCTTGCCCTGGGTTCGATTCCTCAGTACCACGTAGCAGAAGTGGTGCTGTGGCTCAAGTGATCAAGCACTAGCCTTGAGCACAAAAGCTCAGGGACAGTGTCCAGGCCCTGAGTTCAAGCCCCGGGACCACCACCAAAAAGAAAGAAATCAGAGTAGGCGCTTGGATTGGTTGTTTTCATCCAAACTCCCTGCACGCCTGCCCTGGCCCCAGGGGCCCCAGGATGCCAAGGGAAAGGTGGGCTAAGAAGGCCCTGGGAGAGCCTACACCCGACCCCTTGACCGGCCCCCTCCTCCTCTCCCCCCTCCAGGCAGCACCAGCGGCTGCTGGCGGCTCCCGGGGCTTTGATGGACGGGGAGGGCTGGGAGGAAAAGCCTGAGGCTCTGGAGCTCTTGCGCAGGGCAGAGACAAACAAATACAGAGGCACCCACCGGCTCCTGCGGGGTCGGCCCGCCCTCCTTCCCAGCCCTCCTCATCCAACAGGGACTTGTGGCGGCTTCTCCCAGCCCTGGGAGGCTGGCCGGGTCCTGGTTTGATCCCTGAGATTCTGGAAAATGTGGGCACGCGCTTTATTCAGAGAGGGCGCCCCTGGCTCTTATTCCCCCCCCCCCCAAATCTGGTTTCGGGCGCAGAGCTCCTGATGGTGCAAGGGTAAGACCGTGGAAGGGACACCCAGGCTGGACGGTGGACACTTGGCTTCGCTTCTATCCCCCAGGGTGGCCCCAGCGGGGACCTGGACCACAGCTCTGCCACCACCCAGCTCCTGAGGCGTGAGGTCGAGACCCGGCGTGGGGAAGCAGGTGGGCGCAGAGACCAGGTGTGAGGGAGGGGGGACAGCAGCCAGGCGGGGGGCGCCCAGTGCGTGATGCTGCCCAGCTTGGCCACCAGGAGGCGTGGCGCGGGTCCCCGCGCCCTCCCGGAGCCACCGTTGCCGGCCGCCGCCGCCTCCGCAGCGCGAGTGTCCTTGAGCCGGTGGTGAGGGTGGCTCCTGCCGCTCGGGCCCCCTCGCCCCGCAGGGGCAGCCTGATGCCACCTTCCCTATGAATTATTTATCGCCGGCCTAAAAATACCCCCCGAACTTCACAGCCCAGAGTGTAAGAGAATTTCTGGGAGGGGAGGGGTGGGGGGGACGGGCGCCCTAGGGGCTGAGCTGGGGTGGTTGGGGGGGGGACCTAGCTGACAGAGAGAACTGAACACCAGGAACCGATCCGAGGGGCCAAGGTGGAGGGGGACGTGGCTCTCTCTCTCTCTTGACTTCTGGGTGAACCCAGTCGGCTAGGGGAAGGGGATGGGTGGGAAAGTGGATGGCTTAGGCGGACCCTTGCTTGGCAGACGCTGGCCTCCTTCACCCAGAGAAACCAGTGCCGCTGGTGAGTGGTACTGGTTCTTGAAACCAGACCTCCTCTGGCCCGGGAGAGCGAGCGAGTGGCTAGCACCCCTTCTTGTGAGTGTGTGAGAATGTGGGTGCATGCCTGGCCCCGTCCCAGACCTGCCAGAGTGAGAGTAGGGAGCAGGGAGAAGGAGAGGCTGAGTCTCTGGAGGCATCTGGGCTCTTCCAGGGTGCTCAGGACTGACTGCCGCCAACCTCTCCCTCATTTTCTTCTTCTTCTTCTGGTTTTCTGGTGGTTTATTGGAGATAAGAGTCTCACAGACCTTCCTGCACCGGCTGGCTTTGAATGGTGATTCTCAGATCTCAGCCTCCTGAGTGGCTGGGATTACAGGCGTGAGCCACCAGCGCCCCGCTCCCTCCTTATTTTTGGAATCCAGGTGTTCAGCTAAACTTTGATGGTTCTTCGTGAAAGGGGTGTAACCCAAGAGGGTGGGGAGAGGGCTCCATGAGAGCTTGCTCTGCCTTCCAGAAACCCCATTCTATCTGCCTTGGGCATAGTAGAAGGCTCTTGCCAGGGCCTAGCTCTAGGATCTCAACCTGGGAAGAAGGGCAGAGGAGCCCAGACTTTGGTCTTGGGGCCTCAAGAGCTGATTGTACAAGGCTGGGCCTTGGGTCGGGGGAGGACTTAGGTTGGGCTCTAAGGGATGGTAGAACTTTTTTTTTAGTCGGTCGTGGGGCTTGAATTCTGGGCCTGGGCACTGTCCCTCAGCTCTTCAGCTCAAGGCTAGCACTCTACCACTTGAGCCACAGCACCACTTCCGGGTTTTGATAGGGGGCAGGTTATTGGAGATAAAAGTCTCTCAGGGACTTTCCTGTGTGGGCTGGCTTTGAACCTCGATCCTCAGATCTCAGCCTCCTGAGTAGCTAGGATTACAAGTATGAGCCACCGGCGTGGGCTTGGTAGAACTTTTTGGGAAGAGGACGTTCAGCTTAGGGGAGCAGCAAGACCTGGAGAGAGTGGCCGTGTGGGCTGGTGTGGCCACCACACATGTGGGCAGGGCTGTCTGTGAAGGGGAAGGCTAAGGCATGGGAGAGGGGGGAGCTGGGACCAGACTTCGCTGTCTGTGGGAGCCCTAGGGAACAGCTGTCCTGTGTCAGGTCAGTGCAGATGCCACAGGAAGTCTCAGCAGCATAGTGAGACAGACGGGTGGGGACCGCGGATGGCGGCCTTTGAAAGGAGAAGTAGGGGCCAGAGGGAAGGGGCCACGGGCCTGCCGAGGAGACCGGAGCTTGCATTTCTCAATCTGTCTGCCATTGTTCTGTGAGCTCAGAGGCTGGTCTGGTGCCTGCCCAGCCCTCATTTTAAGCCTCCTGCCAAGAGAAACGACCTGCCCTGACCTCCCCTTCTTCCCACCTCATACCCCAGAGGACCCCTTCTCACTGGAGAAAGGCCCTTTTGGGGTTGTGGGAGGGCCTGGCCCTTCATCCAAACTCACATTGTCTGGAGAAGATAAATAGGAGCCATGTAGGAGATCGATCTCTGCCTTGCCTTGCCTTGCCCCTCTCTCTCTCTCTCTCTCTCTCTCTCTCTCTCTCTCTCTCTCTTTCTGTGCTAGTTCTGGGGCATAAGCTCATGCTAGGCACTGTCCCTGAGCTTTTTTTTCTCAAGGCTAGCACTCTACCACCTGACCCACAGCCCCACTTCTTTTTTTTGGTGTTAATTGGAGATCAGAGTCTCATGGACATTCTTGCCCAGGCTGGCTTCGAACTAACCCTCAAATCTCAAGCTCCTGAGTAGCTAGGATTACAGGCATGAGCCTTTGGTGTCTGGCTACATGTATGATTTTAAATTTTCTGGCAGTCACTTTTTTAAAATAGAAAAGAGAAACAGGGGGATTTAAGATTTTGCTTAATTCGATGTTATTGAATGTAGTCAACATAAAAATATTGAGATAAGTCCAGCACTGGTGGCACTTGCCATCCTAGCTACTCAAGAAGCTGAGACCTGGAAGATCACAGTTCAAAGCCAGCCCAAACAGAAAAGTCTGCTGGATTTCATTTCCAGAACAACCAACAAAAAGCCATACTGGAGGAATGGTTCAAGTGGTAGAGCTCCAGCTAAGTAAGCTCAAGGCCCTGATATTGGCACAAAAAATATTAATGAAATAGCTTACATAATTTTCTCATGCTGTCTTCAATATCTAGATTGTAATTTCCACTGGCAGCATATCTCATATTTTGGATGAAGGACACTTCAGGTTATATGCATCTGTGGCTCTTGTATTTGCTGGTTTGGATGGAGATCTCGTTCCTGGGGGACAGAGGTGGCAGGAAGGCTAGGGCTTCCCGAGGGCAGAGAACCCCAAGGGACTGGAGGTGTGGGCAGGGGCAAGTCCACAGGCCCTGCGAAGGAGCAGCGAGTATCACTGTTGTGTCTGCTTGTTTCTGACAGTACTGTAGCTTGAACTCAGGGTTTGGGCACTATTGCCTTAGCTTATTTACTCAAGGCTGGTACTTTGTCATTTAAGTCACAGCTCTATTTTCAGCTTTTTTGCTGGTTAATTGGAGATTAAAGAGTATCATCAGCTGGGCACTGGTGGCTGCTCACACTAATTCTAGCTACTCAGGAGGCTGAGATCTGAGGATTACAGTTCAAAGCCAGCCTGGGCAGGAAAGTCTGTGAGACTCTTACCTCCAGTTAACTAACAGAAAACTGGAGGTGGTGCTGTGGCTCAAGTGGTTCAAGCCCCACAACCAAAAAAAAAAAAATCTCATAAACTCTCCTGCCTGGACTGGCTTCAAACTACAATCCTCAGATCTCAGCCCCTAAGTAGCTAGGATTACAGGCTTGAGCCACTGATGCCTAGCTTGGCAGTGACTTTGCCCGCATTATTTGAAAGCCTCAGCTGATCACCAAAGCAGAAGGACTTAGGATCCCATCCCAGACTCGAGCTATTTTTCCACATTGCCATTTGTGAAGTTGTGTAGATCAACCATGCATGTAGAGAGATTTTGTTGTTGCTGAACCAGGGCCTGGTTGCTGTCCCTGAGCTTTTCTGCTCAAAGCTAGCACTCTACCACTTTGAGCCACAGCGCCACTTCTGATTTTCTGGTAGCTAATTGGAGATAAGAGTCTCATAGACTTTCCTGCCTGGTCTGGCTTCCAATTGCCATACTCAGATCTCAGCCTCCTGAGTAGCTAGGATTACAAGCGTGAGCCAGCAGGCGCCTGGCTGGAGAGGTTTTTTTTTTTTTTTTTTTTTTTTTTTTTAACACATACAAGTACTCTCACCTCTGTTCCTTTCAGCCTGAAGCTCTCCCACCTGGCACTTTATCTTAACACTCTGTTGTTGGTTCTTTATAACTTCCTGTGAATAGGCTCTCCATCCTTAGCAGAGTGAAGGCCTTGCTAGAAGAGGCTAGGTGCTTGGGAGGGGTAGCGAGGGCAGGAAATGGTGGAGAGCAACTTAGCACAAGGAGGTTGGAGGTGCTAAGAGCAGCCTGTGAGTCTGAGGGTTTGACTGAGCTCTGGAGGGTGGGCAGGCCACGCGCATATCGTCCTCTCCCCATGCAGCGCCCAGTGCACAGGATGCGTATGCTGAGCCGCATGTCTGAACTGCAGAGTTCGTTCCATGGTCCCCAGTTGGGGAAATCCTTTGTGCAACTCTGGGAGAACTGGAGGTTTCTTAAATATTCTCTGGTGGCCTTACACATTTCTCTGCCCTCTGTCTTTCTTAGAATTAGAGGTAGAGACAGGCTTCTGTGAGAAGTTGTCTAAAAAATTAGACTTTGGGCCTGGTGCCAGTGGCTCACGCCTGTCATCCTAGCTACTCAGGGGGCTGAGGCCTGAGGATCACGGTTGGAAGACAGCCTGGGCAAGAAAGTCCATGAGACTCTTTTTCTCAAATTAACCATAAAAAGCCAGAAGTGGGGCACAAAAACTCTGCACTCAGGCACAGAGGTCAAGCTTCAGGACCGGCAATAGATAAGTAAAAATAAAATAAAATAAATTAGACCTTGGAGAAAAGGACAGGAGAAATTTGGTGCCATAAAGACAGTAAAAAGGAATGGCCTATGAGAAAGCTAAGGCTTGAGTAGCCATTTTTCAGAGTGCCAGCCCCAAAGGGCATATATTTCTGGGCCAAGAGTATTGGTTGCTGCTTGGCTTTTGTCTGTATTTCTGTTGTGAAGATGCACAATCTCATAGTGGAGCTCTAGTGGCAGCCATGTTGATTCCCCTGAGCTCTGTGTTTGACAGATGTGTGTGTGTGTGTGTGTGTGTGTGTGTGTGTGTGTGTGTGTGTGTACCAGCACTGGGACTTGAACTCAGGGTCCGGACACTGTCCCTGAGCTTTTGTGCTTATGGCTAGCATTTTACCACTTGAGCCACATCTACACTTCCAGATTTTTTCAGAGAAGAGTCTCATGGACTTTTCTGTTCAGGCTGGCTTTGAACTGCAATCCTCAGATCTCAGCCTCTGGGTAGGTAAGATTACAGGTGTGAGTCCGCTAGAGGTTGCTCATGATAGTGAGTAACCTGTTGTCTATGCCCTCAGCATCATGCGGTAAGTCTGTAATCAGCTCAGGCACCAAACTGTGGTTCAGAGAAGCTAAGTGAGTTCTTCAAGACCACAGTGTAGTCCTAGATTAGAACCCACGTTCAAATCCATGCTATTGAACACCAGGGTAGTATTTTCAGTGCACCTTGCTTTGAAGAGTCCAGGTGGCTGGGCTTTCTAGCCACCTGTGCTGTTCAGCAACAAAATGACAGTGAAAAGACATGTCCTGGCTCCTGTCCCCGCCAGCCCTTGCCTCTCCCGAGACCCCAAGAACGCTCTGCTAACCACTCTTTCTTTCTCTGTGTCTCTGTGTCAGTCTGTCTCTATGTCTCTGCCTGTCCTTGAAGGGGGAGGTTTTCTCTTCTCTGTATTCTGGATGTGTGTTCTCTAACCCGGGCCTTCACCACTTGTCTGTCTATCCATCTCTGTCTCTCCTGTGCCTGTCCTGGTTTCCTCTGCAGGACCCTCCAGTGGACATGGGTGGGGCCCTGGGACCAGCCCTACTGCTCACCTGGCTCCTCAGAGCGTGTGCAGGCCCAGGGCCGGGTGAGCAGGCTGTGACAGTGGCTGTGGTGTTTGGTAGCTCGGGGCCCCCACAGGCCCAGGCTCGTGTCCGCCTCACCCCCCAGAGCTTCCTGGACTTGCCCTTGGAGATCCAGCCCCTCACCGTGGGGGTGAACAACACCAACCCCAGCAGCCTCCTCACCCAGATCTGCGGGCTCCTGGGCGCTGCCCGTGTCCATGGCATCGTCTTTGAGGACAACGTGGGCACAGAGGCGGTGGCCCAGCTCCTGGACTTCATCTCCTCCCAGACTCACGTGCCCATCCTCAGCATCAGCGGGGGCTCGGCTGTGGTCCTCACTCCCAAGGTGCCTGTCCAGCCTCCTGCCCCCCCCCCTCTTTTTCCTGGGGCCTACATCCTGGTGGGGGCTGAGGACCAGCCAAGTCTAGACGAGGGGTGGTTAGAATAGATGGGCCAGGCCGGCAGGCAGGACTGGAAGTGTGAGCATCAGTGTGTGTGTGTGGAGGGGGGCAGAGGGGATAGTTTCTTGTTGCAACTTTTCAGGCTCTTGTCCATGTGTGTCTGGAAGAGTGGGCAGGTGGGCAACACTCCTCCAGCTGTGGTGGTCAGGTCTGTCCAGCCCTGCTGGGCAGAGACAGTTGGGGAACCGGATCGGCTGCTGTGCCTTGTGTACAGCTGGAGTTGGAAAATAAGGGACAGCAATCCAGGGCGGGTTCCGGTCCCTGGGGAGGCAGTCATGGTTCTGGCCTTAGCTGCCATCTTCCAGGGAGAATGTGCCCAACACATTCACTGCCATTCCACGCCAGTCTGTGTGCTGAAGGAAGACAGCGCACGCATGCGCGTGGAGGGAAGCCTGCGTGGGCTCCACTGGGATGGGGCCTCGGTCAGATGTGATCTTTCGAGAAATGAGGCCCACTCTGAAGTCTGGACGCTACAGGGTGTTGGGAGAGATGAAGTGAGAGGCTGAGGAGTGGGGGTCAGGAGGGGGTCCTGACCACAGCGGTGCTTTAAGTTTGGTTAAGCTTTCTTCCAAATCAGGGAGCAGACAAGGTGTTGAAGGAAGAAAACAGATTTGATCTGCTTTAGCTGTATTAGTGCTTTCTTATGGAAGTTCACCTCCCCCCCCCCTACAGCAGTAATGAGGCTTGAACTAAGGGCCTGGGCACTGTCTCTTAGCTTTTTCACTCTGCTCTACTACTTGAGCTACAGCTCCACTTCTGGGTTTTTGATGGTTAATTGGAGATAAAAAGTCTCACAGACTTTCCTGCCCAGGTTGCTTTGAACCTTGATCTTCAGATCTCAGGCTCCTAAGTAGCTAGGATTACTGCTAATGAGCACTGGGCTTGTATAGAGAATTCTGAGCATATATGAAAAAGCTTAGTGAATCCCCATATACCCTCACTTACCTGGTGAATGTGCCCCATCCTTTTCCTTACCCACGTCTGCCTCTTCTGTGTTAAGCTGAGCCAAAAGCTCACAAATCTCATAATTCTACATATGAATATTTCAATATGTATCTCCAGCAGATAAGAGCTTTAAAAAATTAAACCATCACCCATTATCACGTCTAAAACATAATAAAAAATTCCTTAACTTCAACAAATATTCAGTCAGTGTTCACATTTCCTTATTGCCTCATAAATACCATAAACATTTATGTTTAAGTCTGCTCGTTTGAATTGGAAGCCAAGTCAGGTTCATGCATGGTGATTAGTGGGTGTAGTTTCTGAATAGCAACTTCTAAGCTGCTCCCTCACCTCTCCCGCTTTTAACTGCAAGTTGTCTGTTGTTGAACACGTCTGTAGAGTTTTCCCTGATTCACTTTCTTTAAAAAAGACTGAGACAGTAGTAGTAGTCCGAGGGGAGGGCAGCCCTTGGCAGGGGACTGTGCTAGGTGTGTGCTGAATGTATTTGGTGAGCTTTGGTGGAATTTTCTTGCTGGAGTCTTAGGTTAGGAGAAGGCTTTCCCAGCCAGTCATCAGCTCTCAGGACAATGGTTCTCTGCTCTCTGAGCACTGGCAAAAAGCAGACCCCAGTGTTACACCTCTGAAACTCAGTCAATCTGGGCCAACACTTCTCAAACTAGCTAGCTCACACTGGAAGAAAACTGGTTAGAGCTGGTGATCAGATTCTAGACGTCATCCCTAAAGATTCTGATTCAGTCAGTGGTGGGGTGCGGCTGGAGAATCTGCATTTGTAAAAAGTTCCTGGATAGTATGGATGCGTGTGGTCTGTGGCCCAGCTTGGGTGGGTGTGGGCAGGATTCCCCTGCGCATCCCAGTGGGTAGAGGGGGTAGGAACCACGTGGAGGCAGAAACGGAGGGGTTGTGGGGCAGGGATTCCAGAACGCAGAGCATCTCTTAGGCTGCAGGGCAGTGGGGATGGAGAGGTAGAGATGGGCGGGGCATGGGGGGGAATGATGAGGTCGAGGTGGGCGGGACATGTGGGGTGGAGAGGTGGAGGTGGGCGGGGCGGAGAGAAGCTGAGGTGGGCGGGGCATGTGGGGGTGGAGAGGTAGAGATGGGCGGGGCATGGGGGGGAATGATGAGGTCGAGGTGGGCGGGACATGTGGGGTGGAGAGGTGGAGGTGGGCGGGGCGGAGAGAAGCCGAGGTGGGCGGGGTAGGAGGATGGCGAGGTGGAGGTGGGCGGGGCACGGAGAGGCCGAGGTGGGCGTGGCAGGAGGATGGAGAGAGAGGTCGAGGTGGGCGGGGCAGGAGGATGGCGAGGTGGAGGTGGGCGGGGCACGGAGAGGCAAAGGTGGGCGGGGTACGGGGAGAATGGAGAGGTCGAGGTGGGCGGGGCATGGAGAGGCCGAGGTGGGCGGGGCGGGAGGATGGAGAGAGAGGTCGAGGTGGGAGGGGCACGGAGAGGCCGAGGTGGGCGGGGCAGGAGGATGGAGAGGTTGAGGTGGGCGGGGCACGGAGAGGTCGAGGTGGGCGGGGCACCGGGGGGGATGGAGAGGTCGAGGTGGGCGGGGCACGGAGAGGTCGAGGTGGGCGGGGCAGGAGGATAGAGATGTCGAGGTGGGCGGGGCAGGAGGATGGAGATGTCGAGGTGGGCGGGGCAGGAGGATGGAGATGTCGAGGTGGGCGGGACACGGGGGGGAAATGGAGAGGCCGAGGTGGGTGGGGCTCGGTGGCCCAGGCCCGCCCTTCCTACTTAAGCCCTGCCCGCCCGCAGGAGCCGGGCTCCGCCTTCCTGCAGCTGGGCGTGTCGCTGGAGCAGCAGCTGCAGGTGCTCTTCAAGGTGCTGGAGGAGTACGACTGGAGCGCCTTCGCCGTCATCACCAGCCTGCACCCGGGCCACGCGCTCTTCCTGGAAGGCGTGCGCGCCGCGGCCGACGCCAGCTACCTGAGCTGGCGGCTGCTGGACGTGCTCACGCTGGAGCTGGGCCCGGGCGGCACGCGCGCGCGCACGCAGCGCCTGCTGCGCCAGGTGGACGCGCCGGTGCTGGTGGCATACTGCTCCCGCGAGGAGGCCGAGGTGCTCTTCGCCGAGGCGGCCCAGGCGGGCCTGGTGGGGCCCGGCCACGTGTGGCTGGTGCCCAACCTGGCCCTGGGCAGCACCGACGCGCCGCCCACCACCTTCCCCGTGGGCCTCATCAGCGTGGTCACCGAGAGCTGGCGTCTCAGCCTGCGCCAGAAGGTCCGCGACGGTGTGGCCATCTTGGCCCTGGGCGCCCACGGTTACCGGCGCCAGTATGGGGTTCTGCCTGCTCCGGCTGGCGACTGCCGCAGCCACCCCGGGCCCGTCGGGCCAGCCCGGGAGGCCTTCTACAGGTAGGCACTTCCCCGGGCAGCGTGGGCCTGCCGGCCCCGCCTCCACTGGCGCGTGCCTGGTGCCAACTTAGGTCGCCTCTCTGCGTCTTCGTATCCTCATCTGAAAGGAACAGACAAAATCTCCGGCACCTGGATCTTGGGGGTGACAGAGGGAAATATTTAGGATAGTAATAACAATAATTACACAACAAATGACCCCCCCCCCCCCACTGAAGGCAGTAGTGGGGATGAGGGGCCCCGGGAAGTCTGGGGGATGGGACACCTGGCATCTCTCCTCCCCACAGGCACCTGCTGAACGTCACCTGGGAGGGCAGAGACTTCTCCTTTAGCCCTGGTGGGTACCTGGTCCGGCCCACCATGGTGGTGATCACCCTCAATCGGCACCGCCTCTGGGAGATGGTGAGAAGGGGGTGAGCCCAGGGGCCTTTGGTTTCCTCTTCTTCTGTTTCCCCTCGAGCCCACAGCTGAGCAAAAGTGCCTCCTGTGCCAACCCCCCACCCTCCAGCCCTCAGCTGAGATCTCCTTCACTGGGTAGCCTTCCAGATCCCTGGAGCCTGGGCCCGGCGCTCTGGGGTCCCAGAGCACACCCTCCCTTCCCTGTACCGCAGAGCACCGTTAGCATGCGGCAGCCCCTGGGGGAGCAGCCCACATCTGGCCGGCCAGAAGGACATGCTAACAGCTAGAATCTGAACGCTCCATGCTTGAGGACAGATGTGTGCAAATCAGCACAGGGGCAGGAATTTATTCTGCTGTCAAAGAAGGAAACGGGAGGGTGGGACGGAAGACAGGACATTAGAGGTGGGCTGTTGAAGACTGAGTAGGAGCCCAGCAGGAAGGGGCATTTTGCCCGGTCTCGACACAGGGTTTTGTGTTGTTTTTTGTTTTTCATGGGGCTTGAACTCTGAGCCTGGACGCTGTCCCTCAGCTCTTCAGCTCAAGGCTAGCACTCTACCACTTGAGCCACAGCCCCACTTCCGGTTTTTCTGGTGATTAATTGGAGATAAGTCTCATGGATATTCCTGCCTGGGCTGGCTTTGAATTGTGATCCTCAGATCTCAGCCTCCTGAGTAGCTAGGATTACAGACGTGAGCCACTGGCACCTGGTTCAGGGCTTTCTTCTTTTTTAATAGTTTATTTTTGTTGTTGTTGTTGTAAAAATTCTGTACAGAAGGGTTACAGTTACATGAGTAAGGTAATGAGTACATTTCCTGTTGAGCACTGTTATCCTCTCCTTTGTTTTTTCCCTGTCAGGGTTTTCTTCAGTGAGGTGGTAGGTGCGCTTGGGAGGGAATGATGGGGTCACATTAGACTTGCCTGTGAGAGGGGCCTAGAGGGTGGGCTGAGGGTTTCATGCTGAGGCTCCAGGGAAGGAGAAAGATGAGTCAGGGTTGGCCTAGGCTTCAGGAAGGAGCTGTGTGCTGTCGCAGCATGGGGGCTGCATCCAGCAGATGCCTGGGACTACCTGGAGGAGGGGTAGCAGGGCTGCGGGTCCTGGGTTCAAGTCCATCATCCCTTGCAGGTGGGGCGCTGGGATCACGGTGTTCTCTATATGAAGTACCCAGTGTGGCCTCGCTACAGTACCTCCCTGCAGCCGGTGGTGGACAGCAGGCACTTGACAGTAGCCACGCTGGAGGAGCGGCCCTTCGTCATTGTGGAGAGCCCAGATCCTGGCACGGGCGGCTGCGTGCCCAACACCGTGCCCTGTCGCAGGCAGAGCAACCATACCTTCAGGTCTGGTTCTGGCATGAGCTGGGTGCTGCTGTGCAGTGTGTGCAGACACACGTGTGTGTGCATGTGTGTGTGTGCACGCATGTGCACGCACGTGCACACACAATGCTCAGGGGGCAGGGCCTGCACTCCAGGCTGGGAGGAGCTACAGACAGGGGCTGTGGGGTGGAGAGGTGCCCTGACTCCCCGTGGTCTCTTGGTGGTGGCTGCAGCAGTGGGGACGTGGCCCCCTACACCAAGCTCTGTTGTAAGGGCTTCTGCATCGACATCCTCAAGAAGCTGGCCAAGGTGGTCAAGTTCTCCTATGACCTGTACCTGGTGACCAACGGCAAACACGGCAAGAGGGTGCGAGGAGTGTGGAACGGCATGATCGGGGAGGTAGGCTCTCCCTCCACCCCCAACCCAGCCCCTGGCCGTCTGCCTGGCCCCCTCCCCTCCTCTGCTGCTCCCAGCCCCATGCAGCTCAGCCCCCTTCTGGTGAGCCGATCCTGGAGGGGGTCACGTGACCAGAGCTGAGCTCTGAGGACCCCAAGTGGGATCAGCTGGTGGAGCTAGATGGACTTGTAGGGAACTGGGAGCCCCCAAAAGCCCCTTCTCAACCCCCGCTGGGCCCCCAGGTGTACTACAAGCGGGCAGACATGGCCATCGGCTCCCTCACGATCAACGAGGAGCGCTCTGAGATCGTGGATTTCTCCGTGCCCTTCGTGGAGACGGGCATCAGCGTGATGGTGGCGCGCAGCAATGGCACCGTCTCCCCCTCAGCCTTCCTGGGTGAGGCTCGGGTGGACAGCGGCGTGTCTGGGACAGAGGGGCTCAGGGCCTGGTGGGTGGAACTTGGGGTGTGCGGGCTCTGGGAGTCTCTGAGGCTGGTGGGAGGCGGGTGATGCGGTGTGGGGGAGAGGGACCGGTGTCAGAGCCTGGGTGGAGAGGGAGGGAGCTGGGACAGGTGGTGGCACCGTTTAGGGGACAGAAGCCAGGATAACAGGTTGGCCCCAGGCTGTGCCGGGAATTGGGCTGTGGAGCAGGGATGGAGCCCGTGGGGCGTGTGGGAAGAGATGCTCATTTCTCACGCAGTTCAGGAACCCGGCATTGTTGAAGCAGCACTGCGGTGCCAGGCCCTAGCTAGGTGCTGGGGAGACAGCCAGGAAGCCTCGCATGCTCAGTGGGCACCTGCGGGGAGCTGTGAACAGGTGGTTGTGAGGAGAAGCTCAGAGCTGGTTAAGCAGGAGTGAGATGCCAACCCTGCCCCTCCCCGTTGGGCTGCCTTAGACCAGTCACCCAGCCTCTCTGAGTGGGTTTCTCAGTTACAGAGAAGAGGACAAACCCCACTCTCTAGGATGATCTTCACAAGTACTCTCGCCAGTACTCGTCCCTTACTCCAGGAGACTGAGAGTCTCCAGGTTCTCTCTGGCTCCCTGGGCCTCCGTGTGTCCACACTGGGAGGATGAAGAATATGGCAGGAAAAAAAAAAAAGACTAAGGCTGAAAGATCAGCCCTTCTATGGGCTGTGGGGGCCAAAGGAAGGCTTAGGCTGGGATGTGTGTACCTGGTCCAGGGTGGACGGAAGGAAGGAGACCGCAGATGCTTGCCCTCCATCCGGGTCTCTCCAGGGCTCTGCTGTCTCACGAATCAGGAGCCCCTTGGGCTCCATCCAAGGGGCTGGCCGGCCCACTGGTAGCTGCTGAGGGGGGGGGGGGAGCTGAGGTCTCTGAGCCTCCTGCCTCCTTCCCCAGAGCCCTACAGCCCCGCAGTGTGGGTGATGATGTTTGTCATGTGCCTCACCGTGGTAGCCATCACCGTCTTCATGTTTGAGTACTTCAGCCCTGTCAGCTACAACCAGAACCTCACCAAGGGCAAGAGTAAGAGTTCACCCAGGTCTGGGAAGAGGGCCAGGGCAGGATGGCAGCCGTCTGGGGTCTCCAGCATCCTCCCTCTGCCCCCCCAGAGCCTGGGGGTCCATCCTTCACCATCGGCAAGTCCGTGTGGCTGCTGTGGGCACTGGTCTTCAACAACTCGGTGCCCATTGAGAATCCACGGGGCACCACCAGCAAGATTATGGTGCTGGTGTGGGCGTTCTTCGCCGTCATCTTCCTGGCCAGCTACACAGCCAACTTGGCCGCCTTCATGATCCAGGAGCAGTACATCGACACCGTGTCGGGCCTCAGTGACAAGAAGGTTTCTGGGCCAGCCCCGGTGGGGGGCGGGGGGGGGGAAGGGGACAGCAAGGGTGGGGACAGACCTCAGATGAGCAGGCATAGGATGATCAGTCTGGGAATGTGAGCTACAGATGGAGTGGGGAAATGGCTGGGTGGTGGGGTGTCTACTGAGGGACTGAGCAGCAATCACCCAGGTCCATTGGATGGCCTTAGGTAAGTCTCCCCATTTTGAACCTTTGAGTTCTATTTGTGTGTGTGTGTGTGTGTGTGTGTGTGTGTGTGCCTTTGAGTTCTATTTGTGTGTGTGTGTGTGTGTGTGTGCGCGCGCCAGTACTGAGGAGGATTAAACTCAGGATCTGTATGCTGTCCCTTAGCTTTCTTTTTTTTCCCTCAAGGTTGTGCTCTTATTTCTTGAGCCACGGCTCCACTCCTGGCATTTTGCTGGCTAATTAGAGATAAAAGTCTCATAGACTTTCCTGCCTGGGCTGGCTTTGAATGGAGAGCCTCAGATCTCAGCTTGCTGTGTAGCTAGGATTGCAGGCGTGAGCCTCCGGTGCCACAGGAGTAGCCTGGACAAGTGTCTCAAACTTTGTGCTGTCACTACGCAGGCTCAGACCTGGGGCAGGATTGTGGGGCTGAGGCTTGGGGCTCTGATCTCTGCAAGGCTGGGAAGAAGGGGCCACATGGCTGCTGTCTGCCGGCAGTTTCAGAGGCCTCAGGATCAGTACCCACCCTTCCGCTTCGGCACGGTGCCCAACGGCAGCACCGAGAGGAATATCCGCAGCAACTACCGAGACATGCACGTCCACATGGTCAAGTTCAACCAGCGCTCGGTGGAGGATGCGCTCACCAGCCTCAAGATGGGGTAGGTCCCCAGCCCTGCCCCATCCTCTGCCTCCAGCCACAGATCTCTCCAGGGACCAGCCTTAGATCTGTGCCTATCTTTTGTTTTGTGTGTCAGTGAGTTTGAACTCAGAGCCTGGGTGCTGTCCCTGATCTCTTCAGCTCAAGGCTAGTGTTCTACCACTTTGAGCCACAGCTCCACCTCCAGTTTTCTGCTGCTTAATTGGAGAGAGGAGTCTCACAGAGGCTGGCTTCAAACCACAATCCTCAGATCTCAGCCTCCTGAATAGTTAGGATTATAGGCGTGAGCCACCAGCACCCCGCACTCTATACCTTTCTATAGACTATGGCGGGCCAGTGAGTGGGTCGGTCCTGCGGGACACCTGGGGAGGGGGAGGAGGTCTGAAGGCAGAGTGGAGCTTGAAGCAACAACAGATGCCCAGTGGAGTGCTAGTGGCTCATGCCTGTGACGTTAGCCACTCAGGAGGCTAAGATCTGAGAATCAAAGTTCAAGGCCAGCACTGGCAGGAAAATCCAATTAATCACCAACAAAAAGCCAGAAGCAGAGCTGTGGCTCAAGTGCTAGAGCACCAGCCTTGAGCAAACAAGCTAAGGGACAGCACGTAGGCCGTGAGTTCAGACCTAATACTGGTGCACCACCCCCCCCCCCCCCCCCACAGATACCCACCAGAATTCAGCTTTGGTCTCTGGGTGGCGCGGGACTGTCTCTGGGTCATAGGGCCATGTAGAGGAGGGGGAGGGGTGCCTTTCCTCTGGGGCAAAGTCCTCTAGCATCTCTGAGGAGGACAGGAGGGATCCGTGTAAGGGCACCAGAGGCGGCTCTGTCCACTTGTCCCTCCTCAGTGGTACCCAACCTGGGCTCAGACCCCTGTTAGGCCCTGGGTCCGGGACCCTCCTCGCTGCAGGACCCCTCGTTCTGAGGGCGCAGCCTGTTCCCAGGAAGCTGGACGCCTTCATCTATGACGCTGCTGTCCTCAACTACATGGCGGGCAAGGATGAAGGCTGCAAGCTGGTCACCATCGGCTCCGGCAAGGTCTTTGCCACCACTGGCTACGGCATCGCCATGCAGAAGGACTCGCACTGGAAGCGGGCCATAGACCTGGCCCTGCTGCAGTTCCTGGGGGACGGTGGGTACCATCACCGTGGGGGACTGGGAAGGGTCCTGGGTGGGCCACTGAGCCGGTACTACCACCCCCCCCCCCCACTGTGTACTCAGGGATGTCTGTAAGAGGCCTCTAGGGGGTGTGGGTGGGCAGGTATTAGGAGTAACTGGATGGAGACCCAGAGAAAAGGGTGAGCCTGCAGGATGGAGCAAGGACCAGAGCTGGAGAGTCCCCAGGGAGCATGGAGGATAAGCTGCTCAGGCAGTGCTGGGGGGGGAGGGGCAGGGGGGGGGGTTGTGGAACTGCTTTGCCTGGCCCCAAGACCCCTCCATGATCTTCCTCAGTTGAGCACCTCCTTTGCCATCCTGATATATTATCTAGAGGCCATGGACCTGCCCAGTTAAGAGCTACAGCCAGGCTGGCCTCCACAGCTGGGGTTCACAGGCACAAGGGGTCCAGCCCAGCCTGCCCCAAACCTAGAGAAAGCTCTGAGTTTATAAGCGCTTCACATTTATCAAATAAAATGCTTCCCAGGCATGGTGGGGGCATTTGTATAATCCTGGCACATGGAAGGGGTTGAATTAGGTGGATGGTATTTGAACCAAAATCAAAGACCCCCTCCAACCCCACCCCCCAAAAAAAACCCCAACCTTCCAACTGTTGATTTCCTATTAAGGTGAATTCATAGTCTACTAGAGGACTGTTAGGTTTTTAAAAAGAGGTGGCCGAGTAAGAACTGCACCAGCACGCACGTGGTATTCAGGTAAGGGGTAGGTTTATTCAGTAGACCTGCTGGGACCAGGCAAGGTTGGCACTCCACGTGGCTGGGAAAGGCCTGGGAAGGAGAGAGCTGGGAAAGAGAGGAAAGAGCTAGAAAAGAGCAGAGAGAGGGGTAAGAACAGTAGCACTCACGTGGTATTCGGGTAAGGGGTAGGTTTATCCAGTAGACCTGCTGGGACCAGGCAAGGTTGGCACTCCACGTGGCTGGGAAAGACAAAGGGAAGAGCTAGAGCAGAGAGAGAGCTAGAAAAGAAGAGCCAGAGCTAGAAAAGAACAGAGCGAGAAAAAGAGAGAGTCTGGGCCTGGGCTAGGCCTTATGTAGGGTATGGGCGGAGAAAGGTGTGGCCACATCAAATTCAGATGTGACCTCAGGGGATGCAGATATGACCTCTTCCAGGTGTCCCAGTTGCCTAGGTAACGCAGGTACTGGGTGGAGACTTTGCTGCGAGGAGGGTGGAGTCTGCTAGCCATCCAGGAGCGGACCTTACATTCCAGCCTTTTAATAATCATGAAATAGGGCGCGGATTCTCTCTGGCTACTTCCTGCTGACAAGGGGCGTCGACAATGGGGGTAAAAGGCTGGAATTTGGTCCCCTCCCAGAGAAGGCAGTGAGCAGCAGCTGTCCCTTGGTGGCGTGAGTCCTTAGGTGAAGTCTGGAGAAGTCTCATGAGCATTGAGGGGCTGGAAAAAAAAATACTAAACAGCAAATAAATGGCAAGAGGAAGGACTTGGGGCTGAAAATGTTGGTAGAAATGTCCCTAGATACTTCTGACATCTGGCGACTAGGTAGAGAAGTCAGGGGACAAAGGCAAGAATATAAATTCCTGTTCAGTTAATAGCTACACAGGTATAGACATTGGCTGGGTAGGCTTCTTACTTCCACTGACCTCCCGGCTCTGGTTAATTTTGAAAGGGCAGGCACAAAGTAGCTGATGTGACATTATCTCCTCTTACTCTTCTCCATGTTCCCTTGTTCCCCAGACTGGCTGAGTCTAGGTGCTCATTGCTGGGATGGCTTGTCCCAGTTGGTATTCAAGATTTGAACTCAAGGCCTAGGTACTGTCCCTGAGCACTTCTGCTCAAGGCTAGCACTGAACCACTTTGAGTTATAGTACCACTAATATTCAAGGAGGTTTGAACTCAAGGCCTGGGCACTGTCCCTGAGCACTTCTGCTCAAGGCTAGCACTGAACCACTTTGAGTTATAGTACCACTTGCAGAGTTCAGCTGGGAGGCGGAGTCTTAGAGATTTTTTAGCCCGAGCTGGCTTTGAACTGAAATCTTTGCCACAAAAGCCCTTTATTATTTCCAATTAAGGCAACAAGGAGATCAAGTAGAATAAGTAGAGCTTACCTGGTTCTTATCAAGAATTGCCAACAAATATTCTGAAATGATGAAACTCATTAGATGTGATGAGAATTTTAGCACAGATATACCCAGTATTTTAGAACCACATAGTCAGTAGTAGAATACACAACACAAAACAAAAAAGGCAAAACTTAAAACCTAAAATTTCGACAACGTTTAGACATCTTTGCTAACAAAGCATTTCAGCTGGTTGGGCCTCTGTTACCAGGGCCTGTGAAAAGAGCAACTTGTTAGCAAGGCACCTTAGAATAGATGGAGTAGTAAACTTAGTGGAAGGTTAAGGGCCAGATGGGGCCAAACCCTTAACCCACCACGTGGCCAAGATGGCGAATTCAAGATGGCGAATTTCTGAAAAAATGCAAAGAAAGCCTGAATAGATTAAGCCTACATTGGCTAGCCTTTGAGAGGGAACCTAGAGGGCGGTCCCTGGGACCCAGCCTGCGTCGCACTCTTCAAGGCACAAGCCAAAAAGTTGTAGAAAAAAAGTGTAGAAAGTTGCACATGAATGGCAGAGAGAGAGCAAAGAGAGCCTGAAATTAAACAAACTTCTGACCATTTACCATTGCAGTAGCAAAAACTGTACTTCTGAGAATGGCATAAAAATGAGGCTCTCTGGCTTTCCAGGGAGCGCAGGAGACATTTAAAAGGGGTTTCACGGCTCAGGCGTGATTCGTAGCACCCCATTAAATGAGTAGAGTCAGTCTGGTGAGTGAAGGAGAGCTGACCAGGCAGAAGCGGCGTCCCGACTTCCCCCAGAGCCCTCTAGAGAGAAATGGCCAAGCCCTCAAAACCAAGCATCCTCGGCTTCAGAGGTGACCGGCCTTTCAGCTAAAGGCCGTAGGAGCTCTCTGGCGTGGCGCCACATCTGGACAGAGACTGAGCAACAGAGAGCCGTAGAGAGTAGTTGCACTCACCAGAGTAGAGAAGTGGTGTGGACGTGGATGTGAAGGCCAGCAATGGTATCGATGCGCTGTTTCTGCAGCAGACAGGTTCGCAAAAGGCCATCAGAACTGTGGGTATTCCTCAGAGCAAAAAGGGAAAAAACAAACAAAAAAGGAAAAAGAGGGAAAAAACAGAGAGGAATCCCAGCTATCCTGACTTTAAGCCCTTTATCCGAGTCACGGCACCATTTATGTTAGGTTTTTAAAAAGAGGTGGCCGAGTAAGAACTGCACGCACGTGGTATTCAGGTAAGGGGTAGGTTTATTCAGTAGACCTGCTGGGACCAGGCAAGGTTGGCACTCCACGTGGCTGGGAAAGGCCTGGGAAGGAGAGAGCTGGGAAAGAGAGGAAAGAGCTAGAAAAGAGCAGAGAGAGGGGTAAGAACAGTAGCACTCACGTGGTATTCGGGTAAGGGGTAGGTTTATCCAGTAGACCTGCTGGGACCAGGCAAGGTTGGCACTCCACGTGGCTGGGAAAGACAAAGGGAAGAGCTAGAGCAGAGAGAGAGCTAGAAAAGAAGAGCCAGAGCTAGAAAAGAACAGAGCGAGAAAAAGAGAGAGTCTGGGCCTGGGCTAGGCCTTATGTAGGGTATGGGCGGAGAAAGGTGTGGCCACATCAAATTCAGATGTGACCTCAGGGGATGCAGATATGACCTCTTCCAGGTGTCCCAGTTGCCTAGGTAATGCAGGTACTGGGTGGAGACTTTGCTGCGAGGAGGGTGGAGTCTGCTAGCCATCCAGGAGCGGACCTTACAAGGACCACATCCAGCCTTGGCATATAGATGGTCAATGATGAACGAATGTGAATAAATGAACAATGCCAACGCTTACCACTTTTGTTGGGGGTGAGCACAGGCAAAGGCTGGCATCCCCTTTTCCCCCAGTGGGGTTTTCCTTTCCTCTCCTCCCGTCTTGCCTCTGCTAGGCTGGATCCCTGTGTCATTTGAAAACCAACAGAATGGACCTTGGCCCTAGCTAGACCCCTTCTGTATCTGAGGTGTTGGTGAGAAATTCCTGAGCAGCAGGTGCCCCTCCCCCTGCTTCTCAGGAGAGACGCAGAAACTGGAGACCGTCTGGCTCTCAGGCATCTGCCACAACGAGAAGAACGAGGTGATGAGCAGCAAGCTGGATATCGACAACATGGCGGGTGTGTTCTACATGCTGCTGGTGGCCATGGGGCTGGCCCTGCTGGTCTTCGCCTGGGAGCACCTGGTCTACTGGAAGCTGCGCCACTCGGTGCCCAGCACCTCCCAGCTGGACTTCCTGCTGGCCTTCAGCAGGGTAGGTACCCCCACCCCCGCACCTCCCCATGGAGACTTTAGTTTTAGGAGTGCCCACCTAGTAGTCAGAGCTGGCCCTGTCCCCAGAAGTAAAATGTGGGTGTTCCCCCCTCCCCATGGGCCCAGCCTGATCCTCCCTGCTGCCACTCAGCGAGCCTGATGGCCAGGCAGACACGCGTCGACCAGGATCACGCATCCCACTCCGTCTCCAAGCCGCCCCGTGCTTTGGGGGCCCTCGAACATCTGCTTCTGGGACTGGGAAGGCCGATGCCACCTGGGAGAGGAGGGCGTGGCTGACCCGGGTGGCCGGTCTCCCTTCCCCCTCCACCCAGGGCATCTACAGCTGCTTCAACGGGGTGCAGAGCCTCGCCAGCCCCGCGCGCGCCCCCAGCCCGGACCTCACGGCCGGCTCCGCGCAGGCCAGCGTACTCAAGATGCTGCAGGCGGCCCGCGACATGGTGACCACGGCGGGCGTGAGCAGCTCCCTGGACCGGGCCACCCGCACCATCGAGAGCTGGGGCGGCTGCCGGGCGCCACCCCCCGCCTGCCCCTGCCCGCGCCCGCCCAACCCGGGCCCGCCGCACTCGCCGAACCCCGGGGCCTGGGCGCCCCCGGGTCGGGGCCGCTCCGTGCTGGTGCACCGCGCCCGGCGCCCCGCGACGCCTCTGCCCGACGTCTCCCGGCTGCCCCGCCCATCGGCCTGGGAGGCGCCGGGGCCCGGGCCGGCCGGGCCCTGCGGGCGGCGCGCGCTCCCGGAGCGCCCCCTGTCGCCCACACCCCGCCACTACAGCTCCTTCCCCCGAGCCGACCGGCCTCGGCGCCCCTGCCTCCCGCTCTTCCCCGAGCCTCCGGAGCCCGACGACCTGCCGCTGCTGAGGCCCGACCAGCTGGCCCGGAGGGAGGCCCTGCTGCGGGCGGCCTGGGCCCGGGGCCCACGCCCGCGCCACGCCTCCCTGCCCAGCTCGGTGGCCGAGGCCTTCGCCAGGCCCGGCCCGCCGCCGCCGCCGGCCGCCGGGTGCAGCGGCCACGCCTGCGCCTGTCCCCACGGCCCGCCGCCGCCGGCCTGCGGGCGCTGGGGGCGGGCACCGGCCAGGCGGCTGCCCTCCCCCTGGGAGGCGTGGCCGGACGGTGGGCAGCCCCGGCGGCACGTCTGCCTGCACACTGGAGCCCACCTGCCGTTCTGCTGGAGTGCTGTCTGCCCTCATCTCCCACCCTGCGCCAGCCATCGTCCCTGGCTCCCCGGGGCCTGGGGCCACGGGGCGCCCAGGGGCAGGACCCTGGGGCTGAGCACGGGCTGCAGGGACAGCAGGGTGCTGCACGAGGCCCGCCGTGGGGCCTGCGTGACTCAAAGCTTCTCAGCACCATGCACCTGGAGGCGGGTCTCCAGCCTGGAGTCGGAAGTGTGAGGTGCTGGGCTGGATCTTCTGCTTGGTCCTGCTGGAATTAGGGCACCGGCAGGTTTGGGGCTTCCCTGGCTGCTATCAAAAAACCCTGGCCTGAGGGGGGGAAACGGCGGCACATGATGTCTTCCACGGCCAGCGCAGCGCAGCCACCTCAGCAGGCTCGAGTCCTGCCACCGGCCGACTGTGGATGTTCTATCTTGTGAGTCCTGTCCATCCAGCCCAGCACTGCAGGGGCAGAGGGTAAGGATCCCAGAGGGTGTCCTGGCCCTGGATGGAGTCTGCCAGTCTCTACTCATGGCTGCTGTGGCCAGGGGGTGGGGCACAGAAGCTGGAACTTGGGAGTTGAAATGGGGCCGTTTCCACCCTTGGAGTTTGTTCTTACGGGAGTCTTGGGTCATTAAACAAACCTTTTACAACGCACTGGTCCTGGCCGCCTCATTCTGCCTGCTGGAGCCTGTAGGTGACAGAAGCATCCTGGGAATATCCCAGCCTGTAGGTGACCGGAGCATCATGGGAGTAGTCCAGGAGGGGCCTGGAGCAGGTGGGCAGCTCCCTCGGGGATGACTTAGCTTCAGGCATCTCAGAGGGGTGTGGGAGCGGCTCCGGACAGCAGCAGCCTTTGGTATTTGGTGGCAGCTCCACCTGTGTTGGTGCCAGATGTGACAATTGTGTACCGCGTGGAGGCTAGCCCCTCGGTCTCCTGGAAAGGAGAGGTTGGTTGGTGCCGAGGCTGTGACTCCTGCCAGGGATCCCGGGGAGTCTGATGGGGTCAGGGTGGAGAAGGCTGCAGAAGTCTGTTGTGGGGAACCTGCCAAGCTCGTCTGGGGCGTGGCTGGCTGCATCTGTCCCATGGATCTTGGGAACCCGGTGTAGGTGGCATCCCAGCTCAGAGTGGCTCCGTCTTACACGTGCCTAGACTTCTCACCCCTTGTTTTGGCTCCCCGTCCTTGGCTGAGCTCCCTTTCCTGTCACGCACCATTGGCCAATGGTGCGCACTTACATCAAACTCTCCCCTGCATGACTATGCATTCATCTCTGTGCCATAAACGTGGTAACCATTACCAATCCCATCGCACCCTTCTCTGAGGGCTGAGGATGTAAAGGTAGAGGCCAGACTATCCTCTAGAGAATCGAGTGGAGGAAGCAGGAACTCATTTCCTGTGACAGAGAGGAAGGTGTATGTGGGGGTCCCTCCCTCTAGGTCCCTCTCCCATAGCATTTGGGTTTTTTTGTGCCCATCCTGGGACTTGAACTCAGGTCTTGAGTGCTGTCCCAGAGCTTCTGTGTTCAATACTAGTGCTCTACCACTTGAACCACAGTCCCACTTCTGGCTTTTTAGTAGTTAATTGGAGATAGGAGTCTCATAGACTTTCCCGCTGGCTTCAAACGGCGATCCTCAGAGCCCAGCCTCCCGAATAGCTAGGATTGCAGGCATGAGCTATGGATGTCCAGCCTGCTTCTTGTTGGTCTCTTCAGTCTGTGAATACCTCCTATTTGGATGGGGACCATGAAAATTGGGCTGTTTGGGTTTGATTTTAGGGGCAAAAGTAGCCAAATGGCAGGATAGGTTGCTTCCAGCTGTAGCCAGAGTCGGACCATCCCAAGAATGGGTGCCGCCCTCCTCCCCTAATATAGTTCAAGTTCTGCCCTGCTCTGAGGATTTCCACTGGCGGGAGCCAGGTTTAGTTGACACTGAGCAACGGGTGGGTGAGTGTGGGTCTAGATGAAGGCTCAGGCTGCTGCTTTGGAAAGATTTGACTGGTTGTAGCCATGGGAGTGGCAGAGTTAACTGTTGACCATGGGTCCTTGGACCTGAGCCCCTTACATTCCTCAGGGTCCCCTGTGCAGCTCCAAGGAGGAGGCTGCAGCAGGTGAGGCTGGGAGGGGGTACGAGGTCTAGGCTGCTCTGCTTGCTGCCCAAGATCATTAATAACCAAGAACTGGAAAGATAATTAAGAGCCGAATGTGGAGCGGCACCTGCTGCTGGGCCAGGAGCCAGCTGCTTGTTCCTTCCCTAGGAATGGAGGGGAAGGAGTAGAGGAGGATGCTTCCTGCATCTCAGAGAAGGCTGGCCTGGCTTCCTGCATCTCAGAGAAGGCTGGCCTGGCTTCCTGCATCTCAGAGAAGGCTGGCCTGGCTTCCTGCGTAGAGGGACAATGCCCCTGCCTGTGCCGAACCCCTTGGGAAGCAGAAAGCCTGATAAGGGGGGAGAGGACAAGAAGCCATAGCTGTGAAAAATGTCTCCGAGAAGGCCTGACAACTCAGATTCCCCCAGTGCTGCTTTTTCCTTTCGGTGGGAGGCAGGAACAGAAGTCCCGCCGTAGCAGGAGACTTAGTCTGACCCACTTCTTTTCTGTAGCTGCCCTGCGTTCCCTGGACTCTAGCTGGAAGCTCAAGTCCATACCAGCTTTGTCCAGGAAGCCAGGAGACAGAGTTCAAGTTTGTTTGTTTTTTTTTAAGTCCACCTCCCCCCACCCCCATGGAAATCTTGTAGATCCTGAACCAATCAGGTTTGTTTCCTGGCTTGAATTACAGCAGGTGTTGGCCATGAGAACTCTCTCCTCATTAAGCTACGAAACCAACTGTGAACCTGGAGTCTCAAAGGAGACCTGGGCTAGAAGCCCAGGGAGGGCAACGAGCAACGAGGGAGACTTACATTGGTAAACAGCAGCTTTATTGCACACTTGTGCCAGGCACTGAGCTCAGTCTTTTATGGTCTGATTGTCCAGCACTAGGTGCTTTGCAGAGAAAGAGACCGCAGAGGCTTTGGCCTCTCAGGCCTGATCGCCAGATGCTCACACAAAGCACCCAACACCGTACCTGCTACACAGCAGCCCTTACAAACATTTCCTCGTGTGCCCAAGGCCCCAGGGGCTGAGAAGCAGTGGCAGCGCCTACTTGTGGCCCAGGATCTTGGAGCTATTTTCAGTGGCTCTTGGCTTGTCTGTCTTGCTTGGGCCTCTGACCCCTGGGACAGGTTGAAATCTGGGCCTTTCTTGTCCCCAGGACTTGGGCACTGCCAGCCACTTGACCCCCCCGCCCCCAGTTTCCCATGAGGCAGCAGTAGCAGCATGCATCCCGCGCTCTTGACATTAGCTTCTGCCTGTTGCTGAGGCCGCTGTTGGCCTCCTGTAGTGAGCACAGTTGTGCGGCCTGACCTGGCCTGGTGCCTGCGCCTCCCAGCCCATCAGCCGCCATCTGCCCCATCTCCTGGTGTCAGGGGAGGTGCAGCCGGAGCCGCTGGCACCGGGTTCTGATGCTCAGGTAGGTCTGGTGCTTCCCGCTGAGGCAGGCACAGAGCCTTTACTCCCACCTTGGCCGGGCCTGCCCCGAGGCCGGTCCCTGCTGTGGACAGTGGCAGCTGATGATATTTAAGACCTCCTCCATGGTGACGCTTCTTGTCCTTTCCACACTGACCCCCAGGGACTCCCTGCAAAGGGAGCCAAGACCTCCCCAGCCACGTCACCAAGTTCACGTACCCATGTGCAGCTGACTGCTTTGAACACACAGAAAGCAAGTGGGTCGTATTGTGGGGGTCTTCTTCCCCGTGTCCCCTAACCCACCTGACCTGGGGAGGAAGGTGTCTGACCTCATCTGACCTCTGGCAAGACAGATGGAGACTGAGGAGCACAGGAACCAAACAGTGGCCCGTGCTGCTCCGAGCTCTGCTGGCAGGTGGAGGGAAAGGTGCGTGCACGCGCACGAGCATGCACGGCCATGGCTGGGCCAGGCCGCTGTAGGTGGCTCCAGATTGTCACATCCATCAAGCTGGGCTTTATGATGCTAATCATCTTGATTCCAAAATTTGGTTAGGAGCGAGGGGTGGCGGGATGATTTAATTTGCTTTGTCCTTAAGCAAGATAGAGCATAATTGGAGAAGGGTAAGTACAGATGTTTTAATTGAGTTCTCAGCACACCGTGGAGCAGCTTCAGGGAGGGCCTGGGCACAGGGGGAGGGCGAGCATGGCTTCATTACTCTTGCTTGCCGCGGCGGCGCCCACCTAGCTTGGACCAGAGCAGGGCAGGGCCTCCTGGGAAGATGGGGTAATGGCGGGTGCGTGTGTTTTCCACATGGATGGGAAATGACCTTTTGGGGGGACAGTGGTGGGGACTGCAAAGGTGACACGGTGAGGCGGGCTGCGGCCGATCGCGCCCCGGGGTCTCTTCGAGGTGTGGATGTTGAAGGCAGAGGTGGGAGGTGGGGGCGCTGCCTGCGGATTCTGGTCTTTGCAGCTCCCCTTATTCCCAAGGTGGGGGGGGGGCACCCAGCCTCGTGGCACTGCCCCAGCTTTAAGTGTGAGGTGAGACGTGAGGTGGAAGGGGAAGGTGGTTTTCCTCAGGCGTGGGGAACAAGGCACTGAAATCAAGAGGAGGACCGGGCACCGGAGGGCCCCCAAACTCCCCAGAGGTGGCTCCCCACCCCCAGGGCCGAAGCAGAAGGCACATGGCAAATGCGGAGTTTGTTCTTCACCTGTCACCTGTGCTCGGGAGGCAGGTGCATGCATGATTGGGAGGGAGACGGTGGGGGAGGGGCGGGGGGGGGAGGGAAGGAGGGACTGGCCTCCTCCTATCTCACAGCAGCCCGAGGCAGTGTGGACAGTGAGCACCCACAGGCAAGTCCGTGGGGGTGCCCCTTTAGTGTTGGGGTGCAGCGGTGAGGCAATCTGGGCTGATCTTCTACAGGTGCCCAGGGCACTATGCCACGGGGGGGGGGGCAGCTCCTTACTGTGGGAGGTCCCAAGGACTCCCCATTGTGGGGTGGCCAGGGAGCAGGGAGTTCCGCTCGGGGGTCACAAGCCAAGGGCGTTAAGCCAGCTTACGGGCTGCGGGGTGCCCCGCGGAAGGCACAGTCCATGGCCTGCTGTCCCCGAGTTGGCACCCACAGCAAGGGCCCTCACAGCTCTAGTCTAGAAATTCTGAGGCCAATTAGCACTTCCTGTTCTTGTCCCCGGGGTGCGCCAGGCCCTCCCCCAGGAGCAGCATTTAGCCACTCTCGGGCCTGGCAGGCAGCTGGGCCCTGGCGGTTCCCGGCAGGCCACGTTAGGATGGCCAGAGCCTGGGCTTTGAGAGGCAGCGGCTACTCGAGTACAGACAAGGACGCAAGAGGGAGCGGGGAGGGAACACCGAGGCTGGCATAAATAGCAGCAGTGCCCGCACTGCGTCTCCACCACAGAGGAGCCTGCCTCGAATGGTGGGGTGGAGTGGGGCGGGGGGGTGCATCCTGCAACCTAGGAGCAGCCAGGTGCTGCCCCGCTGGGCGAGACCGAGGACACAGACCGGGAGAGTCCTGGGTGGGCAGGGGACCATCGTGGAATGAGCCAGATGGCCATGGCATCTTGCTTGGTGGTGGGGAAGGCCAGGGCTGAGGTCCCAGCCCCGCTGCCATCAGAGCTTCGTCTCACTGAGGACAATGTTGGCTGTGACAAAGAAGAAGCAGGAGAAGGCCCAGAGCAGCACGAAGCCCACCCAGAAGGTGTGGCGGAACGGGGACCGGTGCCTGTTGACCGTCCCGTAGCCGAAGGCCAGCTGGGTGTCCTTGCGGCAGTGGTACACCAGGAAGGCGGGGATCACGTACTGGATGCCGGTGCCCGCGTAGGCTCCGGTGATGCCCACCAGGGACTCCAGATCGTGGGTGCAGAAGGCCACCAGCACGGGGGGCGCCAGGGTGATGGTGGGGAACACCACGCGGTCCACCACCCACGGGTAGGCGCCGCCCTCCCGGTGGAAGAGCGTCTTCCAGTTGTTGCGCAGGGTCACGGCGATGATGGGGAAGTTGGTGCTGATGGTGAAGACAGGAAAGAGGCCCAGGAAGAAGCGGACGGCGGCCAGCCTCACCACGTCGCAGCGGGCGAAGTTGAGGGTGTACATGTCCTGGAAGCTGTCGCCACGGAAGCAGAAGATGGCCGTGAAGGAGAGGAGCCCGTAGAAGGCGAGGATCAGCACGTAGTCCAGGAACACGAGGCGCGTGAGGTGGCGTTTGGAGGAGACGGGCGTGATGAGGGACGGCAGGGAGTGCTGGCACATGAAGGAGTAGACGCACACTCCGAAGAGGTTCCGCACCCCGGAGAGGTCGGCCAGGGGCGGGTGCCCCTCTCCTTGCCCCTTCCCGATGCGGACCAGGGCCAGAACGATCATGATGGCAAAGGCTGCAACACAGGACGGGAGGAGTCAGCCAGTGGGCACGGAAACTTACTACTACGGCAGCTCTTGGTCTGGGGGAGGTGGGAGGGGGTGGGAAGGGAGATGTGGAAGAACTGGGGCTCAGTGAGGCAACTGTCACCTGCAGGTTCATGCAGCCCCAAAGCCCCATGGGGGCAGGCCCACCATGGCTGTGCAACAGAACCTTCTCCCTGTCCTGTTCAGAGCAGGAAGTGGCACCTGGTCCCTCTGGGGGAAGAGATGACACCAAATAGCACATGGCTGTCCTCTGGAGCCTGGTGGCCTGGAAAGGACAGGGCATTTCCTACCGAAAGCAGAAAGGGATCTGTGAGCCTCACTGTTCAGACCCATCAGACTCCACTGCTGATGGGAGACCAGGCTGGCTTCATCTACCCGCCTTGTGCAATGGTCTTTTGGGGGGAGGCTGGCTCAGCAGCCAGTCCCGGAGGGTGGGAGGAACACAGGGGGGCATGGCTGGGCACTGTACCCACAGAGCCGGGGTTCAGGAAGAATGGAACCATCAATGGACAAGCATTCCTGACAGGCAGAGAAGTGCATTTTCCAGATCTTTTCTAGCTGCTGTATCTGCTCTCCAGATTACCCAGAGCTGCCACCCTTAGGTGTTCAACACACAAACACGGTTCCAGGAGCGCCTGTCTCCATTCTGGATTTCCAACCCTCACTGAGTCTGCTTAGAGCCGATCTGATGGTGCCTCTAGCCTGGGCCCTGAGGCCTCAGGGGAAACCACAGGGATACGGGATGCTTCTTGGAGCAGGGTAGAGGGGAGTGGGTGAGCAGGGAACGGCACGCAGTTCAACCACTCCCGTCCAACCCCAGCAGAGGCTTAGAGATCTTCTCCAGGGATGGCGTTAGGGGACCACCACCCCACTATTCTCTTCGGGAGATGACAACAATCCCCGGATCCTGGGAGAGGTCATTCTGCTGGACATTCCATGGGGAGTGTCCTCCCACGGTGACATTTGGAGTGGGACGGGATCATCTATTACTTTTAATCGCTGTCAGGGACAGGAGGGGCGGGGGAGGCGCGGGAACAGCTCTGTGAAAATTGCCAATAAAGAAGATGATCTGTGTCTGCCTTTCACGGGCGCCCGTCCTGCCACTCCCGGGCAGCACAAATCTTCCTGGCTGGGAAGTAAGGAGACAGG
The DNA here is from genome assembly GCF_019054845.1 of Dipodomys spectabilis. Lineage (NCBI taxonomy): Eukaryota > Metazoa > Chordata > Mammalia > Rodentia > Heteromyidae > Dipodomys > Dipodomys spectabilis. The sequence goes on along the minus strand of NW_024871006.1, from coordinate 4,033,570 downwards.
GCGACCTAGTTCCTCTCCCGCTTGTATGGGAGATTCGTGGGATGGGTAGAGGAGTGGGTATGGCAAAAAGACCAGAGTGTAAGAAGGGCCAGTCCCGCAGGAGGGGCACTGGACGGGGTGTGGGGACACTGGCTGGCTGGAGGTGGAGGGCCGGGCACCAGGAGGGCTTCAAGGCCACAGAGCAGGAGCTGGGGGCACCGGGAGGCTGGTGACCAGAGGCTGCGGCAGGCAGCTGTGCCGCTGTAGGTAGGGCACTGGGTCAGGGTGATGGGGGGAGGGGTCAGTGGCTACCAGTCAAGTTTCAAATCTTCCTCTGCCACAACTGCTCGGGGTGCTATCTCTGACCTGCCCTGCTCTAGGCTCTGGCACCAATTTAGAAAGAAGCCAGGGGAGAAATCCTTCAGTGTGTGTCACCTGACCTCAGCCCTGGGCCCCTGGGTCCTGAAAGCAGACAAGAAAGCAGAGCTGTGTGACCAGGATGTGTGCAGCTCATTGCCTGGGATGCTGGCTCCTCTTCCACTCCCCTGGCACCGCTACATCTCTAAGAGGCCACAGGAAAGGCAGTGGAACTGATTGCTTACCGAGAGCAGCCATCAGGCAGCCCTGATGAGGGCTCCGTGCCAACAAACCAGGTATAGGTAAGTTCTCAAAGCCACAAGACTTGTTTTGTGAAGCACACAACTGTCCCTCCGCTCCCACACACCTACCAATAGCGAGTTCTCTGGAGGACCTGCATCTTTACTTCACTGAGTATGTGGGGGTATTTTCTAGAACTTTCAGGACGGCCTACGAAGCCATGGTTACTGTAGACAGACACATGTCAGAATTCTCTTAGCTATATCTATGTTTAACCTGATAACACTTCCACCTGGTCGAGACAGGTTCTCTGAAATTTTGTCATCAAAATCTATTTTCTAGCCAGGTGTTGGTGGCTCTCGCCTGTACATCCTAGCTACTCAGGAGGCTGAGATCTGAGGATCACAGTTCAAAGCCAGCCTGGGCAGGAACATCTGTGAGACTCTTATCTCTAATGAACCACCAAAAGGCTAGAAGCAGAACTATTGCTCAAGAGGTAGGGAGCCAACTTGAAGTGAAAAAGCTAAAGGACAATTATAACAGAATGCCTTATGGAAATGGACATGTACAGTTAAAGTAGAGCACCAACCTTGAACAGAAAAGCTAAGCAAGAATATGAGGTCCTAAGTTCAAGCCCCAGCACTGCAACTAAAAACTATTATATAACCATCACTGGTCACTTGAATTGTCTATCATGAAGGACCCCTCCCGTCAGCCTAAACCAGCTAGGTGGAGGAGAGGCTTTGTGAGCCGCACCTGGCGGGGGTGGGGTGGGGTGGGGTGGGGAAGGTGGGGGGGGGGGCGTCTCCTTGAGCCTGGCTCCATCTCCCCTCCCCGCTGTGGTCACACCTGTGTGGCTGTCAGCTCACGGGGCTGGCTGTGGGGCACAGGACGTGCCCTGGCTCCGGGAAGACCAAAGTGGGGTGCCTGTGACCCGCTGTGGTGGTGCCCCGCGCCCCTGTGTGTGCCAGGCTTGCCTTCCTCCCTGGCGGACACGCACCCTCGCACCAGGGAAGGAAGCGTGGGCCCCAAGGACAGCCTGGACTCCCCCAGGAAGCACCTGAGCCTGAAGGCAAGCCCTGGGTGACCCTCCGCCCCCCCCCAGGCAGACCCTTCTGCTCCTCACCACCAGGTTATTTTGGGCAGAGCTAATATGGGAGGGGGCTGAGAAGGAAGTCATTCTGGCCTGGCCTATAGACGGGCAATTCGGCATTTAAAAGGAGCCTGTACACCCCAAGCCCTGGGTTCCACAGGCTAGACAGAAGGGGAAGACATGGGAGCGTTGGGGGCTCAGGCCTGTGGGGGCCACTGCCCTGTCCCTGCGCTGCTGGAGGACAGCGTTCAGTTATCTCCTAGATTGATCGCCCCATCCCTGGGAGACAGCTGCTCCAAAAACTCATTAGGTTTGCTCATAAATCAAGATGAAGGGAGGATGACAAGCCGTGAGCGACGGTCACGGCCAGGCGGTGTGTTGGGGACACAGCTCGAGTGCCGGCGCCGGCATCAGGGGATTGGCTGCCCAGCCACGGGGCTCTGGCTCATCTCAAGGCTGCGTGGGAGGTGTGGATGGACATGGGGGCGAGACAGCAGCCAGGGATCCTGATGTCCAGGACTTCCCCACCAGATGTGTGGGGAGGCCGGGGGGGGGGGGGGGGGGGCGCGCCTGCCCCTGAACAGGCCGTGCGGCTCCCTCCTGAGGTCTCTGGGCTCCGCCCTGTCTATCACAGGTTAGCCTTAGGGATGTCATGTGTGCGCCCGTGTGCATTCCACACTGGCGGTGACGCTTCAAGGGACGAGGAGAAACGTCAAGGAGCCAGGCAGCAGGGAGAGGGTGGTGAGGGCCTGACACTGTCTCACGAGGGCTGGCAGGCCTAGGCAGGCTCAGCTGCAGAGTGATGGGCGGCAGGGGACTTCCTTTGCTGGTTCTGACCGGAACCACCCACTTGTTTAGTCAACAAAGAGGCACTTAGTGTCTGCTAAGTGCTGCTGGCACTCTTCAGGCCACGGGGGGGGGGGGGGGGGGGGAGGACTGGCCCTGGACACCTGGCCCTGGACACCTGTGGCTCACACCTGTAAGCGTAGCTACTCAGGAGACTGAGATCTGAGGCTCACAGTTTGAAGCCAGGTTGGGCAGGAAAATCTGTGAGACTCTTATCTCCAATTAACCACCAAAAAGCCAAGTAGAACTATGGCTCAAGTGACAGAGCTTCAGCTCGAGTGAAAAAGCTGAAGGCCCTGAGTTTAAGCCCCAGTACTGGCACAAAAATAGAGGAAGGAAAGAAGGAAAGAGAAGGAAGGAAGGATGGACAGATGGATCGGCTGGCAGTCACATAGGGCATCAGCAGGTGGCTGATGACAGGTACCTAAGTCCAAGGGTAAAGACCACCTGGTAGCCAGGCGCTGGTGGCTCACGCCTGTAATCCTAGCTACTCAGGAGGCTGAGATCTGAGGATCGCGGTTCAAAGCCAGCCCGGGCAGGAAAGACCGTGAGACTCCTATCTCCAATAAACCACCAGAAAAAACCGGAAGTGGCGCTGTAGCTCAAGTGGTAGAGCGCTGGCCTTGAGCTGAAGAGCTGAGGGACAGCGCCCAGGCCCAGAGTTCAAGCCCCACGACCGACAAAAAAAAAAAAAAAAAAGACCACCTGGTAGCCGGGCGCCAGTGGCTCACGCCTGTCATCCTAGCTACTCAGGAGGCTGAGATCTGAGGATTGCGGTTCAAGCCAGCCTGGGCAGGAAAGTCTGTGAGAAGTAGCGCTGTGGCTGAAGTGGTAGAGCACTAGCCTTGAGCTGAAGAGCTCAGGGATGGTGCCCAGGCCCAGAGTCAAAGACCACCTTGTGGGGGTATAGCCAGGTGTCAGAGACTCTTTTGGGCTGTTCTGCTCTGCAAGTCTGTGGCTGCTGCAAGCTGACCTTGATTTAGGAGAAAAGGAGCTCACTGACAAGAAGTCACCTCTAGTTGGCCCCTTCCCGGTCCCCAATTCCACCTGATGTGTGTGCTGCTGGCACAAGGGCTTCTGACAGCTGAGCTGAGTTCTACATGCTGGGCTCCCTGTATTGATTCACCTTGAGGCTCAGCCTGCTCCCCCATACCTAACTCTTTGGGAGGGAGACAGACAGTCATTATCTCCGGAGCTGAGACAAAGACAGGAAGCACACTTCCTGAGAGTTCAGCACGGAGAAGGGGCATCTCTTGTCCCTTCCCAGGGAGGTGCGGGGGGAAAAGCAAAATTTACACAAGAGCTGCATTGCCTGCCTGCAGAACCTGGATGGCGTCTGTCCTTCCTTTCTGTCAGTAAGAGTTGGTAAGAAGTCCCTTTGGGAGACATCTGGCCATAACTGTCTGTCTGTCTGTCCTCAGAGCCTCTCCCCATGGCAGAGGAGCAGACAGTACCTGCCGAAGGACAAAGATGATGCTGATCCCTAAGAGGCCAAGCACCAGCGCAGCCTCAGCCTCTCCTCAGGGCCTCCCTTCCTGAGCAGGGAGGGGGGAGGGCAGGGGGCAGGAGAGCGGGGCTTTAGTAGCCAGGTGAAGCCATGAATGGACCAAGACTTTACAGGAGTGGAATGAGGGGAGAGCAGGCATCTAAGGCTGGGCCCCTGGGCTTGGATGTTCCCCCTTGGGGACTCCACTCAGAAGTCTGTGCGGATCGCTGTTGGCTTTGGCATGGCTTTTCCCACGTACACACCCTCTGTGGCCCTCCCTTGGTTTTCTGTGGGCAGGAAATCAGAGTTGTCAGCAGCCAGCTCCCTCCTTTGTGGGCTGAAAATGCACCCTTGGGCGTCAACACCGCAGCTCGCTTGCACTGGAGGTGTGGAAAGGGGAGGGCACCGCCCGAGACAGCACAGCAAATGACCTGGATGGATGGCACTGCCAGCGACGGTGAGGCACTTCCTGTCGTACGGAATGTGGACTAAGGCCTGGTAGGACTTTGCTTTCCTTGCAGAATTCTGGCATCTCATGGGGCTGGCGCTGGACCTACAGCACAGGGGTCCGGTCTCTCCCATTCTCCCTCCTAGGGGACCTTACGCTCTGATCAAGATTGTGGCACCACAGGACCCGGGCTTCCTCTTGGTGGCTTTACCACCTTGCTCATGCCCATGACTGGCTCTGAAATGGTGTGAGGCAGATGGTGGGCATGGCCCGATGCTGCCCAGGGCTCTGAGAAGGTGGCACCAGAACTTCCCAGCTGTGACAGGGGACCCTGAGAAGCACCTGGATCTGTGCTGTTTGCCACAGCGGCCACGGCCACGTGTGGCTGCCACGTGTCTGCGTGTGTGGCAGGTCTCAAAGTAGGTGTGCTGAAGATCAAGGCACATACATCCCAGGCTTAATGTGAAAAAGGAAGTTTGTCAAACAAAACAAAGCCAACTCACTAGTAATCTTTTCATGTGAACTATAAGTTAAAAGGCTTTTGGGGGGTACCTAAATTTTTTTTTTTTTTTGATCAAAAGTGATTTTCAGCCGGTTGCCGGTGGCTCACGCCTGTCATCCTAGCTACTCAGGAGGCTGAGATCTGAGGATCATAGTTTGAAACTACTAGTGTGGGCAGGGAAGTCCACGAGACTCTTGTCTCCAATGAACCACCAAACAGCTGAAGCTGGAGCTACGGTTCAAGGGGTAGAGTGACAGCCTTGAATGAAAAAAGCTAAAGGAAAGCACCAGGCTCTAAGTTCAAGCTCCAGAATTGGTGCATGTGTGAGTGTGTATAAACACACACACACACACACACACACACACACACACACACACACACACACACACACACACAGAGGACAAATAGATTCTGAGCTCCCCTGGGCTATAATAAAGCTTGCCCTACAATCAGAATATACCGGCTGGGGCTTAGTGCTAAGGAATCGGCCTATGGCCCAGAGTCCTCGACCTAGAGGGATAGCTTAATAAAGGTGTAAGCTGCAACAGGGCCTCTGGAAACTTGAAAGCCCTGCCCAACACCCCTACAAGAGGCCCTATCACTGGCCTGCTCCCTGTCTTCAGCAGAGACAAGGACAGAGCCATGGTAGACAAGGAAGACACACCATGAAGTTCAGACCATATGTGTCTGGATCCTTGGGTGCTGGGTTTGCACACAAATACTTGGAATCACAACTCTAAGCGCCAAGGGTGAACTGTACACTTCCTCCCTGTGTCATGGTCTCAGGGCCTTGTCACAAGCCAGTTGGTGTGTTGTCTTTCTTTGGCTGGGCTGTCTATCCACTCGTGGAGCTCTGAGGCTGGGTAGGCTCCAGCCTGTACTATCCCAGACCCTGCGCTGTTCCCCAGGTCCCATTTGTGGCTCTGGCTCCAGCCTGGCACACAGGAGCGGCGGCCATTTGTCAAGGCGGCTGTTGGAGGGCGGGTACTCTCTTCTCCAAGCCCAGAACCAACATGCCAGAACTAATGATAACAAATGGCTGGTGTGTACTCATCACTAAGCTCGGGCCCCAGCACTCCAGGCGGGGAGCTGGGCTTGGGGAGGGGCTTGGGTACAGCTTCGTCCTTCACCCCTGCACTGTCCTTGCAGGATAGACAGCTCCAACCCTGCCTGAAGCTAGGTCATCCGGAGGGCTGGGAGGACCAGACAACATTGCCCTGAGCTGACAACCAAGCAATTCCTCAGTCCCAATAACAGGAGTAGTGACTGGGAATTTGTCTCTTAAATAATGGGACTGACTTCCTGTGAAAGGAGAGCCACATTCGGGGACAGGAGATGGGAGTCTGTAGGTGGGGTGTGCGCGGTACCCCAGGAAGCTTGTCCGAGAAATGGCCAGAGGGAGGGAGGCTGTTTTATTCCAAACAAGTCCAAGTTCTCAAATTACATTTGGCCCAACTCCATTGAGCCAATGAAAGGAGACTCATTGCTTTTAAAAATGAGAGATGAACTGGGCATGGTGGCTCATGCGTGTCATCCTAACTACTCAGGGAAGCTGAAGTCTGAGGTTCAAAGCCAGCCTGGGCAAGGAAAGTCCATGAGACTCTTATCTCCAGAAAACCGGAAGTGGTGCTGTGGCTCAAGTGATAGAGCGCTAGCCTTGAGCTGAAGAGATTAGGTTAGCTCTCAGACCCAGAGTTCAAGCCCCATAACTGACCAAAAAAAAAAAAAAAAGGAGATGAAGTCAGTGGCTTCACTCCTGAAATTCTAGCTACCCACAAGGCTGAAAGCTGAGGATCATAGTTTGAAGCTAGTTGGGGAAGGAAAAGTCTGCGAAGCCTCTAATTAACCAGCAAAAAGCTGTGAGTAGGGGTGAGGCTCAAGTGGTAGAGCACCAGCCTTGAGTGAGGAAGCTAAAAGAAAACATCCAAGCCTTGAGTTCAAGCCTGGGTACACACACACACACACACACTTGCACACATGCACGCGCACACACACACACACACACACACGCACGCACGCACGCAAAGCAGATGACTATGGGGGCCTGAGGGGTGGAGAGGGGGTGGTTCAGGGACGGCGTGGCTAGAGCCTGACCCACAGCAGCTGGTCAGAAACATGGCAGTGCATCTTCCCATCACAGAACCTCAGCTCCCAGCACCTGAGAACAAATACCTCCCACAGCCCTGGGCTCTCGCTGCTTCTGCTTGTGCTCAGTGATCCTATTGGGGACCTCACCCTGGCAGCCTAGTCAAGCCACAGCCAGAACCCTTCCCAGGACACCTGGCAAAGATGCCAGCTGGTCTCTGGGGTATGAGGTGAAGGGCTGCTTACACCTGCTCTGCGAACCAGAGCGATCCCTGGCTCCTCCTCTTGTACCAACACCACCCTCCAGTGCTCGAGGCCAACGAAGCCAATGTCCTCCCACGGCAAGTACCCTGGGCAAGTACCCTGCTACCCTGGCTGGCCCATCCTTCCTGGCCACCATTCCACCTGAGTGCCAGCCCAGGGTCTGTAGCGGGTTCCCTGAAACTTCAGGGCACCCTGGTGTCGGCCCAGGAGGAGGTTCCCCTGGCGAGCGGGAGGGGGCCCCCTCGTTGTGCTTCCGTGCCCTAGGTTAGACTTTCCTCTCAGGCCTATGCCAGGCTGGCCCTGCCCAGAACAGCTCACCCCAAACACATGTGGGTTTCCGCTGGAAGGTGGGAATGGGAAGCCAACTGGCTCTGCCCCTGCTGGGTGGGCTCCTCTGCTTCTGAGGGGATTCAAGCTCTGTCCCTGCCTCACCCTGGGGACAGCGAGGCCCTTCTCCCTGGGGGGCTCAGGCGAGCCCTGGCTGCTCCCCGGCGGCAGGACCCAGCCGAGCCGCAGCGTGGAGGCAGAGGTCCTGGTCTGGCCTCGTCATCCTTCAACTTTCCCTACCTCAGCGCGCAGCGCACAGGTGGCGTCTGGGAGGCAAAGTCTCAATTTTTCATTCCTAAGCTGTCAGAGCAGCTCAGTCTGTGACTGTGTGCAAGGAGGGGGGGGGGGGGGAAGTCTGCTAGAGGACTGATCTCCTTTGTGCAGATTGCAACATAAAACTTCACACTTGTGGTCGCCCTCCTCTGAAGGCCCAGTCAGCCTTTCTTCCAGAACAGAGACCAGGAAGGAGAGGACGGGGAGGAACCCAAGAACGAGGGTGTGTAGAGTCCCCTGGTATAAACATAAGTTCTAGGCTACAGGGATGCTCAGAGCTGGCTCAAGCCAGCTGTGTGTGTGTGTGTGTGTGTGTGTGTGTGTGTGTGTGTGTGTGTGCATGCCTGTGTATGACTACCAGACAGCTTCAAGGCCATTAGTGTGAGCCCCAACCCTGTCTAGAGGTCATGTGGGCAGCTACTATTAGCCCCGATGCTGCGATCCGAAACCTGCCCTCCCTGCCCCCTAGTGCCCAGGCAGCCAGTCTGCCAACACCCCGGGGGGAGACAGCACTCATCTGGTGGCTGGATCTGCAGGGGTCTGGGCCATAAGCACGGCGGAATTGCCGACCACTCGGCCAACTCAGAGGAGAGAAGCCGCCCAGAGAACAAAAGCTTCCTTCGCTCGGTGCTCAGCCCAGTCCTCTGGTCATTCGCGGGCGATCGCCTGTGGCTGTCTCTTCTCCAGCAAAGATGAGCAGCCCTAGGACAGACGCCCTGGGCTCTGCTCTATAAACTTCCCTTTAAACCGAGAATAAAGTGGAGACCACAATGGAACATACACAAAAGGTTTTTCTGGATTTCTTCTGGACCCTGAAGAGTGGCTAGCTTCCAGAAAGCCCTGGAGAGTGACCTAAAGGGCGGGGGCAGCAGTAGGGGCGGGAGGTGAGGCAGAGGGGACAGAAGGGTCAGCACAGGAGGGCTGGCTGCGCGGTGATGGGGACAGGGGGTCGGGGAGTGCCATCTACATTTGGGGTGACAAGGTCCTTCCTGGGTCTCCAGGAGGCACTAGTGGAGGAGTCGCTGTGGAAGAATTTAAATGCCAACTGGCAGGGTGGGCAACAGATGGCTCACAAGACCCCTGGCTGTGGAGAGCGACAGATTGGGATTCCCACAGAGACCAGACATGGACCCGGGGACGGGTGAAACCCAGAAAGCCCTCCTCTTCCCAGGTGAAGGTCTCCTCTTGTGGACCTCCTGCTCCCCCGGGTCCCCACCCCCACCTCTGGCTTTTGAAAGCAATCTGGGGCACTTGTGGGGGCCAGGGTGTGTGTGGGGGGGGTGGAGCAGGACCGAGCCACTTCCCGCGGCAGCGCCAGCTCCTCCACCGACGTCCGGGGAGGACGGCGTCTGACCCACTTTGAGGAGAACAGAGACTGAGCGCGCGCGTGTCTGCTCCGCATACACAAGCAAGGCAAGGAAACCCTGCGGGCTCTCGGCAGCCAACCCTGAGGGCGGCAGCGTGCGCCGCAGCAGCCTTTATTAGAAAGACTTGGGTTTTTAATAACGCCAAATGGGGCGCGCTGAGCTTAGCCAGCTGCTTGTGTTCCCAAGCGGGAAGCATCTGCCGGGGGGAAGTGGTAATGGGACGGAAGGAGGAAGGCCACCGTGGCCCCTTCCAGCCTGAGAGCTCTCCATGGGGCAGCCAGTATGGAAGCTGCCGGCAGGCTTGAGTCTCATGGCTTAAGGCCCAAGATCTCAGGCCACGGCAGCTGGGCCTGTGGGGTGCCCCTCTCCTGTGTTTCTGGGCCACCTGCTGCTTGACATAGAGCTAGGACCCAAGAGGCCTCTGCCCTCCTCCAGGAGCTTACTTCTCATTTCTCTTAGGCTGAGTTTCCTTGAAGGTGTGAGGGTGGAGGCTGGGTGCAAGGATGAGCCAGAGCTGGGACGGAGACGGAGATGGTGAGGGAGGCTACGCAGATCGCTCACTCTTTCTGGACATGGCTGAGGTTGTTCCCCTAATCTCACCACTTTCTCCTTCCCTCCCTCCGTCCCTCCCTCCTTTCCTCCCTCCCTCCCTCCTTCCCTTCCTCCCTCCTTCCTTCCTCTCTTCCTTTCTTCTTTTCCTCCTCCTCTTTCTCTTCTGTCCCCGAGCTTTTTTTCTCAACTCTGGCGCTCTACCATCACAGTTCTACTTCTGGTTTTCTGGTGGTTCACTGGCAATGAGTCTCATGAACTTTCCTGCCTAGGCTGGCTTTGAACTCTGATCCTCAGATCTCAGCCTCCTGAGTAGATAGGGTTACAGGTGTGAGCCACTGGTGTCTGGTGTTCATGGCTTATTCTGAGGCCACTGTCAGGAGTAGGCAGTGGCTGGCTAGGGCAACAATGGGGTGCCGCTCACTGCCGCTCGCCACTGCACGCTCACCTGGCACCAGGAACAGTGCCAACAGCACTTTCTGCGTGTTCTCATTGCATTTTTACAGCCTGTGGGAGGCGAGGGGTGTGGCGGAGGGATGCTGGGTTGTTGGCCTGTGTGCTGCCGGAGCCCACATTTGTTTGACCCACCTCAAAAGGAACAGGACGAGGGGTGCAAGCCAGCTGCCAGGTCAGGGTCCTGGGCTCAGATCCTACATGCAGCTGATCTGAAGCGATCATCTCGAGATAGCAATCGGAAGACTAAGGGGTTGGCTGGAAGGTCTGCTAAGGCCGGACAGCCTTGCTTGTGGACAGCTAACCAAGGTTCTTCTCGTACACCTGAACTCGGAGGTATTCACGATTCAGGAATCCCAAACTGACCACCCTCTTGTCCCCAGAACTCACTAGGGGCACATAAGAAACCAATTGATCCATCGACACTGGTCATCCATTGTCTGACATCTTCCCTGGCAAATGGCTATTTTCAAAGGCCATTTAACCCTTTAAATCACACTCTGAAAATACGAACAAACAAACAACAAGTGAACAACCACAAGCCCAATTCTGACACTGTGAGGCGGTGTGGGGACCTCGGCTCTCAGGCGCGGGAAGGACAGAGTAAAAGCTCCCAGAGGAGCTGGCCAGAGCACCGCAGCAAAGCTCTGGAGCCTGCGATCTCCCCTGGCCTCATTTCAACAGATGGCAGAACGAATTTCTAATTAAGCACGGGAAAGTTTCCGGCTCAGCACATTTATGCACGATTCTCCAGTCCCTTTGGTGCTCGTTCTTTCTCTGTCTTCCTGGAACCCAAACCAGCTTATTGCCACCCTGAGCCCGCCCCCCCTCCACCCCCCTGGGCTCTTGGAAAGGCACAGCCCTCATCTTGGAAGCGGGAATTGGAAGGGTATGCAGCAGGCGGGTGTGGGAGCGAGGGTCCAGCAGGGAGGGACCACACAGCTGCTCTTCAAAAGCGAGATGAAAAGGGAGTGTGCTGTAATCTGACAACTTGGCAGAGACCTGAAGGGACAAATGGGGCTTCTGAGATCACTGCCCCTATGGAGTTCTAGAAAAACTGCCTGGGGTGAGCTTGGCCCAGAGAAGAGATACCCTCACAGCGGGGCCCAACCTCTGTTCTGAGTTGGCTTGAGACCATTGGGCAGACAGTCCCTCCCATAGATAGGGCTGCCCATTGGGCACTGCTTGACCGCTCCAGGGGACGGCAGCACCTCTGTCCTCTTGCTCCAGATCTGCGGCAGCCTGGGGTTAGGACTGCAGCCTGGGAGAAATCCCCAGGAGGCTCCACTGCTCTGCTGGGAGCTGACACTCGGCTTACTCTGGTCTACTTTACTTGACGGCAGTTCTCCTTCATCTTGGGTGGGCTCTGTCACCAGGAGGTCTGCTGCAAGCCCAGAGGTCTGACTCTCCCATGGAGAAAAATGACGGCCTGTTCGCTGTCACATAGAGCAGTTCCCTCCAACTCCTGACATTTCACTATCGCTCAGATCCAAGGTGGAGGATAAGCAAATGGCCACAAAGACGGCAGCACTGCCACCAGAAGACAGGTAACCGTGACCTTTACACACCGGACTCTGATCCAGGGTCCCATTGCTGCCCAAAGCCTTTCAGGGGCTCTGTTCCCCAGCTCCGCAGCACGGCAGGGGTTATCCAGGACAGACTCCACTTGGAGAGCCAGATATTTTGTTCTGAGACAGCATCTCACTAGGTAGCCCAGGCTAGTCCCCAACTCATGATCCTCCTGCCCCTGAGTGCTGGGATTACAGGCGTGAGTCATCACACCTGGCTTTCAACCAGACTCTGGAGAATGAGAAAACCGACAGGGAGCAGGGACTACCGGCAGCCACATCCCAGGACCTAGGCCTGCTGGCTGCTCTCCTGACCCAGGTCTGGGTGCTTGTGTAACTTGTATTTACTGTCAGCTCCTTCTTGCCCCTTCGTAAGCTTCTTCCTTTAGATGGACGTATTACTTGTCAGACAAGAGCGGACTGTCACAGTCAACAGGCACAGGGCTGCTCTAGAAGCTGATAGTTATCCTTATCTGGGAATGTCTAGATTCCTCTAGAACGTCCAGCAGGGGGTGAGGTAGCTCAGGGAGGCTGGCACAGCCAACAGCCCAGGGCTGGTAATCAGAACAGCAACAGTCCTTTTTGGGTTTTGGTGGTGCTGGTGATCAAACCCAGGGCCTCTACGCTAGGCGAGATTTTTCTTTTTTTTTTTTTGCCCCTGAGCTCCACCTCCTGTCCCCTTTTTGCTTTTCAATGAAGTAAAACAAAGATCCAATGGATGCCCAGAACCCACACTGTCCTTGGGCCAGGGCGTCATCAGCGGCCCCTTTCCTGAGCTGGCTGGTGGGGGATGACATGGTGGAAGCGAACAGGTTCCCTCCCGCTAACTGGCTCCAGCTGGGAGCACAGCAGGCCCTAGTTAGTTAGAGCCACGGTGGACACGTGTCTTGTCATACTCCAGTGGTCTGGGACTCAGAGGGGAAGAGTGGCTGTGCCACAGGCTGCTGGATTTTATGGCTGTGCTGCACTGCGCCCCGACGGGAAGGCAGAATGGTGCCATTCCTGTCTCCAGGGGCACAGCCCGACCCAGGCCTCCAGGAGCCCACTGTCAGCCTGGTCCTGGGAAGCAGGCTAGCTCCAGAATTAGCAGTCCAGGTCCCAGCCCAACTCCATCTACCCAACACAACTTCAAAAGAAAAACCAAGTCATTTGTCTTTTGTTGGTGCTGAAGTTCTTGCGTAGTAAAAGGCACACGGGGCACTGTGCCCTCCTGTGTCCTGTGGGAAGGTCGGAGGTCTGGGGCAGACTCCGGCAGGGGACGCCTCCTCCCCAGCGCCGCCTCGCAGAAGAGGTGGAGGGAGGGATGGGGTGAGGGAGAAGGGCAGAGTTCGGATGTTTCTCAGACTCACCAATCCATCTCATCAGGGAGGTCAGGATCTGCAGGTACTTGGTCTTCTGGACGTCAAAGAAGGTGAATGGTCCAAGGAAGAGTGTGAAGACAGCCTGCGGGTGAAAGCAGCAGTGAGGAAGGTAGGTCCCTCATAGAGGACGAGAGAGCACACACCTAGTCCGTGCTCCCAGCCAGGGCCAAACCTAGCCCACGTGCAGGCTGGCACTGGCAGAGGCTCCCTGGGGTCTGAGTGCATCACTGGGGGAGTAAGGCCCAATTACCAGGGGTGTGGAGAAGACCAGAGCCCCAGATCCTGTATGGTTTCCTTCCTTCCTTTCCCTTTCTTTTCCTTCCTTCCTTTTTTTTTTTTGGGGGGGGGGTTTGAACTCAGCGTCTGGGCACTACCCATTAGCTTTGTCATTCAAAGCTGACACTCTATCATTTGAGTCACAGCTCCTTTTGCTTGTTGACTGGAGACAAGAGTTTCATGGGCTTTCTTGTCAGGGCTGGATTCAAATCATGATCCTCGGATCTCGGCCTCTTGGAGTAGCTGGGATTACAGGTATGAGGCACCAGCACCCAGTGCTCCTGCACTTCTAGGCAAGGCCTAAGCACTGCCCTGGGCACCCTGCCCACTCCGTCCTGTGCCCCTCAGTTCCACGTGGGATCGGTACAAAGTGACAGAAAGAAGAGGACAGAACAAGGAACCAGCCCTCACTGTTGCTGTGAAGAAAGGACAAGGAGCACTGGGCGCACAGGGGACGCAGGCCCTCTGTGAGGCAGGCCGATGAGAGGTGCCCCTTCTGAAGGGCGTGGAGGAGAGGATTTATCAGGACATCATTGTTCAGCCGAGAATCAGCTCACAAGGAAGTCTGGAGAGCAAGAACCAGCCCCGAAGGACTACCTATTCCCAAACCACCTGAATTCATAAGAACAAGTACCACCTGCAGAAAAACTAGGGGTGGAAAAGTCTGAGCCGTGGAGGAAGCAGGTCAGAGGGTGGGTGCCTAGAGCACCGGTCCTCCTCAGTGCTTTCTCTGGAGAATAGGTCAAAGTATTTACTTAAAAAAAAAAAAAAAGTTGCTGGGTGTCAGTGGCTCACGACTGTAATCCTAGCTACTCAGGAGGCTAAGATCTGAGGCTCACAGTTTAAAGCCAGCCTGGACAGAAAAGCCCATGAAATAGTGTGTGTGTGTGTGTGCGTGCGCACGCACACGCGTTTACACATGTGTGTAGATTGGTCTTGGGGACTGAACTCAGGATCTGGATGCTGTCTCTGAGCTTTTCTGCTCAAGGCTACAGCTCTACCACTTGAGCCACAGCTCTACTTCTGACTGTTTTTTTGGTGGTTAATTGGACGGAAGAGTCTAAAGGTCCATGAAACTCTCATCTCTAGTTAATCAGTGAAAAGCCACAAGTGGTGTTGTAGCTCAAGTGGTAGAGAGATAGCCTTTAGAAAAAAAGCTCAGGGACAGTGCTCAGGCCCTGAGTTCAAGTCCCAGAATTGGTGTGTGTGTGCACATAGACGCACAGACACATAGACACACACAGAGTTAAGCCTCATCTTAGACAACTGGTGTGTGGGAGATGCGGACCCTGCTTGCAGTAGAGCCGGAGTAGCAGGGGGCAGCTGGGTTTTCCATGCCAAATTGGCTGCTCAGGGAGCAGAGGAATTAAAAGCTGCTCGTTGGAGGTAAGATGATGGCACCATTTCCAATCTGCCACTCGGAAGCAGGCGAGGCATCAGACCTTATTAACATTTACACTGCACCATTTTATCACGTTAATGCTAATGACAGTCACCAGAGATGCAACAGAAGGTGCTGAAACCTGAGTGGAAAGAGGGGCCCACCATGGGGACGTGCGCTCTGGCCCCGCGAGCGAGTGGGTGACTACCCCAGCTGCTGAGCCTGGAAGCTGTGTCTGTGGCAGGCGGGAGGGAGCTCCCAGCCCTGCAGAATGAGGGGTGAGCCCGCCCAGTCCCCCCCACTTCCTCAAGGAGAGCAGGATGTGGGAGAGGCTTTGACCTCTTCTCCAAGTCCATTATCACTGTGAGAATGAGTGACGGAAGAGTGCCGCTGAAGGAAAGGCTCTAATTAGCTGGGGTGGGCGAAGGCAGGCCGGTCACCAGGGCTGGGAGATTTCTGGAAAGGAGAGCTTTCTGCTAGGGACCTCAGAACCAGCCCTTCGGGGGGGGGGGGGAGGTTTGTTAGGTTGGGGTGACCAGGGAAGGCAGAAGAAGGGATTCACAGCAAAAGCAAGGGCAGCTACCCAGTGGGCCGTGAAGCTGGGACGCGGGATACAGGATCTAATGCATTCACAGCCACCCCCTCTGGCCAAGCTAGTCTGTATGCAGCACCACCGGTAAGTCATTTAGGAAAATTACCACTTGAGGGAAACTTTCCACTGATGAATTTCTCTTTTGAAGGATGGAGAAGGAGATGTCAGGTGGAAGAATAAATACAAAGCCACTTGCCACAAATTTCCAAGTAACTGAAGCCTGCAGTTATATGTTAGTGCTTCTTCTCCCTGCCCTGCCCTGCCCCGCCCCACCTCGCTGGTGGACGATTCACCTCTGACCTAGGAACGGAAACACAGATCAGACTCAGTCACCTTAACAGGTAAAAACACAGTATTCCAGCTGTGTGGGAGCCAAGACTCTTGGGGAGACTTAGAAGGGAGATCAGATCTCAGGAACCTCCCGAAGATCTCTGCTTAGAAGGTTCCACTGCATAAAAGCAGGGTGGGGGCAGCAGAATGATTTTCCAGGGCAGTAGAGAATCCTGCCCCTGCACAGCTCAGCTTTCTAATTAGCCCCAGCTCCATCTTCCTCCTCCTCAGTGTACGTTTGCAAAGATTTCAGACAAGAAGGACCTTTGGCACCAAATCCTAACCCTGAGGGCATTCTTGCAAGGAGACCAAGCACACACACCTAGAAAGAGAAGCGTTTGTAAGGTGCCAACATTTACAACAAGCCACAGGCACAGGCATCTGGTCGTCCAAACGAGGGTTTGCCCCCACTTTGTGTTGGGGACAGCAGGTCTGATTTCATAGTGCAAACTGGTAGGCCCAGTTCCCATAGCCTCAGCTCTGCTACCCCCCCACTGGACGGTGACGCGGGGGGGGGGGGGGGGTGGTCCCTTCTCCTTGTAATGCTCAGGAGCACAGACTGGCTGCCCTACCTGGAGGAGGCAGCCAGTACGCTCAGACTGCTCGACTGCAGCTCTTTGGTGGGCTCATCAGAGGAGCCCAGATGAAGATGCAGACCTTGAGCTGAGGCTAATTAAGGAACAGGTGTCCCTTGCAAATTAGCCAGCGCTGGAATTGGCTACTGCAGGATCGGGCATCTGAGTGACAGGATAGAAGGCAGGCGTGGGGCAGCTGCTGAGGTCTTCGGGACGAAAGGAGCTAAGGCAGAAGGTCCTGCCTCAGTCTGCTGAGGGCCTAAGGGGTCCTCTGAGGACTCACCAGCCAAATGTGGCACCTTGTGCTTTCTCTCTCCTTCTTTAAAAAAAAGGATGAAATAGAAAACCAACAGACAGCTTATCCTCTTGGGTCTTCCAGTCTAGCCCATATGACATTATAAATTAGCTGGCTCCTGAGCATTTTCCAACCCCCAAATGCCATTGATCAGTTCAAACTCTCTTTTCAAGGACTCTTGTCGCCTAACTCATTATAGAAGGCTGGGACACCAGTGGCAGCAGTCAAGCGTGTTTCTTTAAAAAAAAAAAAAAAATCAAAGAGCAACTCTTTGATTTCTAATGAAATCTTCCAGCTGATCTCTGAGAGTAAAGTCCAAGACAGACCTGGGAGGGTACAAATGGGGCCGCTCCAATCTCTTTCTTTCTGGGTCAGTGAAATTGCTGCACCCCATGGCAGCCTTACTGGAGTCCGGATGGACACAAGGCAGCCCCATCCCAAAGTACTGCAGGCCACGGCTTTTTAAGAATGTTCTGGGGTCTTTAGCTTAGCAAGGCTGCCTGTCCTTCTGTGTCCCCTCTGCCGACGCTCAGGTGCCAACGTCCAGCCATCTCTGATCTCTGCTGACATAGGTAATAAATCCTCAAGCTGGGGTTAGCTTTAAACCATGGAAATTTTTTCCTCTCCAAGGCCAGAGTTCCAAATATGGCAGGGCACGGCTCCCCACGGCACAGAGCAGCACAGCGCCCCCCACAGGACGAAGCCACATGCAGCACATCTAGGGTTGGGCTGGAGTCACGTTTCCCTAGCTTCTGCCAGAGGTGAGACCCAAGGACAGAGTGCGATAGAAAGCTTCTGTTTTGAATCCCAGCTCTCTGCCCCTCAGAGCCCGGAGTGACACCCACTCTTCAGAACCAGGGACTGGAGATGTGGGGAAGGCACCTGACAGCCTCACGAGAGCTGGAATGGTCCAAGGTTGGGCACTCTATGGGCAGCATGTGGCTCTGCCGAGACCTGGCAAAGCCAAGGCTGATGCCTGCTCAGGTACCCAAGGCTCAGCCACCAACGGAACTGAAGCCTGCATTTCCCCTGAAGCAGTACAGACATGTTTCTCCCATTCCTAACATGCTGTCCTTTGTTTAGCTGTCCCAAAGGAGAATGCGTGAGTAAACGTCAACATCACAGCACAAAAGAAAGAAAGGCAGCGTGGAACCTGTCACCAGCTCTCTCTGTACATTTAAACCAGAAGAGTAAAATGGAAAGCTTTAAGTTTGGTCCAAAGGCAGCCCCCTGAAAAGGCTGCAGAAATCTCCAGGTCCTGCCACTTGCCTGTCAGTCACCGCCACTGTCAGCGCCACTGTCCTAGCCGTCTGTCCTTCCTCCCAGCCTCGTCCTATGAAAGTCATCGAGTGGTGACACCAATGTGGCAGGCCTCTCTGCCTCCGTAAAGGGCTCACATATGGTTCCATTTCTCTCTCACACCGGCCTGGGAAGTCACCTGAGCAGGTGGCAATGTCCTCGTTGTATTGATGAGGAGATGGAGGGACCACAGAGGCTCAGTGACAGAATGAGAAAGCAGAACAACACGGGTGCCTGCAGTTCCTTCTCAGCCCTGCCTCCCAGGGGAGGAGCCCCCAATTCTGCCTCCCAAAGGCAGCACCCTTGGGTGTACATACAAGATGGCGGGGGAAGGCAACACTCAAGTGTTGTCCTTCCTACTCAGGGCTGGGAGGTGCAAGACTGAAGGAAGGTTATATTATTATTATTATTATTGTCAGCTGTGGGGCCTGAACTCAGGGCCTGAACTCTGGGCACTGTCCCTCAGTTCTTCAGCTCAAGGCTAGTGGTCTACCACTTGAACCACAGTGCCATTTCCAGCCTTTTCTGCTTATGTGGTGCTGAGGAATCGAACCCAGGGCCTCATGCGTGCAAGGCGAGCGCTCTACCACTGAGCCACCTTCCCAGCCCCTGAAGGAGGGTTATATCGGGCTTGCTGGCACTGAGCTGCTTCTTGCCATTTTTTTCCCAAGTAGCAGTTCTCTCTAAAAGTCAACTTTTCTTCAGGAAATAGAAACATGATTTTTTGTTGTTCTTGTTGGTGGTAGTGGTGGTGTTGGTTTTAGTTTTATGTTTTTTTTCCTTGGGACGGGGGAGGGGGCAGACGGAGGCATAGAGAGGGAGGGAGGAAAGGTGAGCAAATGCAATCGCGCTCTTCAGTAGACACTATGTGGAAGGTGACCTATGTGACGTGGGCAGGAATGGGAGGAAGAAACTAGGGGGAAGCGTGACGTTGTCCAGAAAAAGAAATGCACTCACTCCCTGACTTATGGAATGGGAACCCCTCTGTACAAGTCCTTAACAATAATAAAATTATGTATTTTAAAAAATACAGTTTTCTGCTGGTTTTGGGTATCAATAGAATTCTAAGAGCTGAGAATCCAGGGGCTAGGGGTTTTCTCTCCATTCAATCTCTATGATTCCCAAGTCTCAAGATCAAAGGTCAAGTTTTTTTTTCTTTTTTTTTTTGGGGGGGGGGGTCTTCTCATTCCAGGATTGGGAATATCTGAGATTCCTCTGTTAATAGCATGGATGGGTAAGGTTTTATTTACTTAGTTAGCCAGTCCTAGAGCTTGAACTCAGGGCCTGGGTGCTGTCTCTGAGCCTCTCTGTGCTCAAGGTTAGTACTCTACCACTTGAATCACAGCGCCACTTCTGGCTTTTTCTGAGTAATTTATTGGAGATAAATTGGCTTCAAACCTCAATCCTCAGATCTCAGCCTTCTGAGTAGCCCCTGGCACCCAGCTTTTGTTTTTGTTGGTGGTACAGGGGTTAGAACTCAGGGCTATGTATGTGAGTGCTAGGCTAGTTCCCTACCCCTTGGGCCACACCTCCACCCCAAGGCACCTCTTATAAGGGACCAAGATATTGGTGTCACCCTAAACACAGGGATCTGTGTGGGCAGCTAGCAGAATACAGGACTTGGAGGGTCCAAGGTCTAGGGTTCAAGTGGAGGCAGTCACATGCCAAATGCCCAGCTGAGCTGTCTGGCCTAGTTCTGGAAGGCATTTCAGATAACCATGGGAAGAAAGCCAGGCCTCTAGGGTTGTTCTTGTTGAGTGCTAGGGGTTAAACGTTAATTGGGGTTAAAAGCCACTCAGCATGAGCCCATTCCTAACTGAACTTGCAACCTGCCCTGGATATACGGTGATGAAATGCTCAAGGATTCTATGCTGATTTCTCGAGTGGCTGTGCACAGTCTGGTTTGGGAAGTTCTCCTAGCTTGAACTACAGCATCTGGGATTTATCCACTAAAAGGAAGCGGGGCTCTCTGGCAGCATGGGACCATGGAAGGGATGCGAACATCAGGTCACAGGGAGAGGGTGAGGATTCTTCCAGACATCCATTAACTCTGAGCCCTGGCAAGTTAGAACTTCTCCATGCATGGAAAGGAGATGTTCCACAGACAGAAGCTCTGGCTGCCTGAGCCCACGCCAAGTTACCACCTCACAGCCCATTCATCCTCCAGACATCTTAGCATATGGAACTACCAAAGCCAAGCAAGACCTCCACACAAAGAATCTGAAGTTAGGACTACTGTTTTTTGGTTTTGTTTTTTAAAAAGAGACGGTGTCTTGCCATGTGTTTGGCTCATGTGTTCCTCTAGCTTCAGCCCTCCAAGTAGCTGCAGGCACGTGGTACAATGTGTTTTGTGTGCCCCCGTTGCCTCCACATGAGTTCCACCATGGTCCAACCCTCTGTGAGAGGCTTCAAGTGTATCATGTGCAAACCCACTTTGCAGAAGCTGACTGCCAGAAAAAGCAAAGAGGTGCTGGCACTGGAAACCACAGCAGCAGCATGCGCACCAAATCCCATGAACTCTGTCACGATGCCTTGGCTAAAAGCTCTAGGACAAGAGGCACTGTGCCATGTGAATGAGGGTATCTATGCTCTGCAGGTCTGAGTTGTACAGGAAACTGTAAGGATCTTTCTAGAATGAGCTTCCCTGGGGCAGCCGATGAACAGTGACCCTGCTGAAATCTAGCTCAATGATGAGCTAGAGAACAGGAGGAGTCTTGTAGGAGGAGAACTTGCGCCAGGATGTGCTGTGGACAGGAATCATGATTACCTGGTAATGGAACAGTAAGAGGAGGCTGAGAAGCCTGTTAAAGCTCTGACCCACTCACTGTGCAATAGCAACTAGTATCTGCCCAACACCTTCCAGTGCACGTGTGTGAAGGAGATGATCACATCTGCATGCCCCTGATTCCATGTGGCCTTCCCCTGCCCTGCACCTAGAAGACACCCGGGAGGTGTGTGCAGAACGGACTGGGAGACTGAACAGTCAGGCGATGGTGGAATGACAGTTGATGCCTGGGCTACTCTACGCAAGTGTGTGCTCCTTGAGCATTACGAGTCCACTCTATAAATCTTGCTCTGATCTCATCACATCCTCCAGCAGAAAACCAAGTCTGCTGCAGGCAGAACCACTCAGCCTGCTCTGAATGGCCGAGTGGAGAGGCGACACATGCCTGCGATTCTCATCAAGGGCAAGGCTGTGCTTGCCGGAGGATGCCGAGGTCCCAGTGGGGGCAAAAGCAGACGATCAAGATTCGAGCCGGGAGTGCTTACCAAGGAAAGAAACCCAAGGGACCCAACAGGAGTTCAAGAGCCAGGAGCTGGTCAGGGGGGGCCTTCGTCTCCACCTAGTAACAGGTGTGGAGGAATGCTGGGCACCTGCGTGGTACAGACTGGCTGTGAGGGGATGCCAGACCAACCTCTGCTATGGTGCTGGTGCAAATGCAGGGAGAATGAGCTCCTGGGGAAGTCAAGGAAGGGTGGCTGCTCTCTTTTAGGAGGTACTGACACTGGAAAACTCTGCATATGGACAGTTCTAGCTGCTGCAAGCCTGGAATGCCAATCCAGTCAGCTGTGTCTGGGAAGGGCGTGGAAAAGAACAGAGGTGGTCCTCCTGTATGGAGTAGAGGGATCATGTGCTCTGGGAGCTGGCAGCTTGGAGTCGTTATGATCCAGACTGTGCCACACAGGGCTTCCGACTTCTAAGAAGGAAGGGGGAACTAGGAGGAAGTCTATGGCTCCTGACATCAGTGGACGATTCCCAAAGGCCTGTGCCCACGGCTGCTCCCTCAGAGACACGGCCCTGTCTGCAAGAAGACCATCAGAGACACTTGAAAGGCAGTTCTTGGGTTCACTCTCATTACTCCCCAAAACACTCAATGAAAGGCCACCCCTCAGTGTTTGACACTTAAAAACACACCCAGACTCCTTTCTATAAACTTTCACCACCTCAGCCCCAGCCTGTAGCATCCGGACAAAGCCTATGTTACATATAGTTAAATCCTCCACCCATCATTCCCCAAGCTTTTAGCAGGTAGAGCGAGGGCTGCATCCCGAGGTTAGTAGAGAGGTATCCCTTTGCTTTCCCCCAATCTCTTCAGGCTTCCTCCCCAGGGCCCCCTCCGGGATGGGCCGGGCTGCGGTGACCGCCTTGGCCTGATGTGGCCTCTGCTTCTCTTGCCCTGTCTTTGGAGGACATGACTGCATGTCTGTGTGGGGTTTCTCAGCTGAAAAGCCAGGTGGCACCTGGTGGTGGGCTGAGTTCCAAGTATTTGATGCCAGAGCTACAGCCCTGGTGGTTTGGGGGAGAAGATAAATATTGTGGAAAACCCACACAGTCATTTACTTAACGATTATAAGCCATCAGGGTTTGTAAAGGATGGCCGGCTCCTTGCAAGTATGGCAGAAAGAAATGAAAACCAGCTCCCGCGGGTCCAGATGGACAGACGGGAAGGTGTGGTCTTGAACTACCAGGGCTTAACGAGGATTACCTGGGGAGCCGCGGTGGACGGCTGGGAGGCGGGAGGCAGCTGGGGGCTCAGCCTGGAGAGACAGATCTGACAGCGGAGCTGGCACCTAGACCAATTCTCCGCCGGCTGAGAAGGGGTTGGTGGGCTGCCCTGACCTCACAGCGTGGAACCGCTCCTCTCCCCTTCAGCTCCCCAGTCAGGGGTGCTCTAGTCCTTGCTTGGCAGAAACTTCCATCCTGGTAGTGAAAGCCAGAGGGGAGGGCCAGCCGGGCAGGCAGTTGGTCTGGCTGGGGCAGTGGCCGGCCGATAGCTCAAAGGATAAGGGAGGCATTTGTGCTGACTCTGGCCGCAGACCTTGAAAGGACGGCTCAGTTGAAAGTGGACTTGTCATTCAAACACTCAAGGAACAGCACTGCGTGAAGTCTAGATGTAGTGGGAAGGACACACCACCCCTACCCAGCGTGCGATCCTCATGAGCCAGGTAGCTATATGATCATAAAAGCCCGACGGACGCCGTGGTGTGGGAGGAGGCGCGGGCTGCAGGGAAGGAGCCCCTGGGTCTAGTGCAGAATAGGAGGCCGTGGGACTGGGAAGCAAGGCAAAGGCACGCCAGGGACCCAGAGCCTTGGAGGTGCCCAGTGTGCTTGGGGGATGCTGGCCAGTAAGGGTGGCTCTTGGCAGCTGGGGCAGACGTGCTGTGTGGAGTGTAGATTTTGCCTCACAGAGAGGGGCTTCAGAGGGGCTTCTGCAGGGAGGATGGCAATCAGATTTACCTAAGGTCAGGCTTGAACCACAGAAACAGACAAGTCCCATGGCTCGGGCCACGCTCCCAGGGGATGGGGCGCTGGGCTGGACACGTGACGGTGTTGGGCACACAGTCCCCCACGCACCTGCATCTGTGCCCAGGACCCTGGCAGGATTCCTTTCTCCTCTGAGGCCGACCAGGGACTTCAAGTATGAGAGAGCAAGAAGGGGACATTTATTTTATCCTGGTGAGGGGAATATAAAGGCTGACCCAGGAGCCTGCAGGGAGACACAGCATAGGACACACACCTATGCACACCTAGCGCCTGCCCTGGAGAGACCCTTTGGTGGGATGACAGCAGCACCACTTTCTTTCTGTCTCTCGCAGGCTGAGGGGCAAAGACGAAAAACTCCTGGGGTACACTGGCCTGGGTGGCTGGCTCTGTCATCCACACTGCGTCAGAGAAGAGCGAGACAGGTACTACGATCTCACATAAGGACGGGTCCATGTCTGCTTGGCCCCACACCACCATGAGCTGGGGAATCCTGCAGGGGCTAGACCAGTGGCCAGCTCAGTCCTGACAGTTTCTACGAACAAGACAGCTCCAGACTCTAGAGGAACAGGTGGATGAATGGTCAAGGCATCTACACGCTACCACCCGACTGTGTCAAGAAGGAACCTACACAGGGACAACTAGAGGTGGAAGATACAGGTGTCCTTGGGCCTGCAACCCCTGTTCATATCCCTATGAGCCAGAACCCCACTGTTCTGGGGCCTGGGGTCTGGCCCTCGATCCTCTGCCTCAGGAACGGCAGGAGGGAGGGCTAGCACCCTCTCTCGCCTCGAGTGCTTGGAGCTGGTGCTGTGCTTCATGAGAGGTGCCAGGTGATCGCTTGAGAGGCTCTCAGCCTCCTCCTTTCCTCCTTCCACACTCCTGGGGCAGGAAGAGCGATGGGGGTGGGAATGTTCCATACTAGTGCTAGAGGGAGGGAGGGAAGTCAGGTGCCCAAGGCATGGGAGCCCTGCGGAGAAGAGCACACAGGCCAAGCTGGCTCCACCTCTTCCCCGGCTGACGTCTGACCTCGAAATAGACTGGGGATTGAGTAACCTTGGAGGCAGGGAAGGAGGGGAGCGGGCACATCAAGCTGGCTGATTAATGAGCTCTGTTAACCTGGGTATTAGAAATCACACTAGTATCTGGGTGCTGGAGGCTCACGCCTGTAATCCTACTTAGGAGGCTGAGACCTGAGGATCATGGTTCAAAGCCGGCCCAGGCAGGAAACTCTGTGCGACTCTTATCTCCAATGAACCACCAGAAAACCAGAAGTGATGCTGTAGCTCAAAATGGTAGAGTGCTAGCCTTGAGAAAAAAGTTCAGGGACAGCGCCCAGGCCCTGAGTTCAAGCCCCACAACTGACAAAGAAAGAAAGAGGGCTGGGAAGTTGGCTCAGAGGTAGAGCACTTGCCTTGCATGCATGAGACCCTGGGTTCGATTCCTCAGCACCACATAAGCAGAAAATAGCCAGAAGTGGCGCTGTGGCTCAAGTGGTAGGGCGCTAGCCTTGAGCTGAAGAGCTGAGGGACAGAGTTCAGCCCCCACAACTGACAAAAAAAGAAAGAAAGAAAGAAAGAAAGAAAGAAAGAAAGAAAGAAAGAAAGAAAGAAAGAAAGAAAGCATCACGCTAGTACCCCCAGCTTCCTTCTTAGTTGGTCAGCACCTAGTTGGTCAGCACAGGATGCCCTCCATGGGGGCTGGCATGTTGTGAGGTCTAGAATCTCCCAAGCAGCAGATTTACAGGAAGCCAAGGTTATCACTGGGAAGGGACAGGGGAGGTACTGGTCCCCTCAGTAAAATAGTCACTGGCACACAGGTACCACCCTGCCTTTTCTCCAAGGACAATCAGCGTCTGCAACAGCCTGCGTAGAACCAGGCATCACTGCTACCTGTCACCTTGACCATGCTCAGTGTCTACCCAGGGTTTCTCAGTGGCCCAGGCTGGACAACTGTGGATGCACTGGCCAGTCCCTTCCCTGGGGTTGCTGAGCACCGTCCCAGGGTGGCAAATAGTTTTATAAGGAAGACCAGAGTGGCCTCTCCCTGGCGCTGGGGGGCTAGCAAGAATATTACTACTGTAAAACACAGTTTCCTGGCCTCACGGCCTGAGACTCTGCTATGTTAGGCCTGGTGAGAATCTTTCTTTTTTTTTTTTTTTTTTTGGTCGGTCGTGGGGCTTGAACTCTGGGCCTGGGCACTGTCCTGCACTCTTCAGCTCAAGGTGTGTGCTCTACCACTTGAGCTACAGAGCCACTTCCAGTTTTCCGGTGGTTCATTGGAGCTAAGAGTCTCACAGACTTTCCTGCCAGGGCTGGCTTTGAACCATGATCCTCAGATCTCAGCCTCCTGAGTAGCTAGGATTACAGGTGTGAGCCATTGGCACTGTTTTGTTTTGTTTTTTAATGGTGCCAGGGATCAGTAGAACATAGGGCCTCACATAATAGGCAAGCAGTGTTCTACCACCAAGCCATATCCACAATGCTCAGAATCCAGATAGATAGCTAGATAGTTTTTTTTGTTTTTTGTTTTTTTTTGGGGGGGGGGGGTTGGTGCCTATACTGGGGCTTGAACCTAGGGCCTCACACTCTTGCTTAGCTTTTTTTGCTTAAGGCTGGTACTCTACCACTTGGAACACATCTCCATTTCTGATTTTTTGCTGATTAATTGGACATAAGAGTATCTCGGGGGGCTGGGGAGGAGGGGGGAGGAGGGTTTGGTGGGAGGGTGGGGAAGGGATGGGAAGGGGAAAAAAAGGAGGAGGCTGCAATGCTTGATAAGAAATGTACTCATTATCTTGCCCATGTAATTGTAACCCCTCTGTACAGTATTTTCACAATAAAAAAAAAAAAAAGAGTATCTCCTATTTGTCTGCCCAGGCTGGCTTCAAACCTCCATCTTCAGATCTCAGCTTCCTGAGCAGCTAGGGATTATAAGCATGAGCGGCCAGGGCCTGATTCAGAATCCATATTCTTAACAAGGGCCAAGGCATTCTTGGTCAGTGGGCTGGGAACCAGATACTGAGAAGCCCTTGTCTAATCTGGGAAGTCTTACTGGAGACAGTTTATCTGTAGAAGTGAAGAAAAGACACCAGCACTGTGTGGCCATTTCAGGCCAGCGAGGCCTGTGGGCTCATCCCCTCCAGCTTTCCAGTGACCGTCTCCATTGGAGGCTAAGGCAGTTCTTAGGTGCCTTGTGACCCTTCCTTGTGGAGTCACACTCTCAACACAGCATCTACTAAGTGTGACACCCTCGCCGCACTTCCCTCTGCGCTCAAAGGCTTATTAAGATGTACCTTTGTCTCCTCAGCTAATCCAGAAGACTTCCAGAGCTCATGCTAATTAGTCACACGGCATCATTAATATGCACCCTAATTGTTCAGCTCTGCATCGCGCCTCTCATACCCATGCCCCACACATCTTTCTGCTGCCTGTAAACCCTGCAGGCTTCTGTGGCCCCTCCTGCCTCTTCAGGGACTGGGGTGCACTGGAGAACGCACATGGGCAGACTTTAAGCCAGTGTGTCTTGCTGGGACTCTGGCCACACTGAGGCGTGCCATTATTACTTTAGCGTGAGTGCTCTATGTAATTAAACAATCGTTGCCGCCTGGAGGGCTCCTTAAAAGAACACCAGGTTCTGCTTATCATACGCACCCTGTAACAAAAGCTAGTATCTTCAGGGACAGTCCAGCCTCCCACAACCTAGCAGGGCCACCAAGTGCTTTGAACTGTCTCTGGCACAGAAGAAGGAAAATAGTTTGGCATATAGTTTTCATGCTAGTTAGCCCAAAATACTTAAGCACATCCCTTATTCCTCTAGGATTATGGGAAGATTGCTGGATTGTTCTGAATATAGGTGGTTGTGCTTTTAATTTCTCATGAGATAAGGCAAAAACAAAACAGCAACCACAAAAAAAAACAGGTAGGAGAGGATATGAAAGCAACAAGAGATATCTCCTTAAACAGTACAAAGTTGTTACTGGGTACAGTGGAACACATCTGTAATCCCAGCACTGAAGACCTCCAGTGTGGGGTCAGACTGGGCGACACAGCAAGAACCAGTCTCTGAAAGACTGCATGCACACACAGATAGACAAGGGGCAGGAGCAGGGCTCGGCCTGATGGCTAAGGAGGCCAGGTGCACTGGGGTTTTATCCCTACTTGCACTGCTTGCAAGCAAGGAGCATCAAGCTCAGGGTCTGGCTGAGATCTGTGGAAGGCATGTATAAAAATGGTCATGGAGAGGCACAGTGCAGAAGGTCCCCGGCAGGGATGAACACACCCCATGGAGACCTACTTGGAAGCTCCCCAACCAAATGAGCCAGTTCGTGAGTGTGGGCTGTGGGTGGAGGCCACCGTTGCACAGAGCATTCCTGGCTTGCGGGACATGCATGGGGATGGGGTGGGCTGATTCTCATGCCCACTCCGGCTAGCCACCTGCTGTACCTTCCAACTGGACTTCGGGTTTTCGCTCTCTCGCTCTGCACAGGCAATGGGCTCCTGAAGTTCTATTTATAAATGGTTTGCTTTCACAGAGTAACATGATAAACCCACGAGGGAGTACTTAAGGGAGCCCCACAGCTCATCCTTCTGTGAAGTATAGAATCACCATATGACAGCCACCTCAACTTGGTTTTATATGTTTGGATTTTCTTTTCTTTTTTGGGGGGTGGTCAGTCATGAACTCTGCACCTGTCTGCTGTCCCTCAGGTCTTCAGCTCAAGGCGAGTGCTCTACCACTTGAGCCATAGTGCCACTTCCGGTTTTCTAATGGTTTATTGGAGATTCATGGACTTTCCTGCCTGGGCTGGCTTTGAACTGTGATCCTCAGATCCAGCATTCTGAGTAGCTAGGATTACAGGCATGGATTTTCATATAATAGGATTATACTGGGGTGGGGGTGGGGACAAGATTATGGCACGTAAATTTTTTTTTTGGGGGGGGTGGATGTAGGGCTTGAACTCAGGGCCTGGGCGCGGTCCCTGAGCTTTTGCACAGCTGGTATGTAAAACCTTTGGTCCCAGCTGGGCACTTGGTGGCTCATGCTTGTGATCCTAGCTACTCAGGAGGCTGAGATCTGAAGATCACAGTTTAAAGCCAGCCTGGACATGAGAATCTGAGAGACTCATCTCCAATTAATCATCACAAAGCTGAAGTAGAGCTGTGGCTCAAGTGGTAGAGTGCCAGCCCTGAGAGGAAAAAAGCTAAGGGATTGTGCCCAAACCTTAGGTTCAAGCTTCAGCTGCTTCCCTGAGTGAACTGGGGAATGTGGCATGGAGCAGATGTGCAATCAGGGAAATCAAGCTGCCATTGCTCCAAGTGCCTGGAAGTGAACTGGTTCATTTGGGCGAGTGGTATCTGCAAGGCTGCGCTCCTTACTCTCCAGACAGAGGAGCAGGTTATGGACATCCTAACAGGGTCTGAGAGGCATTCCACCTGTCAGGGTGAGCAGGGGGTGGTCCACCTGGCCTCAGATCAGTGGAGTCTGTATAGAAAACAGCACTCCTTGCTGCCTGGTGACCCCGAGCCCCAGAACTGGCTTCAGCTGACAGTGTGGAGGAGGGCACAGGGAATGAGCACTGTCCTCGGAGCTACAGCATCAGGTACTGGCCATAGGGGATGATAGATGATGGGCTTAATGCCAGCTGACAGAACCCAGGTCCCTAAGTGCATTATTAAAAATAAAAACCCTCTCCTTGAGCAGGTGGAGGGAGCATGGGCTAAACACTCAAGAGTCGAGGATGACAGGGGGAAGCAGTCATACTGTGGCTCAGGGAGGGGTTATCTGGTGTCCGTGGATTACATTAGTCAGTTCAAGGGGGACTGGTGGCTGTCTTGGGGACCATAGTGGGACTGCGGGGATGATGGAGGCAGGTGAGGGCTCAGGGGTCCTGTGCAGATGGCGACAAACAGACCTGCATTAAAGCAAGTGACAGGTAGCCTGAATTTCATTTACAGAGGGATGGGAAGCAGGAAATGTACCCCAAAACACAAGGTGACTCTCAAGAGGAGCTACAGATAGCTCCCAGGGATAAGTTTAAAAAAAAGAGAGAGAGAGAAAGAAAAACACAGGCCTGTCCCTGGGTTATTGATTTCCTTGGAAAAGAAAGAGACAAGCTAATCCTTCCACATCTGTCTCTCCAATCCGAGTGTGATCAGTGGAGGCGAGCTCACTCTGTATTAGGTACTCAGTGAGCAGGCACCTCCATTTCTGCAGAGTAGGGAAAATTCATTCTTCCTGGAGAAGCGAGGGACAAACTAGACCCGGGGCTCCCTGGCTGTGATGGGGCCCCGTTCCATGGACAAGTTGGAGGAAGGATGATGACCAGCAAAACAAACCCAACCTCTTGGAGCCTTCAGAATAGACTGGGGTGAAGCTACCAAGAGGCAGCTGGGAAGTAGAAAGGACAGGAGAAGGGCTAGGTGTCCCCCGTAGTCCAGTCCCCAGGGAGGGTCACTATCCTTTCAAGGAAGGACTCGAAGGCCACTCCATCCCCGGCCCCATTCCTCTCCTGCTTTGCTGTTTCCAGGAGGGACCGACCTGTTGGGACAGACAGTTCACTTCCTCTGTCAGAGGAGGTCTATTCCTCCCAAGCAAAAGCCCGTCTTTCCTGCTTCACCAGGCCCCACTTCCTGCTAGAGTCTGCCCCGCAAATCTGGGGGTACCACTACTGCGGAAAATAGCCTGAGCATGCCAATAACCACAGGGGAGTGCAACACAGTTACCCGGAGAGTGTCCACATCTTGTGAAGTCACCACGGTGCCTCAGACTTGTTGCTCCGCGGTTAACTGTCCCTCCTCACTGGTCCTGAAGGCCTCTAGGCCACCTCCTGCCCCAGAATTGTTAAGAATAAATATTCAAGAGATGGCAGCGGTGACCCACTTATTAGCAGATGCCACAGCCGCAGGGCACAGAGGCGGAGGCTGGAAGTACAGAGAGAGAGCGTGGCAGAGGAGGAGAATGTCCTTGGGAAGAGGCACCCAGTTCCAACCCTACTTGAGTCACTAGGATAGGTCAACCGCACTATTGAGGAGTGAAGGGCAAGACAGATGCTCAAAATCGACATTGAGGAGGTGCTCACCAAGCACAGGGACACTGTCCCAACCCCGAGAATGCCAACCGGACACCATGTGCAACCAACCCCCCCCCCCCACCCCCCCACCGCCGAGTTACCACCAGGCTCCAAGGACTAACAAACAGACATTCTCTGTCCCCCAACCTGTGCATTACAGCTGGATTGCTGTATAAGCAGAGCACATGGATCTGAGTCTTGGCAAGTAGGGTGATCTGGGGTTAGCAGGGCAAAAACCCCCCAAAGAGCTGGCGCTGTCTGCTTCATGCTGGGACCCTGGGGAAGCCACTGTCTCTAAGTCTCGGTCCCCACTGTCACCTGCCCACCCCCTCATAAAATGAGATGATGCTGTGTACTTTACTGCCTGGCTGGGAGTCCTAACTGAGAAACCTGGAAGTCAGTGGTAACATGGAGGGGAGAGGAACGGAATCAGGAGGATCTTTCTCAAACCGGGCAGCACTGCCAGTGGGTACATTGCTCCCTTCAGCAAGGGGATATTTTCTCTTTGAGTGGGCCTGTTTTAGGGAGAGACCACTTGGCTAAAAAACTGGGGGCTGGCCTTTTGTTTTAAGCAACAAACAAAGGCAATTGTTGCAGTGGAAGTCAGAGCCAAGGAGGAACGGAAAAAACATGGTCTCCTGCAGATCCAATAGACAAGACCTTGGTGAAGGCCTGGAAGGCCCCTTCCCATGCTTACCTTAGCTGAATCTACGTGTGACCATTCTCTAGGAAGAGACTTCCCCATGTTCCAACCTCTTCAAGGGGGTAAAGGGGAAGGAGGGCGGGAAAGATGCCCTTGGTCCCTGGGAGTGGACAGACACCTGCAGGCTGCATCTCTGCACCAGAGCCACCTGTGCCCGAGAGGCGGATCTCCCAGCTCCCCGGGTTCAGGGTGACCTTGTCCTGTCCCAAGGCAGCTAACAAGGGGCCCCCTGCTCAACAGGGCCAGTTTGTGGCCGGGTCTCCAGCCAGGATAAGCTCTGCTTTGCCATCTGTGCTCTGGCTCGGTTGGGCTGTTGCCTGCTGGTGACCCAGCAACGCCTGCCCACCGCTGAGTGGCGGATGCCACCTGTTTTTCTGAACAAGAAGCTTTGGGCATTGAGGGAGTCCCTAGGACTCACTCCAGGTGTTCTTGCTAGAAGGAGGGATGGATCTGGGCAAGGGGTGGTGGTGGTAGTGGAAGGCCAGGCTGGGTGATGCCAGCCCTAGACAGTAAGAGTGCCTGAGCACCATTCCCAGGCCTGGGGACAGGGCCCAGTCACACACCCCGTGCCCAGGGGCCCTTGGCTCCTGGGCCCTGCAGCAGAGCTGCATTCTGACTTTGTTCCCTACCACAGCCAGAGAAGCTCTGGAGAAAGAACCCCAAGGCGCTCCCCAGGCGGGAGGCAAGGTTCACTGCTTGACAGGGCTGGGGCACCTGACACTTTCTCATTTCATCCTTCAAAGGAGCAGGAGGGCTAGGGGGCAGGGCCTGAACCTCCAAGGTCAGCTGAAGCAAGAGAACTCTCATGGGCCCTAATGACAGGGCCCAGGTCACTGCCGGCTCCAGCTGTGGCAGCCGGCCCCGGGTAGCCAAAAGCTCCAGTGAGGCAGCCGGGGGCTTGGGGGACACTGCTGGCAGCACCCTGCTCTGTGACCACAGCAGGAAGGAGGAGGAGAAACTGACTCATATCAGCTGCGCCCAGGAATCACAGGAAGTGGCCGGGGGGTCGGGGGAAGAGGAATTTTCCACTTGTTATGGTCAAGGGCTTTGGAAGATGACTGGGAGCTGCTGGGAGAGAGAGCTTCCTTCTTTGTATATAATCATGATGCTACACACAGGCTGGCCTGGGATAGTTAATAGCCCAGATATTCTCTCATTTTGTGTGTGCTTCTCAGGAGCATTTTTTGGGAAGAAAAAGCATCGATGGTTTCCAGAGGACTTTCTGAAAATGAAGCCACAATATAAAAGCCTGTATCTTTATCCCACAGAACATACTGTCCTGGAATAGCAATGAAGATGCAGTTAGTACAAGGCCTTCTTAAAGATGCAGGCCAGGAGGGCAGCGTTTACCTGAGTCAAAAGCACAGTCTGCGCACGAGGCAGGGTGTGCATTCCATGGACCTCCTCCACCTGCTCCCTGCCCTGTTAAACGTCTCGGATCCGTAAGGTTGGATCAGCTGGTGGCGCCAGGCACACTGGCATCTCCAGAAGGCATGGATGGTCTGAATGTCAGTGATAAGGACTCTCCTCCCCAGATCTAAGGAAGCTGCTTGCTAGAGACTGGCTTCCCTTCTTCCCTTTAAGGAGAGGGAGGGTCTGCAGAGAGAGCAAGCCCCCGTGCTGAGGGTCAGTAGGTTCACTGCTCAACTGTGTGTGTTGTGGGGGGGGTAAGGGGAAGCGGCAGTACAACGCTGTAAGGCAGCTTCGAAGGCGAGGTGCAGGCCTGTCTGCCGAGTTCCTTGGAACTGGGTAGAAGAGGGCAGGCAGAGCAAAAGCTTCAGGGCAGCCAGAAGTCCTGGGATGGGCTGGGGCAAAGTGAACCATGGGACCCACAGCCCAGAGAGCAAGCTCCAAGGCGACAGTCTTCCTGCTAATGCTGCAGCCTTGGCCTCCCAGGTCTGGAGCGTTCACAGACATTGGGGGCAATTAGCTCCGTGAATTATAAGTGCAATATCTGGGAGATGAAGGCAGTAATGAATGGCTGTCTCCTTCCTGAGGGGGTTCCTCCTATTTGGTCAGAGTTATTGAGGCTCAGCAAGAGAGGCCTCCATCACATGGGAGGTTTATAGGCCCAAGGAAAGGGGCAATTTAACAAGACAATAATAATGCTTCTGCATAATTTACCAAGCAAATGGAAGCAACTAATACTCTGTACCTATTTTGCGAGTGGGTGGGGGAATGTGCCAGACAGTCTACGGACTCCAGCAGCCTCCCCGGTGAGGACCCACAGGAGGGGCTTGGCTGGCCTGGCTCCTCCCAAAGCCCCTTGGGTCTCTTCCTCCACACCCTCCTCCTGCCCACCATGCAGGGGGAGGAGAGATTCAGAAGGGCCTTGGACTTTTGCTAATGTTGTCATCTGAAGTGTGTTGAAAGGCTAAATGGCCAACAAGATCTCTAGTGTTTTGGGTCCCTAGACTGCCTCTTCTGGTCCTGGGCCAAAGGGCACCAGAAAATTAAACCTGCTATCAACTCCCCCTAGGCCTGCAGTGGGAAGATCAGAGACACAACTTCACTATAAGACAAAATGCCAAGCCATCCCTAAATGCTCAGAGGAGAAACATAGACCATTGACAAACTGATCTAGAAACAGAGAGGAAACAGATCTCTGTGGCCTAGGCCTAAGCACTAGGGTGGGAAGGGAAAGGCAATGACTCTTAGGGTTATCAAGTCCAGACAGTAGGCAAAGCCTTGTGGAAGCCTTTGCCAGGATGGGAACAACCAAGTCAAGAGGTCACCGCTAGAAAGGCTTGGCTCTCTGTTCTGGCCTCCGCTTCCCTCTTCCGAACAGCTCAGTAGCCACAGGTCAAATTGTATTGTCCAGCATACTCTGCACACAGCACACCCTCAAGTTGTATCGCCCAGCACACACCTCCACCCAGGGCTGCGGAGGACCAAGAGGAGACGGAAAATATATCAATAGATGCTGCAAAAGCTGAAGGGAAGCATTTCTGCTCCCTATCCCTGAAGCAGGCAGAGATAAACAACTACCTCTGATATTGTTGTGTCTTATTGCCGAGGCCCGTCTGGTGTATTATTTAGCTCCACCCCAACCACACCAAGACCGAGCCTGGAGATTCATCTTCTTTAGACCACAGGGAGGTGGGGAGACAGGAGGAGGGCTGGGCTGATCCCTCCCCGTCTGCAGAGCTTGTCTGTGATGGATGTGTGTGTGTGTGTGTGTGTGTGTGTGTGTGTGTGTGTGTGTGTGTGTGTGTGTGTGTGTGTGTGTGTGTGTGTTAAGATTAAGACACAGAAGTCTCTGGAAAGTGAGATCTGGAAGGTACTCTCAGGGCTTTGCATAGTGCCCCTCAAACCCTGAGCTAAATCCACAACAGCCCACAGTCCTCGCAGATGCTCACCCCAAACCATGTCTGAATTTGAGGCCTGCTTGTCATTTTCTGCTAGGGCGGCAGTGTAGAGGGGTACAGGCCCTCCTTTCTGGAGACAGCGTTCAACCAGAGGAAAGGTGGGTCAGACATCCCCGGCACTCACCAGGTAGATGCGGTAGGCGTCTATTCTGCGCAGGGGCCCCCAGCACAGATCAGTGTCGTTGGATTTGGTGTCTTTCTCCACGTCACACGAGTCATTTCCAGCAGCACTGCTGAGAAAGCAAAGATGGACTCAGACTTGGGGCGGCTCTCTATTTCATGGGAAGTCACTCCCCATACTCATAGAGGGCTTCTGTGCCAGCACTTCCCAGTGACTCGGGGCCCTTGATGGGACTCTAAGCCATCCCCTAACATGGCAGGGAGGGACAGCAGTCAGAGAACACGCTGTTAAGGACAGACAGCATGGCTGGCTGTGGTGTGTGTAAGAC
Source organism: Dipodomys spectabilis (assembly GCF_019054845.1). Classification (NCBI taxonomy): domain Eukaryota; kingdom Metazoa; phylum Chordata; class Mammalia; order Rodentia; family Heteromyidae; genus Dipodomys; species Dipodomys spectabilis. The sequence continues at coordinate 3,998,769 of NW_024871006.1, read as the reverse complement.
AGGGCCTTGGGTGTTCTCATTCCTCAGGCCAAATGCATGGCCCTCTGCTTGTACACTGGACCCTCTGCCCTGACTGGCCAGCACAGTCTGGGTGCTTGCGGGGTGTACTCACCACGTCACCTGCATGAGGGAGAAGGGCACAGCTGCGGCATAGATGGCCAGGTCCCCGTACAGGTAAATGATGATGCAGAAATAGAATAAGTTGACCCCCACTGAAAGCAACAAAGCCATGAGTTAGGGAGCCAGAAAGAGGTGCTTGTGTTCTTTTTTGATGATTAAACCTTTTCCTCTTTCCTAGCTTTCAGTTCTCCGAGCCATGTGCTTTCTACAAAAGGTGGAAAAATGACCCCAAAGTCCTGTTTCTTATTCTGGCTGGTCAGAGAGGTTCCAAATTTAGGAAGAGAGAGAGAGAGAGAGAATGTGTATGTGTGTGTGTGTGTGTGTGTGTGTGTGTGTGTGTGTGTGTGTGTGTGTGTGTGTGTGTGTGTGTGTGTGTGTGTGAAAGTATACGTGTGTGCAGTCTGAACTCAGGGCCTCACATTTGCTAGGCAGGCACTCTACCACTTGAGCCATGTACCCAGCCCGATTCAGATCTAGATGAGTATGAGGTCCCAGGAGGAATGGGAGGCCCCTTCACACTAGGTATGGCTGTGTGGAAGAGAAGGAGAGACATGCTGAGTCAGAAGCATGGACCCCAAGAGCACTAGGACCAGAGCCCCTTTTGAACCAAGGAATGGCTCTGAGACAGATTGCTAGTAATAAACCGAAGCACAAGCTGGGTGCCAGTGGCTCATACTTGTAATACCAGCTACTCAGGAGGCTGAGATCTGAGGATCCTGGTTTAAGGCTAGCCCGGAGAGGAAGCTAGCAATCTATTTTTTTTTTTTTTGGTCCGGTTGCGGGGCCTGGACTCTGGGCCTAGGCGCTGTCCCTCAGCTCTTCAGCTCAAGGCTAGCACTCTACTACTTGAGCCACAGCGCCACTTCGGGCTTTTTTCTTTTTGCTTATGTGGTGCTGAGGAATCGAATCCAGGGCCTCAGGCATGCAAGACAAGCGCTCTACCTTCCCAGCCCAAAGCTAGCAATCTTATCTCTAACTAACCAGCAAAAAGCTGCAGCTCAAGTGGTGCTAGCTTTGAGCACGAATGCTTAGGGACTGCGCCCAGGCCCTGAGTTCAAGCTCTAGTATTAGTACATATGCATGTGCATGCACACACATACACACACCCAAAGCACAGAGAAGCTGGTGGAAATGGAGCGGCACACTGAGGCTGTAACTGAGAGTGTGAAAAGCCTTTCATTCCCAAGGATCCTGAACTCAGACTTGGACTCCACTGAATCTGATATACCACCCAGCACCTGGAGGCCCAGGGTGGCCTGTGTGCTGTGGAGACACAGTGCTCGGGACAGCTTCCCCTTTCCTTCCTACGAGAAGAGCCAGTGAGGGACAGCTGGCTCTGGAGGGTGCACTACACCATCAAGCTCCCCGTGCAGAGGCTAACCTTCATCTGCTCACTGCAGAAGCAGATTGCACTAGGAGCCAGAAACATAGGGCTCTTGTCCTAATTCTATCAGACAGGTTTCTCCACTCTGACAGGTCCCTGAACATCTCTTATCTTGTATGATGAGAAGAATTCCACCTGCACCATCTTCTGTTTGTGACTCTAGTTATAAGGATTGGGACAAAGGCTCTGAAAACAGCAGCCAGGCTCAACAACCTAAGGGTTATAGCCCCGGACAGCCAGTCTCCAACTCCTGCTCAGAGGAATTACTCAAGTTTTGGTTGTCACTTGGTCTCAAGTGGCTGTTTTCTCTGAGAACAGAAAGAAAAATGAAGTGACAGTTCCCTTCTAATCCTGGTGGCTCAGAAGAGCCTTCGGGATCCCCAGGGGAAAGCCTGGGATGTGTCACTCCTGGGTTATCTGAGGTCAGTTCGGCTCTTAGGATTCTAGGGGGGAAAAAAATCAGGAAAACATGATTTTTCTAAAGGACCCAGAGGGCCTGGCACCTACTTGTTTGAACATGCTGCCTGGAATGTCCTTACCTGAATGCTAGAAATGGCCTTGACATCCAAGTTCAGTGGCCCATGGGGCTGTCCGTCACTCATGCCCCAGACTCTGGGTGCATATCCAGTTTGCCTTTCTGCTCTCTGTGAGGAGGCACTGTCCCTTCCCTACTGTTTTCCCGCCACCTGCCAACAGCTCCAGTGTCAGCTGTTTATAAACTGCCTTCAGCCCTCCCTGATCAATAAAATTTCATTACTAGACACAAAGTAGGAAAATTGATGTACTTCCTGAGAGGACATCAATGACTAGGCTTGGCATTTGTAATTACAAGAAATGACTGGGGACCTCAGAGGAGCCCTTTGTGGAGGCCAAAGGTGACAATCTGGCTATCTGGGTTATGAACAGGGCAGAGTGTGAGTCTATACACCATCTCCTACTGGATACAACTAGCCATATCTGAGGAGTTTTGACTGCCACCAGCAAGAGGCGCTATATAGCCCACAATGTCTAGGACAGGACCACCCTCACACACAAACACCAACTCCACCACAATGAAGAGTTATCTAGCCCAATATCACCAGTGCAGAGCTTGAAGAACTCTGCCAGAGATAGCAAAGAAGCTCCTGTAAGTGTGGGGCTGCCACCACAAAATGTGCCACTTCCTTTTAGATGTGGGTAAGCTGGGAGTCTGCTCCATGGGGGAGAAAAGACAAAGCAAAGCACTAGTTCCTAGAATTCTTACAGAAACCAGGGCAGACGGCAGAACGTAAGGATGAAAAAGCAGGCTTAAAGGTGCACATGCTCCCTCTAATGCGCACCTCATCTTCCAAGCCTGCACTTGGAAGGGGGCTCTGCAGGGCTGTCAGGAGGAAACACTTTCACCCTCTTGGTCTAGTGGATGGGAAGTGATGGAAACAGAACAAAAGAAAGGCACAGAGGTCTGGCTGAACATAGCCAAGTTGTTTTTGATGAATTCTGGAAATCCTCTATGAGGCTGATTCCAAGAGGGAGAAAAGTCAGGTAGAGCCGAGCCTTGGACAGCCTGTGCCAATAATCATTTCTGGATGGACCATCAAATCACACCACTGGTGACAAACTGAGTGGCTAGCCAGTTTCTGCAGTCCCCCCTACCTCTAAGTGAAGTACAGCCATTCTCAAGACCGGGAATGACCCAGGGCGATTCCCCACTCAGCACACTGGGGACTTGATGGAGGGGCAGGATGTTTTCTGAGACAGCCATAAGAGAAAGCACTTACTAAGATTCTGCTTGATTCTCAAGGAAGCAGAAACAGGTAAGTCTGGGCATTAAAAACTAAACTCTTAAACAGGTGGTCTTCTAAAAAAACAAGACTGTCCATAGTTACACGATGCTATCTATGGCTGGCAGACCCATCCACCTGACGCTAGTGGATCCTTGCAAGCTGCAGTCAAATGCCAGCCAGGAGCAGGCAGAGACGGGAGGCAGCCAACGTGTCATCTCTGCTCTCCAGGGCTCCATGCCCATATGGCAACCATAGCCTGTGCGCCTAACGCCCTCTGCTGGCTGCTTGGAGTACACACCCAGGCGTGCCCACGGCACATCCTACCATATAGTCCAAGGCTACTGCCTTGGAAGACAGCCAAGTCAGAAGCAATCAACAAGACGCACAAAACTCTCCGATGCCCCCCTGGGCTTCCTTCTTTGGAAAGTGACCCAGGACTCTTGACCCCCATTAGCTACTTCTTTATTCATACCATGGACAGAGGAAAAAAACAACAGAACAAGGCAGGCTTCTCAGCAGGTAGATCAGCTGCTTCCCTCCTCCCCACTGACCTGGGGAGAAGGCCGGGTACAGGGGACTCATTACATAGGCCCAGTCTGCAAGGAAGGTTTAACTGGCCCTTTCTCCGTGCCCCAGCCCAGAGCAAGCCTTACCTTTATTGAAGAACATAGAGGCCATCTGTCCCATCTCCACACGGTCTGTGATTTCAAAAAGGTTGGGAGATGCACGTCTCTCTGTGGGATAGAAAGAACATGGAGGGAAATGGGTCTTCAGTGGAAGGGTTCCCAGAGGTGCTGCTGAGCTCTGGAAATTCCTCTTGATTAAGGGAACTCCCAAAGGGCTTAAACTCTTGAGAAAACTCCCTAATGATAACTGTTTCAAGCATTTTGAGTCTTTTTTTTTTGGATGGTGTGTGTGCTGAGGCTGGAACTCAGGGCTTTGGCACATGCTAGACAAGCATTCCACTACTAGCCGCACTTCCAGACGCCCTCCATTCCCTGCCCCTCCCCCCACATATTTTTCCTCTTTCTGGTAGCAGGGATTGAACTGGGGGCTTCTTACTTGTTCGCTTGCTTGCTCAGCTTGCACTCTACTGCTTAAGCTGTGCCTCCATCTTGGCTTCTTTGCTAGTTAATTGGAGATAGAATCTCAAGAGCTGTTCTGCCTTGGCTGGCTTTGAACCACAATCCTTTGGCTCTCCGTCTCATGAGTAGCTAGGATTACAGGTATAGCCACCAGTGACTGGCTTCCTGATCCATATTTTAAAAGAGGATTCAGGGATGTTCCTTACGGGATGAGAGGGAGATTGGGTACCCTAGGCCTTGGCCTGGCTGGAGCAGCAAGGAGACAGTATGCATGAGGGGTGGGTGGAAGGATGAAGCCAGACAGCCATACTGACTCTAGTGGGAACAGTGCATAGAACAGGGCATTCCATCCTTTCAAAACTGAGGCGCCCAGAGTTCAAATAATATGCTAAAATAAAACATAGTAAGAGGCAGATCCAGCAAGGGCCAGGCCAGGCCTGGGCACCCTGTACTTTATTTACTTCCCCCTGATGCCTTTCTCAAAGCTGAGCCATAAGCAGGAAATGCTGGAGATGTCTGTGAGGAGACTCTCTCCAGGCCTTCTCCATACAGAGGAGCCACAGGGAAGCATGGGGACCCCCCAGCTGCCCAAGACTTACGCACAGACAGGATGGGCCGTTTCTCTGCCCGCTCATAGTTGTCCTGGCTAAGGACATCACTGTCCGAGGCCGTGGAGGAGTCCTCGTCATCTTCCTCCTGGCAGGCAGAGCGTTGGATGAGGAGGAGAAACACGGGAAGTGCATAACGTACAGCCCTACAGAACCCCAGGCAATGGGGCGTCCATCACCTTCACCCTTTCTTTCCAGCTTTCTGATTAGGAAGCTCTCAACGTGTCTGTATTGTCACATTAGAAGAGTCCTGGGGACAAAGGTTCAAAATGACCAAGAGAGCCAGGAGGGAGTGTGAGGGCCTACGGCTGCGATGCTAAGACATAAGACCCTGCATTTGTTCTCCAAGCTTCGCTGCCTACTAAGCTGCAGCTCTGGGACAGGATGGAGCTCTTCAGGAACAGGGAGGAAGAACAGGCTGCTGAGAATGTCTTGGGGGCACAAGTGACTGGAGTCCCTACAAGGAGACAAGGGGGGCACACACCTTGTGGGTTTCCATCCTCTTCCAGCGGAGCTGTGCGTTGGCTGCGGCCATAGCCTCCATCACAAAGGTGGTCGTTACAAAGCTGAAGGGAAGGCATATGTTAATTGCAGGGAGATTACAGGAGGTACAATGTGATCCAACGAACAACCAACCTACAGCATTATCTCTTCTGAAAGCTTTCCCCAGAGAAATTCTGGGAGGGGACTTTTTACTGTCACCGGCTACATTTAGAGTGTATTTTGTGATACACACAAGGGCGTATGCAGTAAGCTGAGGACAGGGATGCTACTCAAGGGGGAACGTAAGCTGAAGTTAAGGTGACAGGACAATGTCCAGAAGGGGCCTGCTGGGCCAACACTAATGGTGCTCTCAGTTGGGAGGGGAGGCTGATACACAGGGCTTTCCAGAGCTTCTGGAAGGATAGCAGGCACCTTTCATCTCTCTCTGCTAGGACACACAAAAGTGGCCAACTCCCGATTATAGACACTAATGCAGCATGGATAACTGAACTGGACAGCAGGTCCAGAATCCATCCTATTTTCTTTGGCATCACTTTGCCTTTTGGAATAATCTGGCTAAAATACGTTTATAGTACTCTGCCCCAAATCTAAAAGGAAGCTAGGAGGTAGCAGACACTTTGCCATGATGTAGAGAAAAAAATCTTTACTTCCTGTTACAGAACAGTAGGCTAGGCACTGGTGGCTCACACTGTAATCCAGGAGGCTGAGACCTGAGGATAGTGGTTTAAAGCTGGCCCCAGCAGGAAAGTCTGTGAAATCCTTATCTCCAATTATACACCAGAAAATTGGAAGTAGAGCCGTGCTCAATGTGGTAGAACCCTACTTTTGATCGAAAGAGTTCAGGGACAGCATCCGGGCCCTGGTTCAAGCCCCATGACCAAAAACAAAGCAAAAAAGAAAACAGTAGCAGCCAGACCATACAATGCTCTGGTTAATGGGAGATACAATGCTGCTGGCCTGCAGATGAAACCTAAGGCCTGAGTCTACCCTTGCCACAAAACTTAACGTGGGGTGAACATCCATCTACCTCTCTTTCCAGGCCGGTCTGCCTCTGGCCCCATGCCCTCAAGTGCTGATCACAGCTGAGTGATCCTTCAGTCCTGTAGTGGGATGGGAGGTGGGCGAGGAGCTACTAGAAGCCACAGAGCCCCACCCACACCCCTCCCAGAGCAGGGTTTGGGCAGACAGACCTAAGAGTCCAGTCCAATTGCCTTGGCCCTGCCAAGAAAGGCTTCTCATTATCTTGCCTAACTGACCATTTTAAGGGCTTTACGTTTTCCCTTCTTTTTGGAAGTGAAACCAAAATCGATCTTAATTAAAGTATAAAGAGATGGCTCATGGTTCCACAAAGCCAGCTCATTGATCATGTTTAAACACAAATGAGTCTAGCAAAAAGAGGGGGCATGCTATCCTACCTGGGCCCCTCAATAATCACTTCCCATTCAGAAGGCTGAAGGTCCTCTAAAGGAGACAGACAGTCACATAAGGACAAGGACATCCTGAGTTCTTACCAGCCAGAGCCTGATATGGGTTGTGAGACAACAGCACTTCAAGGCTCACCCGAGCCCCCCAAATGAAAGGCATGAATGAGAACCTTAGGTGTCTTTCTAGTCCATGCCATGCTCTCTTCTGGTCTTACTTGCTGGAACTATTCAGCTCCGTTTCATTCTGCCTATGGTGCTCATGCCCCTTTCCTTCAAACTTTCGCTCCAGTTGCCCCCCCATGACCTCTGGCCTGAACTTAAACCTACAGCCACCTCCACCTCCCTGCTCTGCCATGCTCCTATTTTGATATTGCCTGGCACCTTCAATTTCCTTCATTGCCTGCCCCCATAAGAGACTGGCAAGTCTTCAAGGTGGGGGAAACTTTGCTTTATTCAATCAAGCACCCCAGCTCAGCGCTGGTGGCTCATCCCTGTAATTTTAGCTACTCAAGAAGCTAAGATCTGGGGCTGGGAAGGTGGCTCAGTGGCAGAGTGTTTGCCTTGTATGCATGAGGCCCTGGGTTCCATTCCTCAGCACCACATAAGCAGAAAAAGCCAGAAGTAACACCGTGGCTCAAGTGGTAGAGCGCTAGCCTTGAGCTGAACAGCTGAGGGACAGCGCCCAGGCGCAGAGTTCAGGCCCCACACAACCGACAAAAAAAACAAAAACAAAAACAAAAAAAGCTGAGATCTGAAGATCCCAATTTGGAGCCAGCCAGGGGAAGACAAATCCCAGAGACTTTAATCTCTAATTGACCAGCAAAAAGCCAGAAGTGAAGGTGTGTGGCTTAAATGATAGAGCATTAACCTTGAGTGTAAAAGCTAAGGGAGAGTGCAAGGTTCCAATACCATCACACTCACACACACACACACACACACACCAACGACAACAATAAACAAACAACACCAGAAAATACCAGGATGGTGGCTAGCGTGAAGAGAGGGGCAGAGCCTCTTTTAAAGGAAGTGCTCCTTGGAGGTGTCTCCAGGGGTCCCTTACCATCTCTTTTATGGGGACTTCTGGTTGTGAGGTGCAGGGTGCTGGGTGTGACTAGTCCTAAATCTCTGCTTCATAAAGCCACTTGTGAAGAACTTCAGGAGTCTGTCTAGCACAGGCTAGAACCCCTCCCCCATACCTGGCTCCTAGAGCCTCCCCGATGGCCCAGGGAAGGTCCTTAAGGGACCAGTTGTTACGTGACTCACTGCATGTGTATGTGTAATGTGTGTTTACCATTTACTTGGTGAATCATCTTAAGTAAATTCTAAATTCCAAACTGATTTTTCAGATCAGTTAATGTTTGCTGGATTCTAGCTAGTGGTGTTTTCTCAGAGAGCCAGGCGTGATGGCTAAAGTAATAAAATGCAGAGCAGGGAAGGTGCATCTGCAGAGGTGAGGCAGCCAGCACTGCATAAAACACACCAAGGCATTGTCCAGTGTCTCGGCCTTACTGCTCAGGGTTGGGCATCGGCTCCATTAGCAGGAGGCACAGGAGACCAGGGATCTATTTCCCTTCCTCTAGGGACACCCAGCTTGGGACCTACATATAAGGTAGAAAGCCTGGGTGCCGGTGGCTCACACCTCTAATCCTAGCTACTTAGGAGGCTGAGATCTGAGGATCATGGTTCGAAGTAAGCCAGGGCAGGAAAGTCCGTGAGACTTTTCTCTCCAATAAACCACCAGAAAAGCAGAAGTAGCGCTGTGTGTGGCTCAAAGTGGAAGAGTGCTAGCCTTGAGCAAAAGAGCTCAGGGACAGTGCTTAGGCCAGGAGTTCAAGCCCCACAACTGATTTAAAAAAAAAAAATAGAAAGGTAGAAAGCCATTTTCCCAGCTCCCATGGGACAGCCTGCAGCCACCTCTTACCTCATGAAGCCCAGGAACACCAGCAGGATGAGGCTCACAAGCCACCCAGCAGTGGCGAAGGCTTTGGGCATGGTGAGCGCGCCAGTGCCCACGATGAGGTTAAACATGTACACCAGCCCAACCTGGAACCAACAGGAGTGACATCTAAGTCCAGAAATTAATCAACCTACCCCTCAATAGATCAGCGAGTGGCCAAGAGTACATGTTAGGGTACAGATTTGGGTTAGGATATGTGGGAGTATGGGTTAGGGTCCATGTTAGTGTGTGGGTTAGGGTTTGTGTTAAGGTTATGGTTGGGGCAGCATTGGATGTGGTTAGGGTTAGGATTTGGTTATGTGTTAGGGTTGGGGTTAGGGGTTAGGGATTGGGACAGCGTACCCTCATAGCACTTCCTAGACCTTTAACAAGGAGGCAGGCAAGGAGGGAGAGGGACACCAAGGTTCTAAGGAGCCAGGCTCCTTAGGAGGTGTCAGTGGTATTCAGGTATCAAAGCCATGGGATCTGTGAGTTCTAGTCTCTACTTCCACTGCCATCCTTTTCAACTACTCAAAGCACTGGCACAGACATCAGCTCTGCTCAGATGGGATGCGGTCTTCCTGAGGACAGTGTCATGGGCACAAGAGAGAACCCAAAACACCGACCTCCAAGGAACTTCTCTGAGACTGCCTGTCACATGACTCAACCTCCTCCCTTCCTTGCCCTTCGAGTCATTGACAGTCACGCTCCCTTAACTTTATCCCTTACCCTACACCAACTTCACGGCTTAAAAAAATGGAAACAGGTTGGGCACTGATGGCTCAGGCCTGTAACCTTAGGTATTTCAGAGGCTGAGATCTGAGGATCCTGGTTCAAAGCCAGTCCCAACAGAAAAAAAGTAGAAAGTGGAGGTATGGCTCATGGGAGAGTGCCAGCTTTGAGCCAAAAAGCCAACTGAGAATGCGAGGCTCTGAGTTCAAGTCCCACTACTGGCATATAACTGAAACAGAATTCACATGCCAGCAATTTTTCTCAGCACACAATGTAATGGGTTTAGGACACAATGTAGTGGGTTTTAGTAATACAAGGTTGAACAACTGGCCCTACCACCTAATTCTATTTTATTGCCCCTTGAAGAAGCCCCATTTCCACTAGCAGTTACTCTGGCACTCATCCCACCACAAACCTTAGGGTGATGTGTCCGGTTACTGACTCCCAGTTTCAAATTTAAGTCTAACATGGCCGCCTTGACCTTAGCTCAGTTAATTAGGACTATTTCATTTGCCAAGATCTCAGCTATAAAACTGTTCTCTGATTTGAACCCCAACTCTAGAGCCCATGGACATAGAAGAAAAAGAGCTAAGCAACCCAAAGACAGCGATGGGAAGGGAGAAATGCGAGGGAAAGAGGGAATAACAGCCTACACTAAGCAAAAGGAAATGTAAACATCACCTGAGGCGGGAAAAATAATTTGTATTGTCAGAGCTCATAGAATTCACAAACAATGATAATGTGCCTTGTGAAGGTTAAAATGTGATTGTGACTTTAACTAAGTATCAGTATTCCACCGTACTGTGACATATGTGACATTCATGCAATCATCCATCTCAATTTTTAAAAAAAAGGGGGAGAAGGGAAGGGTTAGGAGGGATGGGTGACAATACTGTCAGACACTTGTATTCATATACTGTTTTGTAGAATGGGAACTTCTTGTACATCTACTTAAAGACAATAATAATTTTTTTTAAGTTAAAAAAATTAGGACTATTTCTTTTGCCAAGATCTCAGCTATAAAACTATTCTCTGACTTGAACCCCAACTCGAGTGTCCATGCCTCCATTGCCTCCAGACACCTCTACCTTTCTACTTCTCCAGCCAGAAGCCTATTCCCACGGGGCACCAGTTGCCTTCATTACTTGCTGGGAAGTCGGTGGACTATAAGAGTGTGCGGAGCCTGAGTCTCCCTCATCCTCCCCCCTCCCATTCTAACCTATTCACTACTCTGCCTAGGACAAGGCCTACTCTCCTCCCTTCATGAGCCAGAGCTACCAAAGGCTCCCGATACGTTTTCTTTGGAGCCAGAAGATGGTCACACAACAAATGAGGGAGTCTCACTTGGGTATGGCTGCATCCAATTATACTTATTTCTGGACATGGCCCCTAGCACTTCCCATAGTAACTGCTCCAAAGCTCATTCTTCAAGCTCCCAGATGTCACCTCCATCTCCTATTTGATTGAGGTGCTGAGGCCATGTGATGTGTATTCCCAAAGCCATGCTCCTGCCTCTGTCAAAAGATCACAGCGCCAGCTTCCTCTCTTTGAGGAACACATGTTCTTCTTCCTTGCTTAGGCCCAGCTTGTGCCTGGACTTCTGAACTCATCCCAACCTGCAAATCTCTTTTTCCACTAGCTCTACCCCTCTGCCTACAAACTCCTTGACACTTTAAAACATAACCCTTCCTTGCTAGGTGCTGGTGGCTCACGCCTGTAATCCTAGCTACTCAGGAGGCTGAGATCTGAGGTGTACAGTGCAATGTTTTATGGGAAAATTAAATAGTACAAGAGGAATTTTCAACTTCGGAAAACTCACTGAATTAGGGTGTGAAAGTTCAAGGGCCTATAACAGATCAGGGGTTCTCGGTCTGGACATTGTTGACATTTGAGGTCAGGTTATTCTTTTGGTGTGTGTGTGGGGGGGGGTCATCTAGGTATTTTAGGATGTTTAGCAACAAACCTGACCTCTGGCTGCTGACAGCCCCACAGTCATTCTACCAATGGTGTCTCTGAACTTTGCCAAATGTCTCCTGGGAGGCAAGCTCTTCACCATCTGTGAACCACTGCTGGAGTAGGCGTCCACAGGAATCTCAAATAAATCTTAGTGAGGAAGAAGCTTTAACAACTTCATAGACAAGTTAATTATGGGTAAGCTCTTGGAAGTTGGAAGAAGAAATGGGTAGTCACGTTTGCCTTGTTTTGTGGTGATTTTTTAGTTCCAAAGCGAGCACTGTGTACCCATGCAGGATACGGCATGACTTCTTAGCCTTCCGGAAAGCCTCAGCAGTCCTGGAGAGCATTAAATCCTCTTTATCTTCAGTAAAAGTACACAGTAAGGACTGGTCATTCATAAGATGTAGATAAGCAGAGCACCACTGAGTCTAGCCACAGGCTGAGTCAAGAGGAGCTATGGGGAAGGAAGGAGAGGAAGGAGGCATTGTCCTCCGCGGGTCATATGACAGCTCCAAGGGGCCAGCCTCCTAGAAGGGCAGCCGGAAGTAGAGGAATAAGGCCCCTGTTGCAGGGATTGGACTCTTGTGCTTTCTCAGCAAGAACAAGTTCTTGAGTTTAATCTCTAGTACTAGGAGGGGAAAAGATTCTATCATAGTCTCCATAGACAAAACCTATGCATGCAAGCTGAACAGCTTCCTCCAATTCTCCACTCTTCCTCTGTGGTGAAGGTACAGCTTCCGGCTTCCTGGGACACTGCCCTGGCCCCTCTGCTCTAGGAAACTCAGTGTAGCACTCCATTTGCCTCAACTTCAACCCAGCAACCCATACCAGATGTGCAAGAAGCTGGGGTCACCAGCTTCTTTCTGGGCACATCTCCGCAGCCATGTACAAGCACCAGACAGGATCTAAGGCTGTGAAGTCAGTGCCCTTTCTGTCAAACTCAACAGCAATGATTTTCAACAAAACTAGCCAGCAGATCTTGTATCTTATATCCTGATCACAGTCACCACCTTAATCTCAACTACCTCTGGTCCCCCAAATGAGGACACATGCCAGTCCTGGGTCACTCGTGGTGACACAGGCAGGCCTTAATGACATTCTTATGTTTATCACTTCCCTTGGGAAAGTACTGATTGGCTATTCCAAAGACTTTATGCAGAATAAGGTAGATAAGCAAACATCTACTCCTGGAAGGGAAAAGAATTCACCCTGGGGTAAATTGGCTAAGAGAAGGCTGTTTCGGGCTGAGGTGTGCAAGCCCATCAGTGAGGGCTGATGTACTTTTATGAACTGACACCCAGTATCTTAGTCTTTCAAGCAGATGAGGCAATGTTCTTTTTTTTTTTTTTTTTGTCGGTCGTGGGGCTTGAACTCTGGGCCTGGGTGCTGTCCCTCAGCTCTTCAGCTCAAGGCGAGCACTCTACCACTTGAGCTACAGCGCCACTTCCAGATGAGGCAATGTTCTGTCCTCATTGTGCTATGCCGACGCCTATAGTACATTCTGGGAAGTCAACTCTGCTGGGTGGTGGGCACACGGGATAATAAACCCTTAGGTCTCACAGGAAATCAAGAATCATTCTCCCAGGATAGTAGATTAAGATGTCCTTAGGTCAGCTGTCAGTAGCTCATGCCTATAATCCTAGCTACCTCAGAAGGCTGAGATATGAGGATCATGGTTCAAAGCCAGCCCAGGCAGAAAAATCAGATAGACTCTTATCTCTAATTAACCAGAAAAAAGCTAGAAGTAGAGCTGTGGTTCAAGTGGTAGAGCACTCCCATTGAGCAACAAAAGCTAAGGGACAGCCCCCAGGCCCTGAGTTCAAGCCCCAATACTAGCACCAGAAAAACAAACAAACAAACAAACAAAAATCCAACTTAGGATAAAAGTGTTTTATCCTCTCAAAGCTCTAACCATTTACCTCCTGGCTAATACCACCTCATCCCCACCAGTATGTACTTTTCCTACATCTTTCCTCACCCATAGAATGAAAAGAAAGCAATTGACTGTGACAATCATCTTCCTACATAGCAAAAAAAGAAAGCAGTTGATTGTGATAATTGCCTAGGGATGGCCCTGGCACAAAGATCCTTAACCAAATGAAACACAAAGGAATGGAGGCAAAAAGAAAAAAGCAGAGCAGAAGCTTATAGGCCCAATGGCCTGAGCTCCTGTGGGCACAGGCTAACCTATGAAATGACTACTAGAATGACTAGGGACACAAGAAATGGGAGAATATCCAAGTGTTTTCCTTCAGAAACACAGTTTTTAAAATGACTCATTTCCTCATTTCTAAGTTTGTGGATATTTCAAGGAAAAGCAGAAACCATGGTGACTTTTAGGGGCAGCATAAACATTTTATTTGCTGATATGGGAGGCTGAGAGCCATTACATGATTCCTCAAACAAGACATACACTCATTCCATTCCATTCTATTCCAGGGTTTACAAGAGACTTTCCCTGTCTCATTATAGAGGTGAAGGAGGCTCCTCATTGCTGTACTTGAATGGTACTGGCCCAACAGGAAGATTTCTTCTAGCTGTTCTCAGAAGCATTTTTTTTTTAATCTATCATACTGTAATGCTAGATTTTTTTTTTCCCCTGGTAATGGAGCCTGGGCACGGTTTCTTAGCTTTTTTGATCAAGGCTAGGGCTCTACTACTTAAATGGAGCCATAGCTCCATTTCCAGTTTTTTGATGGTTAGAGATCAACACATAGACTTTTCTGCTTAGGCTGGCTTCCAACTGTGATCCTCAAATCTCAGCTTCCGGAGTAGCTTGAATTAATTACAGGCATGAAGTACCAGTGCCTAGCTACAATTCTACAATTTGCAGCACCACTAGAAAACAAAGGAGGGATTCCCCAGACTAGAAAGGTGGGGGTGTAAAGCATAGCAGTTGTTTAAGGCAGATAAATTCCAGAAAGAGGCTACCTGAAGCAGTGATGCCTTTCTCTATGATACTTAGTAGTAATGTGAGTCCACTGTCTTTATTATTCAAATGATTATCTTTAACCTGGCAAGAAGATTCTGTGACGTAACCATGACCAACTGGATATTACCAGAAGATAAACTGAGTGTGTGTGGTGAGGGAGTGAGAGATAATACAGATTCACATAGAAGTCAATCATTCTAATTGTCCTAATTGCAGACTCCACCAAACTGCAATTGCAAGTCTCTGTTTCACTAACTCTTTCGCCATCCAAGACCATAAAAGTTGTGCAACTTAAAAAACTCAGCTGAAGACCAAAGAAGTTTCAAACTGCTGAGATGAGTAAAATCCCAAGTCAACAGCTGTCAATTACTGTCCACGGGAAAGGCAGCATCATATGCAAGTGTAGCTGCTGGAGATAAATATTATCAAGAGTTAGCAAGTTCATTTTGTCTCTCTGCTCTCTGATAATCATCTGAAAAGAGAATAAACTTCATCCTCATGTTCTAAACCATGACAGCAGCAATGTGGCTCTAAGGGTCAGAGCCCACCCTGTTGTTTGTTTCTTTGTTTGTTTACCAGAATCGACATACACCAGCATGATACACCCCTCAGGAGGAAGTGCACATCCCTAGAAGCCAGAAGCACTGTGGCAAGCAAACCAGATGGAAAAGTAACACTCACATAGGGAGAATAGAGCTCTCCAGTGTCGGTGATTTCACCCGCCATCTCCAGAAAGTGGGGAAGGGTGGATAGCAGCAGAAGTGCCTTCAGTGCAGGGCCGGGGGCTGCTGTAGCTCCCTAAGACAAAAGGACAGACGTTAGCTTTCTGATGCGCCGAGATGGGGGTGGGGAGGGCAGCGTGCAGGTTCCCCACACCTTCATTCTGGTCCTTTTGGTCCCAAGTACTTCCTCCTCAATACCTGCCACCAGACTCAGCCCTGCGGGAAGGGTCTCCCCGGGAAAATGGAAATCTGGGAAATGTCTTCTAATTTTTCTCTTGCTGAACAAGGTACTGACCTGTGCCTAGATGTTCATGCTCGGACTCATTTCAGGTGACCCCCGAAGCCACCGAGTCCCACCCACCACCAGAGCCCCCTCTACACTTCGGGGTGCATATGTCCCTTTGGTTCCAGGAACTGCGAGCTGGCTGCCACCCAGCACGGTTCCGGGGGCTGAGGCTTTCCTGGGTCACCCTCCAATCCACCCCTCGCCCCCCAGGGCCTCTCTTTTGTAACCGGGCCTCCACTCCCCGTGCGCTCACCTGCCAAGCTTGCTTAAGTTAGGGTTCCCCACCCTCAGTTCTCAAGATCCTCGGAACCTCCCCCTCGCCTTTCCTCCCGGAGAAGCCCCAGCTGTCGCGCCCTCCTCCATCCCGTCTCACCCTTCTTCCCGGCCCAACACCTGCAGCACAGCTCGCTCCCGGCCACCTCGGCCGCCGCCGCCTCCACCGCCAGCTCCTCAGCTGGTGCCAGCGCCAGCGGTCCTGCACCGGCACCCGCAGCGCGCATGCGCCGACGCTAGAGCCCACTTTTCCGGCGCGCTCCTCGGGCGGGGCGCAGCGCGCTGATTGGGCGCCTCGCGGGGGCGGGGCCTGGATTGAGCCTGGAGGCCGCCGTCTGCGTGGCGGAAGTGGGCGGTGCACATCTCTGCGCAGGCGCGAAGGGTGGCTGCCGGCCTGTGGTGGAAGCGTGGCTGTCTGGGAGAGGTGGAAGGCCAGTTCTGTTGCCAACACTTGCTTCGGCGGGGCATAGGCGTGAGCTTGGCAGTTCCTGGGAGGTCCCGGGAGAGACTAAAGCACCACGCAAGAGGGAGGGGCCTGAGAACTCAAGAGTGGGCCGGAGGACCAGGCTTGGGGGCAGGAAGAGGAAGGGCGTGAAGGTTTGGAATAGGCTGAAAGTTGTTTCTGGGCACAGTGAGGATGAACCGTGGCTTTTTGGTGCTTGACTTTGATGGACTGATGTTCTCGGGAATACACAGAACAGACAGGAATGGCAGTCCAAACGGGGCCCTTGAGCGCCAAGAATTGCTTCCTTCTGAGAGCTGTCACTTAGCTTATTTTCGTTCAAGGCTGGCGCTTCACCACTTGAGCCACTAGCACCACTAGGGGATTTTTGGTGTTTAATTGGAGATAAAGAGTCTCAAGGGCTTTCCTGCCCAGCCTCCCTGGTAGTCAGGATTACAAGGGGGAGAGCCACTGGCACCTCTCAATCAGCTTGGTTAACTTTCTTAAAGAGTTTAGAGCCTGTTTCCTCCAGTGTTTGGAAGGAAAGGATTCAGAGGGCCCCTGTCAGCCCCGCTGCAGGCAGAAGAGCCTGCCTTCCCACCTTAAGTGGGAAGAAAATGGCCCAGAAGTCTTTGCATCCATGCTTTGCCATCCCCCTTCCCATCCCGCCCTCCTCCCCCCCCCCCCCCACCCCCCCCCCCCCGCCCCCCCAATCTCCTGCAGGTTGCTGCTATGAGGCTGAATGAGAACACCATGCTTCTGGGAAAGAGGGTAGTCCTGGTACCCTACACGTCTGAGCATGTGCCTAGGTAACCTCCCACCTGGGGCGTGTGTGTGTGTGTGTGTGTGTGTGTGTGTATGCAATTGTAGTTCCATACAGAGTTGCTAGTTCCCCAGTGCATAGTGAAGAGGCCCTCCTTAGCACTGCGTAAACTCAGAGGTAAGACTAACTCCTGTATATTTCCTCTGTGAAGAAGAAACATATAGGAAAAATGAAGCTGAAGTGGAAGATTATAGCCTCTGGGAATAAGTCACCCCACTCCTTAGTATTTTTTCCTCTCATTCTTCAGCCATTTTATGTCAACTAAATATATGCAGGAAAGCAAATAAATAAATAAAATTGTGTTCCCACCCAACTGTAAGTAAGTGACATTCCCTGATGTCAGTGAATAGTCTCAGTTCTTGGAGATTTAATATTTGTCTTGAAAAGATCAGCTGATGATTTTTTTTTTTTTTTTTTTTTTTTGGGTCCGGTCGTGGGGCCTGAACTCTGGGCCTGGGCGCTGTCCCTCAGCTCTTCAGCTCAAGGCAAGCGCTCTACCACTTGAGCTACAGCGCCACTTCCGGTTTTCTGGTGGTTTATTGGAGATAGGAGTCTCACGGTCTCTCCTGCCCGGGCTGGCTTTGAACCGCGATTCTCAGATCTCAGCCTCCTGAGTAGCTAGGGTTACAGGCGTGAGCCACCGGCGCCCGGCTTAGCTGATGATTTTTGTTGTTGCTGTTTTGTGCTAGTACTGGGACTTGAATTCAGGGCCTTGTACTTGTTTGGCTTTTTTCACTCCAAGGCTGGCACTCTACCTCCTGGGCCATAGCTCCACTTCTGGTTTTTGGTGGTTAATTGGAGATGTGTCTCACAGACTTTTCTGCCTGGGCTGGCTTTGGACTGTGATCCTCAGATCTCAGCTGAGCCACTGGTGCCTAACCCAACCCGAATGGGCTATTTTTGATGTCTCCTGCCTGAAAGGTGGGAATTGAGTCAGTCACAGGATAGTCTTCTTTGCAGTTGGCAGATGTCTGGTAGATTGCAAAAGTGGTGGTATAGAGGAGTGTTTTTTGTTTTTTCCTTTTGAGGTCCTTGTCAACCTGTCTTGTGGAGATCTGCCATCTTTCTTTACTGAGATCAGTTGGCCCTCAGGAATTTGAGGAATGCCTGGTTTTACACTGCTCCTCCACACTGACCCCTGAGGCAGAGTGGGAAGCCAGGCAGATTGAACTGTCCAGTCTAGCCGTTCTCTTGTAGAACTAACCTTCTTCAGGTCTTGTGTCTGTGGTCTTGTCTTAGGTACTGCATGCGTAAGGCCAGTCCTTTGCTCCTGCAGGTACCATGAATGGATGCAGTCAGAGGAACTGCAGCGTTGTGACTGCCTCTGAGCCACTGACCTTGGAGCAAGAGTATGGATGCAGCGCAGTTGGCGGGAAGACACGGACAGTGAGGATCCGAGGCCTTGGCCTGTTGGTGGGAGGGCTGACTCCAAACTCCAGTTTCCCTTCTTTCCTCACCCCAACCTACAGTGCTGATGGGGCCACAAAAGCATTATGAAGGTGCTAGAAACCCTTCAATTCTCATGCCATCTGAAGTGCTTATAGGTGACCCTCTGTCCTCTTCCCTGATCAGTTACCTGGCTTGCATTTAGAGACTATAGCATTTGACATTGCAAATGTAAATTTAGGCCCTGCCCTCATGTCTCTTGCTGTACTGTGGTTACTGTTCTTCATTTATGGTGCTTTTGCATGTTTGTGCATGTGCACATGCGCTAACACTGGGACTTAAGCTCAGGGCCTGGGCACTGTCCGTTAGTGTGTTTTTTTTTTTTTTGCTCAAGTCTGGCACTCTACCAACTGAACTGCTTTTTGCTAGTTAATTGGAGATAAGGACCTCAAAGACTTTCCTGCCTGGTGGCTGGCTTTGAATGGTGATCCTCATTTCTCAGCCTCCTAAATAGCTAAGGTTACAGTACAGGCATGAGCCCCCTGTCTGGCCCCTGGTTTTCATAAGTACAGATGCTCTGTGGAGAAGCCAGTCTCAGATCAAAGGCACATTAGGAACTTTAAAATGAGTTGAAAGCAGCTGTGGATCCCTTTTCTCCTGCTGTGCACAGAGACGGTTGTGTCCTGAGCACCATTCCCGCCTCTCTTTTCTGGGGGATGCAGGTGGTAACCCTGTTGTCTCCCCCTTAGAGTGTACCTTCATTGTGCTGGATGCGGAGAAGTGGCGGGCCGGGCCAAGCCCCTCTGAAGAAAGCTGTATGACCGGAGACGTGAACCTCTTCCTCACGGACCTAGAGGATCCCACCTTGGGGGAGATTGAGGTCATGATTGCAGGTTAGTTCCACTGGCCCAGCCTTTCCCCCTGGTCCTCAGCTCTCTAGGCCTTAACCTCTGAGAGCTCAGTCAGAAGCTCCATGTTGGTGAGCCAACTCCTGCTAGGGCAGCATACTCCTTCCCTGCCATTCCCCCACAGCCCACAGCCCGGTGGTCCACCCTGGGCTTCTCACTTAGGCTTTGGTATGAACTCATTGTTTTGTGGATTCTTCAAAGATCAGTCTTTAATCCAGGCGCCAGTGGCTCACACCTATAATCCTCGCTACTCAGGAGGCTGAGATCTGAGGATCATGATTCAAAGCCAGCCCAGGCAGGAAAGTCCATGAGACTCTTATCCCTAATTAACCACGAGAAAACCAGAAATAGAGCTGTGGTTCAAGAGTGTTAAGGGCACTAGCCTTAAATAAAAAGAGCTCAGGAATGGCACCCAGGCCCTCAGTTCAAGCCCTGTGACCACCACCACCAACAAATCAGTCTTTAGAGCTGGCAAGGGACCCTGCAAAAATAAATGATCTTTTTTGGAGCTTCCTGCCATGTTGTGGAATGATCCCTGAGCCCCTCCAGTTTCTGCATCCTAATCCTCAATCATCCAGCTGGGAAGGTGGCTCAGTGGTAGAGCGCTTGCCTTGCATGCCTAAGGTCCTGGGCTCAATTCCTCAGCACCACATAAGCAAAAAGAAAAATTCAAATCCTCAATCATCCAGGAGTCACTGTTGGCCTTGAGGCAGTCAGATCAACTTTGAGTGAGATTATAGGTTGCAAGCTTGGAGCCTTGGGGAGCAGCACTTCTTCCATGTGCAGAATGCTCATGGTAGTACCATCCTCACTGGTGCCTGGCTCCTGGTGCCAGCCATAGTGCTTTCTTCTAGAGCCCAGCTGCAGGGGCCGGGGTTTGGGCACAGAGGCTGCTCTTCTAATGATGTCCTATGGTAAGAAAATCTGAACAGACTGGGGCAGGATGGGGGTGGTTGTGGAGGGAGAGAAGGGAAGACACAGAAGGAAAAGAATGACCAGGCTTCAGCTGAGCCTGCTTCAGGCCTGAGTCTGGAGGCAAGTGACTTAAAAATGGGGACAGAAAGGGTGAGGGGGTTAGTAGGGGATTTCATCTTGCTTCTCTCCAACACCACTAAAGGAGTGACCAAACTAGGTCTCACCACGTTTGAGGCTAAAATTGGGCAAGGAAATGAACCCAGCATCCGGATGTTCCAGAAGCTTCACTTTGAGCAGGTAGGGACATAAACGGGAAGTTCTAGGTCTAGGTGGTGGGGCTAGAAGAAGGTTTTGGTGGACCATGCTCTCTGACTCCCACAGGTGGCTGTGAGCAGCGTCTTCCAGGAGGTGACACTCAGACTGACAATGACCGAGCCTGAGCGGCAGTGGCTTCTGGAGAAGACCAGCTACGTGGAAGAGAAGCCTTATAGAGATGAGCTGGCAGAGCCCCGCTGACAGCCATCCATGAGAGTGGGGTATGGAAGCCACTATTCCAAAGACCAGGGCCTGCATGAGGGTTCTATTCTGGTGTCTTTGGTCCTGCGGCAAGCTGGCAGTCACCTCTCTGGGCTTTTCCAGGGCAATCTCTGCCTGGCAGTACTGAGCAACTCACTTCTAGATGGGACTCAAGACTCACTGGGGTGGATGGCAGGAATCCATCCAGACCATCAGGGTGGAAGGGGGAGTGGGAGGGGCTGGGGAACAATGGAGCAAGCCTTTCTATAGGGATGTCCTGGCTGAGTAAAGCACTTAGGTTGGCCAGCTTCCTGGTTTCCTTTTGGTTTGTGCTGCCACTGGGGCTTGACTCAGGGTCTCACATTCCTGCTTTTTTTTTTTCAAGGCTAGCCTTCTACCATTTGAGCCACACTTCCACTTCTGGCTTTTTGTTGGTTGTTTGGAACCATGATTTTTTAGATCTCAGTCTCCTGAGTGGCTAGGATTATAGGCCTGTGTCCCCAGCCTATCTTCCCTCCTTTTCCCATTCAGCTCAAGCATTGGGAAAGAGCTAGCTGGAGCTCATTCTCAGTGCCAGTCCCATGCAGGTGGAGGAGGTGTGAGATGGCAGCTCAATCCTGTTGTCAGTGATAGGTCAGTGTGACCCAGAGGCTTGATCCTAGAAGGACAGGTTGACTTGGTGAGGGCAGTGAATAGCCCAGCCCCTCTGCCCGATGCACTTTCCTCCTCTTTGGAGCCTGATGGCACTGAGTGTAGTCATAGGGGAGTTTCAGATACAGCTTGCATCTAGGGGCCATACCTATTGAGGAAGCTCAGAGCGTGCTGTGGGCAGAAGCAGAGGCCTCTGTGGTCCCCTCCTGGAGAGGACCTCCCTGCCTTCTGTCTCTTCTCTGGGCAGCTTCTCACTCTACTTCGGCGGCAGCTGCATCCCACCTGGCCACAAGAGGGCAGTGGAGGCACAGATTTGAGAGGGCCCAGGGGCTGGCAGGATCTTGTAACAGGGAGAGCTATGCCAGGTCCCCCTCTCTTGGGGGAACACACCTTGACACCTAACCGTTCTTCCTGCCATCTAAGATACCCTGGAAGTCCATGTATGTTTCCATGGAAATGAGTCTTGTAGGACATTTTGCGGGGCGGGGGGGGGGGGGGGGGGCGGGGAGGGGGGAGAAGGCTGGTCTTGGGGCTTGAACTCTGGGCCTGGGTGCTGTCCCTGAGCTCTTCAGCTCAAGGCTAGGGCTCTACCACTTGAGCCACAGTGCCACTTCCAGTTTTCTGGTGGTTCATTGGAGATAAGAGTCTCACGGACTTTCCTGCTTGGGCTGGCTTTGAACTGTGGTCCTCAGATCTCAGCCTCCTGAGTAGCTAGGATTACAGGCGTGAGCCACCAGGGCCCAGCTTGTAGGACATTTTTTGGGGAGGGAAACGGACCCAGACAAGGTGATTTGCCCAAGGCCTCCCAGCCCCCACCTGGCATCTCACACCCGACTGAAGTGAACACTGGGATCTAAAAGCCTGCCTCTAAAGTGGAAGATCTGCATCTGCTCAGGAATCCCCAGCAAGCTGTCTCTGTCTGCAGTGTAGCTTCAACAAAGGTCTCCTAGTGCGTCACCCAGCAGGTGGGGTAGGGAGGGGCCACTCAGAGCCCCGAGGCCTGTCCCACTTCCACCAGTGTGGGAGCCTCCTCCAGGAGTCAGAGAGTACTGGGATGAGGGCAGGCCCTGCCCCGCTCAGCAGGGCACAGAACGATGAGTGCTGAGATAGGGCTCTCGATGGGTCCTTTCAAGGCTGATGGAATCCAAACTAATGAGCCGAGAAGGCCAGATGGTGACTGGCCCTTCTCTGAACCCTCAGGGCTCCACCGTTCCTCTCCCTGATCCGCTATCTTTTTAAGTTGTTCTCAGTGCAAGAACCTGGTTTTGAGTGTTCTCGTAGGCTGGGAAGAGCGGAAGTAGTCTGGGGCCAACTTCCCTTCCTTCTCCCTGAGTACCTGCCCTGGAACCTCCGGCTTTTGGCAGGGCACCCTGGCACACCTCCAGGATGCAGCTTCAGGGACCTGGGGCATTTCACCTTTGCAAAGCCCCTTCCATCCCACCTTGCCACACAGCGTATCCTGGGCCTCAGTGGATCAGTTTGTTTTCCTCCATGCTGAACCATGGCCCTCCAATCAGGCCAGTGGCCAGCATATAGAGTGCCAACGTAGCCTGCTTCTAGAAATCCTGCACTCCACCAGCAGGGGCAAGAGTCCTCATATTCTCAACCCAGCTCCACTCTAGGATTTATACTTCCTCTGTAAGTACGCAGGCCTCAGAACCCATTCCTCACTATACCCATAAACACCCCTACTGCGTGGGAGACCCACACACATTGTCACAATGAAACTGTGCTAAGCTCACAGCGCTGGGAGGAGCCTGTTTCCTGCAGGGCTCCCAGGCAGCTGGGTCCCAAGCCTGGTTAAAGCTATGCAGGTTTGGGGCTGCAGGGAGCCCTAGATAGTTGTCGGGTAGTATGCCCTGCCTGCCCTCCCATCCAAAGGCTCCCTGGCAATAACTCATGATTTCCCACAAAGCTTCAAAGGAAGACACAGAGGCTGATGCAGTTTGGAGCAGCTGAATTTCTGAAGATGTTTCCTTACAGTGGTGGTGCCTGGTTCAAGGATAGGCAGGGGCATCCAGGCCTGCCCCATGCCACCTACGTCTTAAAAGATCGAAGTAGAAACACAAATTTAAGGCTGAGGCTGCTACCACACCCTAGGTGAAGCAGCCAGGAAAATAATGAGACTCAAGTGACACCCTCTCCCCCCAACATGATACTACACTTAAAAAAAAAAAAAAGCCCAGGCCACAGCTCTCAGGGTACTCGGGCCTGGTCCAATGTCCGTGGTGACTGCTGCCATCGGCTTCCAGACCCAATCATGACGTGGGGTCCTGTCTGACCCCACCAAGATCTTGCTTGCTGTAGATCCCAGAGATGTCCCAGGTGGGTGACAAGGACACACTTGGTAGGATAAAGCCCTCAGGGAGAAGCTGGGGAAAAAGTCTGCTTTTTGATTGGGACAGGACAGGAAAGACATTCACCTTCCTCAAGGTATGATATGGGAAGAACAAAGTTTCTAGAGTAATCAGATTCATCAAGAAGGGAGATGCTGGTATTGATTGGAACGTTGATTTGGTGGGCACTGGGGAGGAGGGAAAGGGAGCTAGGGTGGGCGAGTGCTGGCTTAGCTCTGGTCAGCTGGGCACTCAGAGGTTGCTGAAGAGTTCATTTTTCTTGCTCCAGTCCATCTGTGGGGCCCGCTTGCTGCTGCGCTTCTGGTGGGCCCTCTCTTTGGCCACAGCCAGGGAGATGTTGAAGTCCAGGATGAGGTCCGAGGAGGAGGTAGAGGAGGGCTCTGTGGCGTCCTGTTTCTTGGGGCTGTCTTGGGAATTGAGCTATAGAAGGAGGGAGACACGTTCAGGACTCGGTGCCTGCTGAGGTTCTCCGAGCCTCAGGCCCTGGTGAGGTGGCTCCCTTGGGGTTATGCCCAGGAAAGCCAGGTCACAAGGACAGAATGTGCCTCAGCATGTGACCTCAAAGGCAGACTTGTGTGCCAGGAAGCAGCGTGGCCTGGGAATGGGCCTCCTGTGACCCAGTCCCCAACCCCCACCAGGCCGGCCTACCTCCTCACTGGTATCGCTGGAAGTGGATCTCGCCAGGGCTGGCCTGGGGCTCTCCGAGACGGCCTCTGCCAAGGCTTCACTACTGTTTGCCTGGCACAGAGATGAGAGGTGTGGGTTGGTGGAGAACAGGGCAAGAAATTCTTGGGACCCGGCAAGCTAGAGAACCTCAGCCTGAGAAAATGCTATTCAGGCCTTGGCCATCCACCCAAATTCCAGATTTACATTTTGACATTCCTTAAAGGATCAGAGAGAGGGCTGGCCTGCTTCCGTCAGTCACTTGGTGGGTGACGGTGGAAGCCCGAGGTGGGATTAGCAGAACTGTTCTGTCCTCATCCTCTGTCCCATGGCTTTGGGGCACAGATTCACCTTTGGAGTCGGTGACCCACGGCAGGAACACCAAGCCTTCTGCCTGGTACTGGGGACACAGGTGGTATCCCCAAACCTCCTGAGCCCTCTGTAAATTTTAGCCCCAAAGCAGTCAAGCAGGGCCTTGAAGGAGTAAGATGGACAGATAGTTCTAGTTCTAGACCCATGGATTGGATGACAGAAGGGCCAGACTTTGGCCGTAGGACCTTCCCTCCTCAGGCACCCCCCACCCCAGCACAAGCCTCTGAGCTACCCATGCAGACTCCCACTCCTGTAGCCTCGCTCCAAGCTGGCCCATCCCGGAGCCAAGGCCTTGGCTGGGGCATCAGTGTGGTGCTCAGTCCCTTCCTGGGTCCCTCCATAGCTTTGGCTGGCACATGGCTTCAACCCTTCTCTTCTGCTTCGGGAGGAGGGGCTTTGTTCTAACTCAGACTGGAAGTAGCAGGGCTGGCAGCGTGGCCAGACACTGAGGCTCTGTTCTTGGGGGGAAGAATAGCCTCTTCTGTAAGTGGGGAGGTGGAGGCGGGGCTGTCACCCAGGATGGGGCCACAGAGAAGCCCAGCCAAGCCTCTCCCTTACAACAGCTTTGGCCCTTGATGGGCTGGGGCAGGGACTGGGGGACTCCTATAACTTGGAGCTCAGGAAGGAGCTGGAACTGGGCCTCGAGGTTTTGGCCCAAGCCAGAAAGCAGTCTTTCCAACTATACCATCTTCCTGAACAGCACCCCTGAAATTAAGGAAATTAAGAGGATCACCCTTACCTTCTGTATCTCACCATTGGTGAAGGGTTCAGGCAAAGGGCCTAGGGGAGAGAGAGAACAAGGTGAGTCCAAAATCCTGGGGAGAGTCCGGGTGCTGGTGGCTCATGCCTATAATCCTAGCTACTCAGGAGGCTGAGATCTGAGGATCATGGTTCAAAGCCAGCTCAGGCAAGGAAAGTCTGTAAGACTCATCTCCAATAAACCACCAGAAAACCTCAAGTGGTATTGTGGTTCAAGTGGTAGAATGCTAGCCTTGAGCTGAAGAGCTCAGGGTCAGTACCCAGGCCCAGAGTTCAAGCCCCACAACTGACCCAAAAAAAAAAAAAAAATCCTGGGGAGAGGGGCATGAAGCGAGGAGGCCAGAGCTCCAGCTTGAGTGGACAAGCCATCAGATCTCACACCCAAAGCCAGTGGTAAAAACTTTTTTTTTTTTTTGCCTGCAAGTACATTTGACATTTTGATGGCCCAGTACACACAAAGGCTGTGTGTATGACAAGTTTCAGAAAAACAACACTTACTCTTAGTGCAGTGCAATGCTCTTAGATATTTTCTATTAAATTTTACTTAATGTATTGCTCTCTATCTACCAAACTGATCTCAGAAGTCACTGATAGCTAATAAGCTGTTTGAAAGTATTGTCCTTGAGGGGCTGAAGTTCCAGGCTGGCCGCCTAATTCTTCCCAGGAAAGTCATTACAAAAGGCTCCTGAAGCCTGCCTGAGCCTCAACATTTTCAGATGTACCCTTGTGTGATGATGGTATGACAACAGATTTGAGGCTACACCCCAAATTATAGTTGGTACCTGTTGCCTCAGACAGAAAACAATCCCAAACCTCTATGTGCCATCTGGAATGAGGACTGAGAGGCTCAGGGGCAGGATGCCCCACCAGCCAATCAGAAACTTGGTGAGGGCAAGCAAGAGGGAAAGATGGAGGCCGGAGGGAGAGAAGCCAGGCGCTCCCTCTCCCCCACTCGGGGCGTGGAGGGGCTGTTCTACCTCCAGGAACCAGTCAAGCTGGGTAGGTTTCTTCTGAACTCTTAGCTTATAATCCACGTGCATCTCCTTCTCTTGTCTGCTTGACCCCAGTTCAGGACACAGCTAGATAGAACTGACTCATCTTTTCCTCTCTTCTGACATTCCTAGCTTTCCATGGCCAGGGGGTAAGGGAGTTCTGGTGACCCCCTCCCCCACCTTCCAGGCCTCTCCCTGGGCAGATCCTCTGGCCAGAGCTTCCATCTCCAGCCAGAGAGACTGATGGAAGAGGGAAGACAACCTGAGGGTGAGGGCGAAGGGAAGGAAGAGTGCTATAGGAGGCTAGGGATAGTAGTTGAAGATGGGAGGCAGGGGATGGTGTCTGAAGAGCTTGGTAGAACCCAGACTTCAGTTCTGTACCAGGTTCCCAGGAACAAGGCTGAGGTTTGTTGGGCCCCAGGTTCCTCACTGGGGAAGAGGATTTTGTGAGTTTCTTGGTTTCCAAGAACTAGGAGACAAGGAAAAGGCCTCACTGCTTCCACCCCACCCCCAACCTCTTCTAGAAGCTGTTAGGGACCCTCCGTTAGTAGGGCTGCCCACTGGGCCCCTTGAATAGGGTGGGGGGGGGGCAGATTTTAGTTATGTGGACCCCTCTCCTACAAATAGAACCCTGACCCTTGGGAAGGCCCCACCCATTACAAAGTCCCAAGAGTGATTCACTCTCAGTGTTGTCAGCAGGGATTCTGCCTCCCCTCCCACCCCCTCCTCCCCCTTGTGGAACTGTCTTCCCAGGAGAAAGTCCACACCGGGGAGCAGAGGCCATTTAACCCCTCCCAGCCTGGAGTAGCAGCCCTGCCCCCTCTGGCTCAGCCTGGGCAGGGGGAGGTGACAGACTTGGCAGGGGCAGAGGGAGGGGGAGGGGGTAGTCAGGGGCCCAGGGACCAAAGGGGAACCCACTGCTCTCCAGAGCCAGCAAGCCTGAGTTTCCAAGACAACCTGACAGAAGGACAGAGGGAGGCAATAGGGCCCCATCAGTGGACTCTGATCGGCCCAGCAGAGGCTGGAGGCTGTCCAGAGTTAACCCTTTCCTTGCTTGGGAAGGAGAATCTGCTAGGGGCAGGGAGGGAGATTGGGGCAG
This sequence comes from Dipodomys spectabilis, assembly GCF_019054845.1. Taxonomy (NCBI): domain Eukaryota; kingdom Metazoa; phylum Chordata; class Mammalia; order Rodentia; family Heteromyidae; genus Dipodomys; species Dipodomys spectabilis. The sequence goes on along the minus strand of NW_024871006.1, from coordinate 3,971,161 downwards.
CTTCAGCTGGGGATTCGAAACTGTCCTATCCCTCTACCAGGTGACTGTCCTCACAGGCCACCTTCAGAAAGCACTGTCTTCTCCCCCCCCCCACTTTCTCTCTTCACTGGGCCCCTCTCCACTAACTTACACTTGCTTGATTTCTCCAAAAGGAGAAGGAGGGAGAGCCCAAGCCAGGAAGCCATCTCCCCCTGACCACATCTGAGACACTACAAAGGCTCGTGCACCAGCCACATCCCCAGGGCTTTGGGGCACCCGGCTGAGCACCCCACTCACCATTCAGATGCTCCTGGGACGGGATCACTTTGCACTTCTTGAAAAACTCGTCCGTTTCCTTGTCTACCACCAGCAGCTTGGCCTGGTCGCCTCCAGCCTTGATGGCAGACACCACGTCCCCGTGCTGTTTGCCCTCCATGCAAACTCCATTCACCTGTGGGACACAGCAGGCCAAGACAGAGTTTTCCCAGCATAGGTCTCAGCTGTGGGGAGGAGGGCCTGCCTGGGGATGCTGCACCACCCCCCCTTGTTCCAAACTAGGCCAAAGGTCCTGCTTGACAGTCAGCTGGGAGCCAGGACGGGAGGACACAGCCAAAGAAAATATGGAGAGACTACACAAACACAGCTGTGAGAGACAGGAGGCCTGGGCTGGGCTTTCTTCTGGTTCTTCCCCCTACCCTCAACGGGGCCTTGGTTTTCTCACGTGTAAAATGAGAAGTCCTGGGAGAGTTGATCCCAGCTCTGAGGTTCTCAGACTGTGATTCTGGGACCAGCCCAAGCATTCCATTCACATTTCCTCTCCCCTTAGCACAGTCCAAGGGCACAGAGGGAGTTTCTCAAAGCAAGAGAGGGGATTTACACACACACACACACCTCTCCCTCTGGCAACACACACACACACACAGGTCAGGGATAATGCCTAGTTCAAGTTTCAGGACCGGTGCACATATGCGTGCATGCAACACCAACACCAACACACACACACACACACCCTCTCCCTCTGGCAGGTGCACATATGCGTGCATGCAACACCAACACACACACACACACACACACATGCGTGCATGCAACACACACACACACACACACACACACACACACACACACACACACACACACACACACACACACACACACACACACACACACACACACACACACACACACACACACACACACACACACACACACACACACACACACACACACACCCTCTCCCTCTGGCAGCAGGGAAGCCCCTGGCATCTACTTGAATTGAGAGAGAAACTATGGCTCTGGAGTAGTCTGCTCAGTGAAGAAGAGCCCAGGACAGAGATGGTAGGAAAAAGTCGGCCTATCTGTGTGCCCATCCAACACCTAGCCCTCTTCCTTTCTCCTATTCATTGCCTGGCCCACGCACCCTCTGAGCTGACATAGACAGTCCCTCTTGTCCATCTCGGAGCTGACTATGACCCATGGCCTTAATGGGCAGTAGAGGAGTAATGGCTGTCCAGAGGTGGGTGGGAGTCGGGGCTAAAGATCAGGAAGTGAAGCACCTGAAAGGATCTGGGGAAGAGGGCAAGAGCATTACCTCCACAATGCGGTCCTGGGCCCGGAGCCCAGAGGCCTCAGCTGGTGAGTCTGGGTCCACTGCCCGGATGAACTGGCCTGGCTTGGATTTGTCACTGTGCAGGTTGAAGCCGTAGCCGTTGGCACCTTTCTTCATGGTGCAGAGCCGAGGCCGAAGCTCACGCTGTAGAGATGAAGGAGGATACATGCCATTCTGCAATGCCCATGTCCTCTGCTTCTCCCTGCCCCCCACATGACCCTGTGACCCCAACTCCACCAGGAAGGATTCGGCATGCTTTGCTCCTGGCCAGCATTCAGAAGACCTAGTTGGACACTAGCATTGCATCAAATTGCTTGAGTGGCCCTGAATGGGACACTGTCCCTTCCAGAGGTCAATCTGGTGAGAGGTGGAAGGAAGTTTTGCTCCAAACCCCTTCTCCTTGACATTGTAAGGTTTGTCACATGTTATCTTGGGTCTTATTCTTCCTTCCCAAAGGCTCATCTGGCCCTCCTGGGGGCGGAGGGTGGGGCAGAACCCTGACAGCTTAACTGTGTACAGGAGTAGGGATCCTAGCCCTAGGTTTCTCTCCTTTTATTCTGGAATGTTTCAGTATTGTGACTTGAACTCAGGGCCTAGTTGCTGTTTCCTTAGAGTGTTTTTTCAAATATATTTTTATTATCTTTAGGTAGTTAAACAAAGGAATTTGCATTCAAGAAAGCAGTTTATGAATAAATACATCCTGATCAGTGTCACCTCTATCAATTCTCACCCATTCTTCTTATCTCACCCCTTTCTTCACTTTCCTTAATTTTGATGGATACACATGGCATTTTTGACTGCATTCTCCTTATTCCTTAGCTTTTTGCTCAAAGCTAGCCCTGTTTACTTGAGCCACACCTCTACTTTGGGCTTTTTGCTGGTTAACTGGAGATCAGAATCTCACAGGCTTTCCTGCCTAGACTGGCTTCAAACACTGATCCTCAGCTCTCAGCCTCCTGAGAAGCTAGAGTTACAGGCTTGAGCCACTGGCGCCCGGCTGACCCCAGCCCTTGGTATCTGTTCTCTGGGTTGGCAGATGTTTACCAAAAGCTGGTCATCATGTTTACAGTAAAGACATTCCTCAGCCACAGGCTCCCTTCTTCCTTCCAGTGAGCCAAATGGCCCAGCCAGAAGGGAGCCACATAATCTGAAACCTGTTGGACAACACAGCAGGAGGGCCTGGGCCAGACAAAGCCATCCTCAGGAACACTATACCCAGCTGAGATCCTGTCATGAATCCTGAGGCCTTTGTCACAAGCCCTATGTTCATTTCCCCTGAGCATGCTGAAAACACTCAGCTGCAGAAGTTTTTCCACATCCCCAGTTGAAGACAGCTTAGCTCTGCCTCAGCCCTGGAACACCTACATATAGAGGCAAAGAGGAGCACCAGGGGGGCGGCTGGAGGCCTGTAATCCTAGTTACTCAGGAGGCTGAGATCTGAGGATCCCAGTTCAAAGCCAGCCCAGGCAGAAAGGTCTGTGAGACTCATCTCCAGTTAACCAGCAAAAAAAAAAAAAAAAAAGGGGGAGCTGTGGCTTGAGTGGTAGAAGTCAGAATATGAGTGCAAGCCCTAGTACCGCTAGCCCAGAATTGTCATCCCCGCCTGCCAAGCAACAAACACTCTTGTTTATTAGCTGCGCGACCTGGGGCAAGTAATTTCCTTCTGGGAGCCTCAGGGCTCTCATTTATACATAGTCCATTCTTCCGGACACCTGCCTCTTGCAGGTTGCCGAGGAGCGCAATGAGATAATTACAGAGTGGAAACACTTTGGGACTATAAGTCCCTGTGTATGCCTGGACTTGGCCATTGTCCTTACTGAATGGGCAGGAGCTGGGGGTGAGGAGGGTGGTGTGTCAGGCTGCCCTGAAACCCAAATCACCAGCAGGGAGTAGAGGAGGCAAGGGAGGGCTGGGAAGGAGGAGGGAAGGCTTCAGGGCGTCCTGCCCCAACTTGCCAGTCCCAGAAGGCAGCTGCCACTTGTGGGAGATGGGGTCCCTCCCCTTTACTTGGGGGGCGGGGTGGAGAGGGAGACTTTTCCTTCCTTGAAACAACTTTTGTGGCAGCTTCAGGACATTGGTGAGGGGATGCTGCATAGAGACAGGACAGAGAGATGATGGTTGGGACTTGTCCTAGCAGTCACTTGCCCAAATCGGGACTAGGGGTCCCTCATCTCCAATAACAACTAAGTCAGCATGCATCTATAGGCATTGTCTCTTCCTCCGGGGGCTGCTGGAATACTCAGAAGCCCCCAGATTCTCTGTTACAGAGGGCCTTCCTGCAGCTTCCTCCCTCCCCGAAACATGCTCTGGTATGAGATTTAGTTCGAAGAGTGAGGAAGCCTCTTCACCCTTCCAGCTAATCCTTTGCTCTCCCTCCAGCTGCCCAGGTAAGCAGGAACAGGTCTGACCAGTTACCACTACCGGGACAGGTTCAGCTTTCCAACCCCAGCCATACTGAGCTCCCCAAACAGGGGCCTTCACCCTGAGAAAGTGTGAGGGTGAATGGCAGCAGAGACTGGTAGCAGGAGCTCCAGTGCTGTTCCTCTCCAGCATCCCCTATAGTACCTTCCTCTAACCTTCCCGTAACAGCAACCTGGCTAGGGTTTCTCAGCCCTGTTTTTTGAGCTGGGAGGTAGTGGGGGAGAGGGGGAGAACTGAGGTTCAGAGAAGGTAAGCCCATTGCTTCATATCACACAGCCAGAGTCTAGGTCTCTGACTTGGAGCCCTGCTTCTGTCAATACACTGTGGGCTGCTCTGTGTGTGTGTGTGTGTGTGTGTGTGTGTGTTTGTGTGTGGATTCAGGGTCTCAAATATGCTAGCTCTAGGTGCTCCACCATTTCAGCCATTCCATGTGGACTTAGATCTGGAATGCAGCAGATCCCAATGGAACTCTTCCTGCAATGGCTGCAGCCCTGCTGGGAGCTGTAGAAACCACAGCCTTCCTTCCGGGTTGGCGCTAGCCTGGGCAGAGGACCTGGGTGCTGGGCAGTGAGCATGCCTGGGCTAGTGCTGTGGCTAGAAGCAGGCTATCGGTGGGGGTGGGCGGTTCTAGATACTCCCTGGCTGGCAGGGCCAGGTCAGCAGCCCACTTGGGTCCAAGCTTTTGGCCCAGGTCTCTGTGCTGCTTCACTTACAGTACCTCAACCAGTAGCCCCAAACCCCTTGCTTAGTGACTGACGTAGGTCATCCAAATTCAAAGACCTGCTTTACACCTGCCATGTGAGGATCGGGAGACATGGGGGGCTCAGGAGCCCACTGGTGACTATGGAGACTTCAGGGCCTGCCCTAGAGGTGGCAGGACAGGAAGCCCCAGGATCCAGATGCTGACAGAGCCTCAGCTAGTCCCTCCCTTCCAAGTCCTAGGAGGCTCCTGGCCTCTGCAAAGGGCAGGCAGGACCCGTACACTCCCAGGAAGACCAGCCCAGCCTGGCCCAGCAGTTGCTGAGTCAGCTTACCAGCTGGCCCATCCCCTGTGCCTAAGGGCGGGTTCCTGGGAACCTGTGGGGGCCTGGCCTTGGTTCCCAAGCCTACCACCCAGAAAAGGAGTTGGAAAGGGGGGGACGTGCCTGGAGGAGGAAGGCTGCCATTGCTCTGGGTCCTCAACCCCACTCACCCTCCCTGGCTGGAACGGAGGCTTGAGTTCTGCATCTGGGGAAAAACCTATAAATGGGGACAAAGTCCAAGCCATCTTGGACTTTACATGCAGCCCCCAAGAACTCAGAAAGGGCCTCCTGCTTTAGCATGAGCTCCAGAGGGGTGCACAGTGCGAGAGGTACAAGACTTCAGGAGAACCAGGCCCCAGGGTTTGTGCAGAACCTGCCCAATGAGCTGACAGGGCTCAAAGCAGAAGCAGGATCTGCTCAGAGATGACACTGGCAAAGACCCAGAGGCAGCAGGAGGAGGGGCAGCAGGTAATAGTGGCCCAGGGCAGTGAGCATGCTGGGACTTGGTCAGTGGATTCAGGGGCTCAACACTCGGTTTTCAGGCACTACCCAGGAAGAGTCGCCTCCAGACCCTCCTCATAGGGTTCCTCCCCAGCCAAGTTCTCTGGCTGTCCCTTCTCTTCACACCCACGCCCCCCCCAGCCTGGGAGCCCCCCCCAACTGGCCACCCCATCACCTCCACCCACGCTCCACAGCCCAGGGAGCGGACAGCGGGCACGGAATTCAATAGGTGCCACCAGCAGCCACCTGGAAAGCTGGAGAAAGCTGATACCCTAATCCCGGTGACATCTCTGGGGAGCAGGCCCAAGGCTGTTTGCTCCCTGCTTCTCCTAGGAGGAGGGCTGCAGGTGGCCAGGGGACCAACGCCCCAAAGGACCCAGCCTCTTCCTGACTGATGCCCTGGTGATGAGCTGCCAGGCAGCTTCCACCATTGCTAGGAAGGCCAGGTGGCTCTAGGCCCCCAAAAGGGATGGGCTAGGGGCGGGGGGGGGGGGAGGGAGGAAGACTACCATGACAGCTAAAAAATAAATAAAAACCAGAGGTGACTCCCACCTCCCAAGACTGCCCTTCCCTCAGCCCATGGCTCGTTTATGTAAATAAGACCAGGTGCCCAGCAGCAGATACAGAAAGCAGCCCAACTACTGAAGAGGGGCTGGGAAGGGTGGAGAAGGAGAGGATGAAGAGTCTGGGAAGGGCGGGGAAGGAGAGGACAAGAAGGAGGAAGGGGTGGGGGGCGTTCAAGGTAAGAGCCCCGGCTGTTCTAGGAGGCAGCTGGGTTCGTTCCTCAGACTCTGGGGCAAGGCCTGGGCCTGGTAGAGCTGCCTGGGGCTCGAACCCCTCGGAGTGGAACACAATCCTTCCAGACCAAGGGCTCTGGAAGTGACCAGCTCTGATGACAGGTTCCATGTGTGCTTCCTCTCCCCCCCGCCCCTTCCAATCTCTGCAGATCAAGGAAGATTAAACACCTGTTTACAGGGGGGGAAAAAGGATGCTATTCTAGCCCTAGAGCTCATATTTTTTAAGTCCCACAGCATGAACCTTTCCTGAAGCTCTGAAGGTGGACAACTACTAGCTAGGAGAGTTTAAAAAAAAAAAAGTTAAATTGGTAGTTGCTTCTCTTACAACAAACCCTGGGACAAAAGCCCTAAGCCAGGGTGTCCCTCTGGCTAGTGATATATTCTCCCAGTGTCAGCCAGAGAGAGCCACAGTGAAGCAGAGATTGGCTCAGGCTGGGGTAAGCCTGAGATGGAGCAGGCTGGTACCTGGGCTGCTGCCTGGCTGGACACCATCCAGGGCTGGCTGCCCCATGCCTTCCCACCTTCCACCATCATTCTTTACCCTTCTCTCCCCACACGCTGCCAGAGTGAACTCATATGGGCTGTGTCCCAAGAGGCCAGCTAAGGCTATTCAAGGAGCTTGTGAACCTGGGGCTCAAGAATGAAGTTAACAGCCAGGCGCACCAGTGGCTCACGCCTATAATCCTAGCTACTTAGGAGGCTGAGATTTGAGCACTGAGGTTCAAAGCCAGGCCAGACAGTTAAGAAAGAGACTCTTAGCTCCAATTAACCAGCAGAAAAGCCAGAAGTAGGGGTGTTGCACAAGTGATAGAGCACTAGTCTTGAACAGGAAAAGCTAAGGCTCCCAGGCCCTGTGTTCAAACCTCATTACCAACACACACACAAATGAAGTAAAAACAGCAGTTACCTACTGAGTACTTACTATGAGTCAGGCACTGTGTTAGAGGCTTTTTGTACGTTTTCCTTGAAAGCTCAATACATTCTCCCTCAGTGAGGAAAGTACTAACAGGTAACACATGAGGAAATTCAGAGAGTACATACAGTTGATAGGAAGAGACAGGATTTGAACTCAGATCTTGTCCAGTAGAAATATGCCAACCATGTATGAAATTTTTATTTTTCTAGTAGCCACATTAAAAAAGGAAGAAGAAAAGAAAAAGAGGGTCTGGGAATGTGGCTTAATGGTAGAGGGCTTGCCTAGCATGCATGAAGCCCGGGGTTCCATTCCTTGGTACTACATAGAGAGAAAAAGCCGGAAATGGTGCTGTGGCTCAAGTGGTAGAGTGCTAGTCTTGAGCAAAAGAAGTTCAGGGACAGGGCCTACACCCTTAGTTCAAGTGCCAGAACTGGCAAATAAACAAATAAAATAAAAAGAGTAGGGGTCGGGCCTAGAGGTGTAACTCTGTGGTAACATGACCTTCAGCACCACATAATTTAAAAAAAGGAAAATGGAACAAGATAAATTAAGCTCAATTTTATTTATTTTTGGTGTAGTTACTGTGGCTCGAGCTACAGGCCTTTCATTCATGCTTGACTTTTTCTATGCATTGCACTCTTAACTGAGCCATACCTCCAATTCTGGCTTTTTGCTGGTTAATTGGAAATAAGAGTCCCTTCTTGCCTGGTGTGCCTTTGAACTAGGCTCCTTAGATCTCAGCCTACAGAGTGAACTAGTAGCTAGGCATATGTCATCAGTGCCTGGCTGAACGTAATATGCTTATTTAACCATGTGTCCAAAATATTAAACTCTCAGCACCTAATTTTTAATTGACTAGTTTTACTTCATTTGGGGGGCAAACAGGGGAGGGGGCAGGCTGAGTAGTCCTGATCCCAAGATCTGAAATGCAAAAATGCTCTAAACTATGAAACTTTTGAAGTACAGATATGACACCACAAATGGAAAATTCCACACTGTATTTAGTTTGTTTCCTATACAAAATCAAAACAAAAGAAAATTACCTTTAGGCGATGTGGATAAGTGAAACCTGAATGATTTTCAGGTTCAGACTTATCTATCAGAAGATGTCTTATTATGTAGAGGCAAATACTGCAAAACCTGAAATCCCCAAACCTTCTGGTCCCAAGCATTTTGGACAAGAAGATGCAACCGGAGCCAAGTGTGCTTTCATGCTGTAGCATGTCTACATGTGCACTTTAAGTGCCTAGGAGTTTCCTGTGGTCATCAGCTGCTGCTCCTGAGAGCCTAGACATTCTCATTGCTACAGTGTCTGAGACAGTCCAAAACACTGCTTTTTTTTTTTATAAGTCTTTTTTTTTTTTTTTTTTTTTTTTGTCGCTCGTGGGGGCTGAACTCTGGGCCTGGGTGCTGTCCCTTAGCTCTTCAGCTCATGGCCAGTGCCCTACCACTTGAGCCACTGTGCCACTTCTGGCTTTTTTCTGCATATGTGGTGCTGAGGAATCGAACCCAGGGCCTCATGCATGCAAGGCAAGCACTCTACCACTGAGCCAACTTCCCAGCCCTGCTTCTTTTTTTTTTTAAGCCTTTTATTAGCACAAAGGCTTTTTCCCTGTGGCAGTGGATTTTTATTTCTTTATTGAGATTAAGTGATTACATAAATTTCACAGTATTGTGGGATAGTGATACTTGGCTAAAGTCACAAACACATTTTAACCTTCACCAGGCGAATTGTGATTATCATGGTCTGTAAAGCTTATGAACTCCACGAACTCTGACAATACAACTATTTCTTCCAAATCGGGTGATATATACATTACTTTTGCTTAGTGTAAGCTGTTCCCTCTTTCTCTCTCATTCCCTCCCTCCCATCGCTGCCCTGAGTTGTTTAGTTCACTTTCATCCATGTCCAGTGCAGCTGATGGGCATTCTGCTATATTTTTTCACCCATTTCCCTCTAATTCTGTGTCTTCCTCCTAGCTTCCCCCAGCTGTGCACATGTATATACCATATGCAGAACACAGCTTTGAACTCTCCCAAACTTTGCTGTGAGCATTAGATTCCCATGACTGGATGACAGAAAGGGAGAGGCTGGGCCTTTGTCTCTGAGAAGTCACAGCTCTGGCCACGGCCAATGAGCTGTGAATGGAACTTGAACCTAATAAATGTTCTTTCCATGTTAGAACAGAGGGTGCCTGACCTCAGGGAGTATCTGTGCACTTGTCCTTTTCTAGAACACAGGGACCTATACATTGCCTAGGAGACAGGACATAGCACATGGTAAGATGTCCCATCCCACCTCCAGAGGGCTTGTTGTGTTGCAGGAAGGGCAGGTTGAGGGCCAGGTGGAGGTAGAGATTTGATTACCAGGCTCTGGAGCCAGCCCGGACCATGAAGGGATTAGGCTGTCTGAAGTTCATTCTCCCTTTCCCCTGGGGGTGGGGGGGGTGCGCCACCACCCCCGGCCATCTCTGTGCTGAGGATTGAACCTGAGGCTTGGTGCATGTTAGGCAAGCTTTTTACCACTTAGCTGGATAAGGAGGAGGCACACTGTAAATCTGAGTTGCCTTCTTAGCTTAGGCTACTCTACCTTAAAAGAACAGAGTAGTCAGGTGCCAGTGGCTCATGCCTCAGAAGGCTGAAATCTGAGGATCACAGTTCCCAGTGAGCGGGGGGCAAGAAAATCTGAGCAACTCCTATCTCCAAGTAAGTCGCAAAAAGAAGCTGGAAGTGGAGCTGTGACTCCAGTGGTAGAGTTTCATCTTGAGTGAAAATGTTAGAGACAGTGCTCATGCCTTCAGTTAAAGCCCAGGTACCAGAAAAATAATTAAAAAAAGAAATCAGTCCCAAATGGCTGGTCCATTTCAAACTCGAGCACCTAGCAAGCACCTAAATGGTTCTCCCCTTCCAAAGTTCCACTCTGGTGAATGTGAATGGCTCACAACCCCGGTAAAGGGGTCAGTGGTCAGCTCCCTGCCTGCTGAACATATCCACCCATCCACCTCACTCCCTGGGGCCTACACAGTCTCTGCCTCTGGGGTCAGGATCAAGGCTAGTAGGAACTGGAGCACTTTCCCATTGATACCTTCCCAGCAACCCTGTGGGGTAGGGCACCCTGTTGCCTGTTCACAGAGATCGAAGCTAAGGTTTTCAGGGAACAATGAACTTCCCTGGGGTTCCCTGGCCAGGAAAACAGCAGAGGTGAGATTCAAACACTGCTGTGTCTGGGTGACACTAAAGGCTAGACAGTCTGCTTTCTAATCTGAAAATGGAAGTTGCTTGTACTCAAGAAAGAGTAAGTGGGTTGCTTCTATCTGGAATTCCAATCTGTGGGTGTGCTGGGGAACAAACAAGCCCAGGTGTGCTGGACTAGGATGACCTGGGACAAAGGTCCCTTACATCTGTTAGGTGTTCATTCATTAATCCAAAAGTATTTATGGAGCTCTGTAACAGTGTTGGAGATAGGAACACAAATAAGCCTGTGTTGCCCTCTGGCTTTCCATGTATTGGAGGAGGTCCTGAGCAGAGGACTGCAATGCTGAGTGTTCAGCAGGACAAAGTGCAGCACTAACTCTGCCTCCAGGATCAAGGACGTGGATCTCAGAAGAGGACAGGATTCCAAACAAGCTGTACCCTAGGGGATTTGGACCCCAGTATGATTGGAGGTTATCAGGGAGGTGGAGAATATGGGCTATGGGACTTTGGAGGCCAAGAATCAACATGTATTAGACTGGGTGCTGATGCTACACCTATAATCCTTGCTACTCAGGAGACGTGTGGACAGCGGCTCAAAGCCAGCCCAAATTTTTTTTTCTTGGTCCGGTCGTGAGGCCTGAACTCTGGGCCTGGGCGTTGTCCCTCAGCTCTTCAGATCAAGGCTAGCGCTCTACCACTTGAGCCACAGTGCCACTTCCGGCTTTTTTCTTTTTGCTTATGTGGTGCTGAGGAATCGAACCCAGGGCCTCGAGCATGCAAGGCAAGCGCTCTACCACTGAGCCACCTTCCCAGCCCAGTCAGCCCAAATTGGAAAGGCCATGAGACTCTTACTTCCAAGTAAGCATCACAAAACGAGAAGTGGAGCTGTGGCGCAAGTGGTAAAGCATTAGTCTTGAGTGAAAAAGCTAAGGGACAGTGCCCAGGTCCTTAGTTCAAGCCCCAGCCCTGCCCTAGGCCCAGAGTTCAAGCCCCAGGACTGGCACAAAAACAAAACAACCTGTAACTAATAAACACCCATGATCACTGATGATCAAGCACTTTTGAGTGCTTAGCTTTGGCCACAGCTGCACCTGCCCAATTAGAGGCAGATCCAGTGCCAGCTGTCCCGTGGTGGGGATAAAATAATCACTGTGAACTATTAATTCAAAGGCCAACAACTGTTTATTGAGCCCTTACTTAATGCTAGTTATTCAGGGACTTATACACATCCTTATGAAATCCAGACAACCTTGTGAGGTCACTGCCATCACCCCAACTTACACAAGAGGAAGTGGAGGCTTAGGGAGATGAAGTAACTTGGCTCAAGGAAGTGCAGCGAGTATAGCTGAGCTGGCTCTGGAGGCCTGTCCCCAGCTATCACTTTGGGCCTGAGCTCAAAGGTTTAGGCCCTGTCCTGAGGATGGTAGTGAATGGTAGAGAGGCCACACATGGGCAGAGCTGGAAGATGACCTCCACCTCCTCAGGCATTGAATGGACAGCTAGTTCCAGGCAGCCCTCATCCCCTGCCTTATGTTATTCTTGACCTTGTGTTATTCTCAACGACGCCAACCAGCCACCTAATTCTCACAGTACCTTTTTATTTCAACCCATTTCCCTTATGAAAACTAATGAGAACAGAACAGATCCCTCCATGTAAACAAACTCAGGCTAAAACTAAAGAGCATATCTCAATTATATGCTTTATGTAGAAAAGGGAGGCCTTTTAAGGAAAAAAAAAATAATCCTTACAGATGGATGTGGTGACATACATCTGTAATCCTGGTATACTCGGGAGACCCAGACAGAAGCATCTGAAGTTCAAGGTCAGTCTGGGCTATTTACCGAGTCTGTCTCACCTTACAGGGCTTACTGGTAATTTCTGCAACAGCAGGGTGGGGACTCCTGCAAGCTCACCGTACCAGAACACAAGGATGTACGTACTACTAGAGGTTTAGCAGGGCTGACTAGGAATGAATGAAGCTGAAGGAACTGGTTGCACAAAACGGGAGTTAAAATGTCCTGGCACAAGTGTACTCAGACAACACCTAGTAGGAATACAAGTACTTCTTATTATTTCGAAGCTTCTAGAGAAGGAAGGCCTCTCGACTGTCCACAGATCCTGTTTGATAGACAGGAGAATTGAAGCTCTGAGAATGACCGACTTCTCTGGTGACCGTGTCCCTGAGATGATTCTCTTCCTATCTTCAGTCCTAACAAATACCCACCAATGTAGGCGGTATACCATCACCTGGGGGAACCCGATTCTGTGCTCATGCAGAGGCTAGGCCAGGCCAACAGCCCTCTGAGATGGCATGGATGAGCGTGAGCTATGCCATCCCTCTATGCCACACCAGTCTCCCTCCAGCCCTTCAGCAGCAAAATGAAAAGGGCAAAGGGAGGAGCTGAGGAGGTGGGGGTGATGGTTGGGGGGTTATGGGGGGGGCAAAGTCCACAGGAAAAATAAAGGGGAATGCCAAATCGATGTACTCAGCACAAAGTTCAGAGTGCCTTTCTGCCTGGGAACAGAGTCCATTGGTTCCAACTCCCTGCCAGGGGTGCACCAACCTCTCCCGGATGCCAGCTTGGCAGTGGCAGGGAGTGGGAGCCTGGTGGCCATGGCATTCCCAGCATTCACCTCTGGCTGGACTAGGCTCCTGATGACCTCACTTCCACCAAACCAGTTGGTCCCTCGCAGGCTCCACCTTCTCCCTCCTTGCTGAACTGTGCCACTGTCCAGGGAGGATCTTCCTGGCCCCACGGGGCACTCCTGCCTCACGCTGCCACCAGGTTGGGGTGTGGGGGGAGCTGGTGCCTGCTGAAGAGGCCCTGCTCCCAGGCTCTGCACACTGGGCCTCCCCCACCCGCCCTGCTCTCTGGGGACTGGAGGCTCAGCACAACAGCTCCTGTTTTGCCAGCTGCCCCTCCTGCAGCTGATCCAAACTGGGATAGTTTGGGGAAATAAAAACTGGGCCAAAAGTAAAAAATAAAAAAAAAAGCAAGCAGCCTGTGTGGTGTCCGGGTATACACAGTGACAAATACCAGGGCAAGACCCACCTGCCCACAGCGAGCTTTGGCGCTGCCTGGCAGAGTGCCCCCTCCCTCCCCCAGCCCTCCTCCTCCTCCTCCCCCTCCTCCTCCTCCTCATTCCCCCCCACCTCCCCCCCACCTCTTCCCTCCTCCTCCAGCCTCCCTCCAGCTCCCTGATACAAGCTAGCGCTTACTCCTCACATTCCTGAGAACCATAAATCCTCCCTGGCGGCCGGGCCACCACCCCCAGGACGCCTCCCGGCCGCCTCCTCCCCGCACCCCACCCCCACACAGCGCCGAGAGACGCCAGGGCTCCCTCTCTTTCTTCTAAACTTGAGGAGGATGCAGTCCAGTCTGGCTGACGTTAACGATGCACTCACCAAGGGGCTCGGGGGGGGGGGGGGGGGGGTGCGGGGAGGTATGGGAGAGCCTCCCGGGTCCCCTTCCCGGAACCGTGACGGTTGGTTACTCCTGCAGCTTTCTTAAGTCGGGGGAAGTTCGCCTCCAGCTGCAGTTACCACCCACAGGGGCAGAGGGAAAAACCGACAGCCAAGGAGGAGCCAGGGGTCCTTCCTAGTCCCTGACTAGGGTGACCCGGGAAAGGGCCCAGGGAGTAGCGGGTGGACGAGGAGGGTCCGGGGGGTGGGGGTAACGCCGTGAGATCGGCCAAGTCCCTTCCCCAGGCCAGCGCGGATGGAGATCGCGCGCGGGGACGCAGTCTCAAGCCCGCCCAGGAACTTGCCAGGGCCCCGGCAGGACAGGAGAAAGCAGCCTCCCCCTCTCGCGGCTCCAATTTCAGAGGGGGATAAAAGGGGGGGGGACTGGACTTCCCGGACGCCTGATTCTCCCCGATCCTCAACCCCCCACCCCCGCCGCCCTCTTCTCGCCGCGATCGGGGTCCACACTCACCCGCTCCGGGTGGCTCTTCTCGGCTTCGTGCGCCCCGCGCTGGTCGCCGGCCTCCTGCGTCTCGGCGGCGGCCGGCGGCTCGGCCGACCCCCCCGGCCCCTCCGGGCCGCGCAGCAGCTGCTCCCCGATCGCGACGCCGAGCTTCCTGAGCTGCTCGTCCGCCTCGGGGTCGACCACCAGCAGGCGCACGGCGCTGAGCGCGGCGCGGATGCGGCTCACCACCTGCTGGTGCGTCTCCTTCTCCACGTTCTCGCCGTTCACTTCCACCAGCCGGTCCCCGGCCAGTAGCCCCGCCTTCTCGGCCGGCGAGCCCGGCTCCACCAGCCGGATGAACTGGCCCACCTTGCCCTTCTCCCCGTGCAGGTGGAAGCCGTAGCCGTTCGGGCCCTTCTCAAGGCAACAGAGCCGGGGCACAGGTGCCCCGGCCGCCGAGTCCGCGCTCATGTCGCGCGGCGACGGCTCCGCGGGATCCCGCCGGGAGCTGCGGACACGATGGCCGAGGTTTCCTCTCCGCCCTGAGCGCTGCGAAGCCGGAGGGAACGCGGCGGGAGGCGCCGAGCGAGCAGGTGTCCCGGGAACCGCCGCGAACTCGGAGAACCGGACCGGGAAACGCGGACCAATCTCCGCCCCGCGCGGCGTCTGAGCCTTCCAGAACCCGCCCGGCCCCTAATCCGCTGGGCCGGGCCGCGCGGAGGGTGTGGACCACTTTGGACCAATCAGAGGCCACCGACCGAGGGGCTCTCGGGCCGGGTGAACCACATTGGCCAATGGGAAGGCTCGGGGGCGGGGCCCTGAGGTTGGCGCGGCGCCCCGCGGCGGGCGAAGAAAGAGGGCTCAGGAAGTGGAAGTGTTCGTTACCAAGTGCCGGGTTGGGTTGGCGGGGCGGGGCTGGGGCAAGTTCCAGAGACGGCGCGGAGCCCCCAACCCCCGCCCCTGCTCCCCGGGGCTGCGATCTGGCTTCTCATCCCCCGCAACGTGGTGGTTGAGGAGAACCAGGCGCCCCCCACACCGTGAAGGACCCTCACGTCTGAACGGAGCCGGGGACTGTGAGTGGGGAGAGCGCCCCTCGCCCCGCCCTGGGCCCCCTTGGGCCCGGGTGTGTGTGTGTGTGTGTGTGGAGGGGCGTCGTAAGAAACTGGACCGATGGTTTCTTTGGACAATGTTGAGTTATTTGGACGACAGCTTTTCTACTTGTGGGGTGACTGCACGATCCCAGAATCTGCGCGCATGGAAGGGTGCAGGCTCAGTAGAAGGCCTGAGGCTATTCTACCTGTAGCCCGCCTTGGACGACAGGCCACACGCAAGGAGCGAGGCCTGGCACCGGCATCAGCGTATTTAGGAAGGTGGGGTGGGGAGAGGTAAAGTCGGGCAATCAATCTCAGGATCCACTCCTGAGGGAAAAGGAGCTCTAGCTTTTTTCAACAGAGAAACAAACAAAAAATGACTGTAAGAGAACCTTTGTGGCTCATTCTTGTCAAATGAGGATTGTCACAGAGGCTGGGGGCAATCCGTTAGTGGGGTGTCCCTCTGTGAACACCGAAAAATGTGTATCAAACGATTTTGGTAAGGACAAGTCCCCCTCCTCCCCTCCTCCCTGAGATACAATAACAACCCCTCCTTCCCATACCCACTTCAAACAAACAGCAGACAGGGTATACTTTCCAAAATACTGCAGTTTAATCTGAAAAACACCACAATGCTGGAGGCTCAGAGCTGTCTGTGCCACGGGATCGCCTGTAACCTGCCACAGGCCCCAGAAGAGACCAGCAAGGTCAGACTCCTCCCTGCTCTGCCTGGGAGAGGCCACCGTGAGCTTCCTTATCGCCGGAGTTGGAGCTGCTGATTGCTCCAACTGCAAGATTTCTGCCTTGAAATCAAATGCCTTAGCCTCAGAAACGTACAGTACATGCTTTTTCTCACCTCCTCCCCCACCCTTGGCCTGCAGAGCTGCAGTTAAGGTACCTGTAGGTCAAATCCCGAGTTTTTCCCCTGATCACTTCCAAGGTCGAGGTCAGAGTTTTGGGAGATGTGTGTCCTTGGGCCTACACAAGCTCCTTGCTGTACTTCTCCCCACCCCAGACCACATGACTTTGTTTTGCATATATTATATTTGTTCACCCAGAAATGGATGACTTTCCAATTAGGAGAGAAGGGATATAGGGCAGTTTGGATCCTGATGTCTGCATTCAGCAAGATGCCGGTGGCTCATACCTATAATCCTAATTACTCAGGAGGTTGAGATCTAGAGGACTGAGGTTTGAAGTCTTTGAGCCTCTAATCTACAATTAACTACCAAAAAGCCAGAAGTGGAGCTGTGGCTTAAGGGATAGAGTGCCAGTCTTGAGCAACAAAGTGAAAGGGCAATGCATAGGCCCTGAGGTCAAGCCTTAGTACTACTGGCAGAAGGAAGGAACAAACAAAAGAACAGAGGGGGAGAGGGGGGTGTGAGGAGGGAGGGAGAGAGAATGGGAGGAGGAGAACTTGGATTTCCATGTTCTTTCAGGGAGGTTTGCTCAACTCTGCCTCCTACCTTGCTCCCAGAACCAGGAGTTTCTCTCACTGTGGCTCTTAACCCAGCCAGCTGAGCATTATAGTATCTTGGAAAAGTAATTAGCTATGGGGCTGCACACTTGCCAATTGATTGGGGAGGGGAGAAAAAAAAAAAAACTTCATAGTTCTGACTGCAGGTGTCTAGAGGCCTAAACAAAGGCAGATGAGACAGGAATTGAGGGGTAGGGATTTAGGGTGAGGAGCTCCCCTGGGCTCGGAAGTCCAGAGAATAGGAACCAGTGTTTCCAGGTGCCTCTGTGTGCTTGTGTGCTGGGGAAAGGGGCAATTAGGAAGGATCTTAATCTCTAGTGCTCCTCTCTCTGTCCCAAGGGCAACAACTGTTACCTTCCCTAAGGCTTTGGTCTAGCTCCCAATACAAGGGCCCATCTTGCTAGGGAAGATTGCTCTCTTGGGGAGCTGGAGGAAGTGAAGATTGGGATCTGCTCAGCCTCTCTCCTGCAGAAGTGAGGCTTGGGGTGTGGTCTCTTCCAGCCCTTACACCCTAGAAGAGCATCTATGTCATCTGGTGATGAACTGGGCACTACCGGCCTTGTTGCTAGTTGGGGAGAGACCCAGTCTTTTACATCTGAGTCCCAAGTACACCAAGAGAAAAGGTTTTTCTGGGCACGCTGGGGCCTTTTTTTTTTTTTTTTTTTTGGTATTATGTGTCATTCTGATAAAAAATGTGAAGTATTTTACCCACTCCTAGGCTGTAAGACATTACAGGAAGTGGGGTAGGGACTGCGCACTGGAGCCTCAGCTCTCTCCCCATTGGCTGGACTGCTCAGCATAAGCCAGTGTAGGGGAGACAGCTGCATCCCTGAGGGCCTCTGCTCAGCCCCTTGGGAGTCACAGGAAGGAGCAGCAGCTGGGGCGCTGCCTCTGGGACTCCACGTAGTCTCGGATCTGGAAGCTGGGTTCATTGGCCTGCCGCCCTGCGCGGTATTTCAGCTCTCTAAACAGAAGAGGGAGAATGGGTTGGGAGAGTGCAGAATATTTATTCTCCACCCACATTGCCAGTGGCCAGGACCACCAGGAGCTCAAAATGCAGAATATAGGAGGGCCCAGGGCCTACGGGGGAGCTAGGCTTATTGGATTCCCAGCTGGTGCCACCCTGACCTGTAATGGTCCCCTTCCCTACTCGGTGCTTACTTGGCAATGGCTAGAAAGGCTAACTCCACGTTCATGCCTGTCTTGGCACTGGTTTCCATGAAGGGAACCCCGTACTCCTGTGGAGGAAGGGGAGAGGGTCCTCAGGGCCAGTCTCTGGCTACCCACCCCCCACATTGGTAGTCACTTACCCTAGCCAATGTCTCTCCATCCTCCATGCGTATCATCCTTTCATTGCTCACATCTGCCTGTCAAACACAGAGGGGGTCACTCCAGGGAAGGAAGCCTTGATCCCAGCTGGCCCAACTTTTGCCCCAGGAGCAGGCATTGCCTGCCCTCTGCTGGTGACTACGAGGAGCAGGTGTGATTGGACTGGAGCCAGGGTTTCTGCCTTGTTTGGGCTGCCTGCCCATAATATCCAGGCCTGGGATCTCATCTCTGACCCTGGGAGATGAGTAATTCTCTTTAGCAAAGGGTGTGGTGACCCAGCCTCAGTGGGGGAAATGACAGCAGTTGGGGATAACCCATTATAACCCTAGCCCTTGACCCTTGACCCTATTCACTATGATCTCATGGTGGCTGGCAGTTGACCAAGTCTACATCTCAGAGCACAGCTTGGGCTTTCCCTAGGAGGGATGAGATAGGTGGAAGTAACCAGGCCGGGTCTAAGTCCTGCCTGGAGATGAGAGAGTCCTTGGCCAGGGTAGGTGGGAGGAGAGGAGGGGCAGGGTGGGCTGCTCCTGCCACTGGACCACTCACCTTGTTGCCTAGCAGCATGATCACCACATCCCTCTGGGCATACTCGTGAATTTCTGTGAGCCAGGCCTATGGGAGAGGAAGAACTGAGCCAAGCCAAGGCTGATAGCCAGGCCATTCTTCTGGAGGGCCCTGTTGAGGATTCTAAGATCATATAAGGGGGTCAGTGATCAAAAGTAATGTGATTGGCCGAGTGTGGTGGTATATACCTGTAATCTCAGACGAAGAGACAAGAAAAGAATTCTAGGCCAGCCTGGGCTACATAGCAAGACTGATTCTGTCTTAAAAAGATAAGCAACCCACCAAACAACAACAACAACAAACAACTCCTAATGGCTGGGGATGTAGCTCAGTGGTAGAGCACTTACATGAGGTTCTGGGTTTCATTTTCAGCACTGGGATTGATTAGTTGTGTCTGCCATGAGCCTGGGCTAAGGAATGGCGGTATGAATGCCATGAACTTCCCATTATTTTGTGTCTACATGCCTTGTCCTCCCAGTTTGCTTGTCAGTACAGTTCTTGAGGTCAGGGAATATGTAAAACCTGTACAATGTTTTGCATGGAATCAGTGCTTATATTTATGAGATGATTTCCTGTGTTTTCTAATGGTTTGCTTGTGAGGACTTAGCCACTCACTCTGTCTTGCCTGAGTTGCAGCTCACTCTGAATAGGCTTTGCCCTGGGTTTGTATGGATAAAAGCCGAGGGCAGAGCTAGAAGTGTTCTGAACACTTTGACATGAAGCACACTCATGAATCATGGTCAGGACGACGCAGGTGGCATGGTGCACAATAGTCTGCTTGGCCTCCAGGCTCGCATGGCATCAGATGCCCAGACACAGCTGGGGGTTTCTTGGCAGGTGCCAGGATTCCATGGTCTGCTCATTCCCACAGAGCTGGAAAGAATCTGGCCAGCAGAAGCCCCATCTCGGCAATTTCTCCAGAAAGGAGGACCTACCCTGATGTTGTCGAAGGAGGACTTATTGGTGATGTCATACAGCAGGAGCAAGGCTGGAGGGGGACAGAGAATGACAGGGGATCAGGGAAGCGGCACGGGTGGGTGTTGCAGACAGGCTGGAGGGAGGTGGACGTACCCTGCGCATCTCGGTAGTAGGCGTGCGTAACACTGCGGAAGCGCTCTTGGCCTGCGGTATCCCAGATCTAAGAAGGGAGGAAAAGGTCAGAAAAGAGGCAGGGGGCAGGGACTGCTGTGGCAGAGCAGCTGTCTGTGGAAGGGGAGTGGGGGGGGCTGGCTGCAGTTATAGGTTCTTAAGGTCTCTCTGGTGTTTGACAAAGCCAGGCACTGGTGGCTCACAACACTGGCTACTCAGGAGGCTGAGATCTGAGGATCCTGGTTTGAAGCCAGCCCAAGTAGAAAAATCTATGAGACTCTTATCTCCAATTACCCAGCAAAAAGCTAGAAGTGGACCTGTGGCTCAAATGACAGAAAATCAGTCTTGAACAAAAAAGGCAAGTGAGAGTGTGAAGCCTTAAGTTTAAACCCCAGTATTAGCATGCCCGCACACGCGTGTATACACACACACACACACATAATGACATCACCCATTTGGTGCTGCCTCTTTTTCCAAGTCTGTGTGTGTGTGTGTGTGCAAAGAGCCCCAGATAATTGGGGAAGAGATGGAGGGACGGCTGAGGCATTTTAAGTATGGTTTTCTGCAGACAGGGCATAGAGAAAAACCATTTCCTCTCATGGGCCCCACAGGAAGTTACCCCAGCAGAGGGGCTGGGCTGCAGGCCTCTGTGGTTCAGGGTGAAGAGCGATTAAGGTCAGGTACCGCCACCACCTCCCTTCCCCCTCCCAGCCTCTGGTCTCACCTGCAGCTTCACCCTGGTGCCATCCACGGTCACCACCTTGTTCTGAAAGAGAAGAAGGCAGAGGGTGGGGAGGGCAGGGGAAGCTGGAGCCTCAACCCTGACATCTTGTCCTGGTCGCTTTCCAGGACTACAGGCAATGTGCTGAGCCCAGACCTACCTTTACTCAGATCACACCATCAGGGCAGTGGGATCTTTGTCCCCAGATACCTCCACTGAAGACTCTTCTCCTAACACAACAGAGCAAATCTGCGTGGCTCTCTCCAGAGCTCAGCCAGCAGCATGGGGACAGCACTTGCCCACCACCATCTTTTTCTCCTCGACAAAAAGCCCCATGACTGTCACCAAGTCCTCGGAGACAAGGGGCCCTCAGATAGCTGGGTCAGCTTCTCTCTACCTGCCCACAGTTTGCTCAGTGCCACTTTGGCACATCAAAGATGGGATCTCTGTGTGTGTGTGTGTGTGTGTGTGTGTCCTGCAAGTGAGAGGCTCTCTTATGCAGTGGGGTGGGTCGGCCCTCTTAGGGGCAGTGCCCAGGAGTGGAGGAGAGACTCAGCCTTGTTTTTCACATCAAGTAAGTGGGCAGGGTGCTGCCCTGCTCTGATGGCTCTCCTCTAATCTGGCCACCTCCATTGCGGTGGAGAGGGCTGTTGGGGTCCTCCAGGCAGTGAGCCATGGATGTCCTTGGGAGCCAGGGGGAGGGGCAAGTGGAGAGTAGCCCCCTGATCCTGAGCTCTAGCCAAGGCTCACTGCTGGGAGGAGGAGCCTATAGCCACCTCACCCTGAAGTCTATGCCGACCGTGGCTATGAAGGTCCCGGACAGGAAGGCCCCATCTTTGAATTGGATCAGGAAACAGGTTTTGCCGACACCAGAGTCTCCCAGAAGCATCACCTAGGAGATTGGGAGGGAGGGAGGGAGGGGGAGGCAGTTAACAAGGATTGGGGAGAAGGGGACCTCTGGGATTCTAAGGAGAGATGTGGAAAAGGGATCCGTGGCGGGGAGAGGCAGGACTGAGGGGTACCCCTGTCACAGAGAGCCTGCCACTGTCTCCTGTGTCTCCTCTTCAGGCTCCTTGCCTGCACCATCCAGACCTTCCCTCTGACCCTCCATCCCCATGCAATGTCCTGGATGTTGAGACCGCCATTGTGTTTAGTGGCCCCAGAGAACCTCCCATTTGTGTGCTCTAGACTCTGCACACCTTTGTCCACTGCCACATAGCTCAGGGAGTCTGTCCCTTGTGTGTGCCACTTAGGTATGGGTACACGGGTAGGACAGGACCCCACTTCAGAAAGTTTATCAGAACCTAATAGGCCCGGGCTGCTGGCCCAGGCATATTTAAAATGACCATTGTTTGGGTTTCTTTTTAGGTCAGGCATTTATCTGGAAGTTTCTAATGAGGGTTTCTGTGTAAAAAGGCTTGCATGAATTAGGGAAGGGTAGAATTTACACTGTGATAAGGAGACATTTAGTCTGAAATTCTTTCGGAAGAAACCTCCTAAATGGGACAAATGGCTGCCTTGGGTCATTGCAGGGAACATGGAAGAATGGGGGAGGAAAGCTCTTTGTCCACTTGTTATTTTAGTCTTTTTTAAAAAAATCATTCGTGGGGCCTGAACTCTGGGCTTGGGCGCTGTCCCTCAGCTCTTCCCTCAGCTTTGAGCTAGTGCTCTACCACTTGAGCCACAGCGCCACTTCCCACTTTTTCTGATTTATGTGGTGCTGAGGAATGGAACCCAGGGCCTCATGCATGCAAGGCAAGCGTTCTACCATTGAGCCACCTTCCCAGGTCCATCCTTTAGTCTTAAAAGATCGTCTATACCAAACTGCCTGTTAAACTGCTAATTAGGGTGTGTGTGTATGTGTGTGTGTAGACACACACAAGTGGGACACACACACACACACACACACACACGGACCTGTACTGGGGCTTAAACACAGGACCTGGGCACTGCTCCTTTTTTTACTCAAGGCTACTGCATGAGCCACAGCTCCAACTGCTGTGGGCTTTTTTTTTTTTTTTTTGCCAGTCCTGGAGCTTGAACTCAGGCCTGGCACTATCCCTGAGTTTCTTTTGCTCAAGGCTAGCACTCTACCATTTGAGCCACAGTGCCACTTCTGGCTTTTTCTATTTATGTGGTGCTGAGGAATCGAACCCAGGGCTTCATGCATACTAGGCAAGCATTCTACCACTGAGCCACATTTCCAGCCCCCTGTGGGCTTTTAAAAAAAAAAAGTAGTTAACTGGAGATTTGCATCTCACAGACTTTCCTGCCTGGGCTGGCTTTGAACCAATATCCTCAGAGTTCAGCCTCCCCAGGAGTAGGATTACAGGTGTGAGCCACTAGTGCCTTGCCTAACTAGGCTGTTGAATTGAGGTTTGCAGCTTGAGTGGAGCCCAAGGCTTTCCTGCCGTGGCTGCAGGGGCAGAGTGGGGGGGGGAGGTTAGGATTAGTTAGCTTTGCTGGAGAGACAGGGGGCCTGAGTAGGGGAGTGTAAGGTGGGATCCTGGCTTGTAAATGGCAGGCTGTATGACTTTGGGAAGGTTCCTGAGATGTGTTGCTGCAGTCTGGTCTCCACAGTAGGTGAATGGGAGGAAGGATCGTTTCTTCCAGGTCTTTCTAGAGTTTGTCAACTGCTGGGGACTATAATGTTGGGGTGAATCAACCCTAGACCTCATGGAGGAGTGGCCCAGGAAGGGATGGGTGGGTTCAGCCTGTTAGTGCCCTCACCTTTCTTCTTTTCTTTTGGTGGGTCTTGGGGCTTGAACTCTGGGCCTGGGCGTTGTCCTTGAGCTCCTTTCCTCAAGGCTAGTGCTCTATCACTCTGAGCCATAGCTCCACTTCTCCCATCCCTCTTTATCTGGGCTGAGACTCAGGATTGGGGAATGACTCTTTTGCAGGCGCAGCCTTGGGTCAAGGGACAGACCGGGGTGGGGAGAGAGAGGGTCCTCTGGACTCTCTGCTCCTCCCAGCCTCAGATGAGGAGGGAGGGAGACAGAACCAGTGTCTGTGTGCTTTACAGATCACAGCTGCCTTGAGTAAACCATCCACCCAGCCACCCGGCCAAGCAAGTCCACTAAACACAAACAGCCGCTCAGCTTCGCCACCTCCTAGGCAAACAGCCCAGCTGGCTTGTAGGGCAACAAGGTCGGGAGGTCCCCATCAGTCAGGGGGAGGCTGGCCATCCACAGCTCCCCTCACCCCAAGGTGCAGAGGCCCATTTCCGGCCACAAGCCCACACAGGACGCTTATCTCAACGGTTCTGGGCTGCTGGCCCATAGCCTGGCTTCCCTTGAAATGCTGGGGTGGAAGCTCGAGGCTCCCAGTGAGATGGAGACGCACTGAGGGGGGAGGAAGGGAAGCAAAATGTGAAGTGTAGGTCTGCTCCTCATGTCTCTCAAGAGTTCCTGGCAGCCAGGAGTGGGTCGATCACGCCTGTAATCCTAGCTACTCAGAAGGTTGAGATCTGAGGATCATGGTTCAAAGCCAGATCGGGCAGCAAAGTCCATGAGACTCTTATCTCCAATGAACCACCAGAAAACCAGAAGTGGTGCTGTGGCTCAAGTGGTAGAGAGCTTGCCTTGAGGTGAAGAGCTCAGGGACAGCACCTAGGCTCAGAGTTCAAGCCCCACGACCGACCAAAAAAAAAAAGAGTTCCTGGCATTACCTGTCTTATGAAATTGTAATCCATTTTGTCCAATTCAATAATAATAACAATAATTATTATTATTCCTGGTGAGGACACACTCCTGCTGAGGACACACACAGAGGGAGGAGATAGACCACTGTTCACCCTGCCCCTACCTACTTCCACACAGGGTACCCTGCAGAGAGTGTGCACCTCAGAGCTGCCCTGCCAGCTGTCCCAGGTGGTGGAGGTTGACACCAACCCCTTCAGTCCTTCTCAGGTTCTAGAAACTTCCAGGTGGGCCTGTGCTCTGGCTAGCAAAAGCCACCTGGAGGGGGTGAGGCCTGACCTCCTGCTGGGCAGGAGGCAGTGCCTAGGACTTGCAGCTGGGAGGGCTAGATCAGGCAATAACTTCAAGCCTTAGGCTTTAAAACTGGAAGTCTGCTCTCTACTGAGAGACCAGAAAAAGGCATTAGAGTGACCCAGGCCACCCAGGGTGCCCTTTCTGAGTCTCTAGTAGGGAAGGTGGGGTCACTTAACCCTGGCGGTGCGCTTAACCCTGGACAAGAGGCAAGCAATCTCAGGGCCTCATATTAGCTAAAGCATGGCAGAAGAGAACTGGCGTGGGGTGCGCGGCGTGGGGAGTCTCAGCCTTCCGATAATAACTTATCCTGTGCCCTCTGAGCTAGCCCAGATCCCGAGATACGGATGTGGCCGCCCCCAGGGGCTGCATCTTCATCTCCCTGCCCTCCTCTGGGGGTGTCCGTTCAGAGGACTGATTGGAGGAAGGGCTGAGTCTACCTCACAAGCAGTCAGAAAAGAGGCCGGGGCCGGGGAGGGCCGGGGTCCCAGGGCGCAGGGAGGGGTGTCCTGCAGAGCGGGCACAGGAGTCCCAGCGCTGGGAGCAGCGCCCACCCACCTTGCCCGTGAGATCGTAGCTTGGACTGCAGGGAGGGGAGCGCTCGTGGGCCTCGCCATCCCGGGAGGCAGCGGCGCCGGGTGTGCCGGTCATGTCCCCGGATTGATGAGAGGTGAACCCGGGCTCGCCAGCCGCGGAGGAGCAGCACGGCCCCGCCCCGCCCCGCCCCGGGCCCCGCCCCGCCCCGGGCCCCGCCCCGCCCCGGGCCCCGCCCCGCCCCGGGCCCCGCCCCGCCCCGGGCCCCGCCCCGCCCCGGGCCCCGCCCCGCCCCGGGCCCCGCCCCGCCCCGGGCCCCGCCCCGCCCCGGGCCCCGCCCCGCCCCGGGCCCCGCCCCGCCCCGGGCCCCGCCCCGCCCCGGGCCCCGCCCCGCCCCGGGCCCCGCCCCGCCCCGGGCCCCGCCCCGCCCCGGGCCCCGCCCCGCCCCGGGCCCCGCCCCGCCCCGGGCCCCGCCCCGCCCCGGGCCCCGCCCACTCCTTCCTCCCCTCCGCCAACCCCGCGCCCTGAGCATCCTTGACCCGGCTTCATGAGCTTTAGGGCCTGGGCCAAATTCAGCCCTCGATCGCAAGCCTGGGGTTAGGTCCTCATCGTGGTGCGCAGGTCGGCTTCGTCCATGCCGGCGGAGCAGCGCAGGGGTCCCGTTGTCAGCGCGCAGCTCTGCCAGCAGGGGGCGCCCGCGCCCGGGTCCCTGGCGGGCACTGGACCCCCCCCCGGCGGGCACTGGAAGCCCCTGGCTGGCACTGGGCACCCCTGGCTAGCACTGGGCCCCCCTGGCGGGCACTGGGCCCCCCCTGGCGGGCACTGGGCGCCCCTGGCTGGCACTGGAAGCCATTGGAGGGCACTGGGCCCCCCTGGCGGGCACTGGACCCCCCTGGCGGGCACTGGACCCCCCTGGCGGGCACTGGGCCCCCCTGGTGGGCACTGGGCGCCCCTGGCTGGCACTGGGCGCCCCTGGCGGGCACTGGGCCCCCCTGGTGGGCACTGGGCACCCCTGGCGGGCACTGGGCGCCCCTGGCTGGCACTGGAAGCCCTGGAGGGCACTGGGTCCCCCCTGGCTGGCACTGGGCACCCCTGGCTGGCACAGGAAGCTTGAGAAGAGGCTGGAAACGCCCTTGGCAACGCCGAGCAGCCTTTGACTTGAGTTCATTCTGCGGTCACCAAGACGGTTTCCTTCTTGCTGGTGCACTCCAGCCCCAGCTCACCTGAATGTAGTTTTGTTTACAGATATTCACCTTGACTCACAAACGTGCCCCAAGTTGGTGCTAGGACTTCCTTCCTTCCTAGGATATCATCTTTTATCCACCCCCACCCCCCATTGTTGCCCTTGAGTCCAGACTGGACCACCGTGAGGCTGCCTTCGCCGGTGGGCTTCGCACCACACCTGGGCTGTGTACCACACCTTCCCACCAATCAGTCACATGACCCTCATCCTGGCATCCTGAGTCATGCCGCAGCTCCTGGTGACAGAGCATGAGGATTGTATCTGAGGTTGCCCCTGGTGGAGTTCAGGGACTTGAAGCCTGGGTTGATTTTCAATGACCAACATTTCATCCCAATATTCTGTGTAAGGGGACGAGGTGCATGCAAAGGAACTGTTTGAAGGTTGTGTGGGGATGGAGGGCCAAGGGGCATGTCTGGCTTGTGGGTGGCAGGAGGTGGTATATGGGGGCTACTTGTGTGTACAGCAGCCTGGGGAGATTTTGGTATCTGCTGGAGCTCTTTTGTGGCTGCTGGAAAAAGAGCTCAGGGCAGGGACAGAGGGGAGCTGGTACAGAGCCAGGAGTTTGTGGTGGTGGACGTGCCACATCGTCATCTGTGCATAGAATGGGACTCAACCAGGGGAGCTGTGGGGGTAGCAGAGGCTCCTGGGAGTAAGAGTTCAATGCTATGGCCTCCGGGCTCTAGAGGGCGCACTTGGGAACCCTGTCGGGCTCAGCATGTCTAATGCAAGAGAGTAAGAGGCAAGCACCTTGCCCTTTCCTCCCTTTCCATTGGAACTATTTGCTAATAAGGACTGAATTGTGTCACCCAAAGGATACATGAAGTCTTAAGCCCCAGTACCCTAGAATGCAACCTCATTGGGCAATAAGGCCTTTGCAGATGTAATTGGTTAAGATGAGGTCATACTGAAGTAGGGTGGGCCCTTAATCCAATATGAGGGGTGTCATAAGCAAGAGCCTCTGGTGTCCACACAGCAACAGCGCGTATCTGTGCAGAACAGAGGTGTACAACACCATCCAGAGACCGGGGCAGAGGCTGGACACTCTCTGTTGGCTCCCAGCTGTCCAGCCCCCTCCCATGTCCCACCCCCAGCCCAGCTGGTCCCGGTCTTTGGGAGCACCTGTGCCTTGGTCCACAGCCTGTCTTTCCGCCCCCCCCCCCCCCCCCCCGTCCTCTGCACAGTCACCTGAAGCCATGGGCGAGCCCATTTCTGGTTTTCCCTTTCTGTCTTCCCACCAGTGTGGCATGCCACATTCCAGCCAGAGTGTCACCTCAGGACAGGCCTATGCTCCCATTTGTCCTAGACTCTAGGACCTAGAGGTTCCCAAAGACCCACCTGTAGAGACACTTTACTTTTTCCTGTCTTGGGGATGCTAGGATTTGGGGGATACCACAGTGCCAGAAAGGAGCAAGGCCCTCTCTCTGCCAAGACCTCCCAGTCAGAGGAGAGCAGCGTAGAGCATCTCCGAGCACTGTAGGCCAGGGACAATATGGCAGAGTGAGGACTGTGCAGCCGCCGAGGGTCACTGGGCAGGACACGTGTGCGACCATACTGATTGCCTGCTGTTCCTGTCATTCCTTTTTTTCCCCTCCAGATTTTTCATGGCTGGTGGGTTGGCCTAAGAAATCTCTACCTCGATACCAATATATCTTTGACCTTTCACTTCTAGTTGTGTTGCGTCAATGGGGACTTCCAAGGGCTGTGGGGAGCAGAAGAGCCAGATGGGGGTAAGAGGAATTGTACCCTTGGCTGCATTCTAGGGTGTTCTTCTGGGCTTCTGGGGCCTGATTACCATGCAGTAACCACTACTGGTGGCCTGCCCAGCACCCTCTTTGTCCTCCGGTTTTGTAGACATAAAAGTGGGGTGGAGCCTTTGCACCCCCGAGAGGACAGTCTTACTCCATCTGGCCCCAGCACCTCAAGGAACAGATTTTCCTTGGTGCTGATGCTGAGGCTTGAGGTGAGGGCCTCAGGCTCTCAACTGACTTTCTCATTCAAGGCTGCCATGCTGCCACTTGAGTCACATCTCCATTTCCCGCTTTTTGCTGGTTAATTGGTGATAAGAATCTCAGAGACTTTCCTGCAGGGCTGACTTGGAGCCTTGATCCTCAGGTCTCAGCCTTCTGAGTAGCTAGGCATTAGCCACCAGCACCCAGAAGAAACCGACTTCTTGTTCCTCTTCCTCTCATGGTCCCACATGAGCACCCCACCTCTTTCCAGCCATTTGCCTGCTATTCCCAGAGCCCCGCCCACAGCTGGCGTGCCAGCAAATGCTTACTGTGAATCCGATGCCCACAGTGGCTGAGAAGGAGCCTGGGATGAACTTGCCCTGGTCAAACTGAACCAGCAGAGATGTCTTCCCCACACCACTGTCGCCAACCAGGATGGTCTGAAAGGGAGCAAGGAGAGAGAGAGGGGTGGGGCTGTGTTCCACTCAGGCCTCTCTTTCTGAACACACACACACACACACACACACACACACACACACACAGACACTTGATTTCCTTCCTTCCTTCCTTCCTTCCTTCCTTCCTTCCTTCCTTCCGTCCTTCCTTCCTTCCTTCCTTCCGTCCTTCCTTCCTTCTTTCCTTCCTTCCTTCCTTCCTTCCTTCCTTTCTTCCTTCCTTCCTTCTTTCCTTCCTTCCTTCCTTCCTTCTTTCCTTCCTTCCTTCCTTCTTTCCTTCCTTCCTCTCTCTCTCTCTTTCTTTCTTTCCTTCTTTCTTTCTTTCATTTCTTGAACTCAGGGCCTGGGAACTGTCCCTGAACTTCTTTTGCTCAAGACTAGCAGCCCTACCACTTGAGCCACAGAGCCACTTTGAGCTTTTTCTGTTTATGTGTTACTGAGGAATCGAACCCAGGGTTTCATGCATGCTAGGCAAGCACTCTAACACTAAGCCAAATTCCTAGCCCCACACTTGATTTTCTATTGAACTTACTGGAAAAAAAGGCTATAAGTCCTAGAGAAACTCTCACTCCAATCTTAGTTAACAAATGTCTGAAGTGACCATGGAGATATCTCTGGTGGACTTCCAACTACAGGGGCAATAATAACCTGGGGTCTCCATTGTTATCTTCCATTTTGTTTGTTTTGGTCTTAAGCACTGTCCCTTAGCTTTTTAGCTCAAGATTGGTGCTTTTCCACTTGAGCCACAGCTCCACCTCCAGCTTTTTTTTCCATCATGGGGCTTGAACTCTAGGCTTGGGTGCTGTCCTTGAGCTCTTCAGCTCAGGGTGAGCACTTTACCACTTGAACCACAGCACCACTTCTGGTTTTCTGGTGGTTTGTTCGAGATAAGAATCTCATGGACTTTCCTGCCCGGCTGGCTTTGAACCATGAGCCCCCGGTGCCTGGCCCAATCCCCATTTCTTTCATGGGTATTTTTCTAATAGAAACTCCTGTACATTTAATTCCCTTTTGGCATCTGCTCCTTGGAGGAACTAAGTGAATGTGCATAGATCTGTACGCCCTTATCCATGAACACTGGACCATGGAATCAAGCAAAATCAGGACTCCTGGTGTGAACCCCAGAAATAGTTCACATGACTCTAGAATAAGGCAGACCTTTCTTGGACAGGTCAACATTTCAGACAAGCCCATTTGAGGGAAAGGAAAAAGGCTCCTGACCCTCGAGAGGTGTGTACTTGAAGAACAGAACGAAATTCCATGTGGCTTTCATTTCCTCCTGGAGTATAGAGCTCTATTTGTTTTTTAAATGAACAATGGCTTTATTAATTTGCATCTCAAATCTAAAGTGCTTCCTAGAGAGAATATTCCAGAAGACTAGGAGGGAGTTCATGCATGTCCTAAAGGATAGGATAGGTTTGAATTTATTCCCCTTTAATCATTTCCTTGGGGTCTGCTGGCTGGTGGCTGGAGCAGCTTTGGCTCAGCTCCACGTATGTCTGTCAGCTGCTGGTCTGTCAGCTGTCTGTCCCCCTGGCAGAGATAAAGATACAGGAATCAGGAGGAAGTGTGGGGGTTCCAGGCTAGGTCTGGGGTCTAGCACCTCCCCCCCTTCTCCTGAACTCCAGTGGGCAAAGAGGGTCCTGAGTCTGCAAAGGTTTTAGAGAGAAGAACCCCCCTGAATGATCAAGTGTACATCAGGAGAGGAAAGGGAGGGTCCATCCATCTGTCTACTTCAGGACTGGAGGTTATATAATTCTGGGGATCCTTTGAGGACAAAAGAGCCTCCATTTAAGACGATAAACTTTGGTCCAGGGCCATGGAAAGAATCCTGCTAGGTGAGGAATGTGTTGTTTCAGCTCCATCTTAAGGGAAAGCCATCAAAGCCCCACCAGTATGGCCACGAAGAGCTCAGTGAGCCAGCCACGCCCCCCAGGGAGGCGGCTCTGCTCTTCTGTGGTTTCCTTCTTGTCTACCTGGTTCAGACTTTGCTTCTCATACTTCTCATGTGGGCTGTGCAACTCACTTCCCATGGGACTTTGGGGGCAGAGTGGGGAGACACTTTTCAACTTGGGGTGCCTCCACCCATGACCATTTCAGGATCCTTGAGTTTTGAAGCAATCTGTTTGCAAGTGTACAGGGACCAAGAGAAGTAGCTGGAAGCCAGGAGCCGGTGGCTCTTGAACCTGAGGATCATGGTTCCAAGCCAGCCTGGGCAGGAAAGTCTGTGAGACTCTCTTTTGTTGTTGTTGTTGGTGGTGGTGGTGGTGGTAGGGCTTGAACTCTGGGCTTGGGCACCGTCCCTCAGCTCTTCTGCTCAAGGCGAGCTCTCTATCACTTGAGCCCCAGTGCCACTTCTGTTTTTTTGGTGGTTAACTGGAGATAAGAGTCTCCTGGACTTTCCTGCCTGGGCTGGCTTTGAACTGTAATCCTCAGATCTCAGCCTCCTGAGGAGCTAGGATTACAGGCGTGAGCCACCAGCGCCTGACCTCTGTGAGACTCTTATCTCCACTAAACTACCAAAAAAGCTGGAAGTGGAGCTGTGGCTCAAGTGGTAGAGCACTAGCCTTGAGCAAAAGAAGCTCAGACACAATGCCCAGGCCTGGAGTTCTAGTGCTAGGACCATCAAAAAAAACGACCATCAAAAAAAAAAGTAACTCAAGCAAGTGTTTGTTCTTATAACCTGGATAAGCCAATGGATACGTTTACACACACACACACACACACACACACACACACCATTCACTAACGCACACATGTGCACATAACTTCTTCCATAAACGAGAACACACACCACACATGTATACACGTGTGCGTGTGTGTGCGCACGCACACACACACACACACACACACACACACACACACACACACACGGGAACTTGTAAACTCAGGTGCTTGAGGGTAGAGGGCTTCTTGGATGACCTGTTTAACCCTTCTACCAGTGGGATGTGGGAGCTGGGAAGGTGACGAGTCAGACAGAAGCCAATGGCCAAAACAAGTGCCTTCAGTGGATCTTTGAAGACTAAGAGCCTGCAAATACCACCTTGCTCATAGTACACCAACATCTTTGTTTAAGAGGCCATCTTGAGACCATTAGAGACACTCAGCTGAATCTGTGTGCTTGGTTCAAAGGAGAATCCTCCTCCTGGGTGGGTGTATGGGGAGGGCTCAGATCAGAGAATCTGGCTCCTGACCAGGACTCTGTATCGATGTCCTGTTCATCCCCTCTGTCCAGGCTCTCTATCCTGCTAAATGCTGGGATTACAGGAGAGCTCCACCATACTAAGTTGTTCTCTGGGTTTTGACCTCTCTGGTCTAGAATCTGTCCTCTGGCTTCTGACTTTGACTACAATCCCCCTCAATCCTGTTGAACGTCTGCCTTCTGGGTTCCTGACAGTTTGGCCATACTTGAACTCCAAGATCTAGAATGTTCTTTTAATCAGCCTTAGGTCTCCAAGGTCTGCTGGGTCGTCACATCCCAGCCTCCCCACTGGGGATGGAGGGAGGCTGGGATAAGGGCCGAGCAGAACCACTGATTTGTTCACAAGATAGAGAGGAGATACAGTTCTCCTTTTGATATTTCTCAAAAGGTTTTCATGATCATTCCTAGCTCTTGCATTGCTCATTGCTTTGAAATTTCACCCATTCCACCTTCTTCCTCTTTTGGTTTTATTCACCAGTCGGAAGTGGCTGGAGGAGGAAGTCAGCAGAGTAAGAGTGAGCGAAGGCAGAGGACTGGGAAATGGAGCGGAGCCCATAGTTTCTTCTTGCTGTGAGGCTCTTTCAAAGGGGAAGGGGAGCTACGTGAAGAGAAAATGTACCTGCCACTGCTCTTTCTCCTTGTTTCCTGGCTTCTGGGTGAGTGGGTCTGGGGCTGCACTTGTGGGGAAGGCTGATTTAAGCAGATGAAGTTAGCAGAGCAACCTGGTAGCCTAGCAAGAAGAAATCCTTCATAGTATGAGTAGCGTGTATTTCATCTGCTCATTTCCTCTATGCTTTGGTGACTGTCAGGCAGAGACTTGGAGGCCTTCATCTGGAACCTGGCCCAGAGCTTAATTCCTACCACTCAGAAGTGGATCATATTTCAGATGGGCAGGCTGATGGTCTCGCTGGATGAGGAAGAGCCGGGAGCCCTAGTTACCTAGGGGGCTGAAGGATTCCTAATCCTGGGCTGGACTGTGGAGCTAGGGAAGATGGGAGGGTGAGGGGATCTGCTGGATGGGAATGAGAGGTAGCTCCCAGGCATGTGGGCCAAAAGGAAACACTAGAAGTGACTGAGGGGGTAGAAGGATGATGAAGAAGCCTGGATGAGGAGGAGAGATGCTGGGACGTGGACACAGGCAGAAGGCTGAAATCAAGTGCGTGTGTACTACTTTCATCAAAAGGGCAATGTATTTTCTTTTTGGTTATTATTATTATATTTTGGTGCCAGTACTGGGCCTCGCATTCTTTTTTTTTTTCATTGGTCGTAGGGCTTGAACTCTGGGCTTGGGCACTGTCCCTCAGCTCTTCAGCGCAAGGCCACTTGAGCCACAGTGCCACTTTCCCGTTTTCTGGTGGTTTATTGGAGATAAGAGTTGCACGGACTTTCCTGCCCAGGTTGGCTTTGAACCCTGATCCTCAGATCTCTGCCTCCTGAGTAGCTAGGATTACAGGCATGAGCCACCAGCACCAGGCCTTGGGCCTCACACTCTTGCTTACTTTTTTTTTTTTTTTTTGCTTAAGGCTAGTTCTCTATCACTTGAGTTTTTGGCTTTTATGCTGGTTAATTGGAGATAAGAGTCACAAGGAAGCCAGATGCCGGTGGCTCATGCCTGTAATCCTAGCTACTCAGGAGGCTGAGACCTGAGGATCAAGGTTCAAAGCCAGCCTGGGCAGGAAAGTCCATGAGACTCTTATCTCCAATAAACCACTAGAAAACCAGAAGTGGCACTGTAGCTCAAGTGGTAGAGTGCTTGCCTTGAGCTGAAGAGTGCAGGGATAGCACCCAAGCCCAGAGTTCAAGCCCCACGACCGATAAAAAAAAAAAAAAAGAGTCACAAGGACCTTCCTGCCAGGCTGGATTTGAACCTTGATCCTCAGATCTCAGTCTCCTGAGTAGCTAGGATTTCTGAGATAAGCCACCAGTGTCCACCTAGAAGGGAATTTTCTTGACCTGTACATGTTGGTTGGTCACAGGGTTTAGCCCTTTGGCTTTTCCTTCTCTGAAGTCACTCCTCTGTTTATCTTTCCTTTTCTCTTGGCTCGATTGTAATCTCAAGCCAATATAACAATATAGCATTATTATAAGCAATATAACAATGTTATACCCCTAGCTTTTATATCTCCCAGGCTTCAGACTCATACAGCAAACTGCGAACTCAACATCTCCACCCAGGTGATGAAATTTCAATGTGAACGGGTCAAATCTTTCCCCACCAGAGCCCTTTCTTCCCTCGTCTTTCCCATCTTTGTGTTTTTCTTTACTTTTTTTTGCCAGTCCTGGGATTGAACTCAGGACCTGGGCAATGTCCCTGAGCTTCTTTGTGCTCAAGGCTAGCTAGCACTCTACCACTTGAGCTGCAGCACCACTTCTACCCTTTTCTGTTTATGTGGTACTTAGGAATGGAACCCAGGGCTTCATACATGCTAAGCAAGCACTCTACCACTAAGCCACACTCCCAGCCTTTGTGTTTTTCAACTTCACCTTTCTCAACAAAAAGGAAGAAGAGAAATGATATTATAAGTGGAAAAATCTGGTGTAACCAACAAAAATAAAATAGCACAGCTAATAAAAAATGTGTAGTTTTGATAGATGTGAAAATTTTAGTTACAAAAGGTTTTTTTTTTTGGTAACTACCAACCCTTACTTTAATACATACTCCATGAGACAGGTAACTTTCCAGCAGGAAACAACCCCAGAAGTTAATAAGGTTGATTTAAGAATAAAGTTGGGTATGATAGGAGGCACCTGTAATTATAGCTACTTGCAAGGCTGAGATCCCTTGAGGCTAGTTAGAAGCCAGTCTGGGAAACACAATGAGGTTCTGTCTCAAAATAAAATAGAACTAACCAGCCAACCAACCAACTAATCAACCAATGAGAAACCGACTAGACCAATAACAAAAGAAAAATTTTAAGTTATCCAAGAATTCATTTCAACAAAGACTGTAATGCCAGAGAATTTTGCATAGACTTTTCTAAGATTTTTAAACAGAATTCCATCAGGGGACTGGTAGTGCATGCCTGTAATAGCAACTCAGGAGGCTAAGATCTGAAGATTGAGGTTTGGGACCAGTCCAGTCAGAAAACTGTGTTAGATTCTTACCTCCAGTTAACCAGCAAAAGGCCAGACGTGGAGCTGTGGTTCAAATGGTAGAATACAAAGTGAGAGCATGAGGCTCTGAATTCAAGCCCAATGCAAGAAAGAAAGAAAGAAAGAAAAGGGAAGGAAAAGAAAAGAAAAGGAGAAAGAAAATTCCTAATTGGGTGCCAGCGGCTCATGCCATTATTCAAATCACGATGGCGTGTGGGTGCAGGTTGTCAGGGTGGGGCTGACAGGTGTATGGACTGGTGTGTTCCAGGCTGCTGCACTGCAGAAAGGGCTATCACTGGCCCTAGGACAGTGCGTGGCCCAGAGCAGGGCTCCCTGACCGTGCAGTGTGCATATGCTGCGTCGTGGAAGACCTACAACAAGTGGTGGTGTCAAGGCGCACGTTGGAGCAGCTGCGAGATCCTTGTTGAGACCAGCGCCAAAGAGCAGAAGGTGAGGAGGGGCCGTGTGTCCATCACGGACGACCAGACAAACTTTACAATCATGGTGACCATGGAGGATCTCAGGATGAGTGACGCAGATGTGTATTGGTGTGGAATCGAGAGAACTGGAATAGATCTTGGGGTCGAAGTTCAAGTGACAATTGACCCAGGTAAGATTTGTCCCTGAGATACCACTCATGGGAATTAGCTGTCCCTCAGCATGACCCTTCAGGGAGGGGGTTGAGTCCTGAGGTCTCAGGGGAGCTGGGCAGACCACGTGGGTTCGGGAGGGGCAGGGCTTCTCTTAAACAACCCTCCCTCACCGCCCAGAACCTTCTCCAGGGTGGCCTCCCACCTTCCTCTTCAAAGCCCAGGCCTGAGTCTAGTGCCATAGAGGAGAGGGTGATGGTCCCCAGCCCATGGACCAAAGAGACCCCCTTCACTGGTTCCCAGAGACCCCAATAGCTGCCAATGCCTTCCTGGGACCTCAGTACCCAGAATGCCCTGCTCTTTCTGGGAGCTCTGGGCAGCTCCCACTTCCTCTCCAACACTGAGGGTAAAGGTTGCCCAGCAGAGTTGGGGTGCCTAGAAAGATCTCCATAGTCAAACATCTGTATTGCTGGTACCCAAAATCCTACTATGAGCCACTTATGCCACTTGATGGCATTGCCTTTCTAAGTCCTCCTGCATACAGGGACTCCCAGGAGCCGGACACAGACGTCCCAGGGCCTTGGTTTGAAGGATTTCTGTTGCGCTCTTTTGTTCAGTCAGGTGACACTGGCTCACAGGGTACCTGCAAGCCTGAGTGAAACACTACCTGGGATGTGTGAGGGCCAGCACAGAGCATACTGTGTGTATGTGTGTGTGTGTGTGTGTGTGTGTGTGTGTGTGTGTGTGTGTGTGTTTACACGTGTGCGCATGCACACCAGTTCTCGGATTTGAACTCAGGGCCTGGGCACTGTCCTTGAGTTTTTTTGCTCAAGGCTAACACTCTTCCACTTGAGCCACAGCGTCATTTGTGGATTTTTTAGTGGCTAATTCAAGATAAGAGTCTTATGAACTTTCCTGCCTGGACTGGCTCTGAACCACAACTCTCAGATCATAGCTTCCTGAGTAGCTAGAATTACAGACATGAGCCACCGGCACCTGGCATATTTTTTTTTTGTTTGTTTTTGGTCGGTCATGGGGCTTGAACTCTGGGCCTGGGCACTGTCCCTCAGCTCTTCAGCTCAAGGCAAGCGCTCTACCACTTGAGCTACAGCGCCACTTCCGGTTTTCTAGTGGTTTATTGGAGATAGGAGTCTCACGGTCTTTCCTGCCCGGGCTGGCTTTGAACCACGATTCTCAGATCTCAGCCTCCTGAGTAGCTAGGATTACAGGCGTGATCCACCGGCGCCCAGCTCCATCTGGCATATTTGTGTGTGTGTGTGTGTGTGTGTGTGCGCGCGCGCGCGCGCATGTGCCAAAACTAGAGCTTAAACTCAAGGTCTGGCCTTTTTCACTCAAGGCTGGTGCTCTACCACTTGAGCCACGCTTCCACTTCCAGCTTTTTGCTCATCAGTGGAGATAAGAGTCTCAAGGACTTTGTTATCTAGGCTGACTTTGAACCTCAATCCTCAGCCTCCTGAGTAGCTAAGCACATGTTTGTCTTACTGAATCCCACCAGCATCCCGAGAGGAAGAAGCCCCCGGCTAGCCAGAGCTATGGGACTAAACAAGTCTTCACTTGTTCAAAGGAAAGTCTCTTCCTGAATATGAGGGTCTTGTTCAGGGTGGTCTTGATCTTAGGCATAAGTTAGCCACCATGCAAGCCCCCTGTTCAGCTCCTGTCCTGGCTGATGAAGAAGGCTGAAAGGAGGCACTGGCCAAACCCCCATCACATCAGTGAGACTGATGTGCGGCTGAATGCCGGCTGACCTGTCCTGCGCTCTTCTGAACCTCCTCTGAGCCTTCTAAAACTTGCTTAGCATCTTCCAGCACCAACCTGCGTCAAAGCCTCTAGATTCTTTGGGAGTCCCAGGGGCTAGGGTGGCCCGTGGCTTTCTCAGGTTCAAAGCCAGGTGCTGTGCCAGGGGCAGGGTGGCAGGAGGAGGAGTGTGTAATTTGTTCGTTTGCCAAGCACCATCTACAGTGTTGACCACGGTACCTACCACCTCCACTGCAACCACATTTTCAGCATCCACCTCCGTGGAGGAGACCAGCTTCTTCACGACTCTGATCAACGTGAATGTCAGGTAAGCCAGCTTAGATGCTCTGTCCCCTGTGACCCATTGGGCTCAGATGCCTCTAAAAGGAAGCTAGAGTTTGTCCTGGATCTTCACGATCCTTTGCAGGGGTTGGGGGGCTTCCTACTGGCTCTCAGCCTCCATAGACCCTTCATCCTTGAGCAGAAAGTAGTCTGTAGGCTTGCTGGCTCATTCATTCAATTTTACTTGTGTGTGTGTGTGTGTGTGTGTGTGTGTGTGTGTGTGTGTGTGTGTGTGTGTGTGTGTGTGTGTGTGTGTGTGTGTGTGTACCTGTATCTGCCAGGAATGGGGCTTGAACTCAGGGCCTGGATGCTGTCCCTAGCTTTTTCTCTCAGGGATGGCACTTTACTACTTGAGCCACATAGTTCTACTTCTGGCTTTTTGAGGATTAACCAGGGATAAGAATCTCACAAGATTTTTCTTCCCTAATTGGCTTAGAACCATAATCCTCAGATCTCAGTCTCTTAAGTAGCTGGGATTACAGGTGTGAGCCACTGATGCCTGGCCTCAGATCTAACTTTTTTTTTGTCAGTCATGGGGCCTGAACTCTGGGCCTGGGCGCTGTCCCTCAGCTCTTCAGCTCAAGGATAGTGCTCTACCACTGAGCCAACTTCCCAGCCCCAGATCTAACTTCTTTATGGCATATATGGAACACAGAAGTGGAGAGCAATGGGTAGGCATTCATCGAGGACAGTGTGGCTACGGTGTACATGGGTGTAGGCTGTGGCCTAACAAAACTGCCTTCCTTCCTTCCTTCCTTCCTTCCTTCCTTCCTTCCTTCCTTCCTTCCTTCCTTCCTTCCTTCCTTCTTCTTTCTTCTTTCTTCCTTGTGCTGGTACTGGGGCTTGAACTCAAGGCCTTGGGCTCTTTCTTGGCTTTTTCATCTCCAGAGCACCGCCTCCTGCTGGAGCAGCCCCTCCACTTCCCCTCTTGGACTTTCCTGCCTAAGTTGTCTTCAAACTAGGATCCTCAGATGTCAGCCTCCTGAGTAGCTAGGATGTGGGCATGACCCACTGGTGCCTGGCTCATGCCCCAATTTCTGGGAGGGGGGTTTGAGGAAGTCTGTTTTCCTTGAATTTCCTTTTTGGGGAGTTGGTCATGGAGCTAGAACTCTGGGCCTGGGCCCTGAGCTTCTTTTACTTGAGACTAGCGCTGTACCACTTGAGCTACAAGGCCACTTTCAGTTTCCTGGTTTATTGGAAATAAGGGTCTCACAGACTTTTCTTCCTGGGCTGGCTTTGAACCACAATCCTCAGATCTCAGCTTCCTGAGGAACTAGGATTACAGACATGAGCCACTGGTGCCGGGCCTATTCCTTGAATTTCTGTTATGGTGTATGGTGAGAACTGCGGTGGTGGCAGTTCCTTAAATCTCAGGTGGCCCTGGCAGCTCATGAGAGGATAGTCTGTTCTTTGAGCCTGCCTGTGGCCCCTCACAAGAAGGAATGGGCGCAGACATGTTCCCATGTTGGTGTCAAAAGTGAGCATCGTTGCCTTCCTCAGCGAGGGCTGGCCCTGGAGCTGAGAGGGAAGTGTATGGTCTCCAAGAGCAGCGCTTCTGAGAGTCATGCTTCTGAGCACCCAGCCCAGCATCTGCAACCAAAGGGCTTTCTTGAGGTGTAGAGGCCCTTTTACTTCCTCTCTTTGCTTTCCTTGACTCTGCCAAGACACTCTACTGATGAAACCATGGCATAAAAACTATACAGGCAAGCCTTAATCTTTCAATCAGCAAAGATCCACTTCCCCTTTTGCTCTCTCATTTTCCTTTATTTTTGCTTGTGTTATGACCTTACCCTTACTGGGCTACTCTACTACTTGAGCTATACCATACCTCCAGCTCTGCTTGTCTTTCTTTCTTTATTTTTTTTTTTGACTTTCCTGCCTGGGCTGGCTTTGAATCATGATCCTCAGATCTCAGCCTCCTGAGTAGCTAAGATTACCGGTGTGAGCCACCAGCACCCAACATTCTCTTAGCTCTTTTTGCTCAAGGCTGGCACTCAACAACTTGAGCCACAGTTCCACTGTCAGCTTTTGGCTCATTAAGTGAAGATAAGCATCTCATAGACTTTCTGGTCGGGTCTGGCTTCGAACCTTTATCCTCAGATCTCAGCCTCCTGAGTAGCTAGAATTACAGATATGAGCCACTGACACCCAGGTCCAGCTCTGATTATTGCTGGTAAATTTGGAGATGGAGTTTAGCAAGCTTTTGACCTGGCTGGCCTCAGACTGCAATCCTCTAGACCTCAACCTTCTGAGTAGCTAAGATTACAGTTGTGAGCCATTGGCCACCAGGCCAGTCTGGGTGTCACAAACAATAGAAATTTACCTTCCCACAATTCTGGTGGCCATGAGTCAGCAGTGCTGGCTTACATGTGTTGAGATCATCCTTTGGGAAGCTGCACATAGTTCCCTTTGTGCCTGTCTGCGCTGTAATTTCTTCTTATAAGGACACTAGTTACACTGAATTGGCCCTTCCTTAATGACCCATTTCAGCCTAATTACCTCTTTAAAGACTGGGCTCCACTTATATTCTGAAGTAATGGAGGGAGAATCTGCCCAGTGCTGATTTGTTGTTGTTTTAGACTAAATCTCACTAGTAGCTCAAGCTGTCCTGGAACTCCCAATTTTCTGGGATTCCCATGTTCTGGGATTACAGGTGTTAGCAACCAGGTCTGGCTTGCCTTTTGTATCTTCCTTTTAGTGTCTGGTAGCACCAATGATTCCCGCTAGCTGCATTACTTCACTGTCCGCCCCATCAGCATGTGGCATTTTCCTGTGTCATCTGTATGTCCAAATTTCTCCCTTACAAGGCAACAGGCGGATTGGGACTTTGTCTAAACTCAGTGGCATCTACAAAGGCCATTTCTTTTTCTTAATAGGTCACCTTCACAGGCTCTGGTTAGACTTGAAATATGGGGTTTACTATCTATCTATCATCTATCTATCTATCTATCTATCTATCTATCTATCTATCTATCTATCTATCTATCTATCACCTATCTACCTTACATGCTTAGATTGGGGCTTGAGCTGAGGGCCTCATGTTCTTGCTTGATTTTTCTGTTCAAGGCTAGTACTCTACCACTTGAACTACAACTCCACTTTGGGATTTTGGTTGTGTATTGGCTATAAGAGTCTCAGGGACTTCCCTTCCTGGATTGACTTTTAGCCATGACCTTCAGATCTCAGCCTCTTGAGCAGCTAGGATTATGGTCATGTGCATTGATACCTAACTGAGGCATGTTGTTAAACCCAGTAGAGAGGGAAAGTTTAGAACCAGAAAAACCAGGGCTGGGAAGGTGGCTTAGTGGAGAGTGCTTGCCTAGCATGTATGAAGCCCTGG
The DNA here is from genome assembly GCF_019054845.1 of Dipodomys spectabilis. NCBI lineage: Eukaryota > Metazoa > Chordata > Mammalia > Rodentia > Heteromyidae > Dipodomys > Dipodomys spectabilis. The sequence goes on along the minus strand of NW_024871006.1, from coordinate 3,930,049 downwards.
GTTCGATTCCTCAGTATCACATACACAGCAAAAGCCAGAAGTGGTGCTGTGACTCAAGGTAGAGTGCTAACGTTGAGCAAAAGAAGCTCAGGGACAGTGCCCGGGCCCTGAGTTCAAGCCCCAGGACTGGCAAAAAGAGAGGGGTGGGGGTGGAAACCTGTTAGGATCCTGTTCATAATAAAATTTCTGTTAGGCTTCCAGATACATGGGAACTTCCTTCGGGAACCTTCCTCTCCTATTTTCAAAACCCTCTTTGAGAGTGTCCAGGAACAAAGATTTCCCAGCTGTAGCCCACAGTGCGATGGGCTCTGAGGGGCCTGCTCGGGCTTGCAGCGGAAGGAGCGCCTGGTGCACAGGGCCCCCTCTGTCCTTCCTAGGCACAGAGTCATAGAAGTCAGCATCCTTCTCCCAGTCATCTTTGCTGCCTTGCTGCTTCTCTTGGTGGCAGCCTCAGTCTTGGCTTGGATGAAAATGAAGCGACAGAAGAAAGGTGAGAGGAACTGGCTGGCTGGGTGGGGGGAGAAGCGGGGCTGATCACACACTAACAGGCCCAAGACCTTACCTTGGAAGGAGTGCCATTCCACAAGCCACCAGTAGAGGGCGGTCCAGGGGGCTGGGCCAGAGGCCGGGGTAGGGGTGGTCTGGGCTGGTGGGTGAGCTCCACACTACGTACACAGTATGCACACTTGCAAGCTCACATGATACACTCGTGTACACATGACACAAGCCTCTAGGCCTCATCAGTCAGGGCGTGAGACCCTTTCTGACACCCTTCCCAGGTCACCAGCCCTTTTTCCCAGGTGAATCTACTTGTACCTTGTGACATTGCTTTTCAAGGAAGAGCAAACTCGCTCAGAGCTTTGGGCCAGAGATCAGGAGGTCTGGCTTTCGCAAGCCCTTTTCCTGTCTGGCTTCACTTCCACATTCTCATGTAGCTGTGCCCTTTCTCTTCTCAGAATGCCTAAGACCTGAGCTCTTACCAAGACCTCTCTCATAACTGCTGGAGTCTTTCAGTCTGGGCGGAGAGGAGGGAGCCTGACACCTAGGCTGGCCTTGAACTCACTAGGTAGCCCAGCCTGATCTTGAACTCCCAATCCTTTTGCCTCAACCTCTCAGGTGCTGGGCTTATAGGGGTCCACCACCGTGCCCAGCTTGAATCTGACTCTGTGTATATGTGTGTGCCAATCCTGGGGCTTGAGCTCCGGCCTAGGCGCTTTCCCTTAGCTTTTATGCTCAAGCTGGTACTCTACCACTTGAGCCAAAGCTCTACTTCTAGCTTTTTGGTGATTAATTGGAGATAAGAGTCTCACAGATATTCCTGCTCAGGCTGGCTTCAAACTGTGATCCTCAGATCTCAGCCTCCTGAGTAGCTAGGATTACAGGTGTGAGCCACCAATGCTCAGCAAGCCTGACTCTTATTCATCACATTTTCTTCCAAATGTGTTGACCATGACCTAAGTATTTCCCATGATCCTCGTTGTCTAGACATTTGAAATAAAAAAAAAAACAAAAACAGGAGAGACCACCTTTTGATTCTTTTGTCTCCAAAGCAGGGGTGCAAGCAGAGAGGGAGGGCCAAGGGCAGGAAGAAATACAGGAGTCAGTAACCTCCTGAAAACCTGTCCACCTGCGCTAATGCAGCATGTGCACTTCCCTCGGGGCAGGGGTGGGGGGAGCAGTGGAGGACAAACTGCTTCTGACTGTCACGAGTCAGGCAGGGCCAAGCATCCAGATGCAAGCAAGGCTCGGGACCAGCCAAGCCCTGCTGAAGATGATAGATCCCAGGGAACTAAAGCCAAGGGGTCAGACAAAAGCATGTGCCACAGGAGGAGAGATCGGACAACCTGCTAGCTGTAAAATGCAGACATGACCTTGAGATGACCTCTGGGGAAACATGGAGGCACAGGCGGGACTGTAGGAGCCTGGGAATTTTCAGAGAGACTTAACCCCAGCGTTGCCAGTGGTTGGCAGGGCCACCGTTCAGCTGAGCTCTGTGAAGTGGGAACGCGGTAGGCTGAAGTCTCCCCTTTTTTTCAGGGAGAGGAAACAGCAGCTCAGAGAAATGACACAAGGGATGTCATGGAATGAGTCCTAGGAAGGCTCAGAATTAGAACTAGACTTGGAGACTGGCACCTCATGTTCACCCGGTTGTATGTGAGGACCTCTCTGACAGTCCTAAGGACGGGCTGCCTAATTCTCCATTGCTTCTGTCTTTCAGCGGCTGAGCCATCCGTGGAGAAGGTAAAAGAGGCCCAGGATGGAACCAGAGAGAGCACACGGCCTCGGCTCCTCTCCCTCTCCCTTGACTTCTACCTCCCAGGCCCCCCAGTGCCTGAATGTGTCCTGTCACTAGGAGCCAAAGTGATCTATGAATTCATGGCTTTCTTTTTTGGTTGTTGTGGGGCTTGAACTCAGGGCCTGGTACTGTCCCTGAACTCTTTAATTTGTTTGTTTATGTGGTACCAAGGAATCAAACCCAGAGCCTCATGTATGCCAGGCAAGCAGTCTACCACTAAGCCACATTCCCAGCCCCTGAACTTGTAGCCTCTGTAGAGTCTGGGAGGAAGGAGGGCCTAGAAGCAGCCAGAGAGAAGGAGGCCCAGGTATTGGGAGGGGGGAGGGATAGAGCTGGGGTCACAGGGAAGCAGAGAGGCTCCTGTCTCTCCCTGGAAGGAGAACCTGGACCCACAGGCTGATGCGGTCACCCCCAGCCTGCACCCCCCTTTGCAGCCTCAGGAAGATGAACTCTGCTACGCAAACCTGTCCCTGCACCAGCCAGGAGCCTCCTCCAGTTCGTCCCAGCACAAGGCCTCCATCAAGCCTTCTTCCGCTGGCCAGGAGGAAGTGGAATATGTCACCATGGTGTGTCCTTCGTGGGGGCTGCTGGGGACCAACGAGGGCAGACACGCTGCTGGCCCTGCTTTGAGGATGGGCTTCCTCCTGCCCCTGGGGCCCAGCTGAAGGAGCGTGGGCCCTGGGCAGAGCCACAGTGATTGCAAAACTTGCCCAAGGAGCCTCACAAAGGTTCTAGAGGTTTCTCCATGCCACCTCTCAACGCTGGGGAGTCAGGATCACCCACCTAATGGGGTCTTGTATGGAGCTGAGAAGGGGGGAAAAGAAAATGCAGCCCAGCTGAGTGGGGCTCGGGATCCCGCCAAGAATGGTTGTCTTCAGGCAGAGGCAACCCAAGCTTTGTACTGGGCCTGATGCTGGCGAGAGGAGGCTGGCAGAGCGGAGGGAAGGCAGCCAGAGGGGCCTGGAGTGGAGGGAAGGCAGCCGGAGGGCTCAGAAGTCTCCAGTCCCACCTGCCTCCACCCAGGACTCTTATACAGCCCCAGCCTCCCTCCAGCTGCTCTGATGCCATGACTGTCTCTCTCACAGGCTCCCCTTCCCAAGACGGAGGTTTCCTACGCCTCTCTGTCTTTGGACGCTTTGCATCAGGAGCCAACCTACAGCAACACCCATATTCCCGGCACTGGCCCCGAGACGACCACAGAATACAGCAGCGTCAGGTGGCCCTAGCCTCTGCTTACAGCCTTTCTCCTGGACCTGGACAATGTCTGCGAGCATGTTCCTGTTCGTCTGCTTTCTGTACCTGGCCCCAAGCAAGTCCAACTGGTGCTTGAGACTCTGGGATCAACCAGCATAGTTCCCCATCCCTGTCCCTCCTCCCCCAGACTTGGGAAGAGGCTGAGGGCACACTCTGGGAATGCCATGGGAATTGTAATGGTGATAATGATATTAAGAGTAGTTAACTTTTATTTATTGCTTACCATATGCAATATCCTCAGATATCTGCTCCTAGAATCTGCCTTGTAATGCAGAAGGCATGGTATACATGGGATTCTGTTATGGTTGTGTGTACGTGTGTGTGTGTGTGTGTGTGTGTGTGTGTGTGTGTGTGTGTGTGTGTGTGTGTGTTGGTATTGTAGCTTAAACTCAGGGCCTCGAACTCTTGCTTGGCTTTTTTTTGGCTTAAGGATGTCACTTTACCATTTGAGCCACACACCCTGCTTCTGGCTTTTGCTGGTAAATTGGAGAAAAGAGTCTCATGGATTTTTCTACCATTTTGGCTTTGAACTGTGATCCCCAGATCTTAGCCTCCTGATTAGTTTGGATTACAAGTGTGAACCACTGGCACGTGGCTTAATTTAGGATTTTTTGAGATGGGGAGATCATTTTAGCTTATCTAAGGGGCTCAAAATGTAATTATGAAGTCTTTCTAAGAAGGATGTGAGAAAGCCGAAAGGGGAGAAGGCAGTCTGATGATGGAAGTGGAAGTTGGAGTGATGGGGCTAGAAGCCAAGGAATGCTGCCGTCCTCAGAGACTTAAGGCAAATAATAGATTCTCTCCTGGAACCTGGAAGAGCAACTTCCCCACGGACACAGCATGGGTTGAGCTTAGTGGAACTTACTTTGTACCTCTGACCTCCAGAAATGTGGAGAACAAATTTGTATTGTTTTACATTGAGCCACTACATAAGTTTGTGATAATTGGTTACAGCGACAATAAGATGGTATGTGGCAGAGGCCTTTCCCTAAGTGCTTCACATAGAGTAACTAATTTAACCCAGCAGGTGTGGAGGTCCTGGAAGTATTTAGCTGGCCATGATCAGCATGTTCTGGGGCTTGGTTACAGCTGTATACACTCCAAACCCATCTGGAACAAATACCTTTGGTGGTGGATGGCTGTGTCTCCTGCTCTAGAGATGAGTCCCTGGATGTTTCTTTTGTGTGTGTGTGCCAGTACTGGGACTTGAACTCTGAGCCTCAGACTCTCAATTGGCTTTTTCATTCAAGGCTGTTATTCTACCACTTAAGCCACACTTGCAATTCTGGCTTTTTTCTGGTTAATTGGAGATAAGGCTCTCACAATCTTTTCTGCTTAATCTGGCTTTGAACTTCAGTGCTCAGATCTCAAGTCTCCTGAGTAGCTAGGATTCCAGGCTTGAGCCTCCAGTATCTGTCCAGTTTCCTGGAATTTTAAGAGCTTTTAGCTTTTCCAGCTCAAGGGAGTGAGTTCACAGAGCCCAAGGTGCTTGACTATTCTTGAGCTAGTACTCAAGAATTAGAGCAGGCTGGAGTGACTGCTTTTAATCCAGTTTGTCTTAAGATTTACAGAGCAACAAGTATCTGTAGAGAGATATTTAAATGGAAACATTCAAAGCAGAACAAAAAAAATTTTTTTGCCAATCCTGGGCACTGTCCCTGAGCTTCTTTTGCTCAAGGCTAGCACTCTACCACTTGAGCCATAGCACCATTTCCAGATTTTCTGTTTATGTGGTACTGAGGAATTGAACCAAGGGTTTCATGCGTGCTAGGCAGGCTCTCTACCAATAAGCCACATTCCCAGCCTGAGAGCAAATTTATGTTGAACTAAAGTATAAGAACAAAAGTCCTAGCCGGGCGCTGGTGGCTCACGCCTGTAATCCTAGCTACTCAGGAGGCTGAGATCTGAGGATCGCGGTTCAAAGCCAGCCCGGGCAGGAGACACCGTGAGACTCTTATCTCCAATAAACCACCAGAAAACCGGAAGTGGTGCTGTAGCTCAAGTGGTGGAGCGCTCGCCTTGAGCTGAAGAGCTGAGGGACAGCGCCCAGGCCCAGAGTTCAAGCCCCATGACCGACAAAAAAAAAAAAAAAGAACAAAAGTCCTAAGGCCTCAGGCCAGAGCATCAGTGCCATTTTAGCTACTAGTGGCCTTATTTTTGAGTTTCACAGTCTGCACCAAACAGGGTGTATGGGAATATGTTCATTTGTGTAACCAGGAATTTATCTGATAATACATGATATAGACTCTCATGAATATCACAAAACTCTTGATGAAAATCTGCAAACACACAGAAGACTAGAATTTAGCTTGGTTTGGTTTGGCTGGAGGACTTGGGCAGCTTCTGCCTTAACTAGACACTGAATGTGAATTAAAAATGGAAGGTTCTGGCAGCATGGCAAAGCTGAAGAGGGAGTAAATCAGTTTAGAAAGACTGGTCTAAGCTGGGCGCCGGTGGCTCACACCTGTAATCCTAACTACTCAGGAGGCTGAGATCTGAGGATCACGGTTCAAAGCCAGCCTAGGCAGGAAAGTCTGTCAGACTCTTATCTCCAATAAACCACTAGAAAACCAGAAGTGGCACTGTGGCTCAAGTGGTAGAGCACTTGCCTTATGCTGAAGAGTGCAGGGACAGCACCCAGGCCCAGAGTTCAAGCCCCACGACCGACAAAAAAAAAAAAAAAACCTAGTCTATTCTGATTCTTCTTTTTTGGGGCGGGGGCAAAGGAGAATTGGTTGGTTGTGGGGTTTGAATACAGAGCCTAGGTGCTGTCTCTTAGCATTTTTGTTCAAGGCTGACACTCTATTACTTGAGCCATGACTCCATTTCTGTGGGGTTTTTTTGTTGTTATTGTTTTTGCGTGTGGTTAATTGGAGAGAAGAGTCTTTTGGACTTGTCTAATCCAGCTACCTTGGAACTGTGATCCTCAGATCTCAGCCTCCTGAGTAGCTAGGATTACAGGTATGAGCCAAGTCACTTGGCTTTCTATTGGGTTATGATGACATATATATATGTGTATATATATATATGTATGTATGTATATATATTCCAGCCTGCTTTGTTCAAGTTTACATTAGGGTGTGGAGAATGCTAGAAGAAGTGGTGGGTGGTGGGGGTGTGTGCAAAAGAGGGAAACACAAGTAAGAAATGGAAAAAGAAACTGTTTCATAATGTTGACAGGTTTGTATCTGGGCTTTTGTCTCAGCCATATCCGGCTGCTGACAGAAGGCTTTGCTAAGGCAGCTTTTAGGTGGTCAGTCAGTCCTTTAGTACCAGAAAGAGAATGCACATATGCTTCCTTGGGGCTGAGTGGATTGTGGCATTTGCCAGCTTGCTGTCTAGGTTCCAGGAAAGTACATTTTGTAACAATCAGCTCCAGGCTACTGAATGGCTCAGCGCTCACCGAGTGTCTCATTATTTATAGTCTGTCTAAAGCTGCTGGAGTTTCCCTCCTTTGGTTTTTTGAATTATTAATATTTAAAGATTCCACTTGATAAAAATTGGAGGGGTGAGACTGTCTCCTTTGAAGAATTATGTGACTGGTATTAACTTCGAGATAGACTTGTTTTTTTTTTTAGTGCTGATACTGGAGCTTGAACTCTGAACCCTGCAGTCCACTTTTTGGTAATTAACCAGAGATAAAGATCTCATGGACTTAACTTCCTGGGCTGGCTTTGAATCTTAATCTTCCACGTCTCAGCTTCCTGAGTAGCTAGGATTACAGGCAGGAGCACCAGTGCCTAGCTCTGTAGTTCTTATTTTAATATCATTTGTTGCCCTCAATGAAAGCAGGAGCAAGCAGTCAATGGGCCTGTGTGTTGTTCAGGATCCGGTGATTGCTTTGCCTGCTCAGAGAGCAGCCATATGACCTTTCCCAGCTGGCAATCCCACAAGAAGTGTTGCCCTCTCTCAAGGGTGTGGAGACCATGGAGCCGTAGCTCTCAGCTACTGCTGGTCTAAGCCCAGGGCCCAGCGCCTGCCGGCTCCGCTCATTGGAGGAGTAGCAGAGTCCAAATGGCAGACTCGCTTTGAAACATCACACAGACTTTGCAAAATGAACAATAAGCCACAAAAGCAGAAGGCTAGGCCCCGGAGGCCTTTATGTCCTTGCAGGGAAATGTCCTGCCGTCTGGTGGGTGGCAAGGGAGGTGGAGAATTTCTGTGGGGGTGGAGGTGGGGCTTGAACACTGTCCCTTAGCTTTTTCCCTCAAGCTTGGCACTCTGCCACCCAAGCCGTAGCTCCATTTCTGGCTTGTTGGTGGTTCATTGGAGATAAGAGTCTCATGGACTTTTCTTCCCAGACTGCCTTCAAACTGGGATCCTCAGATCTCAACCTCCCAAGGAACTGGGATTACAGGTGTGAGCCACCAGACAAGTCTGGAGTATTTCATCTTAAGGCACAGTAGGACATGAGAGAGAGCAGAGGTAGTATGGAGGGAATTCCACGCCACAGGGGCTTTGATGCCTGTGACTCTTGGCTTGCTTTCTTCAGTTCATTATCCTGCAGCTGGGTTTCGGTGGCAGCCAGTCCCTAAGGGATCCTGTTGCTTGGCCCCTCCACCCTGAGACCCAATTACCAGTGACTCATGGCACTCAGGCCTGTTTTATACGCCTGGCTCTGGAGGCAGAGCCCCGAATCTGCTCTGTGAATGAGTGCTCCCCATTGCCATGGATTCTGCCTCAGTGTTTGTTCCTGGCTCAGGCTGAAGTTGTCACCAGGGCAAAACTAGCATTCCAGTGGTCAGGGACAAGATCTTCCAGTCCAGGCCATCCTGCCCCTAGGCCCCCTGGGGATGTCAGTAGGGGCGTGCCAGTGTGATGGCGGGGAAGAGACAGGGTTTATTTATTTTGCCGGTGCTGGAGCTTGAACTTGGCCTGGGCACCGTCCCTGGGCTTCTTTTGCTCAAGGCTAGCACTCTACCACTTGAGCCACAGCGCCACTTGTGGCTTTTTCTGTGTATGTGGTACTGAGGAATGGAACCCAGGGCTTCATGCATGCTAGACAAGCACTCTACCACTAAGCCACATTCCTAGCCCTGTCTTTATTTGTGTGTGTGTGTGTGTGTGTGTGTGTGTGTGTGTGTGTGTGTGTATGTGTACTAATACTAGGACTTGAACTCAGGGACTAGGCACTGCCCCTTAACCTTTTCACTCAAGGCTAGCACTTTACCAATGAAGCCACAGTTCCACTTCCAGCTTTTTGGTAGTTAATTAGAGGCCAAAGTCTCATGGGCTTTCTTGCCTGTGATTCTCAGCTCTCAGCCTCCTAAAGAGCTAGGATTATAGGCACCAGAGCCACCAGCAGCCAGTTCTGGAGCTCTATGTCTTGCATCACTTTTTGAGTCATTCAGGGATTATCACTGTCTTTGAGGGCCCATTTGCTCCTCTCCAAAATGGGGTTCAATAGTTTTTCCTGGCCTAAGAGAGACACGCTCCAAGACCCCTAGAGGCTGCTTGAAGCTGTGGATAGTCTTTTTTTTTTTTTTTTTTGGTCCGGTCATGGGGCCTGAACTCTGGGCCTGGGCACTGTCCCTCAGCTCTTCAGCTCAAGGCTAGCGCTCTACCACTTGAGCCACAGCGCCACTTCCGGCTTTTTTCATTTTGCTTATGTGGTGCTGAGGAATCGAGCCCAGGGCCTCAGGCACGCAAGGCAAGAGCTCTACCACTGAGCCATCTTCCCAGCCCCTGTGGATAGTCTTGAACTGGATATACAAGTTTGTTTTTGAAACATACATGATTCTGATACAGTTCAGTGGATACGTTAGACAAAGAAGAGATTAGCAACAACTAATAACAAAATGGAACAATTATAACAATAAGGGGGATAAAAGTTATGTGGATTCAGTCCTCCTTCCCCCTCAAAATAGCTTAGCTCCTCACTGTCCTATCGTCATGTCTCCAGACCACAGTTGACCACAAGTAAACCGGAACACGGGACATGGGGAAATTTCTGCATAACCAGAAGTTCCGCAGAACCCACAGGTTATGTCTTCAGAGTAACAGAGCAACCTCTCACTCAGATCCCAACTCTCTATGGTACTGGTGGTGCCAGGAGCTCCTCACACAGACCCCAGGAGAGGCTGGGTTTTTGTTGTTTTTCCTGGTAGTGGAGCTTGAGCTCAAGGCCTTGAACTCTCTTTTTTTTTTTTGGGTCTGGTCATGGGGCCTGAACTCTGGGCCTGAGCGCTGTCCCTCAGCTCTTCAGCTCAAGGCTAGCGCTCTACCACTTGAGCCACAGCGCCACTTCCGGCTTTTTTTTTCTTTTTGCTTATGTGGTGCTGAGGAATCGAACCCAGGGCCTCATGCATGCAAGGCAAGCGCTCTACCACTGAGCCACCTTCCCAGCCCCTTGAACTCTCTTTTGCTCAAAGCTGGTGCTCTACCACTTGAACTACACCTCCACTTCTGCCTTTTTGCCAGTTAACCAGAATAAGAGTCTCAAATTTGTCTACCCAGGCTGGCTTCGAACCACAGTCCTTCTAAGTAGCTAGGATTACAGGTGTGAGCCACCAGCGCCCAGGGCCATACCATGATTCTTGTTGCCCAGACCCATTGTTCTGTGGACACCACAGTTGGCACCATTAGTCCTGGGGGAGCAGATCTGCCCACCTTTGTACCACTTTGACCCAAGATGACCACTCCCTGGCTACTCAGAACGTCTGAAATCAGGCATGGGGTGAGGCCCTTGACAGGTAGATATACCCAAGAGAGCAGCCCAGAATGACTGCACAAAGCTCGCAACTTTCAGGACTTTAAAATCGAACAGTAGGAACAGTGATAGCATTTGTAGGGCCAAGAACTAAAGCAGAACAGGCTTTCTGCACAAGACTAACCAGTACTTTCAAGATGGTGGCCGTAGAGTATCAAGCCAGGCGTTTGTAGGTCTCTGTGTGACCGAATAGGTTGCATGTCCAGGAAGCTGACCTTATTTGGAAGGCAATCTAAAGTCGTACCTAGCATCTGCTCCATATGGCTCTAGGCTGCTCCTGCCCTGGTTCCTGACTGGAAAAATCCAGGCACTCCACACCAGCTCCCTCTAGTCCCAAAGAGAGGAACATGGTCCCTTCATCACAGTCTGAACTCTGCTTTCTGAGTACTCATTTCATGCCCCCAAATCGCCATCTTCCCTAACAGCTGGCCCATCTGCTTCCTCCACCCAACTGCAGGGTAAGGCTCAATTCCATAGCTCTGGTGACCCACTCATTTTATAGGGTGTAATATCAGTGCATTTGCTAAATCCTAATAACCCAAGTCCAGTAATTCAGTCTTTATTTGCGGTACTGGGATGGAACCCAGGGCCTCACCCTTGCTGGGCCAGTATTCTGCCACTTGAGCTACTTCTTCGGTCCAGTTATTAAGTCTTACACAACAACACATGTCTGACACCTGTGTTCATGTGGAACCATGAGGAATTCATTTCATTTCTTTTTCTTTTATTGAAGATTAAAAAATTGGGAGACCCAGTGTTAACGGAGGATTGTCCTAGAGATTCAGTTGGCTTTTGCCTGGCCAGCTTAAAGCTTACCCCATTTTCCTTGGAATCAACCCTTTCTCAGGTCTTGGTCCTCAGGATGGCAGTGGGATCGACTCAGCCTTCAGAATGTGATTCACGGTTAAGCCATGTATCTTGATTTATCTACTGGCTATATGGATTGGTTCAGGGGTGAACATGTGACCATTTCAGTCCTCCCTGTGAATGGTTCAGGGTGGACATGTGACCATTTCAGTGTTTAGTGGGCATTAGGTATAGAACTTTGGTTGAACCTAGTTGGTGTGAGGTTGTGATCCTGGAGCTGCTGGTGGTCATGTGACCCATACAGAGTGGCCTATCTATGAGTCAAGCCAAGCCAGAAGAAAGAATATTTAAAGACAGAGAGTGAGCCTAGTATCTTTAGAGGATCTCAAGTAATGGAGCCAGTGGCTGATGCTAATCCTAGCTATTCAGGAGGCTGAGGTCTGAGGATTGCTGTTCAAAGCTAAACCATATCAGCCTGATAACATGGTACACTGAACCCTCCAAGTCTCAATCCCCCTAGATTTCATGCTTAACAAACAATCCCTTGATTGTAAAGTGGCTTAGCATTTAGAACAATACAAGAGTCTTGATAAGCCTGCCTGGAAAGTTGGGGCTAATCTTGGGTGAGTGAGCTAAAGACTACAAAGCTTCCTGAGTCCGTGTGTGTGTGTGTGTGTGTGTGTGTGTGTGTGTGTGTGTGTGTGTGTGTGTGTGTGTGTGTTTGTGTCCCGTACCTAGGCTTGAACTCAGGGCCTTATGCTCTCCCTTGGCTTTTTTGCTTAAGGCTGATGCTTTACCATTTGAGCCACAACTCTACTTCTAGTTTTTGGCTGGTTAATTGGAGATGAGTCTCTTGGATTTATCTGTCTGAGCTGGCTTTGAACCTCAATCCTCATATTTCAGCCTCCTGCGCAGCTAAGATGGTAAGTATGAGATACCAGCTCCCAGCTCTGTGTTGGTTTGTGACTGATGTTGTAGTATCCAAATGGCCCTTGGAGGAGAAAAGGTTCTCTACCCCTCAAGCAATGACAAACTGTGACCCTCCTCTATCTCCTGCACCTGCCTCTCTCCAGTTCCATTGTGCTTAGATCTGTTTTTGTTTTGTTTTTTGTCAGTCACAGGGCCTGAACTCTCTGGGCCTGGACACTGTCCCACAGCTCTTCAGCTCAAGGCTAGTTCTCTACTAGTTGAGCCATAGCATCACTTCTGGCCTTTTCTGCTTATGTGGTGCTGAGGAATGGAACCCAGGGCCTCAGGCATGCAAGGCAAGCACTCTACCACTGAGCCACCTTCCCAGCCCCTTGGATCTATTCTTATGACAGTGCCCCTACTTGCTCACCTGTAACATGAGATCAAAATAGAGTTGCTAGCCAGGTGCCTGTGGCTCACACCTGTAATGCTAGCTACTCAGGAGGCTGAGATCTGAGGATCCTGGTTCAAAGCCAGCTTGGGCAAGAAAATCTGTTAGACTCGTATGTCCACAGTGGAGCTCACTGCACAGTGATGAAAGTGAACCATACAATTCCAGAGTGGCGATGAGAGGGAGGGAAGGGGAGAGAACGAGGGAACAGATGACACTACGAAAGGAAATGAGCTTATTTCCTGACTCATATAAACATAACCCCTCTGTACATCACCTCTGTAATAGCAATAAATTTTAAGAAAAGTCCTGTAACAAAAGATAAGGAAAGACAAAGAACAAGAACACATTATCAGCAGGCCTAGCTATGTGAGATGTGTGTGTGTGGTGTATGAGTGGGGTGGGGTGGGGAGGGTGACTGGGGGCAAAGGACCACAAAGCAAGAGCTATGACCTGAAGCACAACCTGATTCAAGACAGCTAGAAGCACACTGGGGCTTATCAAATAACATCCTTAAGCTGATGGTAAAAACCCTGGTAATCAGATATGTAAATAAGGGAAAGGAACATGAAGGATAGAGAAATAGAGAATGAGGGGCTAGGGGAATTCTTTCTTTTCTTTTCTTTTTTTTTTTGTTGGTCGTGGGACTTGAACTCTGGGCCTAGGTGCTGTCCCTCAGCTCTTCCGCTTAAAGCTAGCACTCTGCCACTTAAGCCACAGAGCCACTTCTGGTTTTCTGATGGTTCATTGGAGATAACAGTCTCACAGACTTTCCTGCCTGGGCTGGCTCTGAAGTGCCATCTTCAGACCTCAGCTTCTTGAGTAGCTAGGATTATAAGCATGAGCCACCGGCACCTGGCTTAGGGGAATTCTTTAGCCCGGCTCATTTCATTGTTTTCAGCGTTTGCTGGAATCCCACGGTTCTTGCTGTTTTCTGGAGCAGTCGAGTTCTGGCGGGGTCTGATTGGTGGGATCGCGCAGGGGTGAACACCTCCGATGTGTGTGCTGCTCACTTGCAGGCAGGCTGGCAGCGCTCCCACTTGGCCCAGTCTCATTGGTGGAGGGGAAGCGGGTCCAGGGCTGGGACCCCGCCCACCCCTCCCATTAGCACCAGAGTGTGCTGGGTCTCTATTTTCTCCTGCCTCTCTGGGGACTTTTCTCTTGCCTGAGAAGGTCCAGGAAGGATGCAAAGCACATGTTGGGGCAAGTTTAGAGCCACTTCCAGTGAACAGTTCAGCGATTTCCCAGCGTGGCCCTTACCTCTGGCTGTTTATTTCCAGCAGAGAGCTGCGTTCCTTCCTGCAAATGACGGAAGTCACAGCCTCTCCCCAGCACAGCTCACAAATGCCCCAATCTAGCGAGTCTCACACATTTTCTTGCAAAAGTCTCCCCCCACCTCCCCGGGACTGACTTGAAGTTAAAGGGGAAAAATGCTCAGAGGGAGGAAGTTTGGAAATGATCTGAGGTGCTGCACCAAGTCACCGTCATTTCTTGCTAAGTGTAACCCAGGAAACCAGCTAGTACCTCTCCCCAGGCCAGCTGCGCCTGCTCTGGCAACTGGGCAGGGCTGACCCCTCGGCCGAGGAGTCCCAAGGGACTCTAGATGGGCAGTGACATCATAGCCAGTCTGTTTATCCATACGCTTTCAGAGCAAGCGAGACAGAAAAACAAGCATTCGGAAACATTACAGGGGAAGCAGTTAGCTTTTCTTGGCTTTTAGTTGGTTCCGGAGGGGTGACAAGGAACTGTAGCAGGAACGGAGGGGATGCTCTTGATTTGAATGTCAAATCTACCCCCCCCCCCCCTTGCAGGGTGCTCATTTCCCCGTGGCCACCACCTGTGTTCCATGGCTGTTGTTTTCTTGGCAAAAGCGCCTCGGATGGAAGAAGAATGGTGGAGGAAAACAGAGCGGTGGGTGGGGCGTGGTCTTTCGCTGTGGATTGGTTTTGTTTTTTGCCTTGTGGAAATCGTTTCATCAGGGAAGAGCAATGCTGTTGTATTTGGCCCCTTTTCTAGGCTCAGTGGTGACAGCTAATGCAGAAGGGCGCTGGCTGTTGGTGGAATTCTGCCTGGCTAATTAAAGCCATCAGGGGCTATAAGAGAGGAAGGGCATTTCAAACTGAGCTTGGAAGTGATGCCTTCTTCCCGGCCTCTCCACCCCCCATCTACTTGCATCTTTCTCCAGGCAGGTTGGAGATTATGTATGCAGTGTGAAATAGCGGTGTGTGTGTGTGTGTGTGTGTGGTGTGTGTGTGTGTGCGCGCATGCCTTAAAGGCCACACACTTGTTGAAGGAGAGACAATTTTGTGTGTGTGTGTTCTGTACATAGTTCTTCTTGATTTTTGTTTTCTTCTGTACCTATCCTGGATTTTGAACTCAGGGTATAAATGTTGTCTTTGAGCTTTTTTTTTTTCTTCTTGAGGTGAGAGTGCTCTACCACTTGAGTCATAACTCTGCTTCCAGCTTTTGGGTGGTTAATTGGAGGGAGATAAGAGTTTCATGGACTTGTCTGCCCAGGCTGGCTTTGAATCTCAATCCTCAAATCTCACCCTCTCGAGTAGCTAGGATTACAGATGTGAGTCACCGGTTCTCTGCGGCTCCTGCTCAGTAAATAGACAAAGCACGTGAACTATGGAGGGAGGGAGGAATCACAGGGGAGCAATGGAAAATGGAAATGAAGGAGAGGAGAGGAGAGGAGAGGATTCCCTGCTGATTCCCTGCTTCCATCCCCACTCACCTATAGGGGGCGCTACAGCAAGCTTTGAGGGAGTGGAGACACTGGAAAACAGAATCCTTTGGGCCATATCTTCCTGCTAATTCCTTTTCATCCAACAAGGACCACACCCTGGACAAATGGGTAGACAGCCTGTTTCTTTCTATATGAGGGGTAAGCTTCTATATGGTGGTGGCGGGGGGAACTTCTGAGAAGCTAGAGAGACTGACATTGGATTAGTACTTCTGACTTCTTCAAACAAGGCTGGCCTGTGGGCAGTAAGCACTTGAGTTGAATTCTCTGTCTTGACTCACTGGCATGTGGGCCAAAAGCCCATCCTTCTCAGTTTACTTCCCTAGAGTGCAAGGTCAGACCTGGCACAGCAAAGGCCCACCCACGGGCTGCTCCGGAGCCCCTACCGGACACCCCTTCCTGCGTGCTTCTGGAGACAAGGCTGAGAGCTCTCTGAGTCAAACAGCAGCAAAGTTGTTCATGTTTTAAATTATTTACCTGCATCAAATATTTAGATTTGTAAGAGCAACAGCAACTCTATTTAAAAACTCCAAGCCTGTGATGGAGGAACTCAATGCTTCTGGAGAATTCCCAGCATGCACCCCAGGTGCTGAGAGTCTCCTAAGAGTTTCCCAGGTGCCTCTGGTCAGCTTCCAACTCCTGGGACTAATTAAAGTGCAAGTACCATCCCAAGACTATCATCTATCTGATGTCTGTTTGTCTCTGTCTGTCTGTCTGTCTGTCTACCTCTCTAACTAGGTAGCTAGCTAGATCAATCTATAGAGATTGATAGATAGTTCTAGATAGATATAGAGAAATAGAGATAGATATGTACATCTATCTATAGATAAAAATAGGTCAATATAGAAAGACAGATGTATATAGATAGACACTGTGCTGGTACTGGGGGGGGGGGGGGGTTGAGCTCAGGGCATGGGACTGTCCTGTAGTCTTTCCATTCAAGGCTGGCACTCCTCCACTTGAGCCACAGCTCTACTTCTGGCTTTTTGGTAGTTGATTGTAGATAAGAGTCTCACAGACTTTCCCGCCTGGGCTGGCTTCAAACCATGATCCTCAGATCTCAGTCTCCTGAATAGCTAGGATTACAGGCATGAGCTACTGGACCAGGTAAGGTCCATAATATTTAAAATCTAATTTCTATGCAGGTGAATTTTAATGAGAAGTTTCATTATGTTCCATAGTCCACCTCTCTGGGGAAAGAGGCAGTCAAATTAGAAAGTCAGGACTGGCTATGTGCAGAGACCATGCTTTTTGCATAGGTGGGAATGTGTGAGCTAATTCTCATGGGATTGTGCTTTGAAGTGTGTGTGTGTGTGTGTGTGTGTGTGTGTGTGTGTGTGTGTGAGAGAGAGAGAGAGAGTTTCTGAGGTTTTTCTATATGAAGCTGCTTCTCATAAAACTTGGTCAGTTTAGATAAAACTGCAAATTACTGACTTTGCTTTGAAATCTAGGTGGTGCACTCTAATAATCAATCGCCTTTTATGGAATGCATTTTATGGGATGCTTCTCGTGTCACAGAGATGACGCAAGTGCTTAATCTTGTTTTAGATAATATCCTATTGTCTAATATCCACACTCAGGAAGTAAGACAGACATGGTTTCTCTTCTTTTTTTTTTTGGTCCGGTCGTGGGGCCTGAACTCTGGGCCTGGGCACTGTCCCTCAGCTCTTCAGCTCAAGGCTAGCGCTCTACCACTTGAGCCACAGCGCCACTTCCGGCTTTTTTTCTTTTTGCTTATGTGGTGCTGACGAATCGAACCCAGGGCCTCATGCATGCAAGGCAAGCGCTCTACCACTGAGCCATCTTCCCAGTCCCTAGCTTCTCTTCTATAACTTAGAAAAGCCAGGTTCACAGATAGCACTCTAAATCACATCAAAGACCAAATGAGTCCAGACCTGGAGTTTCTTCCCTCAGATCACAATGATTTTTCTCTGGCAAATTTCTAACACTGTCCTACATATAATCTGGCCATTCTTTGAAAGCACTGAAGGATAGTTCTTTCTCTATGATGGCTAAGCTCTGGGGAGGTGGAGAGGGAGGGATGTGGGAGGTAGGATGGGAGGGTTTTAGGGGAGCTAGCGAGGTTCCATGCCTTCATTTTGGTACTGGTTATACAATGTGTCCCTTTCATGATCAGATTCATCAAAGGGAACACCTAGAATTCAGGGGTTTTGTGTGTGACATTTCACTAAAAGATCACTTGAAAAAATTCCCTCTCCTAGCAACTCATGTTGGAGAGAAGGCACTCTTCTATGGCTAATCGATGAATCATCAGAAATTTCTTGGACTCTACTATATAGCAACCTTTAAAAACAATTTAAAAAAATTTGGAGCTGGGCACCACTGGCACAAGCCTATAATCCTACCTACTCAAGAGGCTGAGATCTGAGGATCATGGTTCAAAGCCAGCCTGGGCAGGAAAGTCCGTGAGACTCTTATCTCCAATAAGCCACCAGAAAACCAGGAGTGGAGCTGTGGTTCAAGTGGTAGAGCACTAGCCTTGAGCTGAGGGACAGCACCCAGGCCCAGAGTTCAAGCCCCATGACCAACCAAAAAAAATTTATATTGTACTCCTTGATAAAAGCTGGTTTAAGAGAATTGCAATAAAAATCAGGCACAATCATAAAATAATTCTAGGAGGCAGCTGTCAGCCCTACATGCCGAGAAGAATTTCCCCTACCTACCTGTGCCAGTACCATGAAAGGCTTAAAGATTAACTCCTGATCTCAAGATGCCCAAATTTCAAAGACTAAGCATTTATTGTACCCCATGGACACAGTCTAAGGATGTCTTCAGTCCTGTTGGAACAAGATTTCTCCCTCCCTCCCTCCCTCCCTCCCTCTCTCTCTCTCTCTCTCTCTCTCTCTCTCTCTCTCTCTCTCTCTCTCTCTCTCTCTCTCTCTTTCTCTCTCTCTCCCCTCCACTTCTCTCTTCTCCCAGTTCTTACCCCCTGACTATCAATAAAACCAAAGGAAGAGAAAGTTTTCATGGGCTTCCTCTTATATTCATGTGTAGGTAACTGGGGTTGGATCAATGATTTGAAAAATCTGACCTCCTAATCTTAAAGCCATCCAAATGAATCCTCATATCTTTGTATGGTGGTGTAAAATGAACGAGACATGTATCTAGTCACCAGGATGCTTTTGTAGTTGGTTTGTAACTGTGGGTTTTTTTTAAAACTGGGTTAGATTCATATCTTAGAGAACACAGATCTTATTCTAGCTTATTTCAAAATATGATGGTTCTAAAACTTACAGGCTGGAACCGTTGTTACAATTTATTTATTTATTGTTGGTTGTGGGCCTGGGTGCTGTCCTTCAGCTCTTCAGCTCAAGGATAGTGCTCTACCACTTGAGCCATAGCACCACTTCCGACTTTTTCTGCTTATATGGTGCTGAGGAATTGAACCCAGGGCCTCATGCATGCAAGGCAAGCACTCTACCACTGAGCCACCTTCCCAGCCCACAATTTGATTTTGAAGTAGTGGGGTTTAAACTCAGGGCTTCAATCTTGCAAGGCAGTTGCTCTACCACTTGAACCACCTCCCTCCCGAATCCCAGTTGTCACAAAATTTTCAATTTCTCTAGACCCTGCAGATTCAGAGGCCCAGAAGGAGAACTATGAACTATTCAAATCTGCAGAACCACTTCCTTATTTGTATCAAAAATAACCAGGATAGCCTCGAGTCCTGAAGCACTGGCTTCCAGGATTCTACTTCTACACAAGTTCCCAGGTAATGTCATACTTGGTCCTTCGACCATACTTCATTTATTAAGGGTAGAGAGAAAAGGAGAGGGGTTTTAGTGCCAGCTCTGTTGTTTACCAGAGAATGTTTTCCTAGGCAGATCAGTTCACCTCTCTGGACATTAATTTCCTCAAATATGAACTCAAATAGAAAAGGGCAAACCAGATTTTTTCAAAGTGTATGTTCATAGGAGTATGTGTGTGTGTGTGTGTGTGTGTGTGTGTGTGTGTGTGTGTGTGTGTGTGAGTATTGGGGCTTGAACTCAGAGCCTTGCACTCTTGCTTGGGGGTGTCATTCAAAGTTGGCATTCTACCAATTGAGCCATACCTCTACTTCTGGCTTTTTGCTGGTTAATTGGATATAAGTGTCTCATGAACTTTTCTGTTTGGGCTGACTTCAAATCTTGATCCTCAGATCTCAGCCTCCTGAGCAGCTAGCATTACAGGTGTGAGCCACTGGTGTTCATGTGCATTCATAAAAATTTTTTTTGGCCAGTGCTGGGGCTTGAACTCGGGGCCTGGGCACTGAGCTTCTTTTTGCTCAAGGCTAGCACTCTACCACTTGAGCCACAGCACCACTTCCAGATTGAGGAATCGAACCCAGGGCTTCATGCATGAGAGGCAAGCACTGTACCACTAAGCCACATGCCCAGCCCTCATAAACTTTTCAGAGTGACATGTTAATGGAAACTTCTAGTTCATCTTTATACATCTTTGCAGGGAACTAAAAAAAAACTGATAAAAAAAAAAAAGCCAGGGAACTGGGGGAATATAAGCAGGAGGGTGTGGGACGGGGAGACCTAGTTCTTATGGCAAATATAAGTGGCTTCAAAGTGGTGAATTTGGATTGAGAAGTACTTCTTAGGGAGCCAGCTATTTCTTCCCACAGAGGGGACCCAAAGGGACTGAAAACTGAGTTGCCTGAGACCCTTGAAGGAAGGCAGTCCCAGGCAAGCCCATTTAGACGGCGGCCAGGGAGTCATGGCTGGACCTCTGCTCTTTGGAGCCACAGAGGAGTCTGGTTTGAATGTAATCGTTCGTCTCTGCTGCTGTCTCTTCTGTGTCCAGGTTCAGCCAAGTTAGCCAGGAATGCAGGCTAACCTGCACCATCAAAGGGAGAGAAAACAGCCTGGCCCAAGGGCTGGAGAGAGAAAGCCCAGGAGCTGGGGCGGGAGGGGGGGGTGCTGCAGAAGAGTTCAGAAAGGGGGAGGAGGGAGGGAGGGAGGAAGGGCCACAGGCCCTGGGCACCCCACCCTCCGGAAGCAGCCCCTCCCCCAGAGCCCACGCAGCAAACGGGAGCCCACAGAAAAGATCGCCCGGGGTCAGGCACCGGGCTAGTGTCTCTTTACGTCCCAAAGAGAAGTCCGGGAAGCTTGGGGGTGGGGGGGGAACTCGGTGGGGGGGGGCGGCGGTGTGAGGAGGTCTTTTTACCTTGTGCAGGACGTGCTCCTGGAAGCCAGGGCCAGCTCCGCACTGGTAGGAGTCGGGTCTCTGCAGGTCCATGTCCGGCGTGGAGCCGGCTGCTCCCGGGATCTGTCCCCAGCGCTCGGCCTCAGAGCTTGCTTTTAGAAGCTGCTGGGCCCCGGGCCGGGCTGGGGCCGGGCTGCCTGCAGTCAGGCTGGGAGGGGGGTCCGGGTTCAGCACCGGGCGGCTGGACAGCTCCCCCGCGGCGGGGCTGCGGCGCGCGCGCGCGCGCGCGCGGCACCCAGCGCGCAGCCGGCCGCTCTCCTCCGCTGGCGCGCGGGGAGCCCAGCCCGAGGCCGCCCGGCCGCGCCCCTCCCGAGCCGCAGAGCTCCGATCCGGTCGGTCTTGTGACTCCAGGGTGCGAGAGTCGAGCCGCGTGGGTCCTTCGGGTGCGTTTCCGCTCCCGGGCTGCGGGATCTCCGGGCTCCTGGTTTGCTTTCAGGGGCCGAGGCCGGGCCACCGCGCCGCCCCGCTCCCCTCCTGCCGGCGCAGAGGTGAAGTCCAGCACGGCTGGCGGTCTCCTCCCGGCCCCCTTCGGTTCCCGGACGGTCGGTTGTCTCCGGTAGCAGCTCGGCAGATGTGGAGCCTGAGGTCTTTGAGACCAGCAACCATGTTTTGCTCTACTCTGTTTTCTGAGGGAGGGATCGCCCAGGTTTAAGGGCACTTTCCAGTTGCGTAAGGGTGAGATGCGTTGGCCCAGGACTTGCCGAGGGGGAAGGAACATAGACTTGAGACTTCAGATCCTGACTCTGAAAGTTATTCATGGTGGACGCTCGAGCCCGTGACTTGATTGCTCTTAAGTATCAAAGAGCACCCACTCCAGTTGCAAGAATAGCGCCTGCCTTACGGTGTCGTTTTGAGGAATGAACGAGTTAATTCGTGCCAAGAGCCTGGGACAGTGCCTAGTACGCAGTTTGGGCTCAATAAAGGTGAGCTATTATACTGGCAAGGAGATGGAGCTCTGGTGACTTCTCGTATACTCCAAGGATCCCTGTTCCGAGACATTTAATTGTCAGTGTTTCCTCACCACGGGGCGTGTAGGAGGGATGAGGCTGGACACTGTAGCCAGAGGGGCTGAGACTGAGGCTCCCAGGGAGCGATGGGCTCATCTCGATGAGATGGAGCGATGCCTAGCCAGGCCAATAGCCTACTGGGAGGCAGTGGAAGCTGTGGATTGCGGGGCTTGGTGGGAGGAAGTTGGAGACCGGGTGCAGGTTTCTGCAGCGTATAACTTGCCCTGCCTCTCCTCCTATTGGCCAGAAGGTGAAGAAGCATCCCTGCCACTGGCTCCAGCCACCATCACGTCCAGCCCCAGCACACCGGCCAAGCAACCACGAGCCACAAGTATCTCCTCTGACTTGCCCTCTTGGATGTTTCAGCCACACTGACCCCAAAGTGGCTTATCTTCACCCGGGTGACTCTAGAGCTTAGTGGGTGCTAACTCCCCAGGGAAAAGTCTTGCTACCCTTTGTAGTCAATATCAAGGCAGAGTGACTTTAACTCCTGGGTTTCAGCTTCTTTTTGCCCGAGTTGTCTTAACTAAATCATTAACCTTCTCTGGGATTGCTTGGATTTCCTCATCTACAAAATATATAGAACAAATCTATGAGTGCTTTTTTTTTTTTTTAATGTATGTGCCAATACTGGGGCTTGAATGCAGGACTTGGGTGCTGTCCTTCAGTTTTTGTGCTCAAAGCTGGTGCTTTACCACTTGAGCCACAACTTCACTTTGGGCTTTTTGGTGGTTCATTGGAGATAAGAGAGTCTTACAAACTTTCCTGCCTGGGCTGGCTTCAGCTTTGAGATCCTCAAATCTCAGCCTCTTGAGTAGCTAGGATTATAGGTGTGGTCCCCTGGCTGGCACCTGGTTTAATATTTATTTATTTGTTTTGTCAGTCATGGAGCTTGAACTCAGGGCCTGAGCAATCCCTGAGCTCTTTTGCTCAAGCTAGTGCTCTACCACTTTGAGCCACACACCAGTTGTTTAGTTTAGTTTGTTTTTTTTTTTTTTTTAAAGAATGAGATAACGTATGCGAAAATCTCTAACACTTAATAATGGTACTTTATAACCAAAATCTGCTTCATATATTAAATGAAGGAGTGAAAAAAAGACCAGAGGGGCTAAAGCACAAAGACAGAGGAGCTAAAGATAATAAGAGATGAGTGTAGATATGAAGGATTAAGTCACTTGGAATGTGTTAAAAGAGTTTGTTAAAAGAGTTTGCCTATAATCCTGTACTATGTAAAGATCTTCAGCTCTCAGTCTCCTAGTAGCTAGGATTACAGGCATGTGTCACTAGTACCCAGCAAGTACTTCTAAAACGTTAAACTAAATCTACTTCCTGCTTATGTGTAGTACAGATACTTGAAGTAGTATTTTCAGTCCTTTGTGATAATTCTGTAATTCCTGTCATTTATTTATTTATAGCTCATAGCTATTAACTATAATGTTACTAGTGTTACTTCAAACAACTTCCTTTATAATGAATTAAAAGGTGTGTTGATGTGTGGGTCAGTAGTAGGGAGTTTGCCTACCACATACGAGGCCCTGGTTCCATCCTTAGCAATCACGAAAAGAAAAAAAAATACAAGGTTTTATTTCACTTCATTTATTCCTTCTCTGACATCTACCCTTGCCTTATGTATGTCCAGATTTCTGCTCTATGTCATTGTCCAGCTTGGAAGACAATAAACATTTCTTCTCCTTCTTCTTCTCCTCCTCCTCCTCCTCCTCCTTCTTCTTCCTCTTCCTCTTCCTCTTTTTCTTCTTTGTGGTCATGGGGCCTGAACTCTGGGCCTGGGCACTATCCCTCAGCTCTTCAGATCAAGGATAGAGCTCTACCACTTGAGCCACAGTGCCACTTCTGGCTTTTTCTGCTTATGTGGTGCTGAGGAATCAAACCCAGGCAAGCATTCTACCACTGAGCCACTTTCCTACTCCCATGAACATTTCTTGTAAGTAAAATAAACTAATAGTAAATTCTTAAGCTGTTTGCCTGAGAAAGTCTCTATTTTTCATTTTTGAAGAATAATACCAATCTAGACTAGTAAGTATCCCCTGCTTCCCACACATTTTAAACATTTTGTGTTATTCTCTTTCAGCTTGCATGTTTTCTTTTTTGAACATACTGGGGTTCAAACTCGGGGTCTCACTTTTGCTAGGGGGATGTCATGAGAGTTTGGCTTAGGCTGGCAAATTATTGGGTTCTGTTTCCTTGTCTGTTGTGATATGAAATAGAGAGGTTAAAGATATATTTTTTTTATTGTGAGAATACCGTACAGAGGGGTTACAATTAAATGGGCAAGATAATGAGTACTTTTCTTATCAAGCATTGTTGCCTCCTCTTTGTTTCCCCTTCCCATCCCTTCCCATACTCCCCTCTTCCCTTAAGATATTTTTTAAGTTTGATTTTGACTATTTCAATGGAAGCAACACATGTATATAATCAAAGAATGAAAGGAACTGGGCGTCAGTGGCTCATATCTGTAATCCTAGCTACTCAGGAAGCTGAGATCTGAGATTTGAAGCCAAGGCAGGCAGGAAAGTCTGTGAGTCTCTTATCTCCAACTACCCCCCCCCCAAAAAAAAAAGCCTGAAGTGAGGTATAGCTCAAATGATAGAGCCCTAACCTCAAACACCAAAGCTCGGGGCGAGTACTCAGTCTCTGAATTCAAGACCCAAGATTGGCAAAACATAAATAAATAAAAATAAAACTTAATAAAGTAAAATGATATGAAAGGGTTTAGATATCCTCTTTCTCCCACTTCAGTTCCTCTCCTTTAAGGTAAGCCCATTTTCATTCTGTTTTTGTTCCTAAATTGCCATTAAAAAAACAAAACCCACAAACATTGCTGACTACTGCCCCTATATGCCATCTTCTTCTTACTATATAGTTACACCACTATTTTCTGTTCTGCCAAAGCAACTCGACAGTTTCCCATAACAGACTTTAGCCTGTTTCAATAGCTATAGTTTGTGCATTCCAAGTCACCAAGATAAAAGATGGCGCACAAACACTGCCATCCTTTCCATTTCTTTCCCTTTTCATTCCCTGACCTCTGTCAGATATACTTATTAATAATGGCCTTTGTATTTTAGAATTTTTATGTA
The DNA here is from genome assembly GCF_019054845.1 of Dipodomys spectabilis. NCBI lineage: Eukaryota > Metazoa > Chordata > Mammalia > Rodentia > Heteromyidae > Dipodomys > Dipodomys spectabilis. Next base: position 3,905,558 of record NW_024871006.1, on the reverse strand, counting down.
TGCAGAAGAGTTGCAAAGATAGTGCAGAAAGGTTTTTTATCAGTCATGGGGTTTGGACCCAAGGTGCAGTTACTGTCTCTGAGCTTTTTGTTCAAAGGTAGGGCTCTACCACTTAGAGCCACAGCTCCACTTCTGGTTTTCTGGTGATTAATTGGAGATAAAGAGTCTCATGACCTTTCTGCCCAGGCTGGCTTTGAATCGTGATCCTCAGCACTCAGCCTCCTGAGTAGCTAGGATTACAGGTGTGAGCCACCAGTGCCCAGCTTCTTCCTTCCTTCTTTTCCTCCCTTCCTCCCTCCCCTCTTCCTCCCTCCCTCCTTTCTTTCTTTCTTTCTTTTTTTTTTTTTTGGTCGGTCGTGGGGCTTGAACTCTGGGCCTGGGCGCTGTCCCTCAGCTCTTCAGCTCAAGGCAAGCACTCTACCACTTGAGCTACAGCGCCACTTCCGGTTTTCTGGTGGTTTATTGGAGATAGGAGTCTCACGGTCTCTCCTGCCCAGGCTGGCTTTGAACCGAGATCCTCAGATCTCAGCCTCCTGAGTAGCTAGGATTACAGGCGTGAGCCACCAGCGCCCGGCTCTTTCTTTCTTTCGCTGGTCCCTGAGCCTCTTTGTGCTTAAGGCTAGCGCTCTACCACTTGAGCCACAGTGCCACTTCTGTCTTTTTCTCAGTGGTTTATTGGAGATAAGAATCTCACTGGGGACTTTCCTGCCCAGGCTTGCTTCAAACCATGATTCTCAGATCTCAGCCTCTTGAGTAGCTAGGATTACAGGCACGAGCCACCGGTGCCCAGCTCTCCTGACTTTCTGATTGCTTTCTAAACTTGAATTCTGAGCTTTTATTATTCAAGACTCATTTTGCAAGTTCTCATTTCAAACCTCTCTCAAAGCTCTCTGCTGCAGGTCCCGCTGCTGTTCTAGGAACTCGCCACTTTCTGGGTCCCCATGCCCAGCGTTGACCCTGACATTTCCTTTCGGTTCTGTTATTATACAGACCCAGTATTTCCTGTGTTTCTGTTGTTCCTTCTTGGCTTGGTTTATTCTCTCACAAACCTGGTTTACTTTTCTTGGTTTACTCCTCATGAGAAAATATTTGAAGGGCTGGGAAGGTGGCTCAGTGGTAGAGCGCTTGCCTTGCATGCATGAGGCCCTGGGTTCGATTCCTCAGCACTACATAAGCAAAAAGAAAAAAGCCGGAAGTGGCGCTGTGGCTCAAGTGGTAGAGTGCTAGCCTTGAGCTGAAGAGCTGAGGGACAGCGCCCAGGCCCAGAGTTCAGGCCCCACGACCGGACCCTAAAAAAACAAAAAAAACCCATGAAAATATTTGAGGACATTACCTGAGAAGGCACTCAGAAACTTTCTTAAGGAAGGGAGTAAGGAATGTGAACGTTTCCATTCTGAACATCTAAGCCCTGTTCGTTCTATTCTTTGTTCACGTGGTCTGGCTTTGGAATTCCAGGTTGCAGCCTCTGTCTCCCAGGTTGGAGGCACAGCTGTGCAGTCTTCCAGAATGCATGTCATAGGGGTTAGCATTGCTAACTAAAGTGCGGCTGATGCCACATCTTTTGCTAGATGATTCCTTCTGCCTTTAGGGATGGCTTAGATAGTTGTATTATATTTTTATTAATTTGTGTGTGTGTGTGTGTGTGTTTGTGTGTGTGTGTATGTGAATCTTAGGACTTGAACTCAAGGCTGGGCACTGTCCCTGAGAGTTTTTGCTTAAGGCAGAACTCTACCACTTGAGCTACAGCTCCACTACTGGCTTTTTCATGGCTAATTGGAGATAAGAGTCCCATAGATTTTTCCTGTGAGGGCTGGCTTCAGACTATGATCCCCAGATCTCAGCCTCCTGAGTAGCTGGGATTACAGGCATAAACGTGCCCAGATACATATTTATTTATCAAGACAGTCTCTAGCTATGTAACCCAGGCTGGCCTTGGAACTCTACATCCTCCTGCCTCTGTTTGCCTCCCCAGTGCTGGGGTACAGCTGTGTATTACTATTCCTGGCTTTGGATTCTGAGATCTCAAGCTAACTAAGTGATTAAGTGACTAGTGCATTTCAAGGCCCTAAAGAAATCTCCTAGAAACCATGTTGGTGAATGAGAAGTAGGCAAGCCACGGAGCCCTACAGACTGCACTGAGAAAACACCCATGAACTCTGAGGGTTTAATGAGGCAGAAATCAGTAAGGTGAGTGAGACCGTTTTCTGGCATCACAGATCCAACAACACATGTCTTCTCTCAGGAAGGGCATGGAGCCGTGCGAAGCTCGGAACCTGGAGGGCACATCTGCCCACCCAGACCTTGTACTCAGCACCCTTCTCTTCCTTCTTGCCCATGCCTAGATGGGGCTGGAAGTCAGGGGTCAGGGTGACGTGGAAGAATGGTTCTTCTTCCTCAGGACCTTGGAGACTGCCACCCTCTCCATGCATGTATCCTTAGCCAGGCACTGCACCGAGGGCTCCCAGTGAACAGATGAAAGACTCAGTGACGGAGAGCTGCCAGTTGGCTATGTGTGAACGGTACGTTCGGATACAACCATCCACGTGATCAAAGCTCGAATGAAGCAAGGGAGACAGTAGAGTACAGTCCTTAAAACTCAAGCATCGGGGGCTGGGAAGGTGGCTCAGTGGTAGAGTGCTTGCCTTGCCTGCATGAGGCCCTGGGCTTGATTCCTCAGCACCACATAAGCAGAAAAAGCCAGAAGTGGCACTGTGGTTCAAGTGGTAGAGTGCTAGCCTTGAGCTGAAGAGCTGAGGGACAGCGCCCAGGCCTAGAGTTCAGGCCCCATGACCAACAAAACAAACAAACAAAAACCAAAAAAACCTCAAGAGTCTCAGATCTGAGGATTGTGGTTCGAAGCCAGCCCAAGCAGCACAATCCATGAGACTTTTATCTCCTATTAACTACCAAAAAAGCCAGAAGTAGAGCTGTGGCTCAAGTGGTAGAGCACTGGCCTTGAACTAAAGAAATTCAGGAACAGTGCTCAGGCCCTGAGTTCAAGCCCCAGGACTGGCACATCACACACACACATACACACACACACACACGCACCCCTTTTGAGCATTGGGCCTAGCAGATGGGAGTCTCAATGCCAGCTTTTTGTTAAATGTGCCACTTGGTCTGGTTTTTTTTACAGTGCTCATTCTCACCTCTTCCACGTGGCTATGGAAATGAAATGAAAGAATGCCCAGAAGCCCTCGGCACAGCCCTGGCCTCTACCAGGCCTGCGCAGTGTGGCATTTGTTATCAGGAACAATGTGGGCCATGTGCCCTGGAGTCAGGGGGAGGGAGGAGCACCTCACTCTGCCGGGATCGAGGGAGGAGGGGGGAGTCAGGCAAAGTTTCATCCAGGATGAGGCCTCGGAACATCAACTCTCCTGAGAGAGCCCATGTCCTGAGGGGCTTCCAGTGAGTCAGGTGTAGTGGCACAGGACTTTAATGCAGTGTTTAGAAGGCTGGGCTAGATGATCAAAAGTTTGAGGCTAGCCGAGGGCCGGTGGCTCACGCCTGTCATCCTAGCTACTCAGGAGGCTGAGATCTGAGGATCAAAGTTTGGAGCCAGCCTGGGCAGGAAAGTCAGTGAGACTCTTATCTCCAATAAACTACTAGAAAACCGGAAGTGGCGCTGTGGCTCAAGTGATAGAGTGCTTGCCTTGAGCTGAAAAGTACAGGGACAGTGCCCAGGCACAGAGTTCAAGCCCCATGACTGACCAAAGGAGAGAAGAGAGAGAGAGAGAGAGAGAGAGAGAGAGAGAGAGAGAGAGAGAGATTGAGGTCAGCACGGGTTACTTAGACTATCTCGAAAACCAAAACCAAAAACCCAAAACTAAAACAGTCTCCCTCCTAATAATATTGTCTCCTTTCCCAGTAACCAAGAGGCCATTTTGTGTGTGTGCGCTGGTACTGGGACTTGAACTCAGGGCTAAGGCCCTCCTCCTTAGCTTTCTCACTAGAGGTTGGTGCTCTTCCATTTGAATCGCACCTCCACTTCCAGCTTTTTGCTGCTTCTTTGGGAGATAAAAGCCTCACAGATTTTCCTGCTCCAGCTGGCCTCCCGAGTAGCTAGGATTACAGATATGAGCCACCGGTGCCCAGCTCAAGAGTGACTGTCTTCTGAGCTGGCATTAGAAGAGCCCCGGGGCACTGTGGCCAGAATAGGGTGCATGTGGCATTGTCCTTGAACTTCTCAGGAGAGGAGATTTTCCAAGTCTGAAGCTGAACGTTGGGAGTGGATCTTCATAGCGCCGTCCTCAGCCTTAGCTTTTGCTTTGATGATTCCACGTGCCTAAAGCAGCTGGGTAGTAGCAAGTGGTTGACCTGGGCTGGACCACTGGGCGCTAAAGATGGCTCTGCCTGCCACCTGCCTGCTCTTGGGTCTGTCCTTGAGTCTCACTGCTCTCACCAGCTTCAAAATGGGAACAGCCGTGCCCTCCACCAAAGGATTGCTAGATAGCATTAAAACAGTCAATTAGACAGGCAAGAGAGCCTGGCACCTTGGGATACAGGTTCATTCATTCATTCATGCATGCATTCATTCTTCATCCTTGTAGCTCTCCAAAAGCCCCAATAAGGGAAGTGGAAGGAGACAGGGTAGCAGAAGGCTGGTATCATGGAAAGCTGCCCTGGTGGCTTCCTAAAGACTTCATTTCTTTTCTTTTCTTGGCTGTTTCTAAAACTTTTCGAAATGTGACTCCTTGTCTGGTGCTTGTGGCTAGCTACTCAGGAAGATGAGATCTGAGGATCATGGTTCCAAGCCGGCCTGGACAGAAAAGTTCACAAGACTCTTCTCTCCAGTAATGAGCCAGAAGAGGAGCTGGAAGGAAGAAAAGAAAGAGAGAGAGAAAGAAGAAAGAGAAAAAGGAAGAAAGGAGGAAGAAAAAAGAAAACCCAGCCACCCTTGGTTGAACCATCAACATGTGAGTTCCTCCCTCCCCAGGCCAGAACGCCCCAAGCTTGTGGGTTGTCAGTGGCCTGCATCCGCAAACTTCCATGCACCCCAGTCCCGCAGCCCAGGGAGAATCTGAGCACCAGCAGACTCCGCCGAGTGTGAAGCTGTTTGCAGCTCGCTTGCTCCCCCTTGTGGACATCTGCTGCCAGAGGCGACTCCGAACCTGGTCCTGTCATATGGGAGAACCATTAAGCTAAAATCCCCAAGAGATGGGGACATATTTTGCCCCAGAGCCCGAAGACCAGAGAAAAAACTAAAGCCAGCAGAGTTTACTTGTACTTCCCTTAATCGCCCTCCCCAATTTATGTCTTTTTCCACACAAGAAAAAGACTTCACAGTGTTGGTAAAATGAGGCAGTCTCTGCACTGAGTCAGTTCTATAGTTAGATCTATTGCAAACTATTGTTATGACTACAGTTAATAATAAGGCATGCTGTATTTCAAACTTCCTGGAAGAAGAGACCTCGTGTCCTCTCCACAAAGAGTGTGAAGTGGTAGGTATTAATTATCTTGACTGAATCATCTTAAAATGTCCAGACTATACATCACAGTGTCTCATTATATGCCAGGCACCTGTGGCTCACGCCTGTCATCCTAGCTATTCCGGAGGCTGAGATCTGAGGATCCCAGTTCAATGCCAGCCCAGGCAGGAAAGTCTATGAGACTCTTATCTCCAATTAACTACCAAAAAAATCTAGAAGTGGAGCTGTGGTTTGAGTGCTAACCTTGAGCAAAAAAGCAGAGACAGTGCGCAGACCTTGAATACAAGCCCCACTACCAGCACATGCAAAAATAAAATACTAAATAAATTCTGGGAAGGTGGCTTACTGGCAGAGTGCCTACATGACATGCATGAAGCCCTGGGTTCAATTCTTCAGCACCACATACACAGAAAAAGCCAGAAGTGGTGCTGTGGCTCAAGTGGTAGAGTACTAGCCTTGAGCAAACAAAGCTCAGGGACAATGCCTATGCCCAGAGTTCAAGCCTCAGGACTGGCAAAGTAAATAATAATAATATGCTTTTAGTAAGAGCAAAAGTCTGCAGCTTGCACTTGACTATGATTTCAAATGCACACATTACCGTTTGGGAAGTTTCTTTTTTTATTTCATTTTACCGTGGCAGGATTAGGGTTTCATCCCAGGCTCTCATACTTACTAGGTAGGTGCTCTACCACTTGACCCACACCCTCAGCCATAGGTTTTGTTCTTGGGGTCCCATCCTTGATGGGGATATTAGAGATGGTTTTTCTGCATGGCCAGTCACAGATGGACATGTGGGAAGCGTGGGAGGGAGCGGGGAGCATCAGGCTCTCTGTGTGGAAGGCATCATATTTTTGAGGGGCCTTTCTTTGCTGAAGTCACACTAACTTGGCCCTGATCCCACCCTGGGTGGCCTGGCTGCCCAGCTTGCCACCTGCTCCTAGAGAGCCAATGGATTCCATTTCAGCTAGTTTCCCGAAGAAGCAGAAGGCACTCTGGGATCTTTCAGGTTTTCCTTTGTGATTTTTTTCCCCCTCAAGGCGTATAGCTGAGCATCAAAGGGAGGAGGAGGAGCATTTACTCCCTCTGGCCAAGAGGGAATTATTTATTCATTTATTAGCCCAGTCTTTCCTTTTAGTTGAAACTCAGGGCACACAGAATGGAGTAGCTCATCATTTAACTCAGGCCTGTGGATTGTGTAACCATGAAGGGCATTCATTCATGTATCATCCCAATGTAATGTGAACCTGTAAACCCTAAGCAAAAGCCAAGTTATTGGCCACAAGCTACACTTAACCACATTCTCCTCCTCCTATTCTTTTATCTACTGCTCCCAGAATGATAATCAGGCTGGTTCCTGTGTTCTTCACAGTTACTGTATCTATTGACATTCCCAAGCACATTTTTTTTTTTTTTGTCAGTCCTGGGGCTGAACTCAGGGCCTGGGCATCATCTCTGAGCTTCTTTTGCTCAAGGCTAGTGCTTTACCACTTGATCCAAAGCACCACTTCTGGCTTTTTCTGCGTATGTGGTGCTGAGGAATTGAACCCAGGGCTTCATGCATGCAAGGCAAGCACACTACCACTAAGCCACCTATATTTTTAATTTTAGTGTTTGGGGGACATGATCTCACTATATAGCCAAGCTGGCCTTGAACTCATGGTCTTCCCTTGCCTACACTTTCCAAGTGTGTAGCACCATATGATTTTTGGTGTGTTAGGTCTGGGGCTTGACCTGGGGCTGGCTTTGAACCACTATCCTCAGATTTCAGCCTTCTGAGAAGCTAGGATGATGGGTGGGAGCCACTGGTGCCTGGCTTCATGATTTTTTTTTTCTAGGCTTGAGAAAAGAAAATGCTCAGGGAAAGTACAAGTAACTAAGGAGCAGGTGTGCAAGGACCGAGCGGGAGGAGAGACATTAGCGCCTCGTACATGTTCTGGATGCGCACTCCTCGCTCCATCTTCGTCAGTGCACACTGTAGCTATCACAGACTCTTGCACACGTGTTGCATGCACTGAGAGATTGAGAATAACCATCCAGGACCAGGGAGCGAGCAAAGCTCATCGGGGAAGGGCGGCCTTCCAGCCCAGGAGCAGGGATCTGCAGCGTGGTGGCTAAGCCAGTCCCTTTGGGAGTCAGTCACCTGTGCCAGCACACCCCCCCCTTCTCAGCCCATATCCCCAGACACATCCCTTTTGTTTTTTGTCGGTTGTGGGGCTTGAACTCTGGGCCTAGGCGCTGTCCCTCAGCTCTTCAGCTCAAGGTGAGCGCTCTACCACTTGAGCCACAGCGCCACTTCCTGTTTTCTAGTGGTTTATTGGAGATAAGAGTCTCACAGCTTTTCTTGCCTAGGCTGGCTTTGAGCTATGATCCTCAGATCTCAGCCTCCTGAGTTAGCTAGCATGACAGGCATGAGCACCAGTGCTCAGCTCCGAAACACTTAACTTATGTGGTCTCCCAGGACTGCGCAGGAATTGTATGGAGCTCTCAGGACTTTTGTGTGGATTAAATGAAAAAAAATCCACTAAATGCTCAATCTATTGGGCTTCTGTGATTAGACTTGGGGTGTCTGGTCCATGGAGTGGGGCCACTGAGGAGGGATGCGAGCACTAGGTTTATATGGGAAAGTCCCTAGGCATGGTAGCACCCACCTATGATCCCAGCACTTGGGAAGTGGAAGCAGGAGGATGGCGAGTTTCAGGCCGCCCTGGGCTCTGTAGCAAGACTCTGTCTTCAAGTAAAAACAGTACTGTTCCAGAGGCTGAGGTTGGGGGACGGTGATTTTGCCCTGGGCACAAGTTCACAAGACCCCTAACCGCAACAGTAAAGGCCATGTGCCCCCCCCCCGCCCCCGCCTCTCGGGCTTCTTGTAGTCCTGACCAGGTGAGGGGAGAGGAACGGGGCGGGGAGGGGGGGCAGAAGGATGGGGACTGGAGAAGATGGATGGGGTAACCCAGAAAGAGAATAGGGAGTGGTGATGGGGCTGGGTGGAGAGGAATGAAGAAGGAGAAGGGAGGGAGAGAAGGAAGGGAGGGAGAGAAGGGAGGAAGGAAGGAAGGAAGGAAGGGAGGGAGGGAGGGAGGGAGGGAAAGAGGGAGGGAGGGAGGAAAGAAGGAAGGGAGGGAGGGAAGAAGGAAGGGAGGGAGGAAGGGAGGGAAGGAGGGAGGGAGGAAGGAAGGAAAGAAGGAAGGAAGGGAGGGAGGGAGGGAAGGAGAGAGGGAGGAAGGAAGGAAGGAAGGAAAGAAGGAAGGGAGGGAGGGAGGGAGGGAGGGAGGAAAGAAGGGAGGGAGGAAGGGAGGGAAGGAGGGAGGGAGGAAGGAAGGAAGGAAGGGAGGGAGGGAAGGGAGGGAGGGAGGGAGGGAGGGAGGGAAAGAGAGAGGGAGGAAAGAAGGAAGGAAGGGAGGGAGGGAGGGAGGGAAAGAGGGAGGGAGGAAAGAAGGAAGGGAGGGAGGGAGGGAGGGAGGAAGGAAGGAAGGAAGGAAGGGAGGGAGGGAGGGAAGAAGGAAGGAAGGAAGGAAGGAAGGGAGGGAGGGAGGGAGGGAGGGAGGGAGGGAGGGGGGAAGGAAGGAAGGGAGGGAGGGAGGAAGGAAGGAAGGATGGAAGGAAGAAAGGAAGGGGGAGGGATGGGGGAAGGGAAAAAGAAAGAAGAGGGAAGGAAAAAAGGAAGAGGAGAAAACAACAACAACAACAAAGTATCTTCAAGGTAATGGTTCCGGGTGGAAAGTCTTTAATTCAGAGAGAACATTCCTTTACACCTGGTATTTTAGAAGTGGGAACAGATGGAAGCTTTTCTTTCAGCTAAAAATCAGGCGCAGGCAGAGAGGAGAAGGCGGCTCTGCTCTCCACGGGGAGAAGGTGACAGAGGACAAGGACTTGTGACAGTTGGGTGAGCGGCAGCACAGACACTCCAGCCACATTTGCAATGAAGTCACATGCTGTAAATGCGGTGGAATAGAGGCTAGCGGGGAGGGGGGGGGGGGAGGCCTAGTCTTGAGTTTTGAACTCCGGGCCTGGGCGCTGTCCCTGAGGTTTTTTTTTTTTCTTTTTCTTTCTTTTTTTTTCCTCTCAAGGCTGGTGCACTACCACTTGAGCCACAGCCTTTTGCTGATTAATTGGAGATAAGAGCCTCACGGATTTGCCTGCCCGGCTGGCTTTGAACCGTGCTCCTCAGATCTCAGCCTCCTGAGTAGCTAGGATTACAGGTGTGAGCCACCCGTGCCAGGTAATAGAGGCCATTTTTTTAAAGGAAAAACTCAACAATGGGCTGCACTTCCCGTTTCCCTAAGGCCACAGGTCAGTCTTGTGCTGTTTTTGTCAGCTATGATGTCATGGTCTGCCAGGTAATTAATGGCTGGGAAGCGAGAGCCAGCCTGGAACAGTCCCTCCGAGTCTGGCATTGTTTGTGTCTCTTATAGACCCAGCCATTTCATGACCTGATCCCACCCTGCAATTCTCTCATAGTGAGGCGGCACAGGGATGGATCCAGCTAGGATCTGGCAGGAGAGACAGAGGGTCGCAGACGGCGCACTGTGGTTGTCTGGAATTGCTGGTTTGGCCCCAAAGGAACGGTTGTGGCTGAAAACAGAAGAGTGGAGACAATACTTCTTGGGGGAAGGCCCTATGCCTGAGTGGCGTGCGCCCCCTGTCGGGCACCATTGGTAATGACACCTTCCTATTTCCTCCACTTTGGTGAGCCTAGTACCTGTGGGCTTCATGTCAATAGTTTCAGCCTCTCTCATTGGACACAGTTTCTTTCTGTGTGGGTGTGCAGGGGCTTGAACTCAGGACCTCGATGCTGTCCCTTAGCTATTTTGCTCAAGGGTGGCCCTCTATCACTTGAACCACAGCTCCACTTCTGGCTTTTTGTGGTTAATTAGAGATAAGGGTCACATGAACTTTCGTGCCCTGGCTGGCTTTCATCTATAATCCTCAGATTTCAGCCTCCTGATTAGTGAAGATGACAGGTGTGAGTCACCAGTGCCTGGCTTGGAAACTCTTCCTGAGCCTATTTTTCTCCAAAGGAAAGTGGCCAATCTGAAAGTGGCCATGAGCAAGGCTCAAGGAAAAAGTATGGAGAGAAGGAACATGGGAGTTGGAGAAGAGGCAGGAGGGAGCCAGGGATCATCTCCCTGCTCACAGCAAACACACCAATGCTTGACACTAAATTTGGGATCTGAGCCTGGAATCCCAGTCTTTATTTTTGCTTCCCATTTGTTGGGCAGGATACGCTGTCGCCCTTCTGGGTCCCATGGCTCACATGGGACCTGGGAGGGGAGAGACTACGCTGCATCCTGGGGACACCTTGCTGTGACGGCGGCAACTTCTAACACGAAAGGAGGCTGATGGCCAGACCCACACTGGTAGTAAGAGCCAGAACCGACATGAGGGCCTCTTCCTACTCCACCCCTGTGGGTGGAGAAGAGAGCTCCTGAGCGCCCCCTAGTGGCAGGAAGGCCCTGTGACTGCACTACCTCTGAGCACAGGGATCAGGGCCACAAAGGGGCTTTTAGGTGGCTTTATATGTCTGTTCTGTCCACCTCCTCCATCAGACTGTTAACTCTTTGACAGCAATACCCATACCCATTCTTGGCTTCTCCGTGGAGTTTGGCACTATGCCTTGTTCCCTGGAGACGTGAGGTTTGCATGGAGCTAGAGGAGACACAAGCACTCAGAGGTGGGGGTCTGTTGAGAATTCTCCCCATACCCAGCAATGGAAGGTCTATTGAGCTGGCTTCTCGGGTATTTTTGTTTCTGAAAGTGCTCGGTTTATATTTTCCCTCATCTCCAGGAGATGCCTCATGTTTTTGGCCCCAGGAGACACCACCATTAATAATCACTTACTCACCAGATAAAGGCCCTGCCAGACCCAACAGGATGCATTTGATCAACCTCTTAATTTAGTTTGTTTTAGGTAGAAGCCAGACAACCCGTCAATTTCTGCCTCTGTTACTATTTCTGAAAAGCAGCTCTCAGCAATCAGAATATGTGGGAATTGTTTTTCTTTGAATCGGAGGGGAAAAGGAACAAGATTGCCCAGAAATTGTCTGGTCCAAGAATGGTCATGATGAGAAAAAAAAAAAAAAAAAAGTGTGTGTGTTGGGTGGGGGCGGGGGGTGTCAATGTGTATAACTGAATCTCAATTTCGGAAAAAAGATGCACAGGTGGAAAAACCCACTGAGGAAAGCAAGTGCTCCTTCTGAACATTGCTTACTGGAAACAATGAATTTCCACAGTGAGTGTTAACTTTTATGTTGTTGTTATTGGTCATGGGGCTTGAACTCTGGACTGGGAGCTGTCCCTGAGCTCTTCAGCACTCTACCAATTGAGACTCTGATCTCCAATTAATCAGTAGAAAACTGGAAGTGGCACTGTAGCTCAAGTGGTAGAGCACTCACCTTGAGTGAGTGCTGAGGGACAGCGCCCAAGTCCAGAGTTCAAAAAAAACGTCTCATGGACTTTTCTGCCTGGGCTGGCTTTGAACCGTGATCCTCAGATCTCAGCCTCCTGAGTAGCTAGGATGACAGGCGTGAGCCACTAGTGCCTGGCTGTGTTATCCTAAGGTGCCTGTGTGTTTCATTTTCATTGTTGGCTCTGTGTGTCTTGGTATTGTCATTTCTGGCTGGAGAATGTGTTAGTACACATTATTTTCTTCTAGATTCTTTTCTGGCTGTTAGCCACACTTCCATCTCCAGTCTTTTTTTGGTTGGTTGGGTTTGATGCCAATCTTGGGGCTTGAACTCAGGGCCTGAGCACTATCCCTTAGCTTTTCTGCTCAAGGCTGGCATGCTATCACTTGAGCCACAACTCCACTAGAGATAAGAGTCTCATGGACTTTCTCTCCTGGGCTGGTTTTGAACTGTGGTCCTCAGATCTGAGCCTCCTGAGTAGCCAGCCTTACAGGTGTGAGCCACCAGTACCTGGCTTGCTGTGCTTTCTTTCTTTCTTTTTTTTTTTTCTGTCGGTCGTGGGGCTTGAACTCTGGGCCTGGGCGCTGTCCCTCAGCTCTTCAGCTCAAGGCTAGCGCTTTACCACTGGAGCCCAGCACCACTTCCGCTTTTTCTGCTTATGTGGTGCTGAGGAATCGAACCCAGGGCCTCAGGCAGGCAAGGCAAGCGCTCTACCACTGAGCCACCTTCCCAGCCCTTGCTGTGCTTTCTTGATGAAGATGAAGTCAGCCTAGGAAACATGGCTGTGCGGCTGCGGGCATGTCTCCGGAATATCACTGTCTGTTGCCAGGGAGCCCAGCTGTCCTGGCCCCAGCACAGAGTGTCCATGCTGTGTCCTTCCTCCTTTTCTGAATCATGCTTTGTCACTGGGCGCTGCCTTGCTGTGAGTTCAGAGGCCGCAGGCTCTGGTGAGGACAGCTCTTCCATCTGCTGATTGGAACCATATGTCTTCCAGCTCAGTCTCAAGCCCAGGCTCGGGGGAGAGGACTCTGACCTCTGGCTGCCTCTCCCCAGCTCTTCCCTCACCACCAGCACAAGCTAGCAGGGCAGGAATATAGAAAAGAAGAGTACCCACCTTCCTTCCCAGGTAGCCCTAGCCTTCAGTCCCTGCCAGGCTCTGGTTAGAGAAGAATGGCTCCCTGCAGCAGCCACAGATAGATATGTATTTTCTATCTTTTCTTTTCTTTTTTTGTCAGTCGTGGGGCTTGAACTCTGGGCCTGGGCGCTGTCCCTCAGCTCTTCAGCTCAAAGCAAGTGCTCTACCACTTGAGCCACAGCGCCACTTCTGGTTTTCTGGTGGTTCATTGGAGAGAAGACTCTCATGGACTTTCCTGCCCGGGCTGGCTTTGAACTGCTCGATCGTCAGATCTCAGCCTGAGTAGCTAGGATGACAGGTGTGAGCCACTGGCTCATCTCTTGATTTTCCTTGACTCTTCCTTTCTCCTGTGATGCCTCCCTTTGTTCAGTTACCATCCATTGCATATCTGGGTACCCCCTTTTGCCTTTGTACCAGGGTGCTGGCTGAGCCCCTACTTCTCACTGAATCCATTGTGCCTGTACCTCGTAGACCCTTATGACATAACCACCCAGTGAATAATACTGCATCGGTTGCAGGCCATGTTAGCAATATATATATATATATACATATATATATATATATACATATATATATACATATATATATATATATATATATGATTTTTTTTGGCAAGACTTGTGTTATGCCCCTCCAATTCTCAGTCCTCACCATCAATAACCCTGATTGACCAGTGCCTTCAAAAACATGGTGCTAAACAAGAACGTGATTCATTTTAGGAACTGGAAGTCCTTTGGTGCTAATGATTTGGACAGTCGAAACCACCAAGTTTCTGTTGCTTGCAGTTTTCCTGCCTCCAGCTTCTTCTTTTCTGGAGCAGCTGGAGTGGCCAGTTTTGATGGGCTGGAGAAACAGGAAGTGAAGGGGAGAGACCAGAACAGAGAGAACGGAACGATGAGGGAACGAGAGGTTATTTCCGTGCAGCTCATAGAAGCTGCCCAGGTTTTGACCATTGAGTCAGACCAGGAGCCATTGCAAAGGGGAGGCCCTGGCTCTGCCAGCCTCAGGCCCCGGGTCAGTGAGGGAGGCTGGTGCTGGCACGAGGGATGGATGGGGAAGAGGGGGAAGGGAGGGGCAGAGACAAAGGCAGAGAATTGAAGGAGAAGAGTTGAAGGTTCAGTGGTCTCCCCTCGTGGCATTTAAAGACCCCAAGAAAGCCACCCATGGTCTCCCAGGACTCACAGGAATAACACAGCATGTGTGGAGAAAGAGTGATGGGAAAGTAGGCTTCCTTAAGACTCACCTTCAACTGCACACGCACAGGAGGGCTGGCACGTAGCGGGGCAGCTGGCGGCACAGAGAGCCTCAGTGGAGAGAGGAAGGCAGTGCTAGGGGCTTCATTCATGCAGCAAGGGCTAAGATGGTAGAAAGCCGCCAGCTGCTCAGCAGGGTATTGGCGGGCTGCCCCATGAGGGCTTTACTGATGCTGATGTTCACGTTTTGTTATTTCATGGAGAGACAGTGTCAAGTTTCACACATGGGGGAGAAGCAAGACCTCAAGTATGTGCCTGGCCTGCCTTCCTTCCTTCCTTCCTTCCTTCCTTCCTTCCTCCTTCCTTCCATCCTTCCTTCCGTCCATTCTCATCAGTTGTGGAGCTGTAACTCAACGCTGCTGCTGATCTCTTTTGCTCTACCGCGTTGAGCCACAGCTCCACTTTCTGCTTTTTTGAGTAGTTAATTGGAGATAAGAGTTTCAAGGCGATTTTTATGCCCAGGCTGGCTTTGAACTGGGATCCTCAGATCTCAGCCTCCTGAATAGCTAGTGTGAGCCTCCAGGGCCCCGTTTTTGTTTGTTTTGTTTCTGTTATTAAATAAAAAGGATAAATGGATAGCGGGTCTTCGGGGGAGTACAGGAGAGGAAGGTTGGGAGGTCGGGAGGTTCGTGAGAGGCAAGTTTGGACTTGGGCCATGTTGAGATCAGAGTCCATGGCTCCCAAACTGTGGTGTTCGGATGTTGTGGGGGACTTGGATGGCGAGATACACAGAAGCCACGGTTTTGAGAGGTTGAATCAGGAGTCTATTGGAAGCCAGCAACTATGAGCAGACACATGGAAAACTTGCACCCTCAAATACACTTTACGCTATTAGGAAACTGAGCCATGAGGGAGTAAAGAAAGAGCAGAAAAACAGTCTCCACAAACCAGGTCAGCTCTAATGGAGAGCTGCAGAGGGACGCCAGGGTGGCCTGAGGAGTCAGGAGACACGAGGCTTGGACAATGGAGGCTGAGGTGATGGGTGGAGGGGGCGGGCCTAAATAGGGTCATGGTCAGGGGGCAGGGTGACAGGGAGCTCCAGAGTTCAAGGTATAGGTCTGGCAGATCCAGTTGCCTCTTGTCCCAGACCCCACCCCTGCCTCTAGAATTCAGGCATGCCCAGCACTGAGGGAGGGACTTCATCCACCAAGAAGCCAAGATGGTGCCAGTTAGACCCAGTATCCTTATTTCACTGAGAGAGAGCTTGGAGTAGACACCTGAGAGAGAAATGGAGACGTGTGGTAGAGGACCCCATGTGTAGCTAGAGGAGCAGAGAAGAGTGACATGCTGCTGACAGGACCAGACACGGTCTTCAGAAGATGGGAGATTGTGACTTTGGTGCTGACACATCTCTAAGCTTGTTCTATGGGAGACACCAGTGGCTCACAGCCTGCAGCCCAGCTAAGCTAATGCTTCTGCTTTAGCTTCAACTCCTGACACCTTATTTTTAACTTGTACTGTTCCATTAGGTATGCCTTTTTGTTTTTGTGTTTTGTTTTCTTTTTTGGATTGGTCGTGGTGCTTGAACTCTGGGCCTGGGTGCTGTCCCTTTGCTTTTCAGCTCAAGGCGAGCGCTCTACCACTTGAGCTACAGCGCCACTTCCAGTTTTCTAGCGGTTTATTGGAGATAAGAATCTCAGGAACTTTCCTGCCCGGGCTGGCTTTGAACCACGATCCTCAGATCTCAGCCTCCTGAGTAGCTAGGATGACAGGCGTGAGCCATTGGTGCCCAGCCATTAGCTAGGCTTTTGAGAGTGTTTTATTTATTCAACTCTTTGCTTCTAGGTTTTCAATTTGACTAGGTTTTTTTTTCTCTATCTCTATTGAATTCCCTTGCATACACTGCAATGTCTTCTTTATTTCCTTTAGCTGTTTGTTTAAATTCTCTAGCTGTTTGTGTCTTCTTTGAATTCATTCAATTCTTTATACATTGCCTCCTTAATACTTGCTGTTGTTTTATTGAATTTGCCCCTCAAAATTTTTTCCTCTTCACTATCACCTAAGTCCTTTCTTGGGGAATTGTCGGCTTTTGAGGGAGTCACGCTGGCAGCCTTGTTTATTCATGAATATGATGATTTTCCTCCCTCTGGGATTAATACATCTGTGGTCAAGTTTTGGCAGAGATTTCAATCTCTCGTGTCCTTTGAGTCGGTAATTTCTCACAGATTACTTTAGACAGGGTAATATATGGGTTGTGGTAAAATTTCCTGTTAATTTCCCTCTCGTCAGCCACCTTTTGTGGCCCACTGTTAAACAGATTCTATGGAAAACTGTCCTGTAGGTCACTGAACTATATGAGTGCTGCTTAGTTCTAACACCCCATGACGACTCAGCCCCAGTAACAGGCTCTTTCTCACGATGACAACTCATTGTTATCTTCCAAGACAAAGAAGCTATTCCTCACCAAGTCTAGCCTCTCATATTGCAGTGACTACTGCTTCATAGTATTTGTACTGTCTTGGGGTTGAGGCTTACAGGTTATGTGGACTTTTCCTATAGCTAGAGTGAACAGTCTAGTCAACAGAAGGGTCTGGTTTTCCCTTGTATTGGAGTTGATTTTCCCTCCCCCAGTTGAAGGAGCTGGGGACTGGATCAGAGCTCCTTCTGCTGGGTTTGTTTCTCTGAATTCCTCTATCTCCCTGCTACCTCCTCTAAGGGTTCTGTTTGTTTGTTTGTTTTTCTGTTCATGAGCCTCGAACTCAGGGCCTGGACTCTGTCCCTGAGCCTCTCTATGCTCAAGGCTAAAGCTCAACCACTTGAGCCACAGCACCACTTGCGGCTTTTTCTGTGTATGTGGTGCTGAGGAATGGAACCCAGGGCTTCATGCATGCTCAAGGCTAGTATTCTACCACTGAGCCCCCTTCCCAGCCCAAGGGTTCTGATTCTTTCCCTCCCATTCCTTCTTCAGAACCTCATCTTGTCGGTGTCCTCAGATTCTTCTCCCACACAAAGTGAAAACAGTAGATGCTTCCAGTCCCTCGTCTTACCCCACCTCTTTCCTCTATCCTACAGATTTTTAATATCTAATGATCATTTATCATTACTTCCTATGAGATAAAAATGTTCCTCGATTTCACTAATGAAGCAGTGATTTAGCAACACGCTCAGGGTCATATAATGAGGAAATGACAGAGGTGGGCTCTGAGGGTGGACTCTGTGCTCCTAACCAGGACTTCCATTCTTTAAATTACTTCAGTGAGTGCGTAACTGGGGGGACCTTTCCTACAGGGAGTTAGAGAGTTGGGTCCGGAGACCATGCGGGCTTTGGAGATTTGACATTGGAGGCCGAGATGTGAGGGGGGAAGGATTGAGTGAGACATGGACACTCACCCGAACTTTTCTTTTCTTTCTTTTTTCTTTTTGAATCCTCCTCTAAAACTTTATTTCCTTGAGCTCAAAAGAACATACACAGATCCATGTAAAGAACAGTCATCATATAAAGCAACTTCACATCTAGCCTGCTAAACTAGTTCTAGTCCAGAAACAAATGGACAACAATGGCTAGTAACCAGGTGATCTGATTTTCTTTTTGAATAGTTCTTTCTCTGTGATCACTGGAGTTTTTCTTTTCTTTCTTTCTTTTTTTTGGGGGGGTCCGGTGGTGGGCCTGAACTCTGGGCTTGGGTGCTGTCCCTCAGCTCTTCAGCTCAAGGCTCTACCACTTGAGCCACAGTGCCACTTCCCGGTTTTTTCTTTTTGCTTATGTGGTGCTGAGGAATGGAGCCCAGGGCCTCATGCATGCAAGGCAAGCGCTCTACCACTGAGCCATCTTCCCAGCCCCTCACTGGAGTTTTTCAAGTGAAGAATGTCTATGGCTCCCAGTGTAGGGTACAGCCAAAGCGAATGGGTATCTACAAACACTACAGCAGTATCCTGGACAGAAAGGAGAGCAAGGAAGGCAAAGGACAAAGAATCCTCCCTGCTGGAACTTTCATGTTTTATAACTGACTTTCGTGTAGGCTTAGGGTGATCCAGACATTATATTTTAACTAAGGAAAAGAAAATTCAGCAGATTTGTCTCTTTGCCCTCACTTAATTCTCTGGAATCTACTTCCTACTCTTCTTTCTCTTTCGTTAAGTGGGGAAACCACTAAGAGCTTTTAAAAGGGAAGTCAGAAACAGGAGAAACCAATCACATACCTGCACTCCAGCTGGCATCGAGACTGGCTGGGAGCAGCCAGCACCAGGAAAGCAGGACCATGTGGCTTTCCCCTGTCCTGCTCCTCCTCTGCTTCCGAGGTGAGTGAGTGGGGCTGTGGCTTTGGGGACCTGACATTGTGGGTTATGGGTCAAACCAGGGGTCAGGTGCCCACAGAAGTGGGAAGAACATGACCATTCATACAGTTCTTGTCCTGTGCCTTCAAACATTTGCCTGTGGACCTTACAACCATTTACTGAGCATGTGCAATGGTGCGATAGGTGTTGTAATTATAAGTAAGGTGGGCGTTCAAAGGACTGGTGCTTAGATGGAGAACTCAAAGCCAAGTTGCTGGAAGGCAGTGCAGAACCTGGTTCCGTATGGATGCATTTATGGGCCACAGTGAGCCTTCACTCTGCTCTTAGAAGGATAGAAGGCTCTGCTGAGGCTTCGTGGAAGTCGGTTTTGAAAGACAAATGAGTCTGCTGAGCAGCAAAGGAATAGCATGGAGATAATAAAGACAAAGCATAGGAATTAGCAATAGTTCTGTGTTGCAGGCTTCTTTAAAGGGGTGGGGAAGGTTCACAAGGAAGACTTAGTAATGATGACGTTCACCTGCAACCCAGCCCTCAGGAGGCTGGGGCAAGAGGACTGGCAGTTCCAAGCCAGTCTGGGATTCGTGGTGAGACCCTACCCCAAAATTAAGAAGCTGGGCGCTGGTGGCTTACACCTGTAATCCTTCCTAATCAAAAAGACTGAGATCCGAGGATCATGGTTTGAAGCTAGCCCAGACAGGAAAGTCTGTGAGACTCTTACCTTCAATAAACTACTCAGAAAAAGCCAGAAGTGGCACTGTGGCTCAAGTCATAGAGTGCTAGCCTTGAGCATAAACAGGCTCAGGGACAACGCCCATGTCCTGAGTTCAAGCCCAGGAGCAGCAATAAGTAA
Organism: Dipodomys spectabilis; assembly: GCF_019054845.1. Taxonomy (NCBI): domain Eukaryota; kingdom Metazoa; phylum Chordata; class Mammalia; order Rodentia; family Heteromyidae; genus Dipodomys; species Dipodomys spectabilis. The sequence continues at coordinate 3,886,251 of NW_024871006.1, read as the reverse complement.
ATAAATAAGAACTCATCTTCATCTGGTTTGAACAAATAAGCAAAATTGCCCCTCAAACATTGGCCTTCCAGAAAAGAAACTCTTTTTAAAAAGCAGGAAAACACATTCCCTATCCCTACCCCCTCCCCCTCCCGGGGAAATTAAGTTTGGGGTCAAAATGAGAAGACAATCTTCATTGTTTGATTTATGCTCAGGATCTCTCACAAAACATAGAAACTGGCCAGGCACTGTTGGCTCACGCCTATAATCTAAGCTACATGTGAGTGTGAGAACTGAGGATCGTGATTTGAAGCCATCCTGGGAAGGAAAGTCCATGAGACTCTTATCTCCAATAAACTGCAAAAAAAAAAATCCAGAAATGGAGCTGTGACTCAAGTGGTAGAGCACTATCCTTGCACAAAAGGGACAGTGTGTGGGCCTTGAGTTAAAGCCTCAGGACACACACATACCTATGTCTATACACACACACACACACACACACACACACACACACACAGAAACTGCCTGATGCAATGACCAGACTCTTTCTAGAATGATGAGTGCAAAAGACAGATTTCAAGGTTGGTGACAGTGACCAAAAGCATATTTTTTTTTGTTGGTCATGGGGCTTGAACTCAGGGCCTGGGCGCTGTCCCTCAGCTCTTCAGCTCAAGGCGAGTGAGTGCTCTACCACTTGAGCCACAGCACCACTTCCAGTTTTCTGGTGGTTAATTGGAGATAAAAGTCTCATGGCCTTTCCTGCTGGGCTGGCTTTGAACTATGATCCTCAGATCTCAGCCTCCTGAGTAGCTAGGATTATAAGAATGAGCCACCAGTGCTCGGGCTCAAAATGTAATTTTTTAATCAGTAAAATGGTTGATCTCTTAACATCCATAATAATTTAGATCTTTAAAGTCAGATATTTGGAAGAAATGCATCTCATTACATATCGGAGGGACTTATACTGTCTTCACTGATGGTGGTGGTGGTGGTAGTGGTAATAGTGGTTAACAGTGATGTGATGATGGTGGTGGTTGTAGTGGTGATCATGATGGTGGTAGTTGTGGTGATGGTTGTGGTGGCGGTAAGGGTGGTGGTGGTTGTAGTGATGATGTTGTTGGTAGAGGTGTTGATGATGGTAGTGGTGATGTTGATGGTGGTGATGGTTCTGTTGGTGATAATGTCAGTGGTGGTGGTTGTAGTGATGATGTTGGTGGTGGTTGTGATGATGCTAGTGGTGGTTGTGGTTGTGGTGGTGGTGGTGGTGGTGGTTGTAGTAGTGATGCTGTGTTTGGTAGTGGTGTTGAGGATGGTAGTGGTGATGATGGTTTTGTTGGTGATAATGGTGGGGTGGGGGTTGTAGTGGTGATGATGTTGGTGGTGGTTGTGGTGGTGGTAAGGGTGGTGGTGGTTGTGGTGGTGGTAAGGATGGTGGTGGTTGTAGTGATGATATTGTTGTTGGTAGTGGTGTTGATGATGGTGGTGGTGATGGTGATGATGGTTTTGTTGGTGATAATGGTGGTGGTGGTTGTAATGATGATGTTGGTGGTGGTAGTGATGGTAGTGGTGAGGGTGGTGGTGGTTGTAGTGGTGATGATGTTGGTAGTGGTGTTGAAGAGGGTAGTGGCGATGATGATTTTGTTGGTGATAATGGTAGTGGTGGTGGTTGTAGTGGTGATGATGGTGGTGGTGATGATGATGGTGGTGGTTGTAGTAGTGATGTTGTTGTTGGTAGTAGTGTTGAGGATGGTAGTGGTGATGATGGTTTTGTTGGTGATAATGGTGGGGTGGGAGTTGTAGTGGTGATGATGGTGGTGGTGATGATGATGGTGGTGGTGATGATGATGGTGGTGGTTGTGGTGGTGGTGATGGTAGTGGTGAGGGTGGTGGTGATTGTAGTAGTGATGTTGTTGTTGGTAGTGGTGTTGAAGATGGTAGTGGCAATGATGATTTTGTTGGTGATAATGTTAGTGGTAGTGGTTGTAGTGCTGCTGATGGTGGTGGTGATGATGTTGGTGGTGGTGATGGTGGTGGTAAGGGTGGTGGTGGTTGTAGTGATGATATTGTTGGTAGAGGTGTTGATGATGGTAGTGGTGATGTTGATGGTGATGATGGTTCTGTTGGTGATAATGTCAGTGGTGGTGGTTGTAGTGATGATGTTGGTGGTGGTTGTGATGATGTTGGTGGTAGTGATGGTGGTGGTGAGGGTGGTGGTGGTTGTAGTGATGATATTGTTGTTGGTAGTGGTGTTGATGATGGTAGTGGTGATGGTGATGATGGTTTTGTTGGTGATAATGGTGGTGGTGGTGGTTGTAATGATGATGTTGGTGGTGGTAGTGATGGTAGTGGTGAGGGTGGTGGTGGTTGTAGTGGTGATGTTGTTGGCAGTGGTGTTGAGGATGGTAGTGGCGATGATGATTTTGTTGGTGATAATGTTAGTGGTAGTGGTTGTAGTGCTGCTGATGGTGGTGGTGATGATGTTGGTGGTGGTGATGGTAGTGGTGAGGGTGGTGGTGGTTGTAGTGATGATATTGTTGGTAGTGATGTTGAGGATGGTAGTGGTGATGGTGGTGATGATGGTTTTTTGGTGATAATGTTGGTGGTGGTGATAGTTGTAGTGATGATGGTGGTGGTGGTGTACTGGTGATGTTAATAGTGATGATAGTACTGGTAGTCATTATGGTTGTGATGGTAATGGTGATAAAGATGATGATGATGATGATGATGATGGCAATAGATAATTTAGATCACAGTGGAGTTTGAGTAAACTCTCAATTTCAGAAAAAGGTACCTGTAACACTGGTGGCAAGAGTCACCTTGTACCAGCTCCCAAGGCTGGGACATAGGAGAGCATGTCTTCCGTCTCTACAGTCAGTGACAGCCTGAAATCAGTCATGGTGAGAATATCTGTGCTGCAGAAACCAGCCAACAGCACAAATCAGGACTTAGCACCACTTCACTGCTTGTTTAGACCTGCTTGTTTCTCCAGTGCATTGGTTGGAGGTGCTCAGTTGATGAAACCTCTTCCACCCGTGCACAGGGTGCTGACTGATCTCCCTGACCTGTCCATCCCGGGTACATCTGTGACCGGAGGTTCCTCATGGAACCAGTTTAAAGCTCCAAAATCCCTTGCAGTGTGGATTTCAGTTCTCCATTTTCATCCCAGTTCCTGGCTTAGGTCCCTCCTTCTTTTCCTGGCTTTTCCTCTCCGCACACTGCACCTGTCCTGAGTTTGGGGGGACAGAGGGGCGTGGAACGTAATTGCTTTAAATGTCTGGAGGCACTCTGCAAGGGTTACATGGCCAGCCTGAGAACCGGAAGAAAGAGATGGATGAAAGGCAAGCTAAGAGGAGCTGATTCCAGGGGCTGGGAAGGTGGCTCAGTGGTAGAGTGCTTTTGCCTTGCATGCCTGAGGCCCTGGGTTCGATTCCTCAGCACCACATAAGCAGAAAGAAAAAAGCCGGAGGTGGCGCTGTAGCTCAAATGGTAGAGCACTAGCCTTGAGCTGAAGAGCTGAGGGACAGCGCCCAGGCCCAGAGTTCAGGCCCACGACTGGACCCAACCCCCCCCCCCCCCAAAAAAAAAAAAAACTAGAGGAGAGGATTCCAGAGCGAGGAGAGGGCAGAGGAGGAAAGTGAATTTCAACATGAAATGGCCAAAAACAGACCTTGTATTTGCTATGCATTTGACAATCTACACGTTCACATTGCCAACACAATTTTCTAAGATTTGATTTTGGTTCACATAGAGTAAGGACGTAGTTCTGAGGGACAGCATAATATTTTGGTATGTGTACATACTGTGTAAGGCTCTAGTCAGTCCTGTCGCTTACGACAATGTGAACGAACCCAGAGAACATCATGTTAAAGAAAACCAGGCTGGGAGTGTTAGTGCGGGCCTATATTCCCAGCATTTGGAGGCTGAGGCAGAGTGATCGTTATCTGAGGCTGGGTGTGTTAGTGCCGGCCTATATTCCCAGCATTTGGGAGGCTGAGGCAGAGTGATCATTATCTGAGGCTGGCCCCGGCAAAAAAGTGAGAGGCCCTATCTGAAAAATAAACTAAAGCAAAATATACTTCGGGCAAGGCTCATGTGCTATGCCTGCAATATGTCCTGAGTTCAACCCCAGTACGACCAAAACCAAACCAAACCAACACACGGACTGCAAAGAAAATCAGAAGTTGCATCAGAAAAAAAAAAATCAAATTTGACAAAGCAGTTTCAATGGCAACAAATTTCAATATGTCCCCTAAAAATTAAGAAACATAAGGGAAGGGGTGAGTTGGCAGGGGTGGGCAAGAACGTTGCTCAAAATGCACCCCGTTTATAAACTGCTTTGTTGGATGACAACCCTTTTGTACAACTACTTAAAGACAAAAAAGTTACAAAAAATTAAGCCAGACGCCGGTGGCTCACGCCTGTCGTCCTAGCTACTCAGAAGGCTGAGATCTGAGGATTGTGGTTCAAAGCCAGCCCAAGCAGGAAAGTCTGTGAGACTCTTAACTCCCATGAATCACTCGGAAAACCACAAGTGGCACTGTGACTCAAGTGGTAGAGTGCTAGCCTTGGGCTGAAGAGCTCAGGGACAATGCCCAGGCCCAGAGTTCAAGCCCCACAATCAACAAATAATAATAAAGTTTGAGTTGCAAGTGACCTGTAAGGCAAAGGCCTCAGGGAAGGGTTTTATTTGCCAGAGGAGGCAGGACAGGAGACAGGCAGGGTAGAAGGGCCTCACCCTCTCCAGCAAGCTGCTTCTGCAGGGACACCTGGAACTTGTGTCTTCCAGGCTGCTGGTCTCTGACAGGTCCTGGCTCTGTGACGGGCACCGAAGGGGGCTCCCTGCGCGTGCAGTGTCGGTATGATGAGGGGTACAGGGGCTACAACAAATACTGGTGCAAAGGAGAGCATGACATAGAATGTGAAAGTATCGTTCAGACCCACGGGAACGAGGAAGAGGTGAGGAGTGGTCGCGTGTCCATCAGAGACAATGGTGCCGACGCCACCATGGTGGTGACCATAAGGGACCTCCGTGAAGAGGACGCCGGCCCTTACTGGTGCAAGATCCAGACCGTGTGGATCCTGGATGAGTTGTCACGTGACCCTGCCGTGGCTGTAACCCTGTATGTTTCCCCAGGTAAGAGCTCTCGCAGCGTGGGTGGTGGAGCTTTTGACTGGACCCGGGGCAAGGGTGGAGCGTGTCTCTGAGACTGGTCCTCACTCTTGGTAGAGTTGACAGAAGCCCGTGAGGCAGGGGGAGGGAGAGGTGGCTGACTCGTCAGCTTTGGGTAGGGTCAAGTGAAGGGGTATAGCTGATGCCAATGGGCTGACACTTGTCCTTGGGGGGAGGCGGAGAAACCATGTGCCTGTTTCCTACGGGGTTAAGGTGGACTTAAGTGGTCTCCATCTGAGGGCTGCTTAGGGCCCCCTCTCAGGAGCCCTGGGAAGGTCTCAGGGCTGCAGGATGAGCCATCCTGCTCCCCCTTCCCTTGTCCGGGAGTCCTCACCAAGCAAGAGCAGTCCCCGGGAGATGCCTGCCCTCAGCCACGCAGCCTCAGACAGAGATGGTCAGAAAGACCTGGCTACAGCTCCATTCCACCCAAGAGGTGGCCTGGGTTTGGATTCTGAGCATGTCTCTAAACCCGCTGTGAGTGGACGGTTCTGTGTGACGTCAGATCCAAACAGGTGCCGAGACACAGAGCCGTGGCCTGACCTGTGACTCCCCTTCCCCCACAGCCACTACGACGCCCATGGTGATCACCACGTCCGCCACCCCGCTGGTAACTGCCACCTCCACCACCCCGCTGGTAACTGCCACGCCCACCACCCCGCTGGTAACTGCCACCTCCACCACCCCGCTGGTAACTGCCACCTCCACCACCCCGCTGGTAACTGCCACCTCCACCACCCCGCTGGTAACTGCCATTCAGAACCTCAGCACCAATAGGGTGTCTGCTGTCTACTCATGGTAAGGACCTGAGGCCTAGAGATGGGGAGGGGGTCTGGCAGCCTGTGGGACCTGTGGGTCGGGGGGGGGGGGTAGCAAATCATGTCTAGAAAACCTCCCTGCCAGCTGGCGTCTTCTCCAACGCTGCGTCAGGCATTTTTACATTCTCCGAGGCTGCACATGGTGCGGAGTGGGGACGGTGCAGGCTCTGGGCTGGAAGCTGCCTCTGGAAGATGTTGGGACGCTCTTCTCATTCCTCCTCTCACCTTGTCCTTCCCCACCTCACTTCAGACCAGGGGAAGGAGTCCTTGTTTTGTCTTTGCTCCTTGCCACCAGGAGCTGTCTGTGAGTTCTGTGGGGAGACAGGTTAGCTTCAGGCTGGAGTTTGGATCCATTTCCCTTCCTCTCCCAAAGATACTCAGAAAGGCTGTGATGATGGTGATGATGCCGGACCCAGAGGGGGTGGCACAAGGGGAAGACTTCAAAGCAAGTTTCCAGAAGGATTGAAGGATGGGAGAGGGTGACTCTTTTGGGGTTGTTGTTGGTGGTGGTCGTAGAGCTTGAACTCTGGGCCTGGGCGCTGTCCAGGCACTCTTCAGCTCAAGGCTAGCGCTCTACCACTTGAGCCACAGCGCCACTTCCAGTTTTCTGATGGTTGTTGGAGATAAGAATCTCAGGACATGGGGCTGGGAAGGTGGCCCAGTGGTAGAGCGCTTGCCTTGCATGCCTGAGGCCCTGGGTTTGATTCCTCAGCACCACATAAGCAAAAAGAAAAAGCTGTAGTGGCACTGTGGCTCAAGTGGTAGAGCACTAGCCTTGAGCTGAAGAGCTGAGGGACAGTGCCCAGGCCCAGAGTTCAGGCCCCACGACTGGACCCCCCCCCCCAAAAAAAAAAAAAAAGAATCTCAGGACTTTCCTGCCCGGGCTGGCTTTGAACTATGATCCTCAGATCTCAGCCTCCTGAGTAGCTAGGATTACAGGTGTGAGTTACCCACCAGCGCCCAGCAGGGTGGCCCTTGAGTGTGTTTCTGGAAAGCTGGGCTGCTCACCTTACTTTTGATGAGACTCTGATGTCCAGGCCTTGGCTGAAGGAGGAGAGGTCATGGAGTCACCTGGACAGGCTGCCCCGAGCCCTTTCCCGGTTCAATTCGGAATTATTTGGCCTCAGGAGTCTGGGCACACAGAGGGGCAGAGAAGAGGCGCCCCAGGAGCACTCCCCAGGGAGACGCCTCACTTCCTGTCCTCCTGTTGCCCACAGGTCTCTGTTCAGCAGCGTTTATGTCCAGATCCTGATTACCCTGAAGCTGCTCCTGCTCCTGGGTGTGCTCTGTGCCGTCGTCTGGGTGAACAGGGCTCAGAGAATTCCCAGGCAAGAGAGAGTCGCTTACCTGGGACTCCAGAAGGCAGTCTTCGATGAACTCTCCATACAGCTGGGCAGCTCATCAGACTACAGGGCCAAGACTTGGACTCTGGACAAAATGCAGCCGTGATGGATTCTGGGAGAAGTTATGGTTTCTGAACCTCCAGGGAGGATAGAGAGGACACTCCCTTGGTTTCCTCAGCCTGGCAGCTTCTGCTTGCTGGGGTGGGGGTGGGGGAGGGGGAGTGGAGGAGGTAGGGGGAGGGGGGAGAGATAGAGGGTGGAGAGGAAGAGCTCCTCCCTCCTCAGATCCCCTGCCTTCCATCCTCATGCCACTTCCCCATGGAAAGAATGTTCTGAACCTTCCATGCTCACCACCTAGTCACTACACTGGAGCTGCTCAGCTCAATGCCCGTCCCTCCCTTCCCCGCCCAGGGCAGTCATCACCCCTTCCTGTAGACACAGCTTTGGCTCCATGTCCTGTTCTGGAACCATCTTGGAGGATGTTAGAGAGCATGCTCATGCAACAGTGCTCTCTCCTAAGCACCTGGCATTCTTCCCCTCTCTGCACAGGCAGGGCTGGCCTGGGCTTCCCGTGGCCTTCTGGGCCTGTATCCTGAGAGCGCATGGGTGGGGGGTTCAGTGTGTCCAGCCGGGGCTGGCCAAGGTCCAGCAGCTCCAGGTTGGAGTGCCGAGGTGAGTCGGAGCAGCAATGGGAGAAGGAAGTGGGGGTGTCCCTAAGATCACTCCTGAATCCCCCCCCCCCAATTTATGCACACTGTTATCCAAAGGTCTATGTTTGCTATAGAAATTGTCTGATCCCACTCATCAGCAATGAACTCCTTCCACTAAGGAGGAAGATAGCTTTTCAAAGATGGGGTACAGGGCCCAGAGATGAAGACATGCTTCCCCACATCGGGACAGCCCGATGCTGCAGCCGTGGGTCCGTCCTAGCCCAGCATGGGCTCCACTGCACTTTTCACTGCCTGCCACTGCTTCTTCCCTGCACTTGGCAGAGAGGATCTGCATGCACAGCGGGCCACAAACCAATGTCCTCATCTCTACTCGCTCCCTGCACCTGGACTCAACTTTCTCCTGTGCCCCAGTACAAGGCCTGAACTGGTGATGCCAGTCTCCAGAGAGGGGCCACGTTCAGAGCAGCACACAAGTGAAGCAGCCCTCGAGGTCGTCACCACGGGAGGCCTGTGTGCAGAGCACTCTGCCCACACCGCTCCTCCTGGTGACGTCACCTCAGCTCAGCGCAGACTCTCTTGTGGCAACGCAGACGGAGCCAGCCTAGGGGAGAGGAAGTGAGGCATGCTGGCAGAGAGGCATAGCACCCAGCTCTATGTGTGTGTGTGTGTGTGTTTGAAGGTCTTTAAGTAGTTGTGTCAATTCAACATGTCAAGTTAGGAGTGCAAGAGCTCTTGAACAGTATCACCCCTCCATCCTTCCCTCCCAAGTGTGCCAGCTCCCTGTGCCTCGAGTGACTTGGTTGCATATTGACATATGTACGTTGAATATGATGACTGCATTCACCAATCCTTCTCCATATTCACCTGCCCTCCCTTCTCTTAAGCCCCGAGACAAAACAGGGTTCAGCTCCCGGGTCTCTTCATTCTGTTAAACTGTTGCTTCATTGTTGAGCTGGTTTTGTTTTCTTTTGGGGGGGGGGGGCTTTTTTTTTGGTATGGAATTAAGTAGTGCCCAGGGACAGGTGCCACCTTCGAAGGGTGAGTTCAGACCGGAGAGCAGAACCACTGGCTGAGCAAATGACACCTGGTTATGTGTATGCATTGGCAATCAGTTGCCCTTAACAATACAGTGACCAAAGTGAGACACGTCTGTAGGTTCATGCAAATCCTGCATGCTGGTCTGCAGGAGCCTGGTATTTACGGCTGGCCCATATGGTACCCCAGCAGGCACAGGGACTGGCCTTCTCAGGTGCACAGGTGGGCCTGCAGGGAGGAGGCAGGGACAGATGGCATCCAGGGGCCAGAAACAACTCAGCTCCCCACTTTGTGACTGGGTACCGGGTCATATGACACCTTCAGGATTCATCATTTTTATTGTATGTGACAAGGAGGTGCTAGGTTAAGATTCCATATGGAAGTTTAAAATCACCATGACAAATTCTTTTGAAACTGCTTGTCCATGCAGTTTGGGCCTTGATCTGGGGGTGGGGGCACCTGCTTATAATCTCAGTTACTAGAAGCAGGAGAAAGGAGGATCACAGTCTAAACAACTGGCCCTCTTGAAAGCAGGAGGTCCTATCTAAAACAATCAAAAAACATGGCTGGGAAGTTGGCTCAGTGGTAGAGCGCTTGCCGTGCACGCCTGAGGCCCTTGGTTCGATTCCTCAGCACCACATAAGAAGAAAGCCGGAAGTGGCGCTGTGGCTCAAGTGGTAGAGCGCTAGTCTTGAGCTGAAGAGCTGAGGGACAGCACCCAAGCCCAGAGTTCAGGCCCCACGACCCGATACAAAACAAAACAAAACAAAACAAAAACAAAGGCCAAAAAAAGGTCTGGGGCATGGCTCAAGTGGTAGAGCACTTGGTGAAGCACTGTTGGAGGTGTATAACCCCTCTGTTTGAGACTGGGTGGCCTGGGACTGCTTTAACCAGTAGGTTCCAGCAGGGTTTCTCAATCTGGCCCTCAGCATCCTTCGAAAGAGCCTGTATAGGTATTTTCCTGTCTCAAACCTTCTTCCCATGTGAATGAAATTTTAATACCAAAGGTACCCTGTGCATGTATTATCTCTGTATATAATTGGCCCTCTGAATTTCAACCAAATGAAGATCAAAAATACTGAGAGAAAGAGAGAAAGAGAGAGAGAAAGAGAGAGAGAGAGAGAGAGAGAGAGAAAGCACCTGGATGGGTGCTGATGGTTCACACCTGTAATCCTAGCTACTTGGGAGGCTGAGAATGAGAGGACCAGAGTCCAAGGCCAGCAGGAACAGAAAAGTTTGCAAGGCCTCTTCTCAAAAGAGAGCTGGATTCTGTGGTATGTACCTGCTGTCCTACCGGTGATGGGAGCCCTAAAACACGCAGACTGAGGAAAGGAGACCCTATCTCAGAAGTGGTCGGCAACAAAAGAAATAGGGCTAGAGGGCTGGGAAGGTGGCTCAGTGGTAGAGCGCTTGCCTTGCATGCCTGAGGCCCTGGGTTCCATTCCTCAGCACCACATAACCAAAAAGAAAAAAGCCGGAAGTGGCGCTGTGGCTCAAGTGGTGGAGCGCTAGCCTTGAGCTGAAGAGCTGAGGGACAGCGCCCAGGCCCAGAGTTCAGGCCCTACAACCTGACCCAAAAAATAAATAAATAGGGCTAGAGGCATGACTCATGGTAAGAATCCCAACCTAACAGGTATGAGAGAGACCTTAAGTTCAAATTCCAGTACTCTCTCTCTCTCTTTCTCTGTCTATAAAAGCCATCTAGATTGAACATGTAGAAACTTCCCTCTGCAATATACCATAATGAATGTTTACATTTGCATTGTGTCAGGTGTTATACATAATGCAGAGGTGTTGACTTGAGGTGTATGGAAGACACATGTAGATTTTATGGAAAATAATTTATGTAGGGGATGTGAGGATCTAGAACTGGTTTTTTATTTTTTGGTCAGTTGTGGGACTTGAACTCAGGGCCTGAGTGCTGTTCTGGAGCCTCTCTGTGCTCAAGGCTAACACTCTCCCACTTGAGCCACATGTGGTACCACTTCCTCTAGGACTGGTTTTGAAATCAGTTCTCTGCAGATACCTAAGAACAACTGTAGGAGTTACCATGTGTATATGAAATCTCCCCCTCCCCTTTCCCTGTTTTGGAAGGGTCTATAAAACTTAGGAGGTGGGAACCTCCTACAAGAAGTAGGTCACTGAGGACAGGAAGATCTTTGGAGGTATCCTGTCCCTAGTCCCTTCCTGCCCCTCTACTTCCTGTCTGCCATGAGGTGAAGAAACTCTTCCACCACCCATTGCTGCCATGATGATTCTAAGTGCAGGGAGCCAAGCAAACAAGCATGGAAGCCTCTGGAAACGTGGGCCAGGATAAGTCCTTCTTCACTGAAGTTGTTTCTGTCAGGTATTTTGGCATAGCTATAAAACTAATGCAGACCTTATCTTTAAAAAAAAAAAAAAGACTAAAAAACAAAAGGGATGTGAACATGGCTCAAGTGGTGGAACATTTGCCTACAAAGCCTGAGTTCACCTGATTCCATCCCCAATACACCGCCGCCCCGCCCCCCTCGACTCTGAAAAGTGAACCAACACTGGATGTGGTGGTATATACCTCTAGTCTGACAACTCAGGAGGCTGAGGTATGAAGATTATGAGTTTGGGGCCATTCTGTGCTAATGGAAACACTAACTCTGTCTCAGAACAAAACACTAAGCTAGCACCTGTCCCTAGCTGATAAGTGAATAGGCAAATGGTACAGATACATTCTTGTGGAGGAATGCAATGAAGAAAGACAAGTACTGTTGAGTACTGTAGCTCACACCTGTAATCTCAGCAACTCAGGAGGCAGAAATTGAGAAGATCATGGTTCCCGGTCAATCAGTGCAAAAAATTAAGAAGAACCCATCTCAGTGACTAAAAGCCAGATGCACGCGTCTGAAACCCACAGAGAAAGTTCCTCCACACGGCTGCAGCCCCTGCCTCACACCCCGCAGTGCACCTGGCAAAGCGCAGCTGATGGAGGACAGATTGGTTCTGTGTCTGTAGGAGTCCCTGCAACCTCTTCCCCCTCATTCAGGTCAACCGGAATCTGGGTTCTTGGCCCCTGTCACTCTCCTTTGATTCAGAATAAACTGTTTTCTTCTTTCCTTCACATCAAAATTGTTGTTTTATGTCAGTATGGACAACCTGATGTCTCTAAAAGTGGATTTGAGAGAGAGAGAGAGAGGAAGAGAGAGCACACTGCTGGACAATTATAATCCTAAGGATGCTCCTTGGGAAATCATGATCTATTTCCTACAACCAGCCCTCACCTCTGAGGCTCCCACCACTTCCCAATAATGCCACCAAATTCAGAATTCAGAATTCCACGATCAAGGCAGAGCCCCATGGTCCAATCACCTCTCACCCGTTTGATTTTGGGGGGAAAGATGCTTGACATCAAACAATGGCATAGATCTAGAAACAAAATGATATAATAGTTCAGAAAATGATTTGAAGCTGAGGGCCGGTCGCTCACGCCTGTAATCCTAGCGATTCAGGAAGCTGAGATCTGAGGATCATGGTTCATAACCAGCTTATGCAGGAAAGTCCCTGAGACCCTTATCTCCAATAAAGCACCAGAAAACCAGAAATGGTGCTGTGGCTCAAATGGTAGAGTGCTCGCCTTGAGCTGAAGAGCTGAGGGACAGTGCCCAGGCCCAGAGTTCAAGCCCCATGGCTGACTCCCCTCCCCTCCACACACCAAAAAGAAGACAACAAAATTGGAGGGGTGGGAGAGCAATGTCTAGAAAGAACATAAGAGAAGCTTCCAGAGGAAAGCTCCAGAACCTTCCCCTGTCTCTCGCCCTGGGCCCCCCAGGAACCTCTGTGACAGGTGAACCTGGACCCTGGCCAGAGAAGTCCACGGAATTCCAGGGCCTTCACGGAGCTGCTCAAGGCTGGGCCTTCCCTGGGCCTTCCCCTGGCCGCTGTGGTCCACCTGAATTTTGGTTGGTCCCCTTTCCCACAATTCCCTGTAACTCACGCCAATTCCAGCTGAGTCTTAGGGCTTTGCTCTTTCCCATCCTCGCCTCCTGCCTCTGCTGCCTCTCCACCTAGAACCGTCCTTTATTAATTCCATCCACCTTTTAAGGACAGATCGAATATTAGCTTCATTAAGATGAAAATTAATTAAGGGGTTTGGTTTTTTTTACATCTTTGAAACAGAGGGCCCCTCCTCTGATACCGCCAACTTGTCTATTGTGGTGGCGTCTCCTGGGGCCGGGTGTCCCCCCTGATCTGGCCACGGTGATTGGATCTCTCACTTAGGTCTGACACTTTGTCTGCAAGGCCATTGGATCCTTGGTTAGTTTTCTCCTCTGGGTGGGGGGGGGGGTCACGATCAGTCTGATCCCCTCTTCCACCCTAGCCTCATCCCTTCTCTGCAACCATGCCTGGGACCCCCTCCCCCGCCCCCACTCCTTCCCCCCTCCACCCTCACTTTCTCCTTGAACGGCCTCCAGCCCAGGACCTGAGGCACTGGTGCGGATCTGAGAGGGCGAGACGCCATAGTGCACATCCTAAAACTACCCTTGGAGTCTCTGCGCGCTCCTCAGCAGCCCCACGCCCTGCAGAGCCCCGAGCCTCGCTCAAGCTCCCTCTGGTCCTTCTCCACGCTCACTCAAGTCCTGGATCCGACCCCGTGACCAAGACGAAGGCCAGGGTGGAGTGGCCCCCAGCGCCTCATCCCATCAGGACTGAACACACCACCTTCTGCAGGGCAGGGGTGTCGGGGGGCGGTGGCAGGGGTGGGGGGAAGTGTGCCAATAGGAGGATGCAAAGACAGGCTCCTGGGAGAGAACTATCATGGCTCTATGTGTGGAGGGATCCCAAGGGCACCCCATGGTGACAGGCTAGTCTGGGGCAGCAAGCGCGTGCACCTCGGTAATTTCTCTTGGGAGGTCTTTTATTTTTTTTCTTTTTTGTCAGTTGTGGGGCTTGAACTCTGGGCCTGGGCTCTGTCCCTGAGCTCTTCAGTTCATACCACTTGAGCCACAATACCACTTCCGGTTTTCTGGTGGTTCATTGGAGATAAGAGTCTCAGGGACTTTCCCTGCCCGGGCTGGCTTTGAACCCCGATCCTCAGATCTCAGCCTCCTGAGTAGCTAGGATGACAGGTGTGAGGCACCAGCGCCGGCTCTTCGGAGGTCTTTGAGGCAGGTGGGCCTCATGTTAGCATCTGCGCCTCTCCATTGTGTTGAAAGCAGGAGGCCAGCTCCCATTCCCCTGCCAGCCTCTCCCTAGCACTGTGAGGAGGAAGGCTGGAGCCGCGAATGGACACAAGCAATACCTCTGCTCTCAGGAAATAGGAAAAATGGTTTATTCTGAGCCATCTCGAGACAAACCATGTCCCCGGGACACAGATTGCCGTTTGCTCCGGCAACAAGAGGCTAAGTGAACTTTTGTCCTCACAGAATGAAATGTACCTGTGCCAAGGTATTGAAAGAGCTCTCGGGTGGGTGCCCAGGCAGGGTGGGGGTGAGGGTGGGGGTGGGGGTGGATCAATGTCTTTCACACCTCTCAGGCATTGTGGTAGCTTAGAGTTAGCAGAGCTGTGCTCTGTGAAGCTTAGTGAACTCTATCTAAAAGTCAAGAATTTTCTGAGTTTTCTGCAAAAGTTAGGGGGATGGGGATCAGGTTAGAACTGAAGTTTTTAAATGTCATGTGTGTGTGTGTGTGTGTGTGTGTTTGCGTGTTTGCATGCCAGTACTGAGGCTTGAACTCAAGGCCTGGGCACTATTCATTAGCTTTTTGCTCAAGACAGGTGCTCTACCACTTAAGCCACAGCTCCACTTCCACGTTTTTTCCTTTTGCTTGTTAATGGGAGATAAGAGTCTCATGGACATTCCTGCCCAGGCTGGCTTTGAACTATGATCCTCAGATCTCAGCCACCTGTGTAGCTAGGATTACAGGCGTGAGTAGCCAGCACCCAGCACAAACATCTATTAAAACAGTAGCCCCTCCTAAAGGTAGCCCCAGACTACTTTGCCTTTTTGTTTTTTGTCAGGGCCTGGGCACTGTCCCTGACCTCTTTTGCTCAAGGCTAGCGCTCAAGCACTTTAAGCCTCAGCTCCATTTCCAGTTTTCTGGTGGCTAACTGCAGATAGGAGCCTCACAGAGACTTTTCAGCCTGTGTTCTCCACATCATGGTGTTTTATTCAGCCAAGGTGAAGCCACCTGCAGCCTCTTCAAAGTGAGAATCACACCTCTACCTGGGACTGCAGCAGGCCGAATGAGGATTCCCCTAAAGAGACTGTGATCCTCAAAACCTGTGAATGTGGGACTGAGACTGCAGCTCAGTGGTAGAGCGCTTGCCTAGCACGCGTGAAGCCCTGGTTCCATTCCTCAGTACCACATACACAGAAAAAGGTAGAAGTGGCGCTGTGGCTCAAGTGGTAGAGTGCTAGCCTTGAGCAAAAAAAAATTAAGGACAGTGCCCAGGCCCTGAGTTCAAGTCCCAGGACTGGCAAAACAACAACAAAACAAAAACTGTGAGCATGTTATGCCCAGTGGCAAGGAAGGGTTAACAGCAGATGGATTTAAATCACCTGTCAGCTGACCCAGGGAGGCTAAGGTGGTACCTGAGTCCTCACAGGGACCTGCAAATGAATGCCAGACAGAGCAGGAATGCCAGTGGCAGAGTGCTGAGAGAGGAGAAAGACCCTTGAATGTCCTTGGAGATGGAAGGGCCACAAGCCAAACACCACGGCCGCCTCTAGAAGCTGGAAGAGGCGAGGGCACAGATCACTCCTGACACTGCAGGAGGAGCAGCCTGGACGCTCACATCACACTTATCTCCAGAGCTGCAAGGCTTAACATTTGTGTTGTTCTGGCCTGGTGCTGGAGGCTCTCGCCTGCATCCTAGCTACTCTGGAGGCTGAGATCTAGGGATCAAAGTTTGGAGCCAGCCTAGGCCAAAAACAAAAAAAAAAAAAGAAAGAAAGAAAAAAGAAAAAAAAGTCTATGAGATTCTTACCTTCAGTTAACCAGCAACACACACACACATACACACACACACACACACACACACACACAACCAAAACCAAAACCAAAACCAAAACCACACACACATATACACACAACCACAACCAAAACCAAAACCAAACACACACAACCAAAACCAAAACCACACACACACACAACCATAACCAAAACCAAAACCACACACACACAACCAAAACCAAAACTACACACACATACACAAACCACAACCACAACCAAAACCAAAACCACACACACACAACCAAACCAAAACCACACACACACACACACACACACACAACCAAAACCACACACACACATACACAAACCACAACCACAACCAAAACCAAAACCACACACACACAACCAAACCAAAACCACACACACACACACACACACACACAAAACCAAAACCAAAACCACACACACACATACACACAACCACAACCAAAACCAAAACCACACACACACACACATAACCAAAACCAAAACCACACACACACAACCAAAACCAAAACCACACACACACACACACACACACACACACACACACACACACACACACACACACATACAACCAAAACCAAAACCAAAACAAAGTGGAGCTGTGGCTCAAAGTGGTAGAGCACTAGCCTTGAGGAAAAAGCTCAGGGACAGCATCTGGACCCTGAGTTCAAGCCCCATGAGAAAAAAAGAGCAGATTCAGGAAAGAAGTGGAGGGATCATGTGACCCAGAAAAAGAGGAAAGAGACCTGTGCAGGAAGTGGAAAGACAGGCCAGCATCACTCTGGGGGTCATTAGCATAAACACTTTCCTTGCAGACTGGTGACCAATGAGGGGTGAGAAGCACATGGGGGCGGGGTCTTCCCAAATTGAGCAACTTCCCCTTCCTCAGGCTCTCAGGGGAGGAGCAGCAGGGGAGGCTCTGGCCACAGGGCCCTGGTGGAAGGGGTGGTTTGAGACCAGCTGCAGTGGTGGGGTGGTGGCACCTGGCCTGAGGTCAGGAGTCAGGAGTCTGGCTTCTCCCGTGGGACTGGGCATGCGCCCTGAGTGCCAAGCCAGTGAAACCGGCCCTCCATCAGGGAAGCCCTTCTTCCAGACCCATGGCCTGAGTCCTACCCGGGCAGCAGTCCCCAGGCTCCTCAGTTCTTGGGTTTGTCTTTCTCCTCCTTATGGTCCCCATCCTGTCCTCTACCTCCTGCACTCTGTTGCAGTCTCCTCCCCTCCCTCCTCCTTCCTTCCTGTTCTCCTCCTCCTGCTCTTCTTCCTCCTCCCCTCCCTTCTCCCCTTCCTTCCCCTCCTTCTCTCCATCCTTCCATCCTCTCATTCCTCTTCCCTCCCCCTCCTCCCTGCTCCTCCTCTCCTCCTTCTCCTCGCCCCTCCGCATCCTCTCTTTCTCCCTTTCCTCCCCTTCCTTTTCCCATCCTTCCCTTCCTCTCCCTCCCGCCACCCCTATGGGGCCTGTCTCTCTCCTGTGCAAACCTAGTCTGCTCTCACCACATGCTGGAAGGTTCCATGCCATGGACTTGTCTTCTAGAGAAGGACATCTCCTTTCTCCTCAGATGCGACAGGGTGGAAGTAACGGAGGGAGACCCCTGAGGGGGATTCAGACAGCGTCTGCCATTTTCTCCACAGCTCGGGGGTCGAGGCCTTGAAGGGTGCTGGGCACCTGTCACCATGGAGACAGGAGATGGAACCACGTGGCTGTACCCTGCTCTGCTCCTCCTCCTCCTCCTCCTCCTCCCAGGTAAGTGGGGGCTCCAGTGGCAGAGGCTGGGCAGGAGACAGAGGCAGCCTATCCCGGGAAGCTCGCTAAGGGGCTGCGTTCTCAGTCATTCAGCAGCAGTTAGGTTCACTGGACCTGGCATGCGCTCTGGCAGGTCTTTTTTTTTTTTTTTTTCCATTTTTTTTTTTATTGTAAAGATACTATACAGAGGGTTACAGTTACCTGAGTGAGGTAATGAGTACACTTCCTCTTGAACATTGTTACCCCCTCCATTGTTTTCCCCCTACCATCCCCTCCCTCCCTCCCTTCCCCGAGGTTCTTTTTTTTTTTTTTTGATTGTGGTTAAGTGATTACATAATTTCCGGAAATTCACAGTATTGTGGAATAATGATGCTCATTTAAAGTCACAAGTTCATTCTAACTTTCCTGGAGCAAATTGTCTATCACAGTCTGTAACATATAACGGTGTTCACATGTTATATACCATATATGTGATCAGCAGCATGGGGATATTTAGTAGTGGTTCAACCAGATGAGTGGGAGTTCTTTGTTTCTTAAGTCCTGTTAGTTTTGTCGTATCACCTAACATTTTGGATTTAGCATCCACTTATCAGGGAGACCATGTACCGTTTGTCTCTTCATTCTTGGC
Organism: Dipodomys spectabilis; assembly: GCF_019054845.1. Taxonomy (NCBI): domain Eukaryota; kingdom Metazoa; phylum Chordata; class Mammalia; order Rodentia; family Heteromyidae; genus Dipodomys; species Dipodomys spectabilis. The sequence continues at coordinate 3,867,900 of NW_024871006.1, read as the reverse complement.
TTACCTCGCTCAACATGATTCCTTCTAGCTCCATCCATTTCCCTGCAAATTCTGGCAGATCTTGCAGAAACGAACTAAAACCAAAACTAAGTGGAAACACCACCTTGTAGAGGCTGGTTTCTGTACCCTGACTATTCTATATGATTCATGAACCAATGAATAAAGGCATTTTTTAACAATTAGCTTTTCGCAGTACCAGGGTTGAGCTAAAGGCTTTGCTCTGGCTCAGCTGGGTTCAGTTGCACAAGGCAGGGGATGAGGACGACGGATCCTCGTCACTCCTTCCATTGTTTTCCACGCTTCCCCCTCCATCCCCAACCTCAAGTTCCACAGTTCAATTTTCGTAGTGTACATTGAATAATGACTATGTTTTCTCAATCTTCTTCCCTCCATTTTTTTTTTTTGGTGCCAGTCCTGGGGCTTAAACAGGGCCTGGGGGCTGAGCTTTTTGGCTGAAGCCCACCTCTCTACCACTGAAACACAGCTCTGCTTCCAGTGTGTTTGATGGTTCATTGGAGATAAGAATTTCTCAGGCTTTCCAGCCAGGGCTGGCTTGGAACCGCCATCCTCAGATCTCAGCCTCCTGAGTAGCTAGGATGACAGGCATGAGCCACTGGTGCCCGGATCTTTCCTCCTTTTTTTTTTTTTTTCTCTTTATGTGGTGCTGAGGAATTGAACCCAGGGCTTCATGCATGCAAGGCAAGCACTCTACCACTGAGCCACCTTCCCAGCCCTCTTTCCTCCTTTTTTGTGTGTTCCCCTTTCATTGCATTCCCTCCAAAAAACATAAGTTGGCTCTTACTGGGAATTTGAGAACAATTCATGGAGAAGATGGGGCCTGTGTGGAGGGGCCATAGCACAAGGAGGCCCGTTGGTGTCAGTCCATGGCATGGAACCTTCCAGCATGTGGTCAGAGCAGACTAGGTTTGCATAGGAGAGAGACAGGCCCCAGAGGGGTGGAGGGAGGGAGAGGAAGGGAAGGATGGGAAAAGGAAGGGGAGGAGAGGGAGGAAGAGAGGATGCAGAGGGGCGAGGAGAAGGAGGAGAGGAGGGGGAGGAGCAGGGAGGAGGAGGGAGAAGGAAGGGGAGAAGGGAATAGAGGGAGGAGCAGGGAGGAGGAGGTGGGGAGCAGAGAGGAGGAGGGAGAGAGAAGAGGAATGAGGGGATGGAAGGAAGGAGAGAAGGAGGGGAAGGAAGGCCAGTGGAAGGTTGAAGGGCAGCAGGATTGTCATGGCGTGGGGGTGCAGGTTGTCAGGGTGGGGCTGACAGGTGTATGGACTGGTGTGTTCCAGGCTGCTGCACTGCAGAAAGGGGTATCACTGGCCCTAGGACAGTGCGTGGCCCAGAGCAGGGCTCCCTGACCGTGCAGTGTGCATATGCTGCGTCGTGGAAGACCTACAACAAGTGGTGGTGTCAAGGCGCACGTTGGAGCAGCTGCGAGATCCTTGTTGAGACCAGCGCCAAAGAGCAGAAGGTGAGGAGGGGCCGTGTGTCCATCACGGACGACCAGACAAACTTTACAATCATGGTGACCATGGAGGATCTCAGGATGAGTGACGCAGATGTGTATTGGTGTGGAATCGAGAGAACTGGAATAGATCTTGGGGTCGAAGTTCAAGTGACAATTGACCCAGGTAAGATTTGTCCCTGAGATACCACTCATGGGAATTAGCTGTCCCTCAGCATGACCCTTCAGGGAGGGGGTTGAGTCCTGAGGTCTCAGGGGAGCTGGGCAGACCACGTGGGTTCGGGAGGGGCAGGGCTTCTCTTAAACAACCCTCCCTCACCGCCCAGAACCTTCTCCAGGGTGGCCTCCCACCTTCCTCTTCAAAGCCCAGGCCTGAGTCTAGTGCCATAGAGGAGAGGGTGATGGTCCCCAGCCCATGGACCAGAGAGACCCCCTTCCATGCTTCCCAGAGACCCCAGTCTTTGCTAATAGCTTTCAGTGCTGCCCAGGCTGTGTAAGCAAATGGCAGGTTCCAGACCACTACCTTCCCTGAATCTTCATAGACGAAGTGGAGATATCTTGATTAAGGGAAGTGTCAGTTTAGGTGAGGATGCCCAGAAAAGTATAGGCAAATAGAGAATATTAGAAACTAGAGTTACTGAATCCCAAACCACTAACTAAAAGAAGAAAGGGGGCCAGACGCCCGTGACCCACACTTGTCATCCTAGCTACTCAGGCTGAGATCTGAGGATCACGGTTCAAAGCCAGGCCGGGCAGGAAACTCCATGAGACTCTTAACTCCAATCAACCACCAGAAAACCGGAAGTGGCACTGTGGCTCAAGTGGTAGAGCACTCACCTTGATCTGAAGAGCAGAGGGACAGCGCCCAGGCCCAGAGTTCAAGCCCCAGGACCGACAAAAAAAAAAAAGAGAGAGAGAGAAGAAGAAGAAGAAGAAGAAGAAGAAAGGGTGCTTGGAGGCATAGGAAGGAAAGGAAAGAAGGAAGGAAACATCTTTGCTAAGTTGCGTGGAAACTTTCTCCTGGATCTTTCTTGTTGTCATTCTTTTTTTTTTTTTTAAATGCATTGTTTTTTGTTTTTCTCTTTTTCGTTCTTCATTTCCCTTCTGGCAAGACCCTCCCTCCAAACCAAACCACACCAAATCACACCACACCACACCACACCAAACTAACCATACCACAGCAAACCACACCAAACCACACCACACCAAACCACACCACACCACACCAAACTAACCATACCACAGCAAACCACACCAAACCACAGCACACCACGCCGAACCAAATGAAACCACACCACAGTGGTAGAAGAGTGTAACTATATGGAGAACAGCAAGCCTGGCTTGGAGAAAAGGCAACAATGAAGAACAGAGCAGGAATGTCCCTCTGTGTAGGGTAAGACAGGCCCAGCAGGGGGCACCTGTAGGTGCTGTGCAGTCCCAACTCACAAGCAAGACTTGAACATACAACCCCGTGAGAGGAACCTAAGCAAGCAAGAGGCAGAGAAGAGAACTGTGCTCCTTGTTTGTGGGTGAGGGAGCAGCAGTGGGGAATCACTCTTCTCCCCCATTGCATCTGGTATGAGTACGACTGAACATTTCTAACATTTCACCCCTGGGAATCCCAGGCTAACCCAGTGGTGTGACTGGGAAGGCTCTCGAAGTGCCACGCGCCTACCCCTAAGAGGCTGTCACTCATCGGTTGACTCTCCACACCCAAAGCCAAAGCCTTGAGCTGGAAACAAACAGGGCTCAGTTGGAACTTCCTTATAACTGAATGTACGTTGTCCCTAAGAGGACCAATCCCAAGACCCATGGGAATGTCCTGTCACCTATGGGAAAACCCAGCAGCAGGTGACTGACCAGAGCAGCACTGGTCTTTGCTGTCATCTCAAGGACACTGCTGGGACACACAGCATGCTGTGCGCGTTTTAGGGGAGACAGAGCGCTGGCTCTGTGGGTCTGTGCTCCAGCCAGGCTCCTCAGCAGGAACTGGGGCTGGAAGAGCGGAGGCAGTCAGCTGACGGAGCCCAGCGGTTGCCACTCTTACCCTCCATAGGGAAGAACATCTGAGTGCTTTGCTTCTTTTCTCTCTCTCTTTTCTTTCACCAGTAGCAGATTCCACCTCCCCTACATCTGTATTGTGCCCCTCCTTCCGATCTCTGTCCTCCCCGATGTTACCACGCTTCTCCACCGCTGAGCTGTGCGCCTTCGCGTGGGTGTGTTGGTGCCACAGTTACCACACGTCACGGGCCTTCGCTGTCTTCAGCATTCCATGCCTCTTCCTTTCCTTCCCTACTATTAACACCCAAGTTCTAACCGCCACACCCACTACTCTTTTTCTTCTTGTCCCCTACAGCTCCATACAAGAACCCTAGCCCCTGTGTATATAATACTTATAGTTGTGACCAATTGTACTCTACTATTTGTAAGTAGGTAATTAGGTCTTAAATTGGCAAATATATTAAAGCTGAGCTGTCTCCATGTCAGTGGTGAGACATGGCACAGCACACCCCAGCCGTTACCTGAAGACTCTAGATGACAAAAAAACCCCACAATTTGTGTTGAATAGAGTGAATTCCAACACTGCAATATGAGAAAACAACATCTCCAAAGTCAACAAGTGAACAACAACAAGGGATCAGAATGACAGTGAAATGGAAGAAACTCCATATGCGAAACCCAAAGCAATGATAAGAATGTTTAATGAAATCAACCAATGGCATTTATAAACACCTAAATGAATTCAAAGAGGCAGGTAAACGCCAAATGAATATCAAGTGAAGACAACAGCTAAGGAGCACAGAGAATACAGCTAAAATATATTAAAGAAGCCATAGAGGGGCTGGGAAGGGGGCTCAGTGGTAGAGCGCTGGCCTTGCATGCATGAGGCCCTGAGTTCCATTGCTCAGCACCACATAAGCAGAAAAAGCCGGAAGTGGCCTTGTGGCTCAAGTGGTAGAGCACTAGCCTTGAGCTGAAGAGCTGAGGGTCAGCGCCCAGGCCCAGAGTTCAGGCCCCACGACCGACCAAAAACAAAAGACATAGACAAACCCATTAATGAAGCAGGGAAGTCATTGCAAGACATGAAAAAAGGTTTCAAGAAAGAGATAGAAATCCTGTTAAATTTAAGCCTGGAGATGAAAGATAAGGAAATTCTCCAAGAGAGTAGATGTAAAGGAAGACAGAATTTCTGGGCTTGAAGATGGAGTAGTTATATAGTAGAAAGAACAGAATAAATATGGAATAAAGATCAAGGAAATATGAATTGAATCTGCAAGAACTTCAAGACTGTTTAAAAGACTAAACGTGGGAATAATGGAGTGAAGAGGAGATAACTAAAGGCACAGGAAACAGAGTCAACAGAGAACCTGCCAAAAACGTTCCTAATATTGAAAAAGAGAAGCCCATCCTGGTACAGGAGGCTTTTAGAAAACCCAGCAGACTGGAGCAGGAAAATATCCCTCCATGATGTGTAAGTACAGAGAATAAAGATACTGAAAACTGCCAGAAGGAAAAGCATGTCACTTACAATTTGGCATTCTTCTGAATAACGCCAAATTTCTCAACAAACACCTTAAAAGAAAGGGATGGAAATTAGGTATTTTGTTAAAAGTTATCAACTGCCCACTCAATACTCATCCTCATCCAGCAGAATAAATAAAAACATTCTATGATAAAGAAAAACAACTAAAATAATTTATCATCACTGAAGTAGCACTCCAGAAGATACAGAAAGACATCCTGTACACAGAAGAGAACATTAACATAAACTTGAAAAACTGGGGGAGGAAAATCCTACCAGAAAAGTAGATGAACACAGGAGGAGGAGAAAAGAACCTAACACTAAAATTGGAAGAAGAAGGGGGGAGGGGGGAGGAAGCCTGGCATTGCTACATTCCTTTTAATTTTCACATTCAGTTCTTCAAACAAAAAGCATGGAAGGATGAGTTCAATCTAAAAGCAAGATCTGACCAACTCTTGTCTACAAGAAACACACCTATTGGACAACAACAAAAAACAAAACAAAACAAAAAAATGCTTGCTTAAACAGAAAGGTTGGCAAAAAAACCAAAAAGTCTTGCAAGCAAATGGATCCTGAAGTAACCAGAAGTAGCTATTCTCATATCTAATAAAGTAGGCAGAGGGGCTGGGAAGGTGGCCTAGTGGTAGAGGTAGAGCGCTTGCCTTGCATGTATGAAGCCCTGGGTTCGATTCCCCAGCACCACATAAGCAAAAAGAAAAAAAAGCCGGAAGTGGCGCTGTGGCTCAAGTGGTAGAGTGCTAGCCTTGAGCTGAAGAGCTGAGGGACAGCGCCCAGGCCCAGAGTTCAGGCCCCACGACCGGACCCCCCAAATAAAGTAGGCAGAATAAAAATTAGAAAAGGTAAGGAAAGTCACTATACATTGATAAAGGGAACTCTCTGTCCAGATGATACAGCAATTCTTAACATATATGCAACGAATATCAGTCTACTCAACTATGGTTTTCTTTTTTGCAAAAAAAAAAAAAAAGCTTTGTACAGTCTAGAGACTAAATAAAAGTATTCAAGAAAGCTTCCCCCACCCGCGGCCCCATGGGTCATGAAGATTGGATTCTGGGCTTGGGTGCTGTCTCTGAGCTCTTCAGCCTAAGGTGAGTGCTCTACCACTTAAGCCACAGCACCACTTCTGGTTTTCTGGTGGTTAATTGGAGATGAGAGTCTCACGGGCTTTTCTGCCTAGGCTGGCTTTGAACCTCAATCCTTAGATCTCAGCCTCCTAAATAGCTAGGATTTCAGGTGTGAGCCACCAATGCCCAGCTATAAGGAAGCTTTTTATTGGGCTTAAAAACATGCATAGAAGCATGCACAATGATAGTAAGAGATTTCAATAACCCATTCTCACCAATAGATAGGCCATCCAGCCCCCCGATACATACTCTTCCATGGCCGTGCCTCTGTGCTCCTTGAGATCTTTGCATGTGTCCATACTTCTAGTAAGGGACCCAGCCAGATTGCATTAGACTCTCTCTAAGGATATTAACATAATTGTCTCATTAACTCCCTATCCAGATATAATTGTGTTGTGAGACATAAGAGTTAGAATTACAATGTATGACCAGGGGACCATGACCCCTGGGCTTCTCAGAGGCTGAGAGGGGACAGAACAGGTGCTGGGAGCTAGCCTCCACCAAGACAGAGATCCAGAAAAGAGTGAACCCGGCCTGAAGGCCTCACACACACCGGTGAGCGTGTTGGGTATGGGACACAGGGCTAAATGGATTATTGTGAATTGTCTCTTTAATTTGCCCCTCAGAAATTCTTTTTGTGAGTACACCACTCCTGGGGCTTGCACCCAGAGCCAGGGTGCTGTCCCTTAGCTTTTTTTTTTTAACTTAAGGCTAACATTTTACCACTCGAGCCACGGCTCCACTTCTGGCTTCATTGTAGCTAAGAATCTCAGACTTTCCTACCTGGGCTGGCTTTGAACCATGATCCTCAGATCTCAGCCTCCTGAGTAGCCAGGACTATAGGCATGAGGCATCATTGCCCAGCTAATTCATTTTTCTTTGGAAAAGAACTAGTGAAATACTTTAGCTGATCACCAGTTTGCTTGGCTATCATCTCAAACTGATTTACAGCAACATTTGTTACAGTACCAAAGCTTTGGGATGCTGTTAACACAGTAATTAGAGGAAAATTTATAGCACTAAAATGCCTTTAGGCTATACCCAGAACTGGGCTGTCCATGGAATGCACTGTGTTCTGCTCTGTTTAGCCTCAGAACACTTGAACACGGTCATGACAACCACAGTAATCTATCTGTCGTCCACGCCTTCAAGCCTTAAGACAACCAACGGTGACCAACCAGTGACTGGCAGCGGCCCCGACGCCCGGTAAGTCAGCGGGGTCCTGCAGCCCTTTCCCACTGTTGTCAGAGAAACCACAGGGCACCCAGGAATCCTGGAATTCAGATAAACAACCAATCTTCTTCTTCTTTTTTTTTTAATATCCCAAGCATTTCCTGGGACATACTTATGCTTACTTATACATAGTGTATATCAGCTGGGCACCAGTGGCTCACGCCTGTAATCCTAGCTACTCAGGAAGCTGAGATCTGAGGATCACGGTTCAATGCCAGACTGGGCAGGAAAGTTTTTGAGACTCTTATCTCCAATGAACCACCAGAAAACTGGAAGTGATGCTGTGGCTCAAGTGGTAGAGCGCTAGCCTTGAGCTGAAGAGCTGAGGGACAGCGCCCAGGCCCAGAGTTCAAGCCCCACGACCGGGGGGGGGGGGGGGGGGGGGGGGGGGAGGGGGAGGGTGACAGGGGGAGCGGAGGGGGGGGACCAGGGGGAGCGAGTGGGGGCATGTCATTTCTCCAAATACCCAATCTCCTTGAGCATCTTGTCATTTCATCGGTTAAAGCTGGTAGCTTTGTCTTGTGGGTGTCCTCAGACTAGACGCATCCTCAGGGCAGCGGTCAGCTTTGACTACACACAGACAGGGTCTTTAGTTAGGTAGCTGGAGAGGAGACTGAGTACCACCTGCGGTCTCTCTCCTACATGCCCCTAGGGGGCAGGGCAGAGCATCAGGGTTTGCCTGTGGAGGATTGAGATCTGCTCTTCCACCCATTCCAGCCAAGGACCAAGTGTCACGGTCCCAGGCCTCCCCTCCCACTTCCCGCGCGGGGCCTGGGGTGTGGGGAAGTGGTCTGGGGGCAGTGGGGAAGTTCTCACTCTTCCAACCTGGCTGAGGGCTGTAGCATTCCAACCTGATGCACCTCACCCAGGACGGTGACCAAAGTTGCAGCTCAAATGCCACCAGCACCCGCGGGCTGGCCTGCTAGACGTCCACCCTCAGCCTGCTTCATTCAAGCGCGGCCACAACGCAGGCCAGACCTCCCTCCCTGCATCCCTTCAGCCAAGGCAGAAATCCGTCTCTCAGGCTCCTTCCGGGGTCTTGCTGGTTCCCTCTCCAGTCTGACTGTTCCCTGGAACCCCTCAGCCTTGAGTGAAGCAGACACAGCTGAAGTCTGCCACCTTTGGCAGTGGACAGGTTTTAGCTGTTGGGAGACAGAAGGGGTGAGACTGCAGCGGCGCAGTAGGACAGCCCCAGAGCGCGCAGAGCACGAAGAAAGGGCGCCCCCGGGGCGATGTTCAGGGAATTAGATGTCTGGCCTGTCAGGCGGCCTCTCCTCCACCTCCCAAGAACAAGTGCCATCTCGTCGTGACTCGGCCTGCATGTAGAGTTGCACCTGCACTGGCTCTCTGAAATCTAACCACGAGCTGAACATGGCCTCCTGCTGTGCAGAGGGAGAAAACAAGATGACCCAGAAGGAGATGCAGGATGCTGGCGAGGTGGCGGATGGAGAGTCAGTACTGTTCAGGGCCTTTTAGACCTATGGTCAGGGATCACACACACACACACACACACACACACAGAGCAGCAGGTGGCAATCCATGGGGGAGAGGGTTGGAGCAGAGGTAGAGCATTTTGGGGTGAGGTGTCCGGGAAGCTTTCAGGTCTGCCATGAGGCTGGGAGGGACCACCTGGCTGGAGAACATGGCCCAAACCAAGGTAGAAAGGACCGCGATTGAATAGAATAGGTGAAAGGGGCTCATTGCAGGCCAGCCCAATGGACAGGGCAATTGCTGAAGACAAAGAGGGGGTGACCGTCAGGCCAAATGTACTAGGAACCAGCAGCACCTAAGGTCTAGCCCGCAGACAGCTTGACTGCGACCCTCCCATGCTTCCGGGCTCCCAGGTTTGTTCCTACCTGGCCAGGGATGCCAGGATCTGCACACAGGGAGACCCAAGACCTCTGCCCCAGGGGGCAGCTCACTTCCTGCCGCTGTCCCCTGCAGATCCCTACTGAGCAGCGTCCACTTCCTGCTGCTGGTCTTCCTGAAGGTGCCCCTGTTTCTGAGCATGCTCAGTGCTGTCCTCTGGGTGAACAGGCCTCAGAGGAGCTCGAAGTGGAGGGAGAGCCAGCAAGATATGAACCAGTGGTCCTGATGCCCACCTGTGCCCTCCAGCATGGAGAAGACCCTCCTGTAGAAGACACAACCTCCTCCTCCTCCTCCTCCTGCTCTTCCTCCTCCTCCTCCTCCTCTTCCTCCTCCTCCTCTTCCTCTTCCTCCTCCTCTTTTGTTGTGGGGCTTGAACTCAGGGCCTGGGCACTGTCCCTGAGCTCGTTTGCTGAAGGCGAGCACTCTACCACTTTGAGCCACAGCGCCACTTCTGGTTTTCTGGTGGTTTATTGAAGATAGGAGTCTCATGGCCTTTGCTGCCCAGGCTGGCTTTGAACCATGATCCTCAGATCTCAGACTCCTGAGTAGCTAGTATGACAGGTGTGAGCCACTGGTGCCCAGCTGACAAACCATTTTTAGGCAGAGCTGTGACTGGCTTCTGGAAGAGTCTTCAGTGCTCCCTCCTGAAGCCACGACACCCAGGCGCTGTGGGACTGACTGGCTCCGGCTCCCTTTCCTCGGAGGCGAGGTCTGCCTGGGCCCGGACTCCCCCCAAGGCCTCCAGGACAGTGGGAACACAAGGAGAGGACGCGGCTGCTCCCTGGGGCTCTGGCTCCGTGGAGGACGCCTGTCATCCCAAGTCTCTGGGTCGCCTGCAATGTGAGTGGCTTCTTCGAGCAGAGCTCCAGGGCTGGCAGCCAATGGCAGCCTTCTACTGCCCGGGGGGAGGAGCCAGTGCATCCCCCTCCTCCTGGGCCCCAGGGCCTGGCGGTGAGAAGGGACGCCTCCCTTTCTGCTGCTTTTGTCTGGGGCAGATGGGAGACCCGGAGTCACCCCCAAACAGAAGAGGAGATCAGCTGTAGCCTAGGCTAGCTGGGGGGGGGGGCGGGGGGAGGGACTAGCTTGGAGATGACTTTTGGAGAGCCAGAGAGCTTTGACTTGTCCAGGAACTGAGCAGGACACCCGGGAGCTACTTCCATCCAGAGAAAGGCTGGAGGGGAAGACGGGGCAAGGGAAGAGGAGGAGCGGTTTCTTGCTCTCGGCCTCCTCCCTTGGACTCTGACTCCCAGGGAGACTCGGGACTGAAAAAGAGGCGGCCACCAGAGAGAAGGAGGAGGTGTTCAGGGCAGGGAAAGCCACCTGCATCCTGGCCGGGAAGGTCCGGCTGCAGGGTGCGCGGGCAGGGGGGACACTCAGGGAGGACTCTGGTGCTGTCCCCGTCCCGACGGTCTGGAGGGAGCATTCGCTCTTCATCCAGGGACCCGGGTGATCTGTTTTCTCTTAATAGGCCTTTAACTGACTCGTTGAGACCCACCCACATTACAGGTGGTAATCTTCTTTGTTCAAAGTCTACTGGAATGAACGTTAATCTCATCTAATCGTACTTACACTTGTGATCCCAGCCCGTCAGAGGCCGAGGCCGTGGGGGTTTTAGTTCTAGGCCAGTCCTTTCACACTGGGACCCTGTCTATAAATGAATGAATGAATAAATGAATGAAATGTCTTCTTTACCAAATACCAGGTGATGTGACCTATCCAAGTGACACTGGAGTTTGCAATCACAAGACCGAGCTCAGTGACTCATGCCTATAATCCCAGCTATGTGCGAAGCATAAGGCCTACCTTATGCTTCTGAAAAATAATAAAAGCCAAAGGCTGAGGGAGTGACAGAAGTAGTAGAACACCTGCCCCATTGTGTGTGGGGGGGGCGGGATTCAACAGGGGCTGGGCCTTGGCATCGCCTGCCTTGGTCTCTGGAAACCGTGGCCTCTTCCCGGGACGCTACCTGAGGAGTTAGCACAGAAGCTTCCATTCCTTCTGGAAGCACCAGTCCACGGCGACTGCGCGCCCCCTGGAGGGCCGGTCTCTCTACACAACATTAACCAAAGAATGACTAAGCAGCTACAGATTCGAAGACAACCACTCAGCTAGAAAATGAGGAAGACAGTAATTACCCAGACCCCGGGCTCCCCCTTGCTGGGTTCTTCCTGTTCTCTCTGAACTAAGCCTCTACCCCACAAGGCTTTCTCCCCCTGCCCACCCCTCCCCCACAGACCTCCTCACCCACCCTCAAGACCCACGCCTCGCTTCCTGCGGGTGCTGAGTTCCCACGTTAGCATCTTACCTCCAAAGAAAAAGAAAACCTCTGTACAACATCTTAATAAGAATAACGTTTAAAAACAAAAGCCAAAGCGTCTCACTTTGTAGTTCAGGCTGGCCTCAAACTCCAGATCCTCCTCTCTTAGCCTCCTCAGTGCTGGGATTACAGGCCTGTACCACCACACCCGGCAGATTCTTACTTGTAACGGTACATTGCAATTCCCTGCTGACGATGCCTTAAAGAGGAGGACCCTCTCCTCTCCCCCTCTCTCCCCCTCCTCTTCCCAGTACTGATTTTCCTAGTGCAGTATTTTTTTTGTTGGCAGACATGACATTCATATTCTCTTCTGTATTTCCCACGACGTTGTTTCTTTTTTTCTCTGTGTATAAATGGATTCGTGGCTCAGCACAGCTTCGCTCTCTCCATTGCTTCACAGGTGGCTTTGTTGGGGAAACAGTCACCATGTGGGGGTTCTTTACTTAAAGGGCTGGTGGGCGCCGTGTCTCCTGAGGCTGGTGCGCGGTCACTCCGGTAGGAGAGCCACAGGGCCGTTTGCCTTGTGTGCACAGCCTCCCTGTCTGCTGGGATGCATGCCACTGACCTGGGAAGCTGCCCATTCCTGTCACAGGCCCGATTTGAGCTTTTAGATTGGCAGCTTGGACCTTCTGTGACTTCAGAATATTCTAGATGTCCCCCCGCCTGGTGGGGAAGGAGGGACGGGTGGCTTTGCAGCTGCAGATTGATTGAAGCTTCCATTTATCTCCTGAGCTCTTCTCTGAGCTTTTTCATTCAAGCGCTCTACCATTGAGCCACAGCTCCACTTTCAGCTTTTTGGTGGTTAATTGGAGGTAAGATTCCATTGGACTTTCTTCCCTGGGCTGGCTTTGAACCATGGTCTTTGGATCTCAGCCTCCTGAGTAGTTAGGAGTAGAGGTACGCACACCAGTGCCCAGCCCTTGTTTGGATTTTTAAATGTTTTTTTTTGGGGGGACTGGGGAGGATGATGTTTGCTTTTATGACACATGCTCTTTATTTGTCAGTGATTTGCATTATTTCCCTCTCATTTTATTTATTCATTTTTGTCAGTTGTGGGGCTTGAACTCTGGGCCTGGGCGCTGTCCCTCAGCTCTTCAGCTCAAGGCTACGCTCTATCACTTGAGCCACAGCACCACTTCTGGTTTTCTGGTGGCTCATTGGAGATAGGAGTCTCACGGACTTTCCTGCCCAGGCTGGCTCTGAACCATGATCCTCAGATCTCAGCCTCCTGAGTAGCTAGGATTACAGGCGCCCAACTTTCCTCTCTTTTAATCTAATGAATATGCTAATGAGGTGGTAGGTCCCTTGGACTAGAGCTTGGCTTTCTATCAAAGATGGAAGAGGAGGTGGATGAGGAGGGGCTGTGATGGATCAGCCCACGGCAACTCCCTAGGTTTGTGACCTGGAAGCACTTCCACCCAAGGGCAGGGGCCATGTGGGTTGTCAGCTATGCAGAAGCTGTGTGTACAAACTTAGAACCATCTGTTTGGCAATCTAATGCTCCTTTCTCTCCTCTGCCTCCTTCATCTCCCACACCTACACCCGTCATTTCTACCTAGGTCACATGGGATCTACCTACATTAGCTGCTGATCAGCCGTGAAGATAAAACATTGGTAATACCAGCCGGGCCCAGTGGCTCATAGATGTAATCATAGATACTCACAAGGTTGACACTGAGAAGATGGTGGTTTGAGTCCAACCCAGGTTAAAAAAAAAAAAAAAGTTTAGGAGACCTCATCTCAATAAAAAAAGCTGTGTATGGTGGTGGCATTTGTCATTCCAGCTGTTTGGGAAAGCATAAATAGGAGAATCACGATCCAGGCCAGCCACATCATCAACAGAAGACTGTATTTTATTTATTTATGTACCAGTCCTGGGCCTTGAACTCTTGGCACTGGGCGCTGTCCCTGAGCTTCTTTGGCTCAAGGCCAGCACTCTACCTCTTGAGCCACAACGCCACTTTCAGGCTTTTCCTTTTTATGTGGCACTGGGGAATCGAACCCAGGGCAAGCGCTCTACCACCAAGCCACCTTCCCAGCTCTGAAGACTCCATTTTAGAAATAACAAAAGGAGAAGGATTGTGGGTATGGCCCAAGGGGTACGACGCCGGGCACTCTGCACTTCCAGCTCCAGCTGGTGGCGGGCAGGCAGGAGGGGCGGAGGAGGGGAGGTGGAGGAGAGGAGATACGCGAACCCCAAATGCCCCCTGCCCACAAAGACTAGAGGGATGCACGGACTCAGCCCCGCGTTGACTTGTGTTGTTCCCCCAAAGTGCCACCAGAGGGCAGCAGAGCCCGGGGAGCCACGTGGCGCTCGCTCTCACCTGTCTCCCACCGCCCTCCCCTCCCCTCTACAGGCCAGGTACCCTGGGGGTCTCAGGCGTTGGGTGGCCAATGAAGAGAACACAGCGCGGTGTTCAGGCAGGAAGAGAAGCTTACTACCCAGCATTGGCGCTGCGGTCCCGCCCGGGGGCGGGGAGAAGGTGCGGCCACAGCTCCCTCGGTCCCGGGGGAGGGCCAGGACGTGCCTGCAGGTGTGCCAGTTACCTAGGTGACAGGTCGGGGCGGAGACCGCCAGCAGGAGCGGAGGCCTGCGCCTGCGTGGCCCGGGGCAGCGCTCGCCGGGGAGATCCGGGGACACCAGTGCTCAGCGGCCGTGGTGGGAGTGGGGTCTCGCGGGCTCACCTTTGCCAGGAAGCAGGGAGTAAACAAACGGCCGCAGGGAGAGAGAGAGAGAGAGAGAGAGAGAGAGAGGTGTGGGGCCAACGTCCCCGCCTTGCTTGTGAATTTGGCGCGCTAGGCGGGGCCTAGTATGCTGGACGGGGCCTGGCGCAATGGGTGGAGCCCTGGCATGCTGGGCGGGGCCTGGCGCAATGGGTGGAGCCCGGGCATGCTGGGCGGGGCCTGGCACAATCGTGGAGCCCTGGCATGCTGGGCGGGGCCTGGCGCAATGGGTGGAGCCCGGGCATGCTGGGCGGGGCCCTCGCATGCTGGGCGGGGCCTGGCGCAATGAGTGGAGCCGTGGCATGCTGGGCGGGGCCTGGCGCAATGGGTGGAGCCTGGGCATGCTGGGCGGGGCCCTTGTGCAATGGGCGGGGCCTTCGCATGCTGGGCGGGGCCTGGCGCAATGAGTGGAGCCCTGGCATGCTGGGCGGGGCCTGGCACAATCGGTGGAGCCCTGGCATGCTGGGCGGGGCCTGGCGCAATGGGTGGAGCCCGGGCATGCTGGGCGGGGCCCTTGCGCAACGGGCGGGGCCTTCGCATGCTGGGCGGGGCCTGGCATGCTGGGCGGGGCCTGGCGCAATGAGTGGAGCCCTGGCATGCTGGGCGGGGCCTGGCACAATCGGTGGAGCCCTGGCATGCTGGGCGGGGCTCTGCCTCTTTGGCTCCTGTGTTGCCCGGGTAACCAGGACTCACAGGAGCAGAGCATGGCCTCTGGGGACCGCAGGAATTGGGGTAACACCCCGCCACAGAGTGCAGCCCCACCGGTGAGTGCACCGAGCCGGGAAGCAGAGGCTGCCTTTACTGGGGTACCTTGGAGCTGAAGGGCTGCATTCTGAACTGGGAAAGAGGAGGCCTTGGGGAAAGAGAGGCACTGGAAGGGCGTGTTGGGGTTTGCCCGATGTGCCCCCAGCCCTGGGTGACCGTCCTGCAGCTCCTCCCGTGGGTCCCCCCCAGGCCCCCACAGCCGGGCCCGTGTGAGGGAAGGGAAGGTTTGGGGGTCACCCTTTCCCTCTCTTACCCCTCCCCTCTGCTTGGGGGCCTGGGAGGTCTGCATGGGGATGCCGGGGTGCCGGGGTGGGGGCAGGCGGTTGAGGCTGGCTGGGGAGGCCCAGGTGGACTGCTGAACTGGGCATGCTCGCGGAACCCCGGGCTACAGACCTGCTGGAGCTGCTGCTGCTGCAGAACGTGCAGACGCACCAGCTGCTGCTGAGTCCCTGGCGGCGGAGGCGCGGAGCCCAGGGCCATTCTTGCCTGGCCCGCAGGTGCGCGGGGGTGCGGGCCCCGGCTGAGGATCCTACTGGGGTCCCCACTAGAGGGCAGCTTCTGGGCATGGAGAGCAGGAAGCCAGTGCATACCTCTCCGGCCGAATCTCTTTGACAAGACTGATGTGCCTTCAGGAAGGGGAGTTCCAGAAAGTTCCCTTCAAGATTCTGGACTTTGCTGGGCACCAGTGACTCACGCCTATAATCTTAGCTACTCAGGAGGCTGAGAGCTGAGGATCAAGGTTCAAAGCCAGCCTGGGCAGGAAAGTCTGTGAGACTCTTATCTCCAATAAACCACCAGAAAACCAGAAGTGGTGCTGTGGCTTAAGTGATAGAGCACTCGCCTTGAGCTGAGGAGCTGAGGGAATTTCTGGACTTCAGACCCCAAGAGAGCAGCTACCATTGTACCTTGGTATCTGACAGCAGGCACCAGGGGCTTCCATGATACTGCTGAGCAAGAGAATGAGTGAATGAATGAATGACTATGAATACAAGCCCACCTGGCACAGGGGAGGACCAGCATGCATGCCCACAGGTGGATGGGGAAGGGTCCTCGGAAGAGAGCCCCTGGTGGCCTTTGAACCAGCCCTTGAGCAGCGGGTGGAACTGTAACCCTGAGTTGAGGGTTTGAAGGGTGCTCTGACAGCGCTAACAGTCAGGAGTAAGAATGGAGGAAAGTACTAGAAGGGGGCCACAGTAGGGCCCAGCTGCTGTGGCTCCTCCTCCCAGGTCCCAGGAGACCCCGGGGTGAGGACCCCCTCACGGAAGGGCAGGGGCATCTCAGTGGATTCCCTACCCCAGCTCTGAGGTCACATCTGCTGTACCACTTACTTATTTATGGCAGGCCTGGAGGTGGAACTCAGGGCCTTGGCACTGGCTTGGCAGGTGCTCTGCTACTTACCAAAACCCCCAGCCTAGGCTCTGCTGCAAGCAAGTTCTTCAACCTCTTCCCACCTACAAAATAGGGAGGAAGAGTCTGCAAAGTGCCTTGCTTGTGTGCAGTGAATGCACACTTGCTGGGAGACGGAGGGGTGGGGCAGGGAGAGCCTGGGCCTGGCTCACCATCTTCCATCCACCCTTTGCGCATGCCCAGGTCTACAGGGGGGGGGGGGTGGGGGGGGGAACGTGAAGAATGGGAGGAAGGGCCTTTGGTGTTCCACCGCCACTACCTGCCCTGCCTCATGTCCTCCCTGAGCCCCCCATCACCCTGGCCAGCCCCTCCCCTGCCCCCTCCTCCAAGCCGTCCTCACAGGCTGGATGCACCGAGGATTCAGCACCTGCCTCCTACCTCTGGACAAAGAGGGGTGTAAGTAAGGCTGGAGGGGTCTGGGCACTGTCTGCTTCCTGCTCTGGGGCCAGGGCTGGGCTAAAAGAACCTGCAGGGGATTGTGGGTAAAACCCTCGAGGGTACCCCGGGGCCGCTAAAGGGGTTTTCTCCCATCTCAGGAGAGATGTGCCCCCACCTCCTCCTCCCAGTGCCACAGAGACTGTGGGTGCAGATGCACCCCCAGCTTCAGGTAGGAGGCCTGGTGGGCAGGCAGTGGGGTCAGAGCTGGGAGTGGAGCAGGAGGCAGGAGGGCGCTTTCCATCGCCACTGTGGCTGGATGGCGGGGAGGGGGGGGAAGGGAGGGTAGATGGGACGCTGTCTCCTTACACTACTGTGATGCCGAGAGCCTGCCATGAAATGGAGGCTGGCCAGAGCCTGTGGCTCACACCCATCATCCTAGCTACTCAGGAGGCTGAGATCTAAGGATCGCGATTCAAAGCCAGCCTGGACAGGAAAGTCCATGAGACTCTTATCTCCCAGGAACCACCAGAAAACCAGAAGTAGCGCTGTGGCTCAAATGGTAGAATGCTTGCCTAGAGCTGAAGAAGTCAGGGAGAGTGTCCAGGCCCAGAGTTCAAGCCCCACAGCTGACCGAGAGAGAGAGGGAGAGAGAGAGAGAGAGGGAGAGAGAGGGAGGATGCTCACCGGGTCCTCACCAGCTTCAACAGCCCTGGAGTCCTCCACATCTGTCTTCTGTCTGCTAATGCTGCACGCACATGCACATCAGCCCTCCTCCCCAGACGAGCCCTCCCCCTCAGACGAGCCCTCCCCCCCAGAGGAGCCCTCCTCCCCAGACGAGCCCTCCCCCCCAGACGAGCCCTCCCCCCCAGACGAGCCCTCCTCCCCAGACGAGCCCTCCTCCCCAGACGAGCCTCTCCCAGTGGATCAGGCCCGCTCCTCCCCACCGCCATCTTGACCCTGTCCCTGCTCCTGCAAGCCCAGTCCCGGGCCCAGAAGCTGTGTGAGGCCGATGTGGTCCCACTGTTGTCTGTCTGGGCCAGAGCCCAGCCTACCTCTGCCTCTACTCCTCTCTCGGGGATGATAAAGGCTGTAGTGTCACTTTTGGCTTAATAATGGAGTGGGAAAGGAAGGGACCACTCCTTTCTCCCAGGAGGTTAAAGCCTCCTTAATGGCTGGCTAGACAGAGTCCTTCTGGACCCCTGAGCTGGGCCCAGCGTGAAACCTTCACCCCAGGTTGCCAGCTGCTAGCAGAAAGAGAGTCAGGGCTGTGTACTGCTCCTAGGAACGGGCTGAGCGCCCTCTGGCCCAAAGCGCACTGGGGACGCACCCCCCCTCCCCACAGTAGGAATCGGTCACTGGTAGTGAGGGTGGTCCTCCGAGGCCTGGACTGGTCCGTGAGGGGCTGCTCAGGGCAGACTTGGGCTCTGGAAACCTTTGTGAAGGAGAGGACAGGGAGACACTGAGGGAGAGAAGGCCACATCTGCTGCCAGCTGTTGGCGGTGATCCCAGGGACGGATATGGAGAACACAGGGTTACGTCGAAGGGTCTGTGTTGAGGCTCGAAAAGAACATCTCCAGAGGGGACTGCAGTCCCAGTCCTTCAACCAGGGCTGAGTGCCAGCATCGCCATGCCAGTGGGCAGGCGGGTCATACAGGGTGTGACCGGAAGGGCCCGGGCGGCTGCCTCCAGGCAGCTAGCACCCCATACGGGCCTCTCCGCCTCTGATGCAAACGCTGGCCCCAGACAAAGCAGAGCAGGACAGATGTCACCAACAGCAGCACCGACACGATGGGGATGATAAAGACCATGCCGTCCTGCTCAGGCTCTGGGGAAGAACACAAGCCGTCAGGTGCCAGGATCCTGGGTGTCCACCTGTCACCCCCTGGCCCGCCTGGCTGAGGAGAGGCCTGGCCAGGCTGTCTGCCTCTCTAGGAGAAAAGTGGCCCCCACCAACCAGGGCAGATGTCCCTCCGCCAGCATCCCCGGGGACCAGCGTGTGGTGGCTTGCCACCATGGAATGGACTCAGCACCATCCCGACGAAGCCCCTCCTCAGGCACATCCGAGTGAGCTGCAGGGAAACTCTCCCTGGTGACAAAGAACATTTTGGTCCACGGTCAAAAACAGGAGGCAGCCTTGATCAAGGTCATGTGGCTCAAGCATGTCAAGAACTAGTGGAGAAGCCGGGCGCTGGTGGCTCACGCCTGTAATCCTAGCTACTCAGGAGGCTGAGATCTGAGGATCGCGGTTCAAAGCCAGCCTGGGCAGGAATGTCTGTGAGACTCCTATCTCCAATAAACCACCAGAAAACCAGAAATGGCACTGTGGCTTAAGTGGAGTGCTCGCCTTGAGCTGAAGAGCTCAGGGATAGCACCCAGGCCCACAGTTCAAGCCCCACAACCAACCAACCAACCAACAAAGATCAAGTGTATACCCCATCCATCTGAGAATAAGGATCTGGATTTGTCTGCCCCCAAGATGGTGGCCCTTACCATAGACCTCAAGGGTCTGGAGCTCTGAGATGCTGTGGAAGAGGCTCCCACCAAGAGACCGCAGGTCCAGCTCAGCCCGGCAGGAGAAGTTCAGGAGGCCATCTTCTCTCTGAGCCATGTGGTTGAAGGTGGTGGTGGCCTCATGGGAAGCAGACACAGCATCCGTGAAGGTCTGGTTCTGAAGGATCTCTGTACCATGCAACAGGGTGAGGGCGAGGCTCTGAAGAGGCTTCACAGCTGGCACCCCACACTCGATGGTGGAGGGCTTGCCCACCACCACCCTCGAGGGCTTCAGCTTCAGCGTGACCTGCGTGGGACGCTCTACAAGAGACAACGGAGGGAGGTGTGGCCTGGCCAGGGCCAGCTCTTACTATTTCAGGTCCCTACATAGACTTGGGGGAGAGGAAGCGGGCTGGGGCCTAGTCTGCCGTAGTGTAGCGAGAAGGAAGGAGTTCAGTGTGAAGTACTACACGGTGGACTGTGTAGTGTTTTAGGGATGAGATTTGGAGATTAGACAAGAAGGAGGTAATTGAGTTGACAAAGCGGAAGTTCAGAAATTGTATAGCCAGTTGGAAAGATAGATAAGTTTGAATCTGTCTCCTTCCTCTCTAGATATCCAATACAGATGTCAAACAGTAAAGCTGATATTATGTTGAGAGAGACTTGGAAAGGAAATGGGGTCCTTAAGGAATTGACTGGGGAATTTCTCACTTAGAAGAGTCAGACCTGTCTTGCTTCTCCAGGGTCATGTTTCCTTACCTACCAGACAGGGCCTGTGCGGGTACTCTAGATTTTCCCTTTCCCACACCTCCTCCATATAATAATATGTTGGATTCAGTACATCTTTCTAGACATTTGATCCCTTGATGTTAATGATGGGGAGGGCTTCAGCTTTGGAGCCAAAGTGTTGAGAGAATTGTGTCATAGGTGTGTGTGTCTGTGTCTGTGTGTGTGTCTGTGTCTGTGCATGCATGCACATGCGTGTGTGTATTATTTGCCATGTATCCTCAGGGGAAGATGATATCATGTGATGCCTGAGGCCCTGGGTTCGATTCCTCAGCACCAAATAAGAAAATGAAAAAAGCCGGAAGTGGCACTATGGCTCAAGTGGTAGAGCTCTAGCCTTGAGCTGAAGAGCTGAGGGACAGTGCCCAGGCCCAGAGTTCAGGGCCCACAACCGTACCCCAAAAAAATAAAAATAAATAAAATCTTCCCACAAAGAATATGCGAGATTTAGGTAATTGTACAAAAGTTCCAGTAGCAATTAATCTAATTTTAATAAAACTCTCAGAATGGAAAAAAAACCCACCAGGAAAGGTGTCTCCTAATAAGATAAGTACAGGATAAATAAGGACACTAAAGCCAATTTCATGAAGTGCAAAAATTATAAAGAAAATACTAGCAAATCAAATCTGTTAGTATATAAAAAATATGAAACATAAATAATCTGGAGATGGCCAGGTGCTGGTGGCTCATGCCTGAAATCCTAGCTACTCAGGAGGCAGAGATCTGAGGATTGTGGTTTGAAGCCAGGCTAGGCAAGGAAGGTCCATGAGACTTTTATCTCCACTTAAACACCCAAAACAGCCAGAAATGGAGCTGTGGTTCAAGTGGTAGAGAGCTGGCTTTGAGCATAAAAGCTCACAGGCCCTAAGTATGAGCCTAGGAACAGCACCAAAAAACAAAAACAAAGCAAAACAAAACCATAATCAACCAAACAACAACAACAAACCAAATTGGACATGGTTGGAAATACCTAGCAACCTGTCACCCCAGTATTCAGGAGGACTGCAAATTTGAAGTCAGACTGGGTTATATATTGAGATCTTGCCTCCACAAACAAATGATACATATATAACACATCATATCTAAGTTTTGATCTTAACAGTGGAAGCAACGTCTATGAATGTTATTCATGTCTGGAAATACAGACACGGGACTCTCAATCACAGTGCTCCGCTCTCATACCAGCTGCACAGACAGGGGATGGCTTTGCTGTGTAACAAGCTTAGATTCTGATCCCAGAATTCTCTGAACTCTTGACTCAGGGTCATCTGTGATGCTTGAGGAGCTAATTATCGGCCTGTGTCTCCCAGATGTGTGGGAGAAGTAAGATGCAAAGAGAAGACCGGCTCTAGTAGAGCTGCTCCGGCCTCCTCTGCCCGGGGCGCAGCTTTAGGCGGCATCCTACAGGCCTGCCAGAGACCCCAGCAGAACTGACGCCCTTTGCCGATAGTGGCAATGCGGTCTCACTCCTTGCACCATCTGCTTCCCACAAGCATCTGTCTATTAACCTGCCTGAACCCAAGTCTTATTCCAGATTCTGCTTTTTGAAGAAGTCCTGACTTCTGAGTTAAGAAGAAAAAAATACACTCATCTTAACAAATCAGGACACACATGTGCAAACATTGACATTCAACATCCTTGCATGATATAAAGCTCAGCAAGTGAGAGGAAAAATTCCTGAACTTAAGAAAGGAAACTTAGATACAACTTATATATTACTTTTAATGAGTAAATCTTAGCATTTCCTTCAAATTTATGATCTCTAGCTCTATTGAACAGTGCACCAAAGGTCCTAAACAATGCGGTAAGACAAAAATCAATCAGTTCATCCATCAACCAGTCATTTAGTTAGTTGAAAACCTACGGATTAAGCCTGGTGCTAGTAGGTTACACTTATAATTTTAGCTAATCGGGAAGCTGAAAGCTGATGATTGAGGTTCAAGGCCAGCCCAGGCAGACAAATCTGTGAGACTTTTAACTCCAGTTAATCTGCAAAAAGCCAGAACTAGAAGCAAGGAGAGTATTTTTTGTTTGTTTTTGTTTTTAGTCTGAGACTGGAACTCAAACTTGGTACCTGATGCTTTTTGCTCACTGACTAGCACTCTACCAACTGAGCCATGCCTTCAGCCCCCAGGAAGTGTATTTTTATGTCACTGGGATACGACTTTACAAGACCTCAAAACTGCCAGTCATAAAATAACAAAGAATTGATCATTTGAATTATATTGAAGACACAGGAAAAATTCAAGGAAAAGAAAATTAAAAGATGCCTTAACTCAATAATTATAAGGCAAATTAAAATTGAAGTTACAGTGGGGCAGCCTGTAATCCTAGCTACAAATGGGGCTGAGATCTGAGGATCGCAATTCAGTCAGCTGGAGCAGGAAAGTCCGTGAGACTCTTATCTCCAGTGAACCACCAGGAAACTGGAAGTGGCGCTGTGACTCAAGTAGCAGAGCGCTAGCCTTGAGCTGAAGATCCCAGGGACAGCATCCAGGCCCACAGTTCAAGGTCCACAACCGACCAAAAAAAAAAAAAAAAGATTGAAATTGCAATGAGATACCATACTGGATTGACACGTTTGGAGAGGTTGCAGGTCAATAGTAGCTCTAACAATGGCTGATGAGAGTTTGTATTGGTCCTCTAGAAATAATAAGGTATTTTCTTTAAAAACTACAGAGTCTCCTGTCCTACATCCCACAATTCCTCCCTTAGACAAACTTTTGCATTAAGATGGAGTAGATATGTCTCATGTTAACTTTTTATTGCTTTTATGACCTTGGGCAAGTTACTTATTCTCTTTATGCTTCAGCTTTCTTATCTGTAAAGTGAGATTAGTAATGATATCATAGGCTGGGGAAATGGCTCAAGTGGTAGAGTGCCTGCTTAGCAAGCATTTAAACTCAGGGCCTTGATTTCAAATCGCATTATCACCAAATAAAGGAAAAAGAAAAGAAATCGCCATTACAGTTGTGTTGTGTATTAAACTAATTAAATGAGTTAATATTTTAAAGCATTTAGATCAGTGTCTAGCACGTAATAAATACTAGGCATTGTATAACTTCCAGAAAATAAAGATAAATAGGCATGCATTTATGATAAAAAAGAAAATAATAAACACAAGGTTACAGAAGGTAGAAAGCAAGAAGCACAAAAATAGCTTAGCAATATTCCATCTGTGTTCATTGTATTACTGTACAGTATGATAACAGGGTTTTTTTATGTGTCACCTATGAAATTTTACCAAAAAGTGGAAAGAGAGAAGGGAAATTCCTTTATGTCAAGAAAGAAGAAGAGTTGGGCACTAGTGGCTTTTTCCGAGCTACTCAGGAGGCTGAGATCTTAGAATCTTAGTTTGAAGCCAAGGCAGGAAAGTTCATGAAATTCTTATTTCCAATTAAACACCAAAAAGCTCCTAGTAGAGCTGTGGCTCAAGTAGTAGAGCACTAGCCTTGAGAAAAACAAATAAAGAACAGAGTCCAGGTCCTCAGCTTAAGCCCAAGTATCAGCACCAAAACAAGAGAAATGAAGGAAGGAAGGAAGGAAAGAAGAAAAGAAGGAAGGAAGGATGAAAGAAAGAAAGGAAGGACGGAAGGAAGAAAGGAAAGATGGAAGGAAGAGGAGGAGGAGGAAAAAAAGGAAGGAAGGGAGGAAGGAAGAAAAAAGATGATCTCTTTGAGTGTGAGCACAGTTTAGGACAGCCTCTTCCCAGCTGAGAAGGGTTCCCTTTCCCAGGGTAAATTCCTCATGAACTCACCATACTTGCTTGGAAAGAAGGGGCTGTCCTTTATGCTGCATATCGCCTCCCATGGCTGGGCTCATACCCCACGTGGAACTGGGAGTAAAGAAAGCAGCTTATCCAGTGACAGGGCAGAAGAGGAAGGAGAGGAGGAAAGCAAACAGGAAACCAGCAAGGTGGGTGGGCTTGAGCCCAAGTAGAACAAGAGCTTTAAGGGCAGACAACAAATCCATAAAACTAGGGATTCCCAATTCCTGTCCGTGCTTACTGGAGGAAAAGTGAGGCCCAGAGAAAGGAGAGATCCAGAACACAGGTCTTGACACCAAGGCTCTGAGGTTTTCTGGCTGCCAAGCTTTGTCAGAGGTAAGCAAGGAGCTCTAACTTACCCTGTGGCTCAGATGAGGGGAGCTGCGGGTTCAGGAACACCGAGGCTGAGGTAGCATGGCTGGCGCAGCAAAGCCACTGATCAGATCGTCTCCACACGTGTCACCATCCTGCCACCAACTCACATTTCACTCAGATGTTTTCTTCTCTGCTCTTTGTGGGTCACGTGCTTCCTATGTGGGTTCAGCCTCCACCCTCCCCAACCCGCCCCAAACACCCACAAAACAACCAACCAACCAATCTGACTTGAGCTCCACTGTCTTTTTTTGGTTGGTCGTAGGGCTTGAACTCTGGGCCTGGGCGCTGGCCCTCAGCTCAAGGCTAGTGCCCTACCACTGGACCCACGGCACCACTTCTGGTTTTCTGGTGGTTCATTGGAGATAAGAGTCTCATGGACTTTCCTGCCCAGGCTGGCTTTGAACCACGATCCTCAGATCTCAGCCTCCTGAGTAGCTAGGATGACAGGTGTGAGACACCAGTGCCAGCTTTTTTTTTTTAATTGTAGTAAAACACACATGACAAAATTTAACCTATACAGTTGTGAAAATTAAATATGTTCACATTGTTCTGTAACCAGCATCACAACTATCTCCAGAATTTTTTCATCTTCCCAAATGGAAACTCCAAATCTATGAAACAATAACTACCTATTCCTCCCCCTGGCCCCTCACCCCGCATTTCTACTTTCTGCCTCTGACTTTGGCTATGGTGGAAACGCTACAGAAGTGAAACCGTGTTGTGACTAGTTTATTCCCCTTAGCAGAGAATTCTCGTTCAGCCACATGGTAGGCAGCACATGCTAGAATTTTCTTCCTTTTTAAAGCTGAAGACTTAGTTCCCCCATCGTCTATAGGGACCATATTTTGGCAATTGGTTCATCTGTCTGTGGGTACCTGGATTGCTTCCGCATTTTAGCTGCCGTAAAGAATGCTGCTCTGGACATTATTTATGGTGTACAAATATCTACTGGGGACCTGGTTTTCAACTCTTTTCGGTTTCTACCCCCAAAAAGGGGTTGTTGTGTCATATGGAAATTCTAATCTTTTTGAGGAACCACCACTTGTGTGTATGTGTGCGTGCGTGTGCGCATGCGTGCGTGCGTGCGCGCTACTCCTAGGAAGTGGGCTTAAGTCACAGGATTAGTGGCTTTCATTGAGAAATCACCTGTCCCTGTCCCTGGGTCACGAGCATTCTTTAGGGCTCTCTTAAAATCCAGCTAAAGATCCTTTTTTTGGTCAGTTGTGGGACTTGAACTTGGGGTCTGGGCACTGTCCCTGAGCTCTTTTTGCTCAAAACTAGCAGTCTACCACTTTCAGCCACAGTGCCACTTCTGGTTTTCTGATGGTTACTTGCAGATAACAGTCTCACAAACTTTCTTCCGGGGCTGGCTTTGAACCATGATCCTCAGATCTCAGCCTCCTGGGTAGCTAGGCTTATAGGCGGGAGACACCAGCCCCTGGCAGATCAGATATTTTTAGTTTGTCTCAAAGATTGCATATTTTAATAGCTGTATACTATTTGTAGAGGTGCATATACAGAAGCTCTCCAAGTAATTCCAACATGTATGATGTTGACCACCTTGTGGGAAATCAGAAAGCCCCAAAGGTATGGCCTGGTTTAGTGAATTTGGGGTCAGAAATGGTCTGCTGTAGGCAAAGAACAGGGGTCTGTCATGAAGAGACTCAAAATCACAACCACCCAAAATGAGAATGAAGGAGGAAAAGGTTGGGAGGGGCGCTCCTCTTTGGAAATAGTCCTCCTTTTGGACTGTAGGTAGAATTACACTCTACAAGGATGCTGAAGCTGTGCACAGCTCCGGTATTGTATGTGCAGCTTAGAATACCACACTGCTCCCTCACTTCCTGGGGCATCATTTGGGACAACCCTCCTCTAGAAATCACCTCCTCAACTCTGTGGGCGGATCACAGCCCTGTGTCTGTTTTTCCTTTCTTTGTCTGCTAGGTGCCTGGCAGATTTCTTTAAACTGTCAACAACATGCTAAGCAAACCGTTATCAAACTGAGGTGAGCACCTTAGTTTTATGACAGATGTGTTTTCCAGCAAGAAGTCTCAGACTTGAACATATATATGAGCATGGATGGTTGGAAGTCTTGCTAGAACAGAATTTCAGGCTGGGCACAGTGGTTCACACCTGTAATCCTAGCTATGTGGAAAGCTAAACACTCAAGAACAAAGTTGGGAGGTTGCTGCAGTGGTTGCCTACACACGCACGTGTGTTTTGTGTTGTGCCCAAGGACACACAAGTAAATATACTGACTACTTCATGGCTCCAAGATCATTCCCACTGTTATGTGTTAATCCTCAAATGAGAAAAGTTTGTGAATATTACATAAGACTATGAGTTAATGAAGGAATTAATTGGATAAAACCTGTCCCTTTGGTCTTCTGTAGTCCAGATCCTAGTTTTTATCTCTGAAGTCCCAGATGGGAGAAGAATCAGCATCCAGGCTGATCTAGAGCCCAGAACAGGGACCAGATGTGGGCGCCCTCTGGTGTTAGAAGTGAACAAGTATCCTGTCACAGTAGAATAAAAGGCAATGTGGCCAACATTCCTTTATGACCATAGGTAACTTTGGAAAGGGTTGCGATGCTGACACTGTTTTTAAGGGGGCTGCTCTATGTGAATTTATCCATAAACATGTCAGGTGAAAGCTGAGAGGAGAGCCTAGGAGGTCTTTGCCAAGGGTGATGCCTCTTTTGAAGGCAGTGGGTATTAACCACTAGCTGCCCCCCTTGTGGCATGGGAGAAAATAAAATCCAGATGTTTAACTAGGCATTCAGATTGTGAAATGAGCTATCTCTTTAGGAAGATACCAACAATAGCGCCACAGAGAGCAAACGCAGACATCTATGCAAGTTAAAAATTAATATGACCAGGGGAGCGCTAAATTATACTTTGCACGCACAGCAATTGGGTATATTTAGAACATCCTGAGAAAGCGCATTAGGAAACCATAAACCAAGTTGAGTGTCCCTTAAGATGACAGATGTTCTCTGTTCTTATATTTTCTATTTCTTTACTGGACTCTTCTGCTTTCAGATCATTAATATTTGCATTGGACATCCTTTTGGGGCTTTTATTGTCTGTTCTTAAGTTTGCCTTAAGAGATTTCATTAGCTATTCCTTGCTTGTATTCTCTGTGCTCTTCCCAAACTACTGTCTTCTCCTGAGCCAGACCTCAGTCTGTTATTCCAGTAGCATCAGGCTCTGGTGTAGGCTTATGGCTGAACTTCTGGTCACTTATGTACTCCTCAGATATCCATCCAGTCTTCCATTGAACATAACACTGGTCTTTCTTTTTTGGGGGGGAGGGGAAGGGGAGTGGTAGTAGGTCATAGGGCTTGAACTCTGGGCCTGGGCGCTGTCCCTCAGCTCTTCAGCTCAAGGATGGCGCTCTACCACTTGAGCCACAGTGCCACTTCTGGTTTTCTAGTGGTTTATTGGAGATGAGTCTCACCAACTTTCCTGCCTGGGCTGGCTTTGAACCACGATCCTCAGATTTCAGCCTCCTAAATGGCTAAGATTACAGGCATGAGCCACTGTCGCCCAGGTTTCTAATTTGATTTCGAGAGTGTGGCTTTAACAATATTGTAATGGTTTCCTCTAGAATCCTAGTGTAGGTCCCTTGTGATGTCCATATCCCAGTGTTGCCTTTTCTCAAGGGCATGGAGACTGGCTGCACCAGTGCTACAGATGGGATCCTCAGAAAGGGGGATTCTGGCTGCTGCCTCTGCCTATGTGGATTTAGGGCTGGAGCTGCTTGGCCAGAACCCTGCGTTATGCTTAGTGAGCATGGGTGAGCACGGGCATGCTCCTGGGTGGAAACTTCACTGGCTTCCACTCCTGCTGTGGGGAGGGAGGGAAGGCCTCAGGGTCTTTCTATACTCCAAGGCATCAGCTAGCAGGTGTTCTGAGGTTGGTGGGTTTTCGGGTCCTCTTTGTGAGAAGCCCTGTCCTGTTGCAGGAATTCAGAGACTGGCCCGACTCCTGCAGTCAGGCTGCAGCAGCTTGGAGCAGGGGAGGAAGCATGTTGGCAGTCTGCTCCCTCCTCAGCATGTGACTCCTGGCTGTCTCGCAGGCTTTCCCACTTCCTGGCACTTTTTTGGCCTGCTACCTCACTGGTTCTTTACCTCTCGCAACATCTTGAACTCTGCTTCGGAGTCTCGTTCTCAGCAAGGTGGCGGGTGAGTCCCGACTGGTCACGTCTGGGAACTCAGCTCCCCCATAATACTTCTGGGAACTTCCTGCAATATTCCAAGGAAAGGTTTTTCCTACAAATAGTGCTGAGCGAGGAAGCTCCAGCCCCTCGATCCTGCCATGAACACCAGGACCTTCTTCTCTGAGCAGCTCAGGCTGCATGAACCCTGTGTGCCCAGGACACAATGGGACCAGACTTTTGCCTGTGAGTGACACTTGAGTCTTTAAGAAGACAAACTGACTCCAAATCTAAAACTACTTTTATTTGTACTTGGCTCAACAATAAGTCGCCATCATTGATCAGCAGAATTATAAAACTGTACAGGAGGTACAAAAATAGGCTGTTTAGCTTCGATAATGACCTCTTATCAAGCATTAAAAATACACATAAAAAGTTGTACAATCTGGCAGTTTACAAAATAGAAAGCTAAAAAGGACTTTAGGTTCCATAAAGAGGATTATATCTCATGATCAACATTTACCAATTAACTGTTCATACAGAAGACAATGGCACAGGATTTCAAAATGAAAAAAAAAAAATCACCCAAAAAAGAACATTTTACCCCGACCAAATTATTCACCCTTTAAGGATAAGACTACTTACTGCAAAGCAGAAGGATACAGTATAACTTTTCTTTTTCCAGTTTTAAAATGGTCAGGGATGTTGTCCAAAATAGATCTGATATGCTTTTAGCAAGTGCAATTGTAACTGGTTATACTTCAGAGTAAAAATTAAATAAATATAAATAGGTTCAATAAATAGATCATTGCAAAAGAACACTACACAAGGCATACAGGTGAACGGTGCGTGCAGGCTGTGATGCGGAGGTGAGTGGGGAGTCCCCCTCCCTGTCACAGCTTCAGGGACACAAGGAAGGAAGGAACACTGTACCCACCAAGCCCACAGCGCACAGGACAGTGAGCCCACAGCGCACAGGACAGTGAGCCCACGCGGACATGGGCTGGCAGCATGGTTAAGGCTGCTCCAGGGAGACCCATAGCAGATGTGCCCTTTGTGGCTTTCCAATGAATATACGAAAGACTTAAAAGTGCCTAACAAACCAGACTTATTCATGAGAAATCATTATTTCACAAAGAAGAAAAGAGTGGACACCTTGCACTAGAGGTTAATTGGCTCACCCAACCCTGAAATGTGGGATCCCTACACAGAATGAGGACTTCTTTCCGCGCAAGGCCAGATGCAGGCCAGCGGTGAACACCACTGCTCCTCGATGTGGAAGGGTAGGAAAGAAGGGCTGGGAAACAAAGAAGTGCAATTTCAAGGAATGCCAAGAGCAGAGAGCAGGGCTAATGGGGAAACGTCAAGTGGCTCTCTCCAGGGCTGCTGGCTCCTCCAATGCAGAACAAAGACAATGAATGGGAAGCAGACAAATGAAGATCCGGAGACTAGGTGGGGCGGAGCCATCAGGAAAACACATGTGGCCAAAGTCCTATCCCTGAAAAGAGAGTGACCATCTCTAAAGCAGGCGAAGAAAGAACTGCCAATGATCACTCGCAAAGCTTCTTCACAAGTCAGGTCAACTCTGATGAGGAACTAACTTATCTTCAAAGCTGGTAAAAGGAAAGCAGCAGCTGGACCCACTAGCTCTGGGACCTCCAACATGATACTGGGCTGTGAGTGACCAGTGGTCTCAGGGGAAGGAGCCTAGGACAACCGCTTCACTGACTTTTTAGGGTTGCCTCTGCAGCGTGGGCTCACGTTCAGCCAAGGGATGGTCTAGTGACATACCAGGTGACACCAGTGTTCCCAAAAGTGCAAATGCTTTGGTGCCAATGACATGTGGAATTTTTAAATATAAATGGAAGATTTAAAAAGCAACAATAAAAAAGGTTCATGCCGGAGAAAGGTTCAACACAAGACTTAAGCAAGTTACAGTGTCCTTTGATTCTTGAAGGAGGTCATTCAGTTCTGTCTTTGAGATGAAGATGGTGTACTTCTAAAAGGTAAACAGCCTGCCAAGAATAATAAGAGCCCTGTAACTTGAGCTAATGACACCCAATGCTGAAGAGCTGTTCAGGCTTGAAGAAAGTCCCCTCCTCCTTAGGAGCCAAACACAAGGGGCAACCAAGCTTTCAGAGACTGGAATACACCAGATGACGCCCAAGATGTTTTCATCAAAAGTGCCCCGAGACCTCTTTAGATGACCTGGGTCCCTCAGAGTAAAGGAGAGGACAGACACAAGGTGGCCTGAATGGAGCCAATGGGGTCTCAGACACGGGCAGTACTAGGGCAGAAAAGGGGCAAGCCCCACACTACACCTTTCCCCAGCTATTTGGGTTTTCTTTAGGGCCCTGCCGGCTCTCTCATGAGAAGCTTTATGACAGCAGAAGTTTCTTTTGTCTCGTTCACCCATTTCCCTAGCCTCCACAGCCTGCCCAGCTCGACAGAGTAAATGCTCAAACAAAACACAATGAATAAAAGACTTTACAAAATTGAAGTCCTTAGAAATTAACTGGTAAGTGGAAAAGGCATGTGAGAAAAAGCTGTCTCCTAGCAACTTGGGTTCAAACAGCGAGGACCTCTAGAAACCAACTGAGCCTTCCTCAAGAGGAAAAACAGCCACAAGAACAGGGGAGCGGCAGTCCCGTGGCGGTCCTGTTAGGTCCAGCCTGGCACCCGCCCTATCTCCTCACACTTTCTCTTGTACTGTCACTTCTTGAGTCCACTGGCAAAGTGCGAAGGTAGGAGATGCCCAGGGAGCCAATGATGGGGCCAAGGTTCCACAGATGCGGTCACTGCTGAGTTTCAAAGACATAGGGTCCTGTTAAGAAGAAAGGCCACTCTGGCCACTGTGGCCATTTTGAAAGCATAAAGAATTGAATTCTAGAGGCAGAATAGGCTTTGGATAAGTGGCCCTGATGCACACATATCCAGAAGACCTCTCACAGGAAGAGGCAGCGAGGACTTCCGTCCCTGTGAAAGCTGACAATGCTGCTTTCTCCAGGAAACTAGTAGAATCTCAGCTCACCAGCAGTGCCCCTGCGCTGGCTGCAGAAATTCACAGGGTGATTCCTCCCAAAGACTTCACACTTCACTGTGCTCTACCCTCTAACCCCTCACGAAGGAGACACAGGAAAAGTTCTCACTGAAAATAAAGTTAAAAATGGTATTAATTTTAGAGAAAACAGGAAGTGATCATGTAAGGAGCATCACTTTGATATGAATACGTTTACACGGTGTTGCTAGAATGCTTTAGTTTCAGCATTAGAGAGAGTTCTCCATGGAACACTCTTAAGGGGATGGCAGTTTTTGGTACCATACAGAATAGAAGGTAATAGAGCTTGCATTTCTTCTTCACAAGTAAGCATCAAGTTTAGCTCACTTAGGCTAATGGAGCTTTCTATGGTAAGATTAAAATACAGTCATTAAAACTTGCCAGGAGAACCATCAAATCTGGCTCAGCAAGCTGGGGGTGACCCTGGCCTTGGATCTCTGTGCCGGGTTCTGACTCACTGTGTGTCCTCATCTGTTGGCCTCTGGGACAGAGGGACCTTACAAGTCACTCTCTGGCTCAGAGCTTTCTCTGCGTGGCTGGAAGGCTCCCTTTGGGCTGCTCCCATTTGGTCTTGAGGCCTGTCCCTGTCTGTGAACTCTTCACCTCTGGCCCAAACGGCCAAGGACACAATCTACCACAGGTCACGGCTGTGCTGGGCCAGCACCGCCTCCAGAACAGAGTGTTCTCTTTGTCTTCCAGAGAGCTACAGATGCACTTCAGGGGTCTGAGTGCATTGCTGACCAGTCCCTAACTTCACACCCGATGGTCACGGCTTTGCTGCCTGAAGCAACACTGGCTACCATTAATCTGGAGTCTAAGGGCCTCTTTACGATCAATGAGGCGCCTCCTGTGCCCAGGGCAATACTTGTGAATGACCTCTTCCATGCCCCATACCTCTCAAGCCCATTTCCAGCAGAAGCGCTTACTGCATCCCAACACACAGGCAAGCCTTAGGGTTCCCTTACCCCCTTCCAGAAAGGCCTCCACACTGCTGTCAGACAGAAATTTTAAAAAGAAATGTCGGTTGACACGAGTTCATCCAGCAGAAGGTCAATGGTGCTCCTCTTGCAGCCTCTGGGATGGACCCTCCCTTTGCAGACATCCTGCCTAGAAAGCTTTCAGGGCCAGCCTCTTCCCAGCTCCCTATAGAGGAGGGGCCACCTCTTCCACTTCCTGAGGTCAGCATTAGCCTCCGCTGGCTGCACAGTGGCAGCTCAAGGCACTTGGTTTGGGAAGCCTGGTCTCCCTGCTAAGCCTGGAGGTGCAGAGGTCTGGACTGCAGAGACCAGGCCCAGAGTCTCAGCTGCGGCCATCAGATGGAGGGGCCGTCTCCTCAAAGGGTGTCTGTAGTCACTGGGGGCTGGGGCTCCGGGGGCTCGTGGAAGTAGTAGGGCTGGAAGAGTCTCTCGTGGCTGCACAGCTCCATGGCCTGGTAGGTATGTGAGAGGAGGTGGGGGAAGCGTGATGTGAAGTAGCGAACAAATTCTTCGGGGAGGGAGCCCAGAGTCTCCCGCACCTCCACAGGGAGTTCCCGGTAGTGGTGCTTCTGCAAATGGGCAGACACACAGAGGATTAGCAGCTGGAAGGCACAATATAGCTGAAAAGAGGTTTAGGCACCTAGCCATCCATCCATCCATCCATTCATCTATCTATCCATCCATCCATCCATCCATCCATCCATCCATCCATCCATCCATCCATCCATTCCATCCATTCCATCCATTCCATCCATTCCGATCATCCTGCCTGCTTCCCCTCTTCAGGAAGAGGCTCAAAGCAAGCAGGGCCAGCCTGGAAGAACTGAAGATTCACTACTAGAGTATCCGTCTGACAGGGGTGCACAGGCCTCCTGTGACGGTCAGGAATAAACTCATGTGGAACTATCTGTCCAAGTGGGCTTGGAGGCCACTTTGGTGTCGCCCTGTTTGAAGGCCGCTTAGTGACAGGATGACAATCAAGATCCCTTATTCATGGGCTGGGAAGGTGGCTCAGTGGTAGAGCGCTTGCCTTGCATGCCTGAGGCCCTGGGTTCGATTCCTCAGCACCACATAAGCAAAAATTTAAAAAAAAGCCGGAAGTGGCGCTGTGGCTCAAGTGGTAGAGTGCTAGCCTTGAGCTGAAGAGCTGAGGGACAGCGCCCATGCCCAGAGTTCAGGCCCCATGACCGGACCCAAAAAAAAAAAAAGATCCCTTATTCAATAACCTTCCTACCTGGCCCAGGGAGGAAGGGGCCTAGAGGTTCCTGTTAGACTGTGTTTATACAGAGTTGTATAAACTTTTAAAAGTTAGCACAGGGGCTGGGAAGTGGCTCAGTGGTAGAGTGCTTGCCTTGCATGCATGAGGCTCTGGGTTCGATTCCTCAGCACCACATAAGCAAAAAGAAAAAAGCTGGAAGTGGCGCTGTGGCTCAAGTGGTAGAGCGCTAGCCTTGAGCTGAAGAGCTGAGGGACAGTGCCCAAGCCCAGAGTTCAGGCCCCACGACAGGACCCAGAAAAAAACCAAAAAACAAACAAACAAAAAAAGTTAGCACAGACAGACCATGAAGGATACAGGCTCTAAGAGGCTATACCCCAGAGATTAATTCTGCACCTCCATAACTTCTCCACAGAGAAAACCTGTGAGAGAAGAAATAGCCTCCAACTTGTCAAGTCCAGCTGTGACCATCTGGCCTCTCAGAGAAAAGAATACACAGGAATAGAAACGCATAGGTGTGTCTGTTGTTGCCACCTCCCCTGCAGGACCCATAACCCTGTACCTTATTTCTCATGGCTCGGAGGAGATCTCTGACAGAGCCACCTTTGTAGGTTCTGAACTTACGCAGATCTAGACAAACATGAAAGATGGAAATGGTTAAGCAAGTAACTTTTTAAAAGAAAACACTCCCTAGGGTCCTGGGAATTCAGCCACTAGACTGAGATACTACATCCTATCATCCTTGGGTTCATGGGAGTGAGTGGCATCCCATGGGCCTGAGAGTGATGATCCCCTGAAGTCCACCTAGGTTCCACTCAGGTCAGAAGAGAACCCCTACACCATCACACTGTCATTGGCCTGTTACTCTAAGTAACACATATCAAAGACCCATCAGTGTAACCAAACCCTAGAGGATAACCCAAGAAAGAAGCAGGGGGACCCCTGCACCAAAATTCACAACCCTACCCTCAGAACAAAATAAAAACAAATTGGCTTGAAAAAGAAAAAAGAAGAAGCAGGGTGGGGAAGGCCAAAAGCCTGGAGCGGCCCTGCTTACACCCTGCTAACTTCATAGGAATGGCTGGTGCCTCTGAAGTGCTGCTTCCTGGGCTGCACATCGTTACCTGTCTGGAGGGGGACGGTGATGTTCTCCCGCCAGTCCATCTTCACCACGGCTCTCCCGCCTCTCTCTAACTGCCTCACTATTGGGCCATCCAGGGATTCCTTTTCTATTCGGTCACTCACGTCCTGTAAAGGAAACAAGCACAGACGCTGGACAGTGTGACATGGGAAGCTGGAGAATGTCCACCCTGCACAGAATGATCACTGCCATGTGGGCTGCAGCCTGCCTCAGAGCTGGGCAGCGAGCACCTGCCACCTGCCACCCTAATCCACTGATTTCTCCCCTGAGAGGTTGAGGCCTGTGGAGACCCTCTCCACCACAGAGGAGGTGTCTCAGAGGCATGCTTGTACTCAGATCATGAAGGCATCTCTGGAATTTCATATATGTACATATGTGCCACACTTACAGAATTGTAAGTGTGATCAATATTTGTGAACCAAAATGCACAAAAGAAAATAAAACTCAAGTTATCCTGTGCTTTGTCCACACAATGAAACAGAATACACTCAAGTCCTAACTGGTGGGGGTCATGATCACATCTCCCTCAAACATTAGAAATGCCATGAAGTTGAGACTTCTTTCCCATGAAATTCTGTGGTGAGAGTACAAGATCTGGTGGCCCCATCTGTGTTTGCTTTAGGCAAGAAGAGAGGATCAGAAGGCACCCTGAGTACTGGCCCCTCTGAGCCCTGCGAATAATAAAACAGGTCACACTTGGGGGATCAGGGAGTGATAAATGTTCTCCTCTCCCCATGCTGAGCAGCCTTCAAAAGGCCATGGTTTGGGTCAAGTCCTAATTTGAACTTCTAGAGAAAATGCTTGAACGATTGCATTATCTCCTTGGGCATATCAAAGACATTTGTTTTTGAATCTTCAAAGCAGTTCTAGTTATTCACCATGGATGGAAGCCAGCTGTTTGTGAGGCATACAACTTCGACATCCGTGGTGGGATAAACATACTTTTGTGCATGTTTTGTTTCTGTTCTTTATTTTGAGCAGAGGGATCAGTCCTGATCTACACATACCCACTGCTCTCTGGAATATGGCATTGATCCTCTCTTCCCCTCCACTCAAACTGTTACTAAGCATTTGCTGAGGACCAGGCAGTGTTCTTCCTAGGTACTGGGGACAGAATAGTCACTCCTGCTCTCAAGGAACTTAAGTTCTGGGGTCTTCACTACAGCCAAGACCCCGATTGGACTCCAGAATAATGTGTATCACTTCTTTTTTTTTTTTTGTCAGTCGTGGGACTTGAACTCTGGGCCTGGGCGCTGTCCCTCAGCTCTTCAGCTCAAGGCGAGCGCTCTACCACTTGAGCTACAGCGCCACTTCCGGTTTTCTGGCAGTTTATTGGAGATAGGAGTCTCACGGTGTCTCCTGCCTGGGCTGGCTTTGAACCACGATCCTCAGATCTCAGCCTCCTGAGTAGCTAGGATTACAGGCGTGAGCCACCAGCGCCCGTGTGTATCACTTCTTAATCATGATGCTTACCACATCACACCCTGCCACAAGCCTGCTCTTCAGAGTCATGTGCTGTATGGGAAATAGTCTGGTGAGCCAGGAGCTGGTAGCTCATGCCTGTAATCCTAGCTACTCAGGAAACTGAGATCTGAGGATCGTGGTTCCAAGCCAGCTTGGGCAGCAATGTCCATAAGAATCTTTTTTTTTGTTGCTGTCTGTTTTTGTTGGTCGTGGGGCTTGAACTCTGGGCCTGGGTGCTGTCCCTGCGCTCTTCAGCTCAAGTTGAGCACTGTACCACTTGAGCCACAGCGCCACTTCCAGTTTTTTTCTAGTAGTTTATTGGAGATAAAAAGTCTCACGGCCTTTCCTGCCTGGGCTGGCTTTGAACCGTGATCCTCAGATCTCAGCCTCCTAAGTAGCTAGGATTATGGGTATGAGCCACCAGCACCTAGCATGAGACTCATCTCCAGTTAACCACCAGAAAACCGGAAGTGGTGCTGTGGCTCAAGTGGCAGAGAGCTAGCCTTTAAGCTGAAGAGCTCAGGGACAGTGCCCAGGCCCAAAGTTCCAAGACCCACGACCACCATCACCACCAACAACAAAAAAAGTCTGGTGAGTCCTCCTTAACTCACAGTACCTAAGACCAAGAAAGTCTCCAGTAAGCTATCTGCAAATCACAAAGCATAAAACTGTCCAATCAACAAAGGAGTTCATGGTATTGATTCCATAATTTAACTTCGCAAAATCTATAAAGATGAGTCACTTGTTCTGTTCTTTGTCTTCTCTGTATTTTCAAACTCTGAGTAGGTGTGGCAGTACCTGGAAGAACTGGAGCTGCTTTTCCAGGCTCCAGAAGAATGGATGCTTTAGCACATGTTTCGCTGAGGGTCGCTGCTGGGGATCCATTGCGATCATTTTCTCTATCAACTCCCGTGCAATGACATCTTCTAAAATGGAGAATGTACACAAATGACTTGTTATTTAACAGAATGTTACGATGAAACAACAAAATCTCTCACTAAAGCATACTCTTCCATGCAGGATTCCACTCCAAAAACTCATCCCAATAAAACAATGTGGAACTCCCACCAGCCCTGGGGCAACAAGGGGATAACTTACTGTGTGGCTTGAGAAAAGGAATGACTGAAAATACCTGATCCCGGTACTTTGGGAGACACTACTGTGCCTCTAGGTGCTGGATGATGAGCTACGAAAATGATATGGCTTGTATGGAGGGACATTCAAGATAAAAGTTGGAAAAAAAAATAGGCCTTTTGCAAAGTATGTGTGATTTAATCTCCTTTTTGGGGGGAAACAGGATCTCAATAGGTAGCTTAGGTTAGCCTCCAACTAATATTTTTCCTGTACCTGTCTCTCCAGGGCTGGGATTATAGGTGTGTATACTTCCATAAAAATGAGGTAGAGTCCGATGTGGTGCTATACTTCCTAAAGCCCAGGTGACCAGCTGGGGTGCAGGGCTTCTGAGGATGCAGTGGCAGTGCCAGCCCAGCCTTCCACTCACCATGCTTGTCTGGGTGGAAGCAGTCAAGGCTGCAGGCACCCAGGAGGATATTAGCCTGCCTCTGAAGGGACTTGCCGAAAGGGTGGCTGCCCTCTGAGATGACGTAGTAGAAGACACAGCCTGCCGAGAAGATGTCCACTGTGTAGGTCTAAAAAGAAATGCAGGATATAAAAGGCCTCACACAGAGTTCTGGCTCCCTGGGGAAGGAAACAACACTGTTTCCACTGCAGGCCCTGAAAGCAAATGAATTAGTTGGCTGGTGGATGGAAGGAGGCAGTGGCATCCTACTGTTGTGGTCACAGTCAAGGTCATGAGTTGCTGGCTCTGCCTCTTGTGAGCTGGAAGCCCCTGACTGCTCTGTGTCTTGGTGTCCTCACACGTGGATGAGGACAGCTGCAGTATTTAAGTGCACTGACTTCCCTGTTGTGCCCTGTTGCCTCTAATGCAGCAGGTAGGCAAACTTTGCCAATAAGGAAAGAAAACAGTTTGGTTCCAGAAAGAAACTGTCACATTTCCAGTGAAGTCACTTTTGACATTATCAAATGAGGTCTCTTGAAACCACGTATCCCATGAGACCACTGGAGATGAGTTGTATTTTAAGGAGACATACACCACTCCATTTCTCTTTCCTGCTACTTGAGATAAAACACTGGGAAAGAGGGATCTGAATATGGCTTAAGTGCCCACTTCTAGGGTCACTTAGATTCTACAAGATGACTTGTGACAGAAGGCCAGGGTTCATCACCTTCCATGTTAGAGAAAACATACGTTGAATAAGACATTACACATTCAGCTTTACAACAGCCTTGTAGGGTGAGCAGAACAAATGTCACATTCCAGTGGAGGACATGGATAGAAAAGTTCAAGAAAAAGCTCAAGGTAAGTGCTACCTAGTAACAATCCTCCAAAGCTCCACTTCTGGCTTTTTGGTGCTTTAGAGATGAGTCTCACGGACTTTCCTACCTGGGATGGCTTCACACCACAATGCTCAGACCTCAACCTCCTCAGTAGCTAGGATTATAAGCATGAGCCACTGGTGCCTGGCCACCCAGTGTGCTTTCTTATGGTTCTTTGTTGTATCTGACTTTTGTCATTAACTGACCAGTTGATGGGCTCCAGGGAACTGGCTAAGAAGATGCCTACTATGTCTGCTTTGCTCACACTGGCTGATCTACTCAGGTCTGAGCAGGAAAAGTACAAGGTGAATCTGTATCAACTTTTGCTAGAGAGCAAGATGCTCAAACAGAAGTGGGCTATAATAGATGCTTAAGTCAATTCGAAAGGGCTCCTGTTGACCAGATATGGAACAATTTTAGAATCAAAAAGAGAAAGGAAAGAAGAGGAGGAGGAGGAGGAGGAAGAGGAGGAGGGGGGGAGGAGGGGGAGGAGGGGGGAGGGGAGGAGGGGGAGGAGGGGGAGGAGGAGGGGGAGGGGGAGGGGGAGGAGGAGGAGGAGGGGGGAGGAGGAGGAGGAGGAGGAGGAGGAGGAGGAGGAAAGCAACCTGAGACAATAGTGATTATGAAAAAAAAAAAAAGGATAGAGAAAAGGGGGAATACAAATAAAGCTATTCTTGACCTGGCACCAGTGGCTCATGCCTGTAATCCTGGCTACTCAGAAAGCTGAGATGGTGAGGATCATGGTTTGAAGCCAACCTGGGCAGGAAAGTCAAGCTGTGGCAAGTAGTAGAGCTTAGGGACAGTGCTCAGGCCATGGATTTCAAGGCTCCAGTACTGTCACCCCCCTCCACCCCCCAAAAAGTTACTCTTATAGAAGAATGTCAGCCAATGAATGTAAGAGGATTTCATGTGCATAGTGCTTCAGGCAAGGTTGGTCATCAGATGAAAGTGACTAGGAAGATGACTGTTACACTGTGCCAGAGGATCACCTCACACATTATTTGCTAACAACAAAGGAGGAAATGAATCTTCTCAGTGGAGAGCCATTGACATAGGTGACCCAAGTTAGCATCAAGACAGGGGAACAACAATGATGGTATTATCTGCCATCACATGCCTCCTGACGCAGTGACCTGCAATCTATTCTTGCCCCAAACATTTCACTTGAATCTAATCAACCGGTGTAAGAGACTTTCATCTGTGTGACCTGAGAGAAGCAATTTAAAGGAAGAAGGATGAAAGGTTGTAAAATAAAAAACACATACAAAAACAATGAAAATAGGACATTGGCTCATCTTGTGCAAGTCTCAGTTTCCCAAAATATAACAGAGTTATAAAAAGTGATTAAGTGCCGGGCGCTGGTGACTCACACTGTCATCCTAGCTACTCAGGAGGCTGAGGTCTGAGGATCTCAGTTCAAAGCCAGCACAGGCACAAAGTCCGTGAGACTCTTATCTCCAACAAACCACTAGAAAACTGGAAGTGGTGCTGTGGCTCAAGTGGTAGAGTGCTTGCCTTGAGCTGAAGAGCACAGGGACAGCACCAAGCCCAGAGTTCAAGCCCCATGACCAACAAAAAATAAAATAAAACAAAATAAAAAGTGACTAAGCTGGGTGCTGGTGGTTCACGCCTGTAATCCTAGCTACCCAGGAGGCTAAGAGACTCTTATTTCCAATTAACCACTAGAAAACTGAAATGACACTATGACTCAGAGTGGTACACTCAGGGACAGCACCCAGATCCTGAGTTCAAGCCCTACATAGGACAAGTGTTCACATTTGCCCATCATGTAAACAATATAAAGATTTCACATGCAGCAATTTGTTAAAGGAATGTCTTTCTTCACTGACATGCCCTCATTCCTAAACTGCTGAGACACAATGGGCTGGTTTTAAGGTTTTCTGAGGGCTGTGCCCAGAACTCACAGGGTTCTCCTTGCAGTCTTCGCTCAGCATCTCAGGGGCAATCCAGCCTTCGGTGCCAGGTACCCCAGAACGGCGGCTGAAGCTGTGTCTGCCCACTGCCAGCTTCTTGCAAAGGCCAAAGTCGGAAATCATGGCCTTGATCCTGCCATGTGCATTGGGCATGGAGAGGAGAATGTTGTGGGGCTTCAGGTCTCTGTGAACTAAGAGAGAACTCCAGATTTGATCATGCTCACCACAAGCAGCTCTGGCTCCCTACAAGGGGAAATGTCCTTGTCAGACCCCCAAATAGACCTGCTTGCCCATTTCTAAAAGTTCTATTTTTTAGGTACTTTATTCCTCTTCAAATTCTTATGTAAGTTATCAAGAACTACTCTCTACCCTCACACATCAGTGATGTAATGAAGAGCTTAATGAAAGGTGAAGTGTACCTGTGCCGTTCCACCACCCCTTCCTAGCAAAGGGGAGCCTCTTACCAATGTTGAGGGAGTGGAGGTACGCCAGGCCCGAGGTGGTCTGCTGCAGCAAGGTGATGGGCTCTAGACCAAGGTGGGCAAAGTCCTTCTGTTCCACGTACTACAAGACACATAGTGGCAAGGTCACAATAACAGATAGTTTGCAGGACTTCTTGGCCCGGGGGCTCACTTTCTTTTACTCCCCTTTTCTAACAATACTCTTTCTAATCTATATTTTCTTCATACCCTTTTGGGGGGGGGTGTACTGGGGTTTGAATTCAAGGCTTCACATCTGTGAAGCATTCTACTACTTTAGCCATGCTCCTAGACCCCAAATTTGTATTTTCTAACAGACTTCCTATGGCCAATAGTCTGATTTAAACAAAAAGGGCTCCAATTTACTAATTTATAATGAGAAAGAAAAGAAGATTAGATGCTCAAGTTCACTGTGCACGTAGGTAAACACAGTGGAATCCAAATGATATAGTAGTATTTCAGGATGAGCCTGGAAACAAAGCAAAAGCTTTTATGGCCTAGACTCAACCAGCAACATCCAAGCCTACCAGCCACAAATGACCACTTCCCAGAAGGCAAAGGGGCAGAGATGCCAGATGCAACCCAAGACTGCTCTTGCACACTGAGTGGACTATACTACTATAACTGAGGAGAAAAAAAATGTTCTACTTTTGCTGGGTGCCAGTGGCTCATGCCTGTACTCCTAGCTACTCAGGAGGCTAAGATCTGAGGATCACAGTTCGAAGCCAGCCAACAGAAAAGTCCCTATGATACTCTTTCCTCCAATTAACCACCGAAAAACTGGAAGTGGCACTGTGGCTTAAAGTGGTAGAACACTAGCCTTGACTGAAAGAGCTCAAGGGACAGAGCCCAGGCCCTGAGTTCAAGCCCCATGACCAAAAAAAAAAAAAAAAAAGTTCTGCATTTGGTGCTGTTAAACGAGCATACGCATTTGTCAACATATATCAAACACATACATTTAAAATGAGTCCGTTTGGGGCTGGGAAGGTGGCTCAGTGGTAGAGCGCTTGCCTTGCCTGCATGAGGCCCTGGGTTCGATTCCCCAGCACCACATAAGCAAAAAGAAAAAAAGCCGGAAGTAGCACTGTGGCTCAAAGTGGTAGAGCGCTAGCCTTGAGCTGAAGAGCTGAGGGACAGTGCCCAGGCCCAGAGTTCAGGCCCCATGACTGGACCCCCCCCCAAAAAAGAATAAATAAAATGAGTCCATTTCATTGCACTATAATTCAATAGCCAATAAAATAAAATTTCAAAAGAATAAATTGGCAAACTGTAAAATGATATCCCATTGGCAAGGGAAGGCAAGCTGCAGCAGCCACGGCAAAGCTGTCACCCATTTAAGCACCTGAAGGCCAGCCTTCAGGCTGCAGCTGCACTTTTCTACTTGGCTACCAGTCCTCTCAAGTCTGGTGGGAAAATGTGTCTCCCCGTCCCCCCCGCCCCCCCCCCCCCCAATCAAAAGCAGTTCCTAACCCTGTGGGGAAAGATGGAGATGGCCAGGGTGGCCTGGAAAGGTACTCTGAAGGGAGATGCCATGTGATGGGGCAGAAGCCTATCATGAAGGCCTACAGCATGGAAGGAAGTCGGGGAATCCTTGGAAGTCAGAGTGAACCCACCTCCTGCAGTGTGGCTGCGCATAGCTCGATGGCAATGTACTGGAACTGCCGGTCCCTCTCCGTGCAGAAGTAACGGATCACGTTTGGGTGCTCATCTGATTCTCGCAGCAGCTGGACCTCCCGGTCGGCGAAGCTAAAACACTCGGGGAGGATCCTCTTCACAGCCACATCACGGTTGTCAAACATGCCCCTGTGGGACCAGCAGCAGCAGCAGTTGAGTTTTGGTTAATGCAGGTCAGGCTTGTAGGAAAAAATGCCACCTGTGGACCCACAGTCCTCCCAGAGGTCCCGACAACCACCGGCAGCTCCGTCCTCCTAGAACATGGCTCCCTGGAGGTGAAATCCACCTACTCTGATCACGGTTTGAGCTGGCGGGGAGGGTATGGAGCTGGCTATTCTACTTACCGGTACACAATTGTGCCCTCGGCTCCATGACCCAGGACATCCTTGGGACAGAATGAAATTTTCCCCACAATCACCACACTGGTTTCCTCATCTGGAACAAAACAGGAAAAAGAAGACAATCACCTGAGGAACTTCAAGACCTCAGCTTCTTGCCCTCTGATTAGACATTCGGTTTTAAAAAGAAGACTCTACTAACCCAGATTCCTGATAGGCAAGAGCCAACTCAGCCCACTGCTCACTTATGGCTAGGACATTCGGCTTGTGCCTTTGTATTATATTGAGACTACATGTCTTCAAGCCTTCTCAAAGATAAGGATTCTCTCTAGAATCTGATATATTTATATTCATTTACATATAACTATTTGGTGGTTAATGAAAAAAGAAAGATACACCTTCAAGACCTGGAGCTGAAACATCCCGCTGGTGGACATGTAATGAAGAGACTGGCCTACATCCACAGGCTTGTGTCAATCTCAGAATAAGGACCCTGACGACCAACTAAGATGACTCCCTGAGAGGAAACTGGGCTGCAGCTGCACTTTTCTACTTG
This sequence comes from Dipodomys spectabilis, assembly GCF_019054845.1. Lineage (NCBI taxonomy): Eukaryota > Metazoa > Chordata > Mammalia > Rodentia > Heteromyidae > Dipodomys > Dipodomys spectabilis. Next base: position 3,824,261 of record NW_024871006.1, on the reverse strand, counting down.
GCCACCAGTTCTTTCAAGTCTGGTGGGAAGATGTGTCTCTCCCCGCCTGCCTCCTCCCCACCCCCCAGTCAAAAGCAGTTCCTAACCCTGTGGGGAAAGATGGAGATGGCCAAGGTGGCTCTGGAAAGGTGCTCTGAAGGGAGATGCCATGTGATGGGGCAGAAGCCTATCATGAAGGCCTACAGCATGGAAGGAAGTCGGGGAATCCTTGGAAGTCACAGTGAATCCTTGGCAACAGCATTTCATCATCTCATGGAAGGACATGGTGTACTACAAGTTCTCAGGTGGTGTTCAAAGGAAAGAAGACAGAATGACAAATGGCTTTACCCTCATCATCCTGCTCCAGGGAGAGGCTGGCACCAGCCTTGGAGGCAGAGCTGCTGGAGTGCATTGAGTGGTTGGAGGCTCTGGGGGAGGGGCTGGAGCTGCTGGTTCCTGAGCTCTCTGAGTAGAGGCCAGATGTGTCTAGGAGCTCAGTGTCCTGGGTTGCATCTCCATGGTGGTGGAAAGGCAGCTGCTGCTGCTGTAGGAGCTGGATTTTCTCCAGTTCCTTCTGGAACTGCTGGTGCTGGAGCTGGTGCTGCTGATGCATGCTCTGGGAAGAGAAACCCGCCCACATCTGGGTAAATATAGCTCTTTCTGTGGGGAAACAAGCTGCAGGGAAGGGGGTGTCCCCCAGACAGAGGAGACATACGAACCACTCAAGACATAAGGAGACCAGAGAGAAGTCATAGGAAGGTGGAATCTGTTCAATGACTAGAGGGCTTTCTGCCGGTAAGAACTGCCACGGAATCCCCAAACCTCCAACCCCAGAGCAGCCTTGTCAAGACTGCCTACCAAGGAAGGGACTCACATAAATGGAGGGTTAGGACAGATGAAGGGGAATCTATTTAATTTGAGAATGTTTTGACTTTTATCAGTCTTGAGGTTGTTGCCAAAGTGATAGCAAACAGCAAGAATGGTGACCAGATGGGTGGGAGGGCGGTGAGGAGGAGTAAGCCCTGCCTCTTGCTCCACCATGGCTGTGGACTTGATGGAGCTAGTGCACGGGAGGTCAGGCAGAGCCTGAACCACAGCGCCTGGCCAAAGCCCTGCTGCTTGAGTCTATCACCATGCTGCCCCAAATCCTCACTCCTCTTAAATATGCCGAAAGCTGTGCTCCATCACCATTAGAGGCAGCAGGGATTTGTGATTATTCCTGTCCAGGTGTGGGAGGTGGAGTGGGGTGTAGCCAACAACCCAATGGAGAGTTTCCTAGCTTGTTCTCTCTGAACTGGGAAAAAAATTACCTGTTAACTGAGGAAAGTCCCTAGGGAAGGAAGGTACTTAGCTTCTCAGAGCCTAGTTACTTCTTTATTGACAGAGGATAAATAATAATGACCTCACAGAACTGAGTGAAGGAAAATAACACAGGAAGCAATCACTTCCTCTACCACAGAACTTTTGTTTGCTTATTTCCAACTAGGAAGATGAAGGAATCATCGAACTTTATTTTCCTTTGGATGATCTAACAGGCAGTTTCAAAGAGAGGAGAGATTTTCATCTACCATCCTCAGTATTAAACAGGATACATAAATCAGTTTTGTAGCCTAATTCTTGTAAAAGACTCAGCTTTGGATATGAAATCTAACCTAATGTCTCTTTCATTTTTTGGGGGGGTCCGGTTGTGGGGCCTGTGCACTGTCCCTCAGCTCTTCAGCTCAAGGCTAGCGCTCTACCACTTGAGCCACAGCGCTACTTCCAGCTTTTTTCTTTTTGCTGATGTGGTGCTGAGGAATGGAACCCAGGGCCTCAGGCATGCAAGGCAAGCACTCTACCACTGAGCCACCTTCCCAGCCCTCATTTTTTTTTTTTTTTGCAGGTACTAGGACTTCTCGGTACTGTCCTTTAGCTTTTTGGCTCAAGGCTGGCACTCTGCCGCTTGAGCCACAGCTTCATTTCCAACTTTCTGGTGGTCAATTGGAAAGAAGAGTCTCACATGTTTCTGCCAAACTTCAATCCTCAAATCTCAGCTTCCTGAGTAGTTGGAATTAGTTGGCATCAGTCAGAAGCGCCTGGCTTACAATGTTTCTTGAAGATAAGCAAATTTTGACTTTTAAATGTGAAAAGCAGTGTGTTGGCAGTTTTTGTGTGGCCCTCCCTGACAAATGGCAACAGGAGGAGGAGTGCTGGGATGTAGACAGGCAGTGGTAGGGCTGACTTTACCAGCGGGTAGGTGATGATGAAAGCCACCCAGCCCACCAGCAGGAAGGTGCTCAGGATGATGGTCGCCATGTCTTTGAGCATGGAGTCCACAGGAGCCTCAGGCTTGGCAGGAGCAGGAGCCAACTTTTCTTCTACATCCTGAGACATGGTAATTGGTGTATTTTCTGAAGCCTGGTCAACCAGGTTAATAACCTTGAATAAGAGAGAGAGATACACACATACTACATCACTGTAAAACTTCTAGTTAGATACAGAGAGCTGAGTGACCAAGAGAGGTAATCTCTACTTACAATGTAAAAGTAGGCTAGAATGGGCATTTTTTCAAATGCTGCAATATAGATATTTTTAAGCCAATAAAAAGGTATATAGTCAGTCAGGAGCTAATAAATAGTTCATGCCTGTAATCCTAGCTACTCAGGAGGCTGAGACCTGAGAATCATGATTCAAAGCCAGCCAAGGCAGGAATGTCTGTGAGATTCCTTTTTTTTTATTGTGAAAATACCATATAGAGGAGCTACAATTACATGAGCAACATAATGAGTATATTTCTTTCTTTTGTTTTTTTTTGGGGAGTCCAGTCGTGGGGCCTGAACTCTGGGCCTGGGCACTGTCCCTCAGCTCTTCAGCTCAAGGCTAGCGCTCTATCACTTGAGCCACAGCACCACTTCCAGCTTTTTTCTTTTTTCTTATGTGGTGCTGAGGAATCGAACCCAGGGCCTCAGGCATGCAAGGCTAGCTCTCTACCACTGAGCCACCTTCCCAGCCGCAAAGAGTACATTTCTTATCAAGCATTGTTGCCTCCTCCTTTGTTTCCCCTTCTCATCCCTTCCCATCTCCCACCCCCTGAGACTCTTATCTCTAATTAACCATCAGAAAACCAGAAGTAGAGCAGTGACTCTTGAGCAAAATTGTTCAGGGATAGTGACCAGGCCCTGAGTTCAAGACCAGTAATGTTACTGTTACTAAAAAATGATTTAAGGTTGGGTACTGGTAGTTCATACCTGTAAACCTAGCTACTCAGGAGGCTGAGATATGAGGAACACAGTACAAAGTCTACCAGGGCAGGTTAAGTCTGTGAAACTCTTGTCTCCAACTAACCACCAGAAAATTGTGGAAATTCCATCAGTAGAACTGTGACTCAAGGGCTGGGAAGGTGGCTCAGTGGTACAGCGCTTGCCTTGCATGCCTGAGGGCCTGGGTTTGATTCCTCAGCACCACATAAGCAAAAAGAAAAAAGCTGGAAGTGGTGCTGTGGCTCAAGTGATAGAGCGCTAGCCTTGAGCTGAAGAGCTGAGGGACAGCGCCCAGGCCCAGAGTTCAGGCTCCATGACCAGACCCCCCAAAAAAAATTAAAAGAAAAAAAAGAATTGTGGCTCAAAGTGGTAGAGCACTAGCCTTGAGCTGAAAAGCTCAGAGACAGTACTCAGGCTCTGACTTCAAGTTCCACAATCAACAAAATATAAGAAATCAAAATAAAAAACAGATTTAAGAGCAATACACATGGAAATGCTTTGAGATCCTGATAAATCTCAATGAAAGCAAAAATTTCCTTCTTTGAAAATAGATTTGATATTTGGAGAAACGTTGAAGAAAGATTTCTTGCTCAAGTGAAGAATGCCAATTGTGAACAAGAAAGCCAAGCAAGACTGTTCAAGCCTGGGTAGTGACACAAAATAAATTAAAAAAACAAAAAAGGATAGTTGGACACATGTTCAGGCACCCACCTAATAAACCTAATAAAGTAATGAAGCCACTCTTATGTTGCTTATAAACTTTCAGTGCAACTCCAAAACTAACACTGATTCAACAATTCTACTCCTCCAAACTGTTTTGGAAAGTATCAGAAGACTTTCTTTTTTTTTTTGTCGGTCGTGGGGCTTGAACTCTGGGCCTGGGCGCTGTCCCTCAGCTCTTCAGCTCAAGGCAAGCGCTCTACCACTTGAGCTACAGCGCCACTTCCAGTTTTCTGGTGGTTTATTGGAGATAGGAGTCTCACGGTCTCTCCTGCCCGGGCTGGCTTTGAACCGCGATCCTCAGATCTCAGCCTCCTGAGTAGCTAGGATTACAGGCGTGAGCCACCAGCGCCCGGCCTTCAGAAGACTTTCTTAAAGAACCTTTTTTGTTCATGTTGATTGTGGGGCTTGAACTCTTGGTCTGTTCCTGAGCTTTTGTGATTCAGGTTAGTGCTCTATCACTTTGAGCGACAGCTCTACTTCCAGTTTTTAGGTGGGTAATTGGAGATGAGAGTTTCACAGACTTTCCTGCCTGGGCTGGTGTCACACCATAATCCTTAGGTCTCAGCCTCCTGATGAGTTAGGAGACAGGCGTCAGCCTATCTCTGTTAAAGAAATTTTTTAGTAAGAAACTCCGAATTGCCAGGTACTGGTAGCTGTAAGCCTAAGTCAGGAGGTTGAGAGCTGAGGATTGTGGTCGAAAGCCAGCCCAGGCATAAAAGTCTGTGAGACTCATTTCGATTAACCAACAACAACAACAAAAAAGTAAAAATGAAGCTGTGGCTCACGTGGAAAAATGCTAGCCTTGAAAGAAAAAAAAAAAGCCTCAGGGACAGTACCTAGGCTTTGAGTTCAAACCCCATGACTAGCACCAAAATAATAATAATAACAATAACAACAACAACAATAATAAACAAATTTGGAGCCAGTTTTATCCTCTGCTCTCCTTAGTCTCTGCAGCCTCATGGAATGGCTTAGGAAAATCCCAAGATCTGTTCTCAAACATCTAGCATTTCAGATAAATTGTTACTGTTTGCCCAATGAAATAACACACAGCTCCAGCCATACTAATCTATTTCCACATGTGCGTGTCATTTGCCACCTCTCAGGGGCCTCTGATGAAATCTCCCCTCTTAGCTGCACTCTGAGCCCTTCCAAACACAACAGCCCAGCTCATCTCTCCTTCACAGTGTGCCATGATCTATGGGATGTGGTCTGTCTGGTAGATAGATGGTAGGTAGCTAAGGAATGTTTGCTGAGCATGTGACTAGGGACAACACAAGATATCCATTCATAAGCATCTCTTTAAGAGTGAGATGTACCTCAGGGTATTAAATCAATTTTTAAGAGATTCTTTGCTTTAGATCAGGTGGTTCAATATAAAAACCTGGACCTTAGCTACTCAGGGTATTGGATTAATGTCTTCTTTTTCTTTTTTAATTGTGAAAATACTGTACAGAGGGGTTACAATTACATGGGCAAGATAGTGAGTACATTTCTTATCAAGCATTGTAGCCTCCTCCTTTGTTTACCCTTCCCATCCCTTCCCAGCCTCCCCCCGCCCCCCAACCCAATCCTTCTTATTTTTCTTTATAGTTTTACTTTCTAAGTGCTCAGGAAGGAATAGGTATGACTAATTCTGAGCAATGTTGTTCAGATTGCTGTTATAGGAATCAGTATATTTCTCTAGCCTGGTTATCTCCAGATTGGAGAATAGGGCTCTGAATCCCTGGGACCCTTCCCATTTGCCCTCTTTGGCTTTAGGCCAAGGAATGTTATGAAAACCCTTAGTACTATCCACATCCATGTGAGTGGTTCCAGTACTAAACTCCCCTCAAACTGCTCTAATTTGAGTTAGCCATCTGTCTTAGCTGAGGCCCTGACACACAGCCCCCAACACCTGATGGAAGAGGCAGAGCTGGTAGCTGATGTCCTTACTCACTTCTTTTTTTTTTTTTTTGTGGGGCTTGAACTTTGGGCCTGGGTGCTGTCCCTCAGCTCTTCAGCTCAAGGCGAGTGCTCTACCACTTGAGCCACAGCGCCACATCTGGTTTTCTAGTGGTTTTATTGGAGGTAAAGAGTCTCACGGACTTTCCTGCCCGGGCTGGATTTGAACCGTGAACCTCAGATCTCAGCCCCCTGAGTCACTAGGATTACAGGCGTGAGTCACCAGCGCCCGGCCTTACTCACTTCTTCAAAGTTCTTTTTCTCCACATCAGCAGGAATCACATTTTCCCGATGTTTGGGTAGATTGTTAGGAAATCTCTCCAGCATCTTAGTAGATGCAGACAGTGGGGTTTCATGGTGTCCTGTGAAAGGAAACAAACCTTTAATGAGAAAAAATTCTCAAGTAGTAGTCACACTCAACACTACACTTGGGCAAGTTGCTACCCACTGAGGGGTCCTTTCCACAAGGAAACTTTCACATCCATAGAGGGAGAAAATGAGACGCAGTTACCACAAAATTCTCCATAAAACAGACATTTTATAACTTGATAGCAAAATATAGTATTCTGAGTCTGATAATGAGAACAAAGACACAAGTCTTTGCCATGAGTTGAGATCAGGATGTTTCAGATACAGTCCAAAGCAAGGTTCATATGAATGCATGTGTCCAACTCACAGGTGAAGCTTTGTGACGCTTCATTCAAAGGCCAAGGAGTTCTCTTTCCAATGCTTTTCCAGTAACATCACCCTATTAATGCTGCCAAACTCCCTTCCCAGCATTTTAACTACTTGGGGGAGTTTTATTTATCCTCTTATCTACTTGAGAATTGTGTAAGAGAACAGAGGAAAGCCGGGCACTGGTGGCTCACGCCTGTAATCCCAGCTACTCAGGAGGCTGAGATCTGAGGATTGCGGTTCAAAGCCAGCCTGGGCAGGAGAGACCGTGAGACTCCTATCTCCAATAAACCACCAGAAAATGGGAAGTGGCGCTGTAGCTCAAGTGGTAGAGCGCTTGCCTTGAGCTGAAGAGCTGAGGGACAGCGCCCAGGCCCAGAGTTCAAGCCCCACGACCGACAAAAAAAAAAAAAAAAAAGAGAGAGAACAGAGGAAATAGCTGCTGGCTGGATGGTAGGGGATAGAGGAATATTATAGCTTTCTCAATATTCACTCATGATTCTGCACACAATATTTCAAGACTACCCGGTATTCATTATTTGGTGATTTTGTATCAATTGTGTACAAATTACCACAAGAGGCTTAAAGGTGAGTAAAGTAAGGAATTGGGATTTCATATCATATGACTTGACAGTCTGTTTAGCTCTAAAGTTAAATTATTCTACATGCAGCCTAAGAGGCCTTTCTCACTCAGTGCATCAGCAACCTGATAAGCGTTCCTTTTTTATTTGGCTTGAACATAGGGCCTTTTGCATGCTAGGCAGGCCCTCTATTCCGTGAGCCATACCTGACTGGCCATTTTTGAGGCAGGGTCTTCCTTTTTGCTGAGGCTGGCCTGGATAGCGATCCTCCTACTTGTGCTCTCTTGTGTTGCTGGAATGTTAGGTGAACATTATTGCACCCAGCTTTTCTCATAGCTGGGGTAAAAGGTGAGCGCCACAGTGCCCAGTTATTATTGGTTGAGCTGGAATCTCAAGAAATTCTTTTTTTTTTTTTTGGTCCGGTTGTGGGCCTGAACTCTGGGCCTGGGTGCTGTCCCTCAGCTCTTCAGCTCAAGGCTAGCACGCTACCACATGAGCCACAGTGCCACTTCTCGCTTTTTCTGCTTATGTGGTGCTGAGGAATCGAACCCAGGGCCTCATACATGTAAGGCAAGCACTCTACCACTGAGCCACCTTCCCAGCCCTCTTTTTTTTTTTTTTTTTTTTTGTCGGTCGTGGGGCTTGAACTCTGGGCCTGGGCGCTGTCCTTCAGCTCTTCAGCTCAAGGCGAGCACTCTACCACTTGAGCTACAGCGCCACTTCCGGTTTTCTGGTGGTTTATTGGAGATAGGAGTCTCACAGTCTCTCCTGCCCGGGCTGGCTTTGAACCGTGATCCTCAGATCTCAGCCTCCTGAGTAGCTAGGATTACAGGCGTGAGCCACCAGCGCCCGGCTTCTTTTTTTTTTTTTTTAAGTAAGTTTTTTATTGTGAAAATACTGTACAGAGGGGTTACAGTTACATGAGCAAGGTAATGAGTACATTTCCTATCAAGCATTGTTGCCTCTTCCTTTATTTTTCCCCTATCATCCCTGCCCTCCCACCTCAAGAAATTCTTTTTGCCTGGGCTACCCTCAAACTGGTCTGTGTCCCCAGGAGCTAGGATTACAGGCTTGAGCCACACCTCCAGTCCCCATGTTTTCCTTTTTGTTCTTTCACTGGGATCTCCTCTCACTCTGGTTCTGGTCTCTCTCACTTTATGATCATTTCCACTGTTCTCCCAAATCCATGATCGCCTTATGATCCCTATGATCTATGGTATCTCTATATGAGAGATTACCTGACATGTGTCAAGTGAGAACCAACAGGGACTAGTTCAAGCTTGTTATTTTCTGATCTGGAAAAACCTTCTTTAATCCCTCATCTGACCTCAAGCTCTCTAGGTCAGTTCTCTATTTACAATATGCTATCCTTTTGTAAGAAAGGGAAACTGAAAGGTGCTTTGCTTGGGAGCGAAGTAGCCTTATCTGTGGCTCCCTGCTTCAGACCTCAGACTTAGACCTGTTGATGGGTGGTGCCAGGAATCTGAATGCAGCTAACCACAGGTAACAGAAGCTCACTAACAAGAGACAAATGACTGGGAAACACAGACTGTATAGACTTGTCCTTCCACATATTGCTCTGCTGCAGTGTCTGCCTGCCCTCTCTTCCAAAAGCCACTCTTACTGCTTAGAGTCCTACCTCTCTGGAGGGCACCTATCAAGAAGACACCCAACTCCTTACAAACAAGCCTCTCCTGAAGCTGGCCTTTACTAGTGTTTTCTTGTATACACTGAACTACCTTATAACCCTAACCATAGTGTTCCTAAACATTTTTGTATAAATAGTACCTGGTCTTTTGTGACTTATTTATCTATCAGCACCAATAGGTCCAGACTCTAGAGAAAAGCACATAGCCAGGCCCTGTTTTGGATCTCCTGCATTGGTTCCTCCAAAGGTGGTATGTGCTCCTTTGACAGAGAACTGGGCAACTCTGACAGCATGGAGGTCAAGGTCATAGCTTGGGAGAAACCACAGAATCTACTACCCAGACTCATTTAATCTTGGAGATGAATATGATATCATTAAGGTCTTTCAAAAAACTAAATCAAAGAACATACTTGGGTATGGTTGGGCTAACAAGGAAGATGAAGGAAGTTGAATAATACTGAAATAAACTATTCGCAACTCTGAAAATAGAACAATGAAACCTAATGAAGTAATTTTTGGAAGGGAGACTGATAAAGGAGGATGAGATCAGCTGGAATAGTATAAACATGTGTAAAAATATAACAATGAAATCCACTCACCCACACATATAACGAATGTAAACTCATTTAAAGGGGAAAGCATATGTTAGTGTACAAGAAGTGATGAAGCTTGGTAGATGTAGACAGTGGAGGTTTCATAGTATTCTGCTGCCTTATTTTAAAATGACTGGCTATGGAGTTTGTCAAAAGGGATCTCAGGATTGTAAGATTATTACTTAAATTATTTCTTTGTACGTTTCTTAGTTTTCTTACTTAGAAAAGCTTTTAGGCCAGATGCCAGTGGCTCATGCCTGTGATCCTAGCTACTCAGGAGGCTGAGATCTGAGGATCACGGTTCAAAGCCACCCCAGGCAGGAAAGTCCATAAGACTTTTATCTCCAATAAGCCATCAGAAAACTGGAAGTGGTGCTGTGGCTCAAATGGTAGAGCACTAGCCTTAAGCTGAAGAGCTGAGAGACAGCACCTAGGCCCAGGGTTCAAGCCTCACAATCAACCACACACAAAAAAAAGAAAGGAATAAAGAAAGAAAGAAAGAAAGAAAGAAAGAAAGAAAGAAAGAAAGAAAGAAAGAAAGAAAGAAATGAAGGAAGGAAGGAAGAAAGGAAGGAAGGAAGAAAGGAAGGAAGAAAGGAAGGAAGGAAGGAAGGAAGAAAAGCTATTTTAGGAAGTAGCGCTATGGCTCAAAGTGGTAGAGCACTAACTAGCCTTAAGCAAAAAAGCTCAGAAACAGCACCCGGGCCCTGAGTTTAAGCCCTATGCACGATAAAAAGGAAAAAAAAAAGCTATTTTAAAGAGAGATCATTTTCTAACTCAGCCATCCTCATGGATCCTGACATTTTTTTTAGGTTCCCACATTTTTTAATATTCTCACCCACATTTCTACAGTGTCATTTCTTAACCACTGGCAGGTAGTTTATGTATCCTTAATTGGTACATAAAACCCAGTAGCCTTGCAATTTTAATGGCCTCTGCCTAGTTAGCTACTTTTTTTTTTTTCTCAGTATGGGTCTGTTTGTAACTATTTCTGTGAAAAAGAAAACATAGAATCCTTTTACATCCCCTTTGTCTATTACTTAGTAAAAATACTAATAACCAAGATAAAAATGGTTGCAAGGAATCAGGAGAAACAAAGAATAGGAGAACGGGACCTGAATAGCCTGCAAACTAACAGGTCAGGGTTGAGGCACACCATTTCTCATCAACTCTTAGGTACATACACTCCTGTCTAGACTCCCTACCTGGAAGGTCCTGCTGCTTCCTGAGCTCATGTTCCTCAAGCCACTTGCATCCCTGGGACAGAGCCAGAGCTCTGACCTCTGTCTGCAGATACCAAAAGGAAGAGGACAGGAAGATGAAACCATATCTACCTCAGGGCAATCTGTTATTCATTCCTACCACCCTTCCGCCCTGCTCGGCTGTGACCCACCTCTGCTTCTCACCCTCTAGCTGGGAGGCAGCAGAATCCATGTATATGGGGGCTGGGAGCACAGGAAGGGTGGATAGCATTCAAGTATTCTCTAACCTGCTAATTACTTAGGACACTAGATAGGAACACAGTGCTCCTCATCTGTCTTTATTTGTCACAATTGCTGCCTTGCAGTGCCATTTCAACCACTTATCTCTGTGGCAGAGCTTCCAATTCAACCTCAGGGCCATTAGTGATGGCAGCAACAATGGGAAGAGAAAGGAAAAGGGGGGGGGGGCAGTGTGCAACTCAGGAGTAGAGCAAGTACTTGGCATATTGGTTTCATCCTCAATAGCAAAAAGAGATAGAATAAAGAAAGATAACAAGAGACACTCCCACACACTAGGAACCATCCTGTCCTAACTAGGGGCAGCTTCGGATTCTTCATGACTGTCAATCCTCCTGGGTCTTCAACCCTCTTCCTCAGTTCCTTATCCACATTCATTTCTATTCCATATGCAGAACATTTAATTATAAAATGGGAGTTACCTCATATGGGATCACTTTGAGGAATAAGGAAGAGACGTTCTTATGTCAGATAATTTACCTTAAGTTACTATTACCTAATACTAATACTTGAGTTTTGGAACATTAGCTATAAACCATTTTTGAGAACTGACTCAGTAACTTGGGTACTGGGCTTATTCACCTCGGAAGTAAACATGTTCCCAAGTCTAAGCCACCATCTTGAAATGGACAGAGCAGAGTAAAGAGCAGCAATAAACTGGCAGGGCTGGCTGGTGCCCACCAGGGGGCAGTATGCCAACACCTAAAGCCACCTGGAGACTAGCTCTTACCTATGAGAAGCCAGTAATTCCTCAAGTAGTTTAGTTTGTTCTTCCCCTTGAGTCCAGGGTCAAACTTGAGGTCGGTGCTAGGTGTGATCACACATTCCCCCTTGTCTCCAATGGTGACACCATCAGTCTGGGGACCTTCCAGCAAAGGAAGAGTACTGCCACGAGGCTGTAGAGACAGAGTTGGTGAGCCTGGGAGCCCTGATAGAGAGCAGGTTCCTTGGCTCTCCTAGCAAACCTCTCTAGTCACTGAAGGCCCAAAGTAATGGCCATGTATCCAGCTGAGCAGTTCCTAATATGGGCTGGCTCAGGATAGTCAAAACAATGGGAACCATGAAGTTACTAAGAGGCAGACCTAAGTGAACAACTTGTGGATATCTATTAGTCACCACAAACACCATTAATAGGATAGCATAAACTCTAACCATATACCCAGTGCTGGCTTAGCGATTGCTAGAGCTGACAGAGGTATGCTCTTCCCTGTTGCTGGAGCAGTGGGCCAATCCACTAGGAAGACAGATATATACTCCAGCCCTGGAAAGAGCAGAATGAACAGCCAGGATCATAATGCTTCAGACATTCAGACACAGTGTTCAAGGCAGGCTGCAGAGACCCTAAGACGCTGAGAAGTTACAAGGATGGATGGAATCTGAGTAGGCAAAATGAAGAAGAAAGGGCATTTGAAGTGTGAGGTCAGCCCCACAAAGGCTCAGAAGGAAGATGACAGGAACTTTAGGGTGTCAAGGAGAAGAAGTGCTTGGCAGGACCATGCAACTGCCACAGAGAAACTAACAGGGTGGTGGAAGGACACGGAGGGCTGGCTTGAGGAGGGCCTGGACCCCAATCAGAAAGTTTAGATCTGTACACAAAAGCAATGTGAAATAACTGGGGATTCTTGGCTTTAGGAAGCTGCTCTGGTAACATATCTTGCTTTCAAAGTAGAATGGGGTATGTGCAGAAGCTGTTCATTAGACTTTCCACTTTTATATTTTTCCTTCTTAGCCAGCAGGATATTCAGGTGTTTCAAGAATTTTCTTTGGCCGGGCACTGGTGGCTCAGGAGTAGAGCCATTCAGGAGGCTGAGATCTGAGGATCACGGTTGAAAGCCAGCCCGGGCAGGAAAGGCCTTGAAACTCTTATCTCCAATAAACCACTCAAAAAACCGGAAGTGGCGCTGTGGCTCAAGTGGTAGAGTGCTAGCCTTGAGCTGAAGAGCTGAGGGACAGCAAGCACTCAGTCCCAGAGTTCAAGCCCCAAGACTGACCAAAAAAAAAAAAGAATATTTTTTGCTAGTAAGGAACAAAGTAGTTGGAGGCTCGGTGAGCTCCATGGTGTTCTCACCACAACAGCGACTCCCTCGTGTACCATAGAGGGCGAGGCGTAGAGACTGGTAGAGTACTTCCCAACATACAAGGTGGGCCTGGAAGGAAAAACAGAAACATGTGTTCCAATTCATTTCATGCAGATCCCACAAAAGGGAGCTCTTGGGGAGAGCAGAATGACAGCCCCAAATGGCATTTCCATATATGGAGTCCGATTGGCTCCAGACATGGAAGGAAAGCATGGGAGGTGGGATATTAGAGGTTATGAAGTGGGGTATGAGGCAGCACTGCTGCAGAATACAACAGCAGGACTTTAGGCAGAAGCTTTACTTGTTGCTTACAGAAATATGACAAGCTTTATAATATTAATGATGTTTCTTTATTATCAAAATGCCAAGACCAGACTAGACTCTGCCCCAGGCCAGGAGAATGAATACTTAGTGCCCACTGCTAAAGCTTCTTGGATAACACTGACCAGCATATTCACGCCAGCAACCCCAGTACCAGCACTACAATGCCTTGCAAGACTCTAGGGACTCTGCAGGGACCCCAAGGAGTAGTCAACTGCTCTACTCCAGATGTTGGGAGCGAGGGAAGGGGTAACATTGTCAAAAAGAAATGTATGCTTTATCTTTACTTTTTATTTTTTGGTCAGTCGTGGGGCTTGAACTCTGGGCCTGGGTGCTGTCCCTAAGCTCTGTAGCTCAAGGCAAGCGCTCTACCACTTGAGCTTCAGGGCCACTTCTGGTTTTCTGGTGGTTAACTGGAGATAAGATTCTCATACACTTTCCTGTACAGGCTGGCTTTGAACTGTGATCCTCAGATCTCAGCCTCCTGAGTAGCTAGGATTACAGGCATGAGCCACTGGTGGTAGGCTTACCTTTACTTTTTATATCATCTTTATAACAATAAGAATAAGTTTTTTTTTTAAATTCCAAATTGAGTGACACTTGTAGTCCCACAGCTAGGTATTCTGTCCCTGTCCTGAAGACCAGAGAGGTGACAGGGGTTACCAGTATCTACCTTGTCCAACACCTGTAGTTACTATTGCTAATAGACCTGGTGGGGTCAATCAGCTACTGATTTACCCAAACCCTTCCATTTGAGCAACGTTTTACAGTAGACAGTACTTTCATGCATTATTTAACCCTCCCCACAATTCTGTAAAGTAAGAAGGGACTTGGTGTATTTAAGTGACTTTGTAGCAAGCTATAAGCAGATGGGGATGGAGATCACAAATCTGCTGGGTCTTCTTTTTCTTTAATTTTTAAATTGTTAGGTAAAGAGTAAATTTCTCTTTGAACAATGTCACTTTCTTCATTTTTTTTTCACATCATTTTTTTCCTCACATTTAAAATCGATGTAACATTTCTAGAGACTAATCGCTCATGACTGTCATCCTAGCTACACAGGAGGCTAAGATCTGAGGCTCATGGTTCAAAGACAGCCCGAGAAAGAAGGTGGCTCAGTGGTAGAGTGCTTGCCTTACATGCCTGAGGCCCTGGGTTTGATTCCTCAGCACACATAAGTAAAAAGAAAGAAACTTCATGAGGCTCTTATCTTCAATCAAAAAGCCAGAAGTGGAGCTATGGCTCAAGTAATAAGCCTTGATCACAAAAACTCAGGGATGGTACTTGGGCTTTGAATTCAAGCCCCAGGACAGGCACACACCAAAAAAGAATATAACATAATAAAAAAAAATTAGAAAATGCATCAAGTTGGGCTGGGAATATAGCTCAATAGTGCTTACCTAGCTTGCACAGGACTCTGGGTTCAACCCTAGCACCACAAACAAATATAAAGGAAAAAAAAGTTTTTAAAAAAATCTCTTATTTTTATAAGAGATTCATGCTTATAGTTATTCTATATGCTATAGTTATCCTGGCCGTCTCCTTCCTATGTCCATCTACTATTTAATAATCAAGAACTTTGAAGTACCTAGGGGTGCTCCTGGTTCTTATATTCTAGGGTTTTCCAGTGAGTCACTTTTTGGCATCAGAGCCATCTGCTTCATCCCCCGGCTTCCTCTAGTATAGGGAGTGCTATACTGCAGCAGGACCAGAAGAACAGGATCCCAGCTACCCTCTACTGCCCCGAGTTCCCCAACTCACATCAGCTTGCTCTTGGCCTCTGTCTCTTTGGGGAATGGGTACTTCCACTTGGTAATGCGTCCCACCTCGCCAGACATGAAGGTCAGGTAGCGCAGGGTCTCCACAGCCACATTGATGTGCATCACCTTCCTCAGACCTTCCCGCTGCCAGACATAGAACGCCACCACGGGGGAGGCGTAGTTTTGGATCCACAAGACATCCCCAGATTCACTGTCCACAGTCACCACTAGCCCATCGCCATTTGACACAAAGTGGGACATCTCTGTAATGACCAAACAGCAAAGCACATTGGACCTCACCTGTAACCACATCCTCGACTCACTTGACAATCGCAGTCCTGAACAGAGAAAATAAGACTTCTGGCATAGTCTCAGATCTTCTTAGAACAGATCTCTGGTTTCCAATGAGCTGTTCAGGCTTCTCAATATCAAGACCATAAAAGAATTCCCTGGCTTATAAACATAAGATAGGATCATTCTCTCAAAGGCAATTTCCTCACTGATGTTCCTTTCCATTCTACTCTAAAAGTGATCTCTATCAATCTGGCATTTTATACCAACTATTTAAAAACTACAGCTTGAGTCAGGCATGCTAATAATGAACAACTTCAATCCAGCTGAGCTTAGGCTGAGGCAGGAGAGTTACAAGGTAAAGGTTAGCTGGGACTACATGGTACAGCTGTTTCAAAACAAAACAAAACAAAAAAAACTAAAATAATCTCTTAAGTATCAAATTTAAAGTCAGACCTATATGTACCTGAGTCACAAAAGAAAACTTGAGGACAAAAAAATATTCTAGGTACTGGGCCAGAATGGGCAGTCAGACTTTCAGGTGTCAATATTAAGACGACAAAATCCAGTTTCTGTTATTCTTTGAGTTGGGAGAAGTTAATAGAGAAATAATCAGAAGACATGCCACATTTGGGATGGTTTTCTGGATAGGATTATCGATGTCACTCTGATTTTTAAATGTGTTCTGTGGGCTTCCAGTAAATTTTCCCCATGACATATGGATTCAACAGGTCTGATCTTCATCTTCTGTGACTAAACCCACCACCTAAGAAGTTGGCTGTTGTAAGACTTAACACTCAGACCCCTGCTACAATGACTGTAGGAAGTATTTACTATAAGCCCTTGGAAAGTCCAGAACCTCATCAGAGAAAAAGGTGCTGTAAATGAATATCTGGCTTTCTGAAATGATCGTTTCCTACATGTGGAAGATGCCTGGTGAGGCACCCCGGGCACACTTACTGTAGTCCATGTCGTCCTCAGGAAGGGAGGCTGCATAGTCAAAGTAGGTGGCATTCCAGCGGAGCTCGCGGGTCTTGGTGTCATACATGGTGATGGTGTATTCTAAAGGATACAGACCACTCCTTTACCACAGAGGGGCTGTGGCACCTGCTGAGGTGTTGGACTATATCTAGTTACAACAAACAGGCTCTCCCTAAATACCAAATTTAAAGGTTCAGGCTGTCTATGTGGAAAGAGAAACTATGTGGAAGAGAACTAAGATCCAAACACAAGATTGAAACTGGTCAATAGCATGTGGAGCAGTAACAGTCACACTAACTATGGCCTGGAACTCACAGCTCACAAAGTCATGAGCATATAATGGTTGCTTTTAGCCATTAAGTTTCAGGATGGTTTACTATATGGCAATTAATCAGTACCCAGAAGTGGGATGACACCATCACAAAAACCTAAAACATGCAGCACTTTGGGACCAAGTAGAAGCTGGAGGACAAAAAGACTGTTAGTAGAGACTTGGAAAAGTAATGAGAAAATTGTTGTTAGAAGCTAAAAAAAGGTGGCTTAGATTAGAGACACAACTAATAAAGATATTGCTTACAACCTGGAAGCCAGAAAAAGTACCTAATAAATTTAGGGAATCTGACCAAGGAAATTTCTTTTTTTTTTTTTTTTTAAATACTGCATGATTCTATTTATATAACCATCGAATGATCACAAGATTGGGAGGGAGGGAAGAGAAAAAAAAAAAGATTCTCAAAATGGGAAGCAGGCAGCCAGGAGTCTGGAAGGTAGTCTCAGCTAAACAACAGCCTTAGAGCAAAGCACTGCCAGAGTACTGGCAGCAAGAAGAAAAGGACCTCATCTAGATCCAACCCAGAGACTTCTTTGAGGGGCTGGGAAGGTGGCTCAGTGGTAGAGCGCTTGCCTTGCATGCATGAGGCCCTAGGTTCGATTCCTTAGCACCACATAAGCAGAAAAGGCCGGAAGTGGAGCTATGGCTCAAGTGGTCGAGCGCTAATCTTGAGCTGAAGAGCTGAGGGACAGCGCCCAAGCCCAGAGTTCAGGCCCCACAACCAACAAAAAAAGAAAAAGAAAAAAAAGACTTCTTTGAGGACTCAGAAAGATGGTACTTCCTAGACTCTCTCCTAGATAAGAAGGGGTCTGAGAACTACCAGACTGTTTTAGAGATTTGTAGCTTTTATCTAATGAAATAGGTTGTGATTTGACACATGGAAAGCCTATAGTTCATCAAATAGTGATAAGCATGAACTACAATAATCAGAGATCATCAAGTTGGGTATGTATGTGTGGGTATGGCCTTTAGTCCTCCCCTCCCCCATTTTCAATGAACAGGGAACAGATTCAGAAAGCTAGCTAAAGGGCTGGGAAGGTGGCTCAGTGGAAGAGTGTTTGTCTTACATGCATGAGGCCCTGGATTCGATTCCTCAGCACCACATAAGCAGAAAAAGACAGAAGTGGCACTGTGCTCAAGTGCTAGAGTGCTAGCCTTGAGTTGAAGAGCTGAGGGAAAGTGCCCAGGCCCAGAGTTCGGGCCACATGACTGGGGGAAAAAAAAAGGGAAGAAGAAGAAAGAAGAAAGAAGAAGAAAAGGAGGAGGAGGGGGAGGAGGGGGAGGAGGAGGAGGAGGAGAAGGAGGAGGAGGAGGAGGAAGAGGAGGAGGAGGAGGAGGAGGAGGAGGAGGAGGAGGAGGAGGAGGAGGAGGAAAGAAAGAAAGCTAGCCATTTCTGATGGAAAAGAAAGGATTTCTCTGAAGAACTAAGAGCCACTGAAAACATGTGCTAGAGAACCAATCACAGAGGGAAACACTAAGTGTTCATCAAGGAATATTTCCCGTCCCCAGAACAGGAAACCTGAAAACATGTGCCTTGCTAGAGTTCAGAATTACAAGGACAAGTGTCCATTATGTATCTTTCTTTCCTTTCCCTTTTGCTAGGAATTTGTGTGTGTGTATGTGCCAGGGTTATCAATCCCAGGACCCTGCATGTATGCTAGGCAAGTGTGTTACCACTGTCCTACATCCCCAGCATTTTTTGTTTCCATTTCTGAATGAAAATGTTTGCTATAGCTATCCTGTCTCACAATTATGTGTCAGTGGAGGGAGGGGGAAGTTGTGGGAGAGAGGGGGACTTGACTCTAATTCACAGGTTTCTAGATAAGAAACAACTACTCCTAAGCCTGATACAGATCCCAAGACATTGAATTTTGAGATTAATGCTGTGATTGAACTTTGGGACTCTTGAGAGGGGGCTGAGAATATTTTGTACATGGAAGGGATTTTAAGTTCTATATGCAGAGGGAGGACTGTGGTAGAATGTTTGAAAAGATCATCATCATCAATCTTCCCTTGGTGGGGGAAGCCACTCTTTCTATGAAGAGGCTGAGTCTATTTCTCTACCCTTGGCCAACCTCATGGAAAGTAAACTTGCATGGAAAGTAAAGTTCTCTTGTGGAGCCTTCTCCACAAGGTCTAAGGAACTCAGACCTTCTGAGGCATTCTAACATTCACTTAAAAGATTACTGTTATAGTGAAATTTATGTAATCATTTAATCTCAATAAATTATTTTAAAAATTATTGTTACTATAAAGCTGCTGTACCAGAGGGGTTCCAGTTTCATAAGTCAGGTGAAGAGTACATTTTTTTTTTTGAACAATGTCCCCCTTCCCTTGCACTTCTCCCAGTTTTGACACTCACTCACTTTTGCTCCAAAGGAAACTGCAAGCTAGGGGCTGGGAAGGTGGCTTAGTGGTAGAGTGCTTGCCTAACATGCACGATGCCCTGGGCTTGATTCCTCAGTACCACGTAAACAGAAAAAGCTGGAAGTGGCACTGTGGCTGAAGTGGTAGAGCGCTAGCCTTGGGCACAGAGAAGCTCAGAGACAGTGCCCTGAGTTCAAATCCCAGGCTGGTTAAAAAAAAAATGAACTGTAGGCTATTTGTATGGAGAAAGGTTACATGGAACTGCACTAAGGCCTCAGATAGGAGACAACCCTGCATATAAAGATGAGCTGACCTGAGTACTTCCTGAATTCTTTTCCCACAGAATCAGGAACAATAAAATGGCTGTTTTTTGGTTTTTTTTTTTGTCAGTCGTGGGGCTTGAACTCTGGGCCTGGGCACTGTCCCTCAGCTCTTCAGCTCAAGGCGAACGCTCTACCACTTGAGCTACAGCACCACTTCCGGTTTTCTGGTGGTTTATTGGAGATAGGAGTCTCATGGTCTCTCCTGCCTGGACTGGCTTTGAACCACTATCCTCAGATCTCAGCCTCCTGAGTAGCTAGGATTACAGGCGTGAGCCACCAGCGCCCGGCAAATGGCTGTTATTTTAAGGCACTAAGGTATTTGTTTCGCAGCCACAGACAATAAAGATCATAGTTTTTGAAGGGGTGGCATTGTCCACAGAGAAATATACTCATTACCTGACTTATGTAACCATAACCCCTCTGTATCTCATCTTTATAATAACAAAAAAGTTAAAAATTAAAAAAAATAGCTTTTGTGTCATACACACAAGGAAAGAAAACCGTAGCTTTATCAACCTACGTACATACACTCCACCTATGCTAGGGAATATCCCGACTCCCTAAAATTTCTCAATTCTATCTGAGAACCACACAATTTTTACACAGGGGTGAACTTTAGAGTCTCTGTAACTTTACATGGAAAAAAGTAAACAAGTCCTAAGCAGTCCCAACAGTTGGGAGTTAGAATATCTAATTTATACAAGGGGATAGTGCAGAATATTACTAAGACCCTTCTCCTAGCAACAGAAGAGGCCAACCAGGCTGACCAGGGCCTAAGACTAGTCTCACTGCTAATCCACAGCATCTCCTTTCTCAAAGCCTTGGTTACCTGAATACTAGGATCTGAATTTAGTGCTCAAGTTATAATGAATTTATCCTAGGTTTTGTTTTTTAATTTAATGACCTGCTATATAGACTTACAAAATTTTATTAATACATGATGCACATATATGAGATTCCACATTTATAGTATAATTTTTCCCCTTCTGTGTGTTGTTCTTGTGTCTTTTAGTTTAACTACGGTCCAACAATTTTTAATCATGATTTTTAATCATGATCGTGTGTAAGTGGGCTCACTCATTCACTCATTTCAATGTTGGAGCACTTCATACATATCATGGCATATGTCCAGTATAGAGACCCAGTCTTGCTCTAGAGGAACTGACAGTCCAACAGGGGAGGCAAAAATAGGCACATAAAATTTATAAATAGTGACAAGTACTAGAAAGATGATGGCCAACAGTGAGGAAATAAAGCATGGCATGGTGAAGAGGGTGCCACTCATGCCTAAAAAGGGACAGTGATGGGCGGCCGTGAGATGGCCGCTACAACAAGGCTGTCCACTATGACGTCTATCCCCAGATGAGCTCAGAGAGACAAGTCCAGTGTCCCTGGGCAGGGTGAGAGCCTTCAGGCTGGGGAAGAAGCTTCACAGAAGAGGACGAGGAGCAGAGATAAAGAAGAGAGGAGGACGTCAGCCAGCATGCAGAACCAGCTTATCTGTTGAAGAAAGACACCCTGATATAGGTGCTTAAAAACAGAACTGCAAGCCGGGCGTGGTGGCTCTCGCCTGTAATCCTAGCTACTCAGGAGGCTGAGATCTGAGGATCGCGGTTCAAAGCCAGCCCGGGCAGGAGACACCGTGAGACTCCTATCTCCAATAAACCACCACAAAACCGGAAGTGGCACTGTAGCTCAAGTGGTAGAGCGCTCGCCTTGAGCTGAAGAGCTGAGGGACGGCGCCCAGGCCCAGAGTTCAAGCCCCACGACCGACCAAAAAAAAAAAAACAACAGAACTGTAAGGGCTGGGATGTAGCTCAGTGGCAAAGCGCTTGCCTAGCAAGTGCAACGTCCTGGGTTGGGTTTGATCTCCAGTACCAAAAAAGAAAAGACAAAGAAAAAGAAAAAAAAGAAAAAGAAAAACAGAACTGCTGCTTAGTGGATGTAAGCTGGCACACCCAATTAGAAAATGTTTGAATGGGGGAAATGAATTAAGAGAGGGGGAAGGCAGAGCGGTGGTATCCACAGCAGGGCTCCAAGGGTCCTGATGCAGTCAGGACTGTATTCCTTCGGCAATGGGGCCTCTGAAGGGTCTTTTTTAATTTTTTTAATATCTTTGGGTAGTTGTACAAAACAGTATATGAATACAAGGTGTCTGACCACCTTGTCACCCATCGCTCCTAACCCACCCATCTGAAGGGTTTTAAGAGTAATGATCTGACAGATGGGAGAGGACAGCTTTGGCTACTATCTGGATAACAAAACCTGTAGCAGAAGCCAATGGGGGAGCTTCATCAGATCATTCTGCAAACAAACAGGTTTGCAAACCAAAGGTTCATTTCTTACCTGTCCGTCCAAGATACAGAAGAGAGGTTGATGGGCAGAGGCTATCTGCAAAGGCTGATGACAGAGTCTGCTGCTTCTCTCCAGTCAGTAGGTCGATGACATACCAAATGTCCTGCTTTTTACCTGCAACATTACAGGACATGCTGTTGTTAGCATCCATCATCCTATGTGAAAGAAAATACCATGACCTAAGTAACAGTTATCTGCTTAAGATTTTTTCTGTTTGGTCTGAAATCCTCAGAATATTGGACATTTCTACGATGCCCTAAAGATGACAAAGTAAAAAGTAGTGTGGATATAGTAACTTCTTGGGCCACTGGGTCTTTTCTCTTCTCTTAGTACTAGGGTTAGAATTCAGGGTGGCCTTGTGCTTACAAGGCAAGCACTCTAATGAGGACACTTAAGCCATGACCTCAACCCTTTTTGCTTTAGAGTTTGTTTTTATTTATTTATTTTTTTAAAGAGGGGTTTTGCCTGGGCTGGCTTTAGACCCTGACTTTCCTACCTATACCTCCCACGTAGCTAAGATCACATACATGTTCCACTCTGCCTGGCTTACTTGAGATGGGGTCTTGCTAACATTATGACACAGATGGCATGAGACACTGATTATAGACATGAGCCACTGTGCCAGACCCTCCACTGGGTCTTATAATAATTTAATACCTAATCATTATATACAAATTTCTCCAGAGCAAATAACCTAATTATAGTTTTAGATGTTTCCTAACTTTCAAGTTCAATTTTATTGCTTTTACTAGTGGCCTTAAATATGAAAAAATCTTGCTTGCAAAAAGCAGTTCTTTTCCCATGGACTAGGATCTATATAAATATGGAACTGTATCCATGGGTTCATCTCCCTAGTAAACCATAATTCCTATTTCTCAACATCCCTACCAATTAGCCTACATGTGAAGAGGATCATAACTAAAATTAGCTGGTACCTGTGACTGGTCCACAAACTCAGTTGTAATCTGATGCTAATGGGGCCAAAGTTATCTCAGCTTCTATTCTCAGCCAATATGTTATTCCCCGGCCACAGATCATAGCCCTCACCTCAGTCAACGTTTTAAGTTATCAACAGAGGGAGAGGAAAAGCCAGAGCACATGTATCTATGGTGTGACATCCTGGGAATACTAAATCTGGAGTATAAGTTTCAGATCTGGAGGCAATACAGTCAGTGTAATGGGTGCCATTTCTGTTTGTGAGCCATGGCTCTGTTCACTGGTATCTTCCTTACTGGAAAAGTTCCTATATCAAAGGACTTGGAAGAAGAACACTGAGATGCTGGGAAGATCACGGGGCATTAGAATTTGCTAAAGCTACCACTTAGTTCTAATAGGCACCACATATCCTGATTCCACACATGTGCAACGTGACTGTGGATCATAATTCTGCTCTCAATAATAAGATTTTTATTTTTATTTTTGCAGCATTAGGGATCAAACACAGAGCCTCGTGCATGCTAAGCAAGCACTCTACCACTGAGCCACAGCCTCAGTCCTCAATGATGGATCTTTTTCTTTTCTTTTTCTTTTTGTGCCAGTCCTGGGGCTTGACCTCAGGACCTAAGTGCTGTCCTTGAGCTTTTTCATTTTTGTTCAACCATGAACGATAGCTTTATTGGGTGCACTAAGCTAGATTGACAATTGCTATCTTTTAGAGCTTCATTTATGTCCTTCCACACTCTCCTTGCATTTTTAGAGCTGAGAAAACTGCTATTATTGTAATGAGCTTTCCATTGTATGTACCTTATCTTTTATTTGAAACTTTTTTTTTTTTGGTCAGTTGTGGGGCTTGAACTCAGGGCCTGAACTCTGTATTTGAGCTCTTTTGCTGAAGACTACTACTCTACCACTTTGAGCCACAGCTCCACTTCCATTTTTCTGGTGGTTAATTGGAGGTAAGATTTTCTTGCCCCGTTTGGCTTCAAACCATAACCCTCAGATCTCAGCCTCCTGAGTAGTTAGGATTATAGGCATGAGCCACTGGTGTACGCTTCAATGGTAAGATCTTAATATGAAATGCATTGGAAGACAGAGCATGTGGCCATGAATCCCTTCCTGGAATGACATATGCCTGGCTGCTTCAAGTGAAACCAAGCTGCCACTTCAATGGATGGACTGGACAACTACTGTATTCTTAAATCTGCTTAGGGAACTAACTTTAGATGGCATCATATAAAGATGATGGAAAAACAACATCCTAACTAGGTCACAAGTGACAAATTGCTGGCCACACAGGAAACAAAGATGGTCAGTAGATGATGAGGTAGGCCTCATAACACTGCCCAGAAGGGAGGGAAAAGCTTATTGGTCACTTCTTCTAAAGGAAGCAAGAACTCCAGGGTAGCTAGCAAAAAATTAAGAGCCCATATTTGAGACCCAGAAACACCATAAAGTTCCCAGGCATGAATAGGCAATAAATAAGCACTTTCAGTTCCTCAAAAAGAAAGCTGCTATATAAACACTGGCTATTATTACTACTAGGATTTCAAGATAAATACAGCTCTCCTTTGTGTACAAATGCATTTTTATTGACATTCTGGCAGCAACGTGGAGGAAAGAAACAGGTGAGCTGATGCTTTGAAAGCTGTGACCCCACCAGTATGGAGGCAGTTTATCTAGGCAAGCTGTTAAAGACTGCTTCTACCAAATAGTCCGATAGAAGGAAATACTAAGAAAGCCCTACAATAGGGCTTGATAGGCAGGGCCAGCTTCTCTTACTTGGCTCAGATATTGTATTCACTTTAAATTTCATCCACTTGCAGCTGGGTATGTTGCAATCTTGACTCTCAGGAGGGTGAGCCAGAAGCCAAAGGCTTGTAAATGAGTAACCAGATTCATGGTGTCAATTTTTCTCCCAGGTGTGTGTTGGGGGGGAGGGGAGGGGGGCACAGCGTGGGGGAGTCCTTTCTTAATTGGTCAGCAAGTCAGGCCTTTCCCAGAAGGACCAGCAAGGGGGTGATGGCAGTCCTCTATCTTAGCCAATACATTCCCAGCTCTAGACTCCTCCAAGTTTCAGTGTTGAAAACAGGAACTCTTACCCATGTAGAGGATTCCATCTGAACTTCGGCAGGGGGATGCCTGTACCAGTTCTGGGATGGTAAAGGGAAGTTTCTTTAAAAAAAAAGAAAAAGAAAAACCAATAAAAGGAAAAAGTAGGTTAACCAACTCTGGTAAAATTATTATACTTTTACTGAGCAGTCTGTTTGTGTAAATGTAATTTTGCTAAAGAGAGAAAAGCATCTTGTAAATAGGAGTTTTCCTAACTGGAACCCAAAGAAGGGGATGCTCTGGGCTTCTGTATCCCCTACAGAGAGCCTCTGAACTCCCAGGATCCCCAGCCCTGTAAACACTGACTTGAAGCTTTACTTCACACAGGACGCAGAGGTCTCCCAGGCTTCCTGTCCAGGACACTTCCCAGGGGCAACACAAATCTTTCTGAAAAGCCACAAATACGGAGAGTTACTCAATCTTGGGAGTTCTAAGGGTCCTGTCTTGACCATGAGATGGCCAGGCTAGGTAGAATGGCCTTGCTTTTTAGAGTGGGTGGAATCATGACACTGATGCTGAAAAGAGGCAGCCTGCACTTGAGACCCAGAAATATACATAAAGTTTAACCCTTGGGAGAAAAAGAGGCATTGGTACCTGGGCAACTCAGGGGTGTAGGGTGGGAAAAGTGATTTTGGTGTTTTCCTCAATAAGTAATTTTTTACTTTTAAAACAGAAAAGCAAGCTCTGGTTATAAAAAGGAAGTTAGGGGTAGATGCCAGGAAGAGAAACTCAAAGAAATCCAAATGTTTCAATGCATTGCATCATAAAACTAACTCTTCTGAGTCCGCAGGTGACATCTGACCAGTCCTTTGGTTTCTGTTCATTTCAGTATTCTTTATTTTTGGAACGTTCTGTGTTCTTGAAACTGTTCTGCAGACAGTTGCTGCTACAGTAGGAACTCCAGGCTTCTACCACACTGCTACCTTTGTCTCCAAAAGAGAAAAGATTGCTCTATAGCACTAACAAACAGAACTGTAATACTAATAAGCAATTTAGATTTTCCCTATAACCTCAACATCCAAACTAAGCCTTAGAAAAGGAAGTTGTAATGCCTAGGTTTTTGCCAGATGCTTTCAAGAATCAAGAAATAGCTGCCAGTCCTCCAGGTTGGAGTTCTGTGCTCTGGGCTAAGCCTTGTCACAGCTTTCCCACTTCTAGAACCAGGCTGGGAAATGCATGATCTCTGGAGCCACTAGCCAACACAGGAAGGAACACCACAGTATAGGTAAGAAAATCCTCTAAAGGTCAACCTCTTTAAGTTCCAACCCAACTCTGGGAACATCAGTCTTGGGTATCATCCTTGACTTGTCTAGGCTCAGTTTCCATACCTCTAAAAGGGGAATAATGTCTATGGGCTGCTGAGAGGCTCACATAAGATGACAAATTAATCATCATGATTTCTAGCAAATAAAGTGTTTATGAAATAGAGGCCACAGTGACCTTGAAAGAAACATGCAAGATGAAGTACTCTTCTCACATCACCTCTAGCCCAACATAATCAAAAATTAATCATAAAATACCCCACTGGGGGCTGGGAAGGTGGCTCAGTGGTAGAGCGCTTGCCTTGCATGCATGAGGCCCTGGGTTCAATTCCTCAGCACCACAAAAGCAAAAAGAAAAAAGCCGGAAGTGGTGCTGTGGCTCAAGTGGTAGAGCACTAGCCTTGAGCTGAAGAGCTGAGAGACAGCGCCTAGGCCCAGAGTTCAGGCCCCACGACCGACCAAAAATAAATAAATAAATAAAAATAAAATACCCCACTGAAGCTGTAATTATCATCCTTATACTTTAGAATCACAAAGAGACTTTCTAGAGGTCATTCTGAAGCATAAGGTATAAACAGAAAAGCACTGATAATTACACAGGTCAATAACTTCCATAGTGAACGTACCAGTGTCACCAGCATCCAGTGAAGATACAGAACCTTTCTAGCACTATCCCTCCCCCCCCACTTTGTGCTCTCCAGGTAACTATTCTTGTAATTTTATTTTATTTATTTATTTTTTTTTTTGGGTCCGGTCATGGGGCCTGAACTCTGGGCCTGGACGCTGTCCCTCAGCTCTTCAGCTCAAGGCTAGTGCTCTACCACCTGAGCCACAGCACCACTTCTGGCTTTTTTTCTTTTTGCTTATGTGGTGCTGAGGAATCGAACCCAGGGCCTCATGCATGCAAGGCAAGCGCTCTGCCACTGAGCCACCTTCCCAGCCCTATTCTTGTAATTTTAAAACAGCACAGACTAAGTAAGGGAAGAGGTAACATTGTCCAAAAAGAAATGTACTCATTACCCAACTTATGTACCTGTTACCCTTTTGTACATCACCTTTATAATAAAAATTAAAAAATAAAAATAAAAACAGCTAGTTTTTCCTGTCATGTTTGTTCAATGCTATGTTTGTGAAACAGATCAACATTGGGAATAGTCGCAGACTATTTTTCCTGCTTAGAATATCCTACTTCATGCCTATCTCATTTATCCATTCTACTGCTGATACTATTTGGTTAGTTCTACTTGTGCTTGTATAACCTGTGTGGCAGTACATTTGAGTATGTTGTCATTTGGGACATGGCCTTCTCTTGGTACACATGTAGGGAGAGCAGTACTGGGTTGTAGGGACATGTGCTGCCAAACACTTTTCCAAACCAGTTGTATCACCTTGTACTCTCAGTGTGTGAGAGCTCTGGCTGCTCTGTCCCAACTGACACACTTTTTCTTCTGTTGTCAGACCTGCAGTTATATGCACACTGGGAAGGAGCACAGTGGTGTGACTGGAATTTGTCACCATTTGAACAACCCTTTCTACCAGTCTACTGGGTCATGTGGCTTTCTACAACGAGCCATTTATCTCCTACTCAGGAACACTTTTCCTATCCTTAGGTCATTTGTCTGAGACCAGGAATTGAATTCTGTGTCAGACGCTTTTGCCCATTGGCTTCCAACCTCTAAATTTTTTCATAGCATTTCACATTTAGATATGCAGTCTGATTAGAACTGATATTTATATATGGAAGTTGGGGACCAGTCAAGATATCTTTTTCTACTTATACTATTAATTGAAAACACCATCCCTCCCCCATTCCAGTGCCATCTTTGCCATAAATCAGGTGATCCTATGTGTGGGTCTAAATTTACTTATCTGAGGAGGTTTTAAAAACCCTGATGAAGGGCTGGGAAGGTGGCTCAGTGGTAGAGTGCTTGCCTTGCATGCATGAGGCCCTGAGTTCGATTCTTCAGCACCACATAAGCAGAAAAAGCTGAAAGTGGCGCTGTGGCTCAAGTGGTAGAGGGCTAACCTTGAGCTGAAGAGCTGAGGGACAGTGCCCAGGCCCAGAGTTCAGGCCCACAACCGACAAACCCCCCCCCCCAAAAAAAAAAAAAAAAACCCACAAGCATCCTCTAAGGAGACATTTGATAGAAGAGATATGGAGACAGTTGTTTCACACTACACTCTTTCCTCCCCAGTTGAGGGTCTCTAGCTAGAACAAACAATATCACTGTGGGGAGCCTTCTACCCTTCCAATGTGTTGGGTGAGCCACCAGTACCTGCTGGTCTAGGAAGGTCTGTGATTCTAAACTCTGACTGCACAGTTCAAAGTTCACTTAGGAAGCTCTGAAGGGGCAGTAGTGGCCAGCCCTGCTTATATCAGGATCACCAGATGCTTGTTTAAAGCTCCCAGAGTATCAAAAAAACTAAATATCCTCACCGTCAGTCCTTCATTGTTCTTGCCTCCAAGTGTATACAGGCTGCCATCATTGGGATCTGGGAGGAAGGCAGGCCTAGAGATTAAAAGTAAATATCAGTGATAAATAGCACAGCACAGCACAGAACAAAATATATAAACTATACAAAGCCATGATGCAGAGAGAGTAGGGAGTGAGGTGTGTGTGTGTGTGTGTGTGTGTGTGTGTGTGTGTGTGTGTGTGTGTGTGTGTGTGTGTGTAAACCAGATTGTCCCATTGCTCTCACTTATGCTACAGATTAAATAAATAACCCACATGGTTATTTCACTGGAGAAAAGCCACTTTGGGCTTTTTCTGCTTATGTGGTACTGAGGAATCGAACCCAGGGCCTCGTGCATGTGGGGCAAGCACTCTACCACTGAGCCACCTTCCTAGCTCTGCATGTCAATCATGGCAAGAATTTCAACAATATTTAAGAGCTTAGCATAACACATAAGCAGATAAATTTTTCTTTTCAACATTTACTTTTCAAATAGAGACTCTGAAGGCCTAACATCAGAGACCCTGCCAGAGAGGTAGACCAGCCTGTCAGCAGCTCATAGAACAGATGGGAGATGGTCCTTCCGAGTTTAATCTGTTAAAGAATAAACTACAAGTAAGTCACTGAGGAACCTCTTCCCAAATCATTCCTTGACTTAAAATGCACCATCATGTGAGGCTTTTACAGACAATTTCTGACACTTCCTCTAACACATACACTCTAGGAGCAGGTCACACTCACCTTTGAACAGGGAGTTGGCACACAGGGAGAGATCCAGACTCT
Source organism: Dipodomys spectabilis (assembly GCF_019054845.1). Taxonomy (NCBI): domain Eukaryota; kingdom Metazoa; phylum Chordata; class Mammalia; order Rodentia; family Heteromyidae; genus Dipodomys; species Dipodomys spectabilis. The sequence continues at coordinate 3,795,026 of NW_024871006.1, read as the reverse complement.
GAAAGTTGTTTTTTTTTTTTTTTGTCAGTTGTGGGGCCTAAACTCTGGACCTAGGTGCTGTTCCTCAGTTCTTCAGCAGAAGGCCAGTGCTCTACCACTTGAGCCACAGTGCCACTTCTGGCTTTTTCTGCTTATGTGGTGCTGAGGACCTCATGCGTGCAAGGCAAGCAATCTACCACTGAGCCACCTTCCCAGCCCCAAGACTTTGGAAGTTTTAAGTTCAAAACTCTTAGCCGGGAGCCGGTGGCTCACGCCTGTAATCCTAGCTACTCAGGAGGCTGAGATCTGAGGATCGCAGTTCAAAGCCAGCCCAGGCAGGAAAGATCATGAGACTCCTATCTCCAATAAACCACCAGAAAACCGGAAGTGGTGCTGTAGCTCAAGTGGTAGAGCCCTCACCTTGAGCTGAAGAGCTGAGGGACAGCGCCCAGGCCCAGAGTTCAAGCCCCATGACCGACAAAACAAAAACAAAACTCTTACTTAAGTTCCATCCCAAACTAATTTTAAATTTTTTATTGTTATCATAAAGGTAATGTACAAAGGGATTACAATTACATAAGTTAAGAGTACATTTCTTTTTTGGACATTGTCAGCCCTCCAAACTTTTTAAATACCACTGCTTTCTTGACCCCCCCAAAATAGACCATCCCTCTGTGACACAGGTTTCCACCATAGCACCTGTAAAATTCTATATGCCTCACAAATTTGTATTATCCTAAGCTTTATGTACATGCTCCCCAAATATTGATTGAATGAATAAAACAATGACTTAAAGGGAAGTATTGAACGAATCAGAAAACTTACTCTTGCACATGTGTTGGAACTTGCAGGACTGGATCTGTGCAAAAGAACAAAAAGGCAGCATGAGACAGGTTCTGAAACATCAAGGGTTCTCAGGGTTATCTAGGACACAAGTTGTACAGACAATGGAGGTTGACCTGCAATGGGATAAGACAACCAATGTATGGACATTTCAGAACGAACACACACACACACACACACACACACACACACACCTTTAAGCTGGAGCTGGGAAGGTGGCTCAGTGGTAGAGCACTTGCCTTGCATGCATGAGGCCCTGGGTTCGATTCCTCAGCCCCACATAAGCAAAAAAGAAAAAAAGCCGGAAATGGCGCTGTGGCTCAAGAGGTAGAGTGCTATCTTGAGCTGAAGAGCTGAGGGACAGTGCCCAGGCCCAGAGTTCAGGCCCAATGACCGGACCCAAAACAAAAAAAAAAACCTGTAAGCTTTTTTATTACTGAGATTTGATAAAGAACTGAGACCAGACAGAACTGTTATCAAGAAACCTGAATATTCTTGGTAGATAGACATACAAAGAAAGATCAGTCATAACCATAGTGGCCAACGAGGGACAGCATCACTATCTGGCACATTGACGAATTCTCAAACACAAGTCATTTCCTTACCAGATACCTGAAGAAGCACTAGATATTCCATTAGGGAATACTAAGCTGTGGCTTAAGAACTATTTGGCTGGATGGTAAATGAAGCAGCCTAGGGCTTTCAAGTGTTTTATTCCCTTTGAGTTGTTAATTGTATATCTAGATTAAAATATAAAATATAGGAAAAGCACTTTTTTGTATAGCTGTGTTTACAGGTGTTACAAATGATGTGATCATTCTCTAAGATGACTAAATTATGTAATGTCTGGAAGTAGCGCTGTACTCAAGCTGTAGAGCACTAGCCTTGAGCTGAAGAGCTGAGGGACAGCGTTCAGGCCCAGAGTTCAAGCCCCATGACCGACAAAAAAAAAGAAAAGAAAAGAAAAGAAAATTATGTAATGTCTGCTTGGCAAAAAATTAAGGCTTTTTAAAAGGGCTAATAAAGTCTTAAAACAAGTCTTTCAAAGTGTTTATGCTATTTTATTCAGGAGAAAAAACACTATACAAAATTAATGCAACTATGGAAAAAAACCTTCCATGCACATGAAAAAAAAAAAATAGATCCAAAGATCCAAAGTACTTATGACAATTTAAATCTTTTTTGTAAGTATAAACAATTCTCAACTTCTCTGCATTTCTCACCGCATCTACATAGTGAGAATTACTTTTTAAATTTGGGGGAAAAAATTCTCTAGGTCAAATTCATGTTTGCAGCAGTTAAAAATAGTCAAATTTCTCTCTATAAATTCTCCTGGGCATACACCAACAGGAGGCTCCTTACGGCCTGGGGTAATGGTAGCAGAGGTGAGAAGCTGTGAGCATTAGCACTGTGCTGCTTCAAAGCCCAAACCTTCAAGCAACAGACTACACTGTGTGAAGGTATTATCACAATCAAAACTCCTGGGCTGGCCAGGCATGGCAGTCCACATTGGTAATCCCCAACTACTCTGGAGGTAAAGATTGGGAGGATTACAGTTTGAGAGGAAAAAAGCCAGCAAGAACTTCCTTCTCAAGGTGGTCATGGTGGGTGGTATAGGAAGGAGGTCTCAGTCAGGGTAAAACTGTGAAACCCTATTTGAATTAAAAAAAAAAAGAGAGAGAGAGAGAGAGAAAGAAAGAAAAATAACTAAAGTAAAAGAAAAAAGGGTTGGAGATATGGTCCAAATGTTAGAGCACTTACCTAGCAAGTGAGAGGCCCTGTGTTCAGTGGAGGAAGAAAACCACAAAACCCAACCAGGGCAATAGCCAAGCAGTATAAAACCTCAGAGCTGGGTGCAAAGAAGCCTCCTCAAGGGTGTCATATGCTGAGTGCCAGGTTCAGAAGCTCTGCTTATGGTGACACACACCTATGCAATTCTCCTATCACTTAAGATTCCCAGATTGAAAAAAAAACTTTCAAGCTTTATATACTTTAAAAGATCAGTTCTATACAAAAGTTTAAAAGAAGTCCACATACCAGATGTGGTCTGTGGGCAGCAAACAAATCACTAAACTAAAAACACTTTAGGAAACAAGATGAACTTTCAGTCAGTAAGCACACATGTTTATCTTTCCCATTAATCACTTCTCAGTACACGCTCACAAACAGCCTGATGCAAGAGGCAGGAAATAAAAGCACATGACACTCACCCACTGAAACAAACCAGTCAAGAGGCAATTAGGACCCAGGTATTCCAACTTGGCCCCAAAGCCAGGCAAGCCAGGAAGAGCAAGACTGTCATATTCCAAAGAAAGCATAGTAGAAAAACAAAAGGCATATTTTTTGTTCACTTCAGCCACTGAATGGCATCACAGGTATACACAGATGAACAGGACTCTGCTGGAGTCCAGCAGTCTACCAGAAACAAGATATGGAAGCTAATGAGACCTGAATTCCTGTTTGTAACCTATCTGGGCTGAATAGCGTTTGCTTGGTCTCATAGATGCATCTTCAGTTGCAATTTCCCTGGTTTTCTAAAGCTTATCCATTCGTCACCTGACTGAGGCCTCAGATCTCAAAATGTGCCCTGTACCATAGGATACAGGGTTATCAAGAAGAAATATGATTCCTGGGCCAAATGCATCAGTATGTAAGAACCATGCTTGTTTTCTAGTCTTAGGAAGAGTAGGATGACTTTATAGTGGCCTTAGAATTCTCCCACTACTCAGTATAACAGTGCCAGTATAGCAGGGTACCTGGACAAGCCTCTGCAAAGGTGTGAGTCAGGTAAAATCCAACTAGTAGAACACCTCTAACTGAGATAAGCAAACAGCAGCTAAGCTTCTAAATCCAACAATCACCTATACTTTTTTTTGGGGGGGAGAGGAGGGGAGGAGGCTGATATTGGGGTTTGAACTCAGGGCCTTGCACTAACTCAGAAGGCATTCTACTACTTGACCCAAGCCCCCACTCCTTTTTCACTTTAGTTTCACATACACTTAAAAGAGTCCATATTAACAAAGGTCAAAGACGGAAGCATGGTTGGAAATCCAGCAAAACAAAAACAAAAAAACATTATCACTTTAAAAAATGAAAAAGAAGATTAATAGAAAAAAAAGGTGGTTTTGATTTAACAATGGGAATTGGTATCGGACAAGCTTTTTGCTTTAAAGAAAAGTTTTCAGCCGTGTGAAAAGAAACACTGAGCAAACTATAGGGCTGTAATCAAATACTTCTGCCAAATAAGCCACTCTATCTATATGGAACTTGATAAGCATAAAAGCCAACCTCAGCCAAACTGTTTCACTTTTAGGGAAAAATGAGGGAGGGAAGTTCCTTTACTAGTATAAAAATGGTGTTATTCAAGGTAAAGGGGAGGTTATCACATAAAGCTATGGGAAAATATAGCTGAAATCAATATCCTGGTCTCCCAAGATTAACTTAAGAAGAAACCAACATGCTCACCGTTGTTCTAGGAGGAGCAGCCACTGGATTCCACCCCCTGATGTCCAGCCCCAGCCTGCACAAGCTTTCTGCTCAGAAAAACCAACATCCTGGGTGAGGTTCAGTGATACTGCTCGCGTGCTACGCTAATCTTAATTCTCCTTGTTAACCTCAGACCACAATGACAAAATAGATGTCCATAGCTTTGCTTTGTCCCGGTTCCTAAGGAGGAAAATTGTAATATTTCTACCTCCAAAAGAAGTAAGATGTGTCCCCACTCCTTATTCTAACATCTGGAGGGACATTTCTAGGTTCCATCCCCAGCCTCTCTTTTCTCTTAGGGTGTATAACACTTACCTTAACTACAACGTAGGGGGATTCCAGGTCCCACCTCAAGCTTGTCTCACTGGATCCACTGGACATATCCATTATTCCCTACTAGAACTTTAGCCTCTGATATCTAAGTCACTCCCTCCATCTTTTACCCCAAACTTCCTTCTGCTGTTGGCTACTCTACTGTGTTAACAGAAACACCAGAAGACAGCCAGACTCCAACTACCCCGCTAATATCCACTTCTCCCTAACACATCTGTTTGTCACAAACTGTGTGGTTGGTCTCTACAATGGTCATCTTTCTGCTTCCTACCCCTGGGACTCCTTCAACTTCACTAAAATCCTTTGTCTTTCAAGCTCTCCCTTTTCTCCTAATCTATGCAGCCTTGGAGATGAGACAAACCCAGGCTTACATCGTAGTTCTGCCAATGTCCATCTAAGTTATTTAATCTCTCTAAACCTCTATTTCCTCACATTAGGGGAAAACCAGAGATAATACTATTTTCAAGGAGGAACTCTACGTGGATTAAAAAAGGATTAAATGTGTCTCAAGACTTGGACTCGGTACCTTGATATAGCCAAGACTGATCCTTCTAAAGACTTAAATCAGATTAAGCTTGTGTCACTTAACATTCTTTAGTGGCTCCTTATCTCACATGCCAAATGCCAACCTTCCTAGAATGGCCTACAATTCCCACCCAAACCCTCCCACTATTTCTTCCCCACTCTGTATTCCTCAAAATCCTGCCAAGCCTGCTCCTACTATGGGACTTTTGCCGTTCCAGCTACCTTGTCTTTGACCAAATGTTACCATCTCAGAGACCACTCCTACCCCAGGGTTTCCAATCCTCTGCTTGGTTTTCCTTTACCATACTTAGCACCTCTAGGGTTCTATGTATTTTATCAGTGACTTGTTTAATATCTGACTTTGACCATTCTTAAGTTGCGTGAGGGCTGGCTTGTATTTTGTTGTCTACTACATTCACAGCATGAAGGAAAATACTACCTGGCATAGAGGTGGCTGGTGCATTTGTTGAGCTTAATAAATGATAGTTGTCTTCCTAGTTTATCATATTAGTTTGGCTTGCATATATGATATTCATCGGTGATCATTTCTGATCATCTAGCAGATCCACTTTATCAACCCTTAGTCCAGGATCTACCTAGCAATTCCTTTTCCTCACCTAGCTTTTGAGCACTACTGAAGAAAACACCGCAACCATCTTGGGTGGTACCAGAATACAACATGTCATTAGAGATTTATGCACCTGCTTCCTGGTCGGCCTTGGTCCCCCACCCCCTCCTAGCTGCCATTTCAAACCTTCACTTCTTGCCTCTTCACTTCTCTCCACAAAAGCCCGTTCTCCAGTCACAGAGGGAAATACAGGGGGTGGTGTCATCTCTCTTAGACTTCTCATCCTCTGCTTCCTGAATTTGCCCAACTCCACCCTTCCTTTTACTCTCCACAAAAAGGACAATGCTTTCCCCTTCACACCAGTTCACATTCTCTCTTGAGCCACCAGGGAGGTCTGTCTCTAAGTTCTCCAGCTCTTTCTTTTCTCTCTGTGCAAGATCTCCTTCCTCTGCTCAATGAATCTACTTTAAGTGCAGTTTGAAAAAACACAACACCCATGTAAGTACCCTTGCTGTCAAGATACAGTTTCCATTATCCCAAACATGCTCTCACATCCCTCTGGACTTAGTACTCTTAACCACCACCCAGACAACCACAGAAAGATTTCTTTTATTTGTTCTAAAGGCTAGCAAATGGAGATTACAGTAGATCTTTTGTATCTGACTTGTTCCTCTCTGAGTAATGTTTGGATATTTATCCCTGATGATACATATATATTATTGTTTGCTTTAAAAAACAGAGTAATATTCTAAGGATATGTCACAATTTGTTTCTCTGTTTACCTGTTGAGATATTAGTGCTGTTTATATTTGTTAGCTGTTGTAAGTAAAACTGTTATGGACATTTGTGTAACTCTTTATTTGAGCCTGTTTTTATTTCTCCTGGGACACTATCTAAGCAGTGGAATGGCTGAGTCACACTGCTTACATTTTACTTCCAAACAGCTCTTTAAGGAGGCTGTACCATTTTGTATCCCACCAATAAAGTCTTAAGTATTCATAGAGTTTTAAAAATGCCTATTCCTACTTAGTGCCAAGGGTTAATACTTGTAATCCTAGCTACTCAGGAGGCTGAGATGTGAGGATCAAGGTACAAAGCCTTGACAGGACAGAAAGTCTGTGGAGCTCTTATTGTTAGTTAACCACCAAAATCCAGAAGTGGAGCTGTGGCTCAAATGGTAGTGCTAGCCTTAAGCAAACAAGAGATTGTGCCCAGAACCTAAGTTCAAGCCAAAAAAAAAAAAAAAAGAGCCTATTCCTAGTCCTATCCCCAGAACTAGTCTACAAATTACTACTGCAGAAATGTGGGATCCAGCGTCTTCCACCACTCTTCCATACCCCAGGCCCCTAACCAGCTCCCCATCTGTAGTCTCTGCCTCTGAGATCTATACTACACTTGCTACCTAAGGAGTTCTTGATAAAGGCAAATCTGTGTTTATCTCTCCTTCACATAAAATCCTACAATGACTCCTCTCTACCTACTAAATATGTTTTATCTTTCTGTGGCTTAAGTCTGAGGTTCCTATACTTTCTGGTTCACAACATATTTTGTGTCTCAGAAAAATTTTCCCAGTGCCTTAGGTCAAAATCTAACAGTTTCAATAATTAAGCAGTTAGGTCCAACAACTTAAACAAGTTAGTTTGGGGCCTAGTATCTGAGAAGCCATGTTGGGGCTGCAGGGGGGGAGGTCCAAAGGGGGGAGTATACACAAAGGCATAGAAACTGAATGAAAAAAAAATCATTCTTAGCTGTAATTACTTACTAATGGGATATGTATACCTGTCCAATGCTGCATACTTTCCAAACCCTGTAATAGCCTAGATGCTGGCACCCTCATTACCAGTCCACATAAATCTTCACATAGCATCTGAATTTTGTCACACCAATTGCCAAAGTCTCACATTATTGAAAGGAATGCAGGACAATACAATGTTGAAACTACAAACTCCCTTGACCTCTGAGCTCACCCACACCTGCTCCATCTCCCGCTGCCTACATCTTACCCTTTAGGTCCCTTTCTCTATGAAACCATAAATGTACCATACACTCAATGCCCTCAGTTTGTACTCAGAATGTGCTTCTCATGTTTCTCAGGGACGGGTATTTTGTTGCATATGGCATCTCTAGTCTCAAATATCTCAGGGCTGAATTGAATTTCAAGTGAGGCAGAGCCCATCTATTTTATCTATTGTGAAATATACACAGCAAAGTACCGAAAGCTCATGCTTAACTTAGGAAATAACCAGAGTGAGCCATTGGTAGTTACTACTTCCCAGGCCTTTGCCCTCCTCATATATAGTGAGAAATGCAGTCTACAGAATGAACGGCAGTCAGTAATTTAAGATTGCCAACATTGGTTGTGGAGTACAGTCACTCCTGTAAAGTTTTTCCTAATGAAAAGAAGGTTCTTTCATACCTACATAATAAAAGCTTAAAAAAAAAAAAAGTTGCCTGGAGATAGTACTTTTTATTCACTCACATTTGAAACTTTTTAAATTTATGGATAAAATGATGTGGTATTTGGGCTAGGAATGTGGCTTAGTGATAAAGTGCTTGCCTAGCATGCATAAAGCCCTGGGTTCCATTGCTCAGTATGATATAAGCAGAAAAAGCTGAAAGTGGCACTGTGGCTCAAGTGGTAGAGTGCTAGCCTTGAGCAAAAGAAGCTCAGAAGTGCCTGGGCCCTGAGTTCAAGCCCCAGGACTGGAAAGATAGAAAGATAGAAAGACAGAAAGATAGGAAGACAGAAAGACAGACAGGAAGGAAGGAAGGAAAGGAGAGAGGGAGGGAGGGAGGGAGGGAGGGAGGGAGGGAGGGAGGGAGGGAGGGAGGGAGCAAGGAAAGAAGGAAGGAAGGAAGGGAAAGAAAGGAAAAAAGGAAAGAAAGAAAGGAAGGAAGGAAGGAGGAAGGAAAGAAGGAAGGATAAAATGTGGTATTTGCTTCAAAATAAATGGGGGAGGGAGGGAGGGCTGCCACTTGTTGATCATTTCTGTAGCCAGGTGCTTGGTACATGAGGCTCTCATAATGCTATTCCCTTTACTAATGTGTTTGTATAAAACTGTTCTGAAATGAAAACCTGAAAAATAAATCTAGAAGCTAAAAAAGGAAACTTCCCAGGAAACCCTTCCTAACAGGCTGCAAAGAATTCCCACTTCTACCACAGGACAATTCTGGCCTGATCCTCTAGTTTCCCAGAGCACACTGGGCTCCAATGAATCCTAGTACCATCAAAGACATTTCTGACACAGTCTGACCAGAACTGCTCTGGATATGGGATAATTGGTGTGACAAGTCAGCTAAACAGAAAATCATCTTTGAGGATGGACATCTTCTCTGGAGGTGGCTCTAAGCAGCCTTCTTTCATGTAGGAAGAAATAAGAGCCCTTTGATTACAAACCCATAAGAACAGGTTGCTCAATTGACTGGGCTCAAGGAACCTTGTAAGATCATTCTCTTCCCCAGATGAGCATAGTATTTGAGGAACGCACTGCTTCTCTGGTGGCATTTATATTAGTACTAGTTGTACTCCCCTTCTGCACAGGAACTTCCTTCTCAACCTCTATCTGACCTCACACACACATTACCAACCATCTTCCTTTCTGACTGGAGACTTCTCCAGCACAACTAAGATGTCATGACACAGTGAGAAATTCTCAGAAGCTGTCCTTCTAAGTGCATCCCTAGCAGTAAATTGAAATGTGTTGGGCTGGTCATTTGCCAAGGTGTTTAAGGGACCAAGAGATCAGAGATGAAATCTCAGCTTCTTTCTCCTCCCTTCCTTCCTCTCTCTTCTTCCTTTCCTTTCTTCCGTCTCTCCTTTGCATTGTTTTAGAAGACAACAACCCTACTTCAAGTAATTGTGTGTTGAGATTTACCCTACACATGTCAAAAGCAACATCAGACATCTATTACCAGTTCAGAACTTCTGTTAAGTGTTGTGCAGTATAAAGAAAGGGATGTAATAGTAGTTTTGTAAATCAAATATCCATGAAACAGTGTAGAGCAACTGTTAAAACATGCATGTACCACAGGATCTCCTAGGTATGGGCAGGAATACTTGGTGCAAAAAACAAACAAACAAACAAAAAGAATTTTGTAAAAGCCTGACAGTGACAGGACAACAGAGTGGGAAATAGTCGTTCTGTTTACAGGAATGAAGATATAGGTGGCAGTGTGATGTATTCCTACTGAGGGACCACATGAATAGTCTGACTACTGGCAGAGCCACCACAGTGAGGAAATTATAATAGACTTTGTGAAGGAGTATGTGGATACTAGGACCCAAGTGGAAGTGTCTGAGAGGAAAAGAAGTGTGCTTCTTCCCCTGAGGGAAGGGTGCACAGGTGAGCATCAGGTCACAAACAAATGAGGTAAAAGGAATCAAAGATAGGAGGAAAGAGATGTATAGTCTAGGTAAGACAATTTGGAGCCAGTCTGGTATATAGGAGAGACCAGCAAAACTGAGACATGGCCAGACAGAAAGGTGTGTGTGTGTGTGTGTGTGTGTGCACGCGCGCGCAAAACTGAGACCTGGCTAGACAGAAAGGTGTGTGTGTGTGAGAGAGAGAGAGAGCAAAACTGAGACCTGACCAGACAGAAAGGGGTGTGTGTTTGTGTGTGTGCGTTTGTGTGTGTGTGTGTGTGTGTTTGTGTGTGTGTGTGTGTGAGAGAGAGAGAGAGAGCAAAACTGAGACCTGGCCAGACAGAAAGGGGTGTGTGTGAGCAAAACTGAGACCTGGCCAGACAGAAAGGTGTGTGTGTGTGTGTGTGTGTGTGTGTGCAAAACTGAGACCTGGCTAGACAGAAAGGTGTGTGTGTATGAGAGAGAGAGAGAGCAAAACTGAGACCTGACCAGACAGAAAGGGGTGTGTGTGTGTGTGTGTGTGTGTGTGTGTGTGTGTGTGTGTGTGTGTGTGTGTGTGTGTGTGAGAGAGAGAGAGAGAGAGAGAGAGAGAGAGAGAGAGAGCAAAACTGAGACCTGGCCAGACAGAAAGGGGTGTGTGTGTTTGTGTGTGTGTGAGCAAAACTGAGACCTGGCTAGACAGAAAGATGTGTGTGTGTGAGAGAGAGAGAGCAAAACTGAGACTTGGCCAGACAGAAAGGGTGTGTGTGTGTGTGTGTGTGTGTGTGTGTGTGTGGTGTGTGTGTGTGTGTGTGTGTGTGTGTGCGTGTGTGCAAATCTGAGACCTGGCCGGACAGAAAGGGAAGGGTATGTTTGTGTATGTGTGTGTTTGTGACAGAAAGGTGTGTGTGTGTGTGTGTGTGTGTGTGTGTGCGCGCGCGCGCGCGCGCTTAAACTCAGGGCCTAAGTGCTGTACCTCAGTTTTTTTTCCCACTCAAGGTTCACACTCTACCATTGAGCTCTATTTTCAGTGCTTTCCTGGTTACTTAGAGATAAGTCTCATGGACTTTCTTGCCCAGGCTGACTTGGAACCATAATCCTCAGATCTCAGGCTCCTGATCAGACCTGAGGCTTGAATCAGGGCCTAGGCATTTCCCTATTTTTTGCTCAAGGCTAGCACTCTTACCATTTGAGCCACAGCGCCACTTCCAGCTTTTCCTGGTTTTTGTTTTCTTTTTAATGTGGTGCTATGGAATCGAATCCAGGACTTCGGGCTTCATGCAAGCCAGGCAAGCACTCCTTCACTAAGCCACATTCCGAGCCTGACAGGGAAATCTTTAATCCTAGCTGACAGCAGTGAGATAAGCTAGGCATAGATTGAACATGACACTCAATTGCCATTTCCTCAAGAATGAGCTTGGTGTTCTAACACTGGTTTCTTATTTTAAAAATTGGCAGAAACAATGTCATTCATGCTCCCTTAACTCAAAACTTAAGACTTCCAAATGCATTTGAGGAGATCAAGTAATCCAATTAGGGAGTATCTCTCCCTGGGGGCAGCTCACTCTTTCTCTCTAGAGGAAAAGTACTTGGTTAACCTAAGGCTAAACACCCATTAAAGTTGTCAGGGCCACATTGTAAGGTATAAAGTCTCAAATGTCCCTCAAGGTAAAGCTTTCAGGAAGAAAGCATTTTAAAATAGATATCCAATCAAAAGATCTTCACATCTAAACCATCAGAACTGGGACAGGATGTAACAAGTTTTCTTCAGAGAAAATCTCTCTAAAGTCACACAGTATTACATTTGACAACAAAGACAATCATGTGAAAATACCTAAGCAATAAAAAAAAAAAAAAAAAAAAAACAAAACAACTACCTAGGCCTTCTGCGCCAGATTCTACTATGTTCTCATTCATTTTCCCCTCAGCACAAGTAACTCAGGCCCTAAACCACACATTGAATGTTACCATCAAACATGAAGGAACTGAAGACCATAAGTCCACATACCCAAGTGCTTCTTGGGACATCATGATTTTACAGAATCAAGTTCAGGTGACAGTGTTGCCATCAAACCATACAGACATCCAAATATAAAGTAACAGATTGCTAAGTAATAGCCAAAAAAAGCACTTGATCCATGTGTTTCCACAACCATATCAACCAGTGCAGCTTAGAGTATCTATTAGACAAAAGTCTTTGCTACTGAGTGCATGACTGCTGTTAAGAGAAGCCCTCCCAAATTCGGGAGGGCTCAAAGCACATCCCAACAATGAGCTCCCACTTGTAAGCCTAACTACTCAAAAGGTTGAGATATGAGGATTGTAGTTTGAAGCCAGCTTGGACAAGAAAGTCCAAGAGACTCTTATCACCAATTCACCAGCAAAACAATAACAACAACAAATAAAAACCTGGAAGTGGAGCTGTGGCGCAAGAGCTAGAGCACCAGCTTCAAACCCCAGAGGTACCCACCCCCCCCCAAAAAAAAAAAAAACAGAAAAAAAGCTCAGGGATGGATATATGTTAGATAATATCTCCATGTGGAGAAATATTTAAAAGCCTTCTATGGTAAAAAGTAAAATACAAAAGAAAAAGAAGACAAGTCCACATATCTTCAAGGCACTAAAAAGGAAAACCAATTTTCTGTCATGTTATATCCTCTTTTGTAGACTTAATTTCAAGCCTCCACAATAGTGGGGAGAAAACAGACACCTTTTGGGGGGTTGAGTAGTGAAGCAGAGACAGGTGATGCATACCCTAATTCTAAAAAATTCCTTAGGAGAAAACAGAAGTGCTAACAAAATGTCGTCCCTTTCCATAATTTCCCTGTCTCATGTTTCCATCACACTCTGAAGACAGATCCCTCACTGTTCCAAAGTAACATGTACACTGCCTAATGGGCAGGCGAGAAAACCAACTACGGAGCAGCATGAAAGCCACGTGAAACACAAGACCACAAACTGGAACTGGACACCTGCCACCTCAATGCTGCAAGGGACCAAGACACAGCCAAGGAGGAAAACCAACTGCCACCTACTTCTGAAGACTCCCGAAAGGCCAAGTCTGCATTAGGTGCCTCAGACATTTACTGAGCATCTCAGCTGCCCAGAGGGACAATCAAGGAGGGAAAAACCCAGCAGGAAGACAGGAGAAAAAAGAAAACCCCACAGCACAAGCCAGAAGTGCCAAAAGAGGCTACAACAAAGCACCTGTTATGAACCCAAATAAGGAACCCAGGTAAAGAAGGGCTCACACTACCTGAGGACAGGGAGGTGACCTGAGCATAAGGTCTGGTAAGGAGCTCTGGGGGGTAGCTAAGGGAATGGAGACTGTGATCCTCAGAGGAGCTCAAGCCCAACCTATGGACCAATACTTCTCAAACCAGCTGTGGTACAGAGCTCAGCTGTTGAAACACCCAGCCTGTCATAGATGTTGTTCACTCTCCCTTTCTGTATGCCTTTCCTCATTCACAGGTGAGACAGTTTCCATTGTGGAGGCAGACACTGGTGACAGCACTACTATAGACCACACAAAGAGTATTTTATGGGCTAACTGGTCTTTACTGGGAACAAGGGTGTGTTTGGTGGCCATGCAATGAGCAAGGGGAGACTGGCAGGCCAAGGGACAGTGGGAGTGGGGGTGGAGATGGGCAGAGGATGTTGTGCTAACCTAGGAAGTAAATGCCATGAGCCTGAATAGGACCTGTTACAGGGGACTGAGAGAGTCAGACTCAGATCTGGAAGTACTTCCTAAGTCTATGCAACAGAATCTAATGGGTGACAGGACACTGAGGGGACTATATTTTCTATTACCACTAGTTTCTGATTGGTGGGTAGTGACTGTTAGTACAGGGAGGAACCACGGCAAGAAGTTCCTGCTCAGTAAGGGAATAGGAGTGTCTTCAAATTCCAAATGATTAATTTTGTTCTGATCATTTCCCCTGAGAAATCTCTAGCATTAAGCACTCAAGGGACAACTCAGCAGTCTGGTTGGGAGAGCAGTAAGGTACATATTTAGCATATTTTTATGATTAGTAAAGAAGGGTTCAAATTAGATACATTCCTCTATGCCAACCACGACTAGGAAGGAATTAAAAAAGAAATGGAGTAGGGTTACTAAAGAATAACTGGCGATTTAATGAAGAGTTGAGTGTCAAAAAGTAGCATTAATTAACTCATATTTTAAGGTGAGGGTATAGAGCCCTGAACAGGCTCTGGAAAACAAAAGAGTCTTCTTACTGCACCAGGCCAAAGAGAGTTTTTTAAAATTAATCTGAAACAAAACATGACAGTACCTCTCAGTTCGCCTTTGGTCTGTAATTGCAGAAACGAAACATACCCAACCTTGTTCACTGGAGAAATTTCAGAGAGAGACAACAGTGAGGTCGCCAGTTACAAAATCATACCAAGTTGGGCTTTGAAAGATTACACCTAAAGTCCAACGTCATGATTTACATTCATTCCAGAAAACAAAGAAGGCTCACTTTCTCTAATAGGTATAATTGCCACCATGCCACTATGCACCATTGCCACATTTCTGGGAACAACAACACATGTTTGGTTGAGGAACAGAACCACCTGCCAAAACCACTGTGGGAAGTTAAAAAAAAAAAGACAAAGAAACAAAAAACCAAGAAGTACTTGCAGCTTGTGGAATTCTGAAAAAGGCAAACAATTAGCATGAAATGGAGTCACAGTTCTATATTCTGCAGAATATCAGTTTGACTAAAGGTCCGTGCTTACATCAGTCCATTTCTCCTACTCACTTCACTGTGTGTCAGGCCCAAGCCAGCATTCTCCTTCGCCTAGACTGGTGCAGCAGACTCCCACGTGGTCTTCCAGCCTCATCCTGGCACTATTAGTTCTCCATTTCAAACAATACCTGCTGATCTATAAAGTGAAGACCAAGTGACCAAGTTTGCTCAGACTGCCCTAGCAAAATACCATTAGAGGGACTCAAAACAAACATTTATTTCTTCCTGATCTGGAGGATGGCTCCGGGTGAGCTCAGGTGCCAGGATGGTGGAAGTCTAGCGAGGGCTCTTTTTCTGACTTGCAGACAGCTTCCTTTCATTGAGTCCTCATGGGAGGGAAGTGAGGATAAAGGATTGAAAGAGCAAGAGAGAGCATCTTGGTTTCTCCCCCTCTTATCAAGAGTGCTTTTATGACTTCTCCCAAAGTCCCTACTTCCAAATTCCATCACACTCGGTATGATATACATGGGGTGGTGGGGACACAGACATTCTGTCTATAATACTAGGGCATGTCATTTCTCAGATTCCTCCAGTGGCTGGGAAAGAGCCATACTCTACTACCATGTGCTATGCCAGTGGGTTCTATGCAGAGATATAAAATCTGTGTGGGCATTTCTCCATGGCCACAGCAACTGTGGGATGATTCGGGCTCTAAGTGTGGGGATGAGGGATACGGGGGAGTCCTGCAAAGAGATGAGCCACTACACACTGCTCTGATATTCCACCCACAAGGACCAAAAATCTTCACTAGTTATTCAAGTCTACAATCTGTTTTACATATAGGCATTAAAGTATTTTTTTAAATAATATTACATAAAGACAGTATCTCACTGTATAGCCAGGATGGCTTAGAACTCATTTTCCTGCCTTAGCCTCCCTAAGTGTTAGGATTAGAGGCATGCACTACCATACTTATCTAAGACTACGCTTGTTTGTTTTTGTCTGTCCTAGGGCTTGAACTCAGGGCTTGGGTGCGATCCCTGAGGGTTTTTTGTTTTTTTTTTTTTCTCCTCCAGACTAGTGCTCTACCACTTGAGCCAGAAAATTGTGGCTTTTTTTTTTTTCTGATTAAGTGGAAATAAGTTTCATGGAGTTTTCTGCCTAGGCTGGCTTCAAACCAGAACCCTGAAAGCTCAGCCTCCTGAGTAGCTAGGATTAGAGCCACTGACATACAACTTTATACTTCTTTTGTATGGGATGTTACCAAGAAGTCACCATCTGGAAAGTTCATGGGTGTGGTGGTATCTTCACATACATGGGCAGATTACATGCAGAATACCTACCTTATTTATTGGTATCAAGGTTTGAACTTGGGGCCTTGGGCTTGCTAGGCAGGTACTCTACTGTTAAGCATTTGTATGTTAAACTGCACATATGTGATTAAAACTTACTTCCCTAGCCAGGTAGCAGGGTTCATGCCTGTCATCCTAACTACTCAGGAGGCTAAGATCTGAGGACCGCTGTTTGAAGCCAGCCTGGACAGGAAAATCCAGTTAAGCACCAAAAAAGCAGCAAGTGGCACTATGGTGCAGGTGATAGAATGCTAGCTTTGAGCACCCAGGCCCTGAGTTCAAGCTCCAAGACTGACACACACTGACACACACACACACACACACACACACACACACACACACACAAAAATTACTTCCATGAGTCAAGCATGGTGGCACACACTTGTAATCACAGCACTCAGGAGGTTGAGCAGCAAGATCAAAAGTACAAGGCCATCCTGAGCTACACAGTTAAGTCTTTGTCCCTAGTATTTCTAAAATATACTAGCATTTGGGTAATATATCTCTTCATGAAACTGTGCATTATATATGTTATTGCTTATATGTTTGTTTGCTTTTTTTTTTTTTTTTTAAAGAAAGCAAGATGGTTCCTTTACAACAAATTATATAAATGTAGACCAGAGTCCTTCTGCTCTATTTAGCCCCCATCATCTCTCCAAGCTCAGCACATCGACTACTGCTCTACTTCAGCCACACCACCTTCAGCTCTGGGCAGTCAAGGACACTCTTACCTTTGCCCTGCATGATCCTCCTATATGATCCTCTTCCCTCCTTGAGCTCTTGCTCAAATGACGCCTTCTCAGTGGGCCTTCCCTCTTCCCTGGCACTGCCCTTCCACTCCCTGACTCCATTTGTTTCTGTGGCTCTTTTCACTGTGAGTTTCTTTCCTATGTTTCCCTACTAGAGTTTTCCTCCTATTTTCTTTTCTTACCATATTCTAACCCTACCATATCCTAACCTTACCATAACAGTATATGGATACCTTCATAATCCATCTACATTAACATTTCAGAAATACTAATTATGAACTCTTTCATTATAACCACAAGGTTTAACTTTAAAAAGCCAATTTATTCTTAACAAAACAATGCACCTTAGAATATAATGAATATGCTGGGCACTGGTGGTTCACACCTGTAATCCTAGATACTCAGGAGGCTGAGATCTGAGGATCGAAATTCAAAGCCAGCATAGGCAGAAAAGTCCCTGTGATTTTCTTATCTCCAATTAACCTCCCAAAAACAAGAAATGGATCTATAGCTATAGAGTATTATCCTTGAGCAAAAACGTTCAGGGACAGCACCCAGGCCCAGAGTTGAAGCCCCCACAACTGACAAAATAAATTATAAATAGATAGATAAGATAGATAGATAGAATGAATACTATTTGAAATTATGCTCAAGCTAGACCTTAATCATATTTCTCTATTTTTCCCTATAAGTGTCATTTAACTCCTCCTTGTTATTCTTCCCACCTAATCAGTAGCAGGATTTTACTGCTTCTATCTCTGTCTTTCCCCTCTCTCATTCCTGGTCACCTTCCTGTCTCCAGACATCCCACATACTGCTGCCGGATAAATCTGAAAGCCCAGCATCCATCAAATCACTCACCTGCTCAAGCATGTTAATGGCTTTCAACTTTCAATCTGTAAGGGCCAACATATCCTGTGGCCCTCCCACTCACTACCTTCAGAATGTCCCTCAACTCCTACAAATGTGCTAGTCCCTACTGCTCAGACTTACAGCCTCCTCTATTCTTTTCCTAGCCTTCTTCCAGACTGAAGCTCACCCCTGCCTTCCTTGACCACCCCCCTCAACACTAATCTCTGATACCACAGCTTGAGAAATGCTTTCTGGCCCCAGATGGGTACTGGCTCATAGCACATTACTAGAACCTCTTGAGAAGTTTACAGAACTCTGGGTTGAAACTCTGTATTCTTGCCTTTTCCTCCCATCAGACTATGAGGCACCTTGAAGACATCGTCTCCCTTTCTCTTCATTCTCCACATAGTATTTTCCCCAGACTAGGTTACATGTTAAATGGAGTACAATAAGGCAATGCTTTTAGTACCTAGTTGTAGTAGAGAACCATATGTTTGACTAACAGGCAAGCCAGGACACAGATTTACTGGATACAGCCAAGGCTGTTTGTAGAAATGAAGATTTGGAGATCAGCTTCAAAGTAGATGTGCAATGAAAAGCAGAGCAGGCAGAATGAAGCTGAATATGGAAAAATGTCCTGCTGGGAACTCTCAAACTTGGGATAGGCTCCTAATATCCAAAAGCCAAAATGTTTCTCCCAATCAATCTTATGATTTGTTGATTTTCATTTTTGTACAAAAATAGAAAATACTTACGTTTTTAAAATTCTGATTACTAACAATGTTCTCAGAGCTTGCAGTGCAAAGTCTATTACATCTTTCTTCTGTGGCCTTTCACTCCTGAGTGCTGTCCATTGGTGGCTTAAAAGTTCTTGCTGGGGCTGGGAAGGTGCCTAGCATGCATGAAGCCCTGGGTTTGATTCCTCAGTACCACATACACAGAAAAAACCAGAAGTGGTGCTGTGGCTCAAATGGTAGAGCACTAGCCTTGAGCACAAAGAAGCTCAAGGACAGTGTAAAGGCTCTGAGTTCAAGCTCCAGGACTGGCAAAAAAAGAAAAAAAAAGTTATTGCTGATCCACACAAAGCCCAGACAGGTGAGGTAGAACTCCTCTCGTACCTGAGTTGTCCTCACCTGCAGATGGGAACCGGGTTTGCTGCTGAATTAGCAAAATGACGTATGACCTTCTGACATACCCTAGTGTTTTTCCATCTAGAATATTGTTTTGGAATGCTTTTTCAAGAAAGGAAAACCACTTGCTATGCTCCTGAAAATAACAAGCCACAGAGCAGCAATGATAAAGAACATGTTGGTCCAGACCCAAATTAGGGCCAAATGAAATTATTACAGAAAAAGGGACATAACACTGAAAGTCCCAAAACTTGAGATCTGCATGGCTTTATCCAGAAAGATATCTTTGTAAATAAAATGGAATTAGTTGCCCAGGTGTAGGGCTTCATGCAGCCAGCTACCACACATAAATGTAAGATCATAAGACGGACATGTGAGTGGTTAAATGAGAAACAAGCCCAGTCTTTTATTCCCCTCACCACAAACCCAATAAAATGTGGTTAGCTTGGATGAATGTCAAGTCTTACAGCCCTCAGGTACTTCAGGCTCTATTAAAAAAAACGCAAATGAGTAAACTGAGGAGTTGAGAAGATATCCTTTATAATTATGATTACAAGATTCTAATCACTAGAACGTAACAAATCTAATGCATTATGTCTTCATAAAGACCAACCAGCCAAAACTACTAATAGAAAAGCTTAGAGCTATGTAAACTTGAAGTCTGGACAGAAGCAATGAAGCAAAAAGATAAGACTTTCCTCTTCATCTACTGCAATTAGTGGTCACCAATTCAGGCTGTGAACATACCCTCTTCGTAGAATTCTTTTCCTCTATCCCATTCTCCTCTCTTATTTTATTAAATAGCATGTAACCATGTATCTGTGGAACATGTTTACTTGGAAGCAGCTAAGCAAATGTCCAAGTTACCTTCTTTTAAAGTCCACTTGATTGAGCCTGTCCTCTTGCTGACAGCATGCAAACTTCCATCCAGGGTTGAAACAAACAACAAGGTTTCAGGCAGTGTTACTGTACTGGTGCTTCCAAAGATCTGCAACAGAATGTAGATGATTTTTCATGTCAATATAATTTTTCGCCTTACTCATATGCCATCATAGACTCCCAAAGTTAGCCTTCAAAAATTCCTCTATTGGGCTGGGAAGGTAGCGCAGTGGTAGGTACAGTGCTTGCCTTGCATGCTTGAGGCCTTGAGTTCAATTCCTCAGTACCACATAAGCAGAAAAAGCTGTAAGTGGCGCTGTGGCTCAAGTGGTAGCGCACTAGCCTTGAGCTGAAGAGCTAAGGAACAGCCCCCAGACCCAGAATACAAGCCCCACGACAAAACAAAACAAAACAAAAAAAGCACTCCATCTTACAGATTGAAGAAACTGAGGGTAGAGGGCCTACATTCCCATGGAAGACACAACTGAGACAATAACGGAGTCAAAACTAGACCTAACTCACCTTAGTTTATTCAAGTGTTGATCTTAGCTGCAGACAGAAAAGTCTGTAACCTAACCTGATAAGGACAGGAATGAAACCATCTTTGGGCTACTCTCACTCAGACAGCTCTCACTGGCCAGCCTTACAACTTTGTTCTCACAGGTCTATTTTACTGAAAACACATCCAGGCACTAGTGGATCACACCTGTAATCCTGGCCAGTCAGGAGTCTGAGACCTAAAGATTACAGTTTGAAGCCGGCCTAGGCAGGCTGGTCTATTTATTTATTTATTTTGCCAGTCCTAGGGCTTGAACTCAGGGCCTGAGAACTGTCCCTCACCTTTTTTGCTCAAGGTTAGCAGTCTACCACTTGAGCCATAGCACTACTTCCATCTGTTAGACTTATCTCCAAAGAATCAGCAAAAAGCTGAAAGTGGAGCTATGGTTCAAGTGATTAAGAGTGCCAGCCTTGGGGCTGGGAGGGTGGCTCAGTGGTAGAGCACTTGCCTTGCATGCTTGAGGCCCTGGGTTCGATTCCTCAGCACCACATAAGCAAAAAGAAAAAAGCTGGAAGTGGCGCTGTGGCTCAAGTGGTAGAGCGCTAGCCTTGAGCTGAAGAGCTGAGGGACAGCGCCCAGGCCCAGAGTTCAGGCCCCACAACCAGACCCCCCCCCCAAAAAAAGAGTGCCAGCCTTGAGTGGAAAAAAACAAGCAAGAATATGAGGCCAAGGTTGAGATCCACTACAAATAATAACAAAACAACAACAACAACAACAAAAACAAAAATGTAAAAACTAGCAGGTGAGAGAGAAGCTGGGATTCACAGGTACTTCAGCCAAGTCATGGAGCTGCAAATGAAGGAATTTCCATCTTAGGATATTAGGCAACTTGACCACTTTTTTTTTTTATTCGGTCATGGGGCTTGAACTCTGGGCTTGGGCACCTATCCCTGCGCTCTTCAGCTCAAGGCGAGCACTGTACCTCTTGAGCCACAGCACCACTTCCGGTTTTCTGGTGGTTAGTTGGAGATAAGAGTCTCACAGACTTTTCTGCCCGGGCTGGCTTTGAACTGTGATCCTCAGATCTCAGCCTCCTCGGTAGCTAGGATTACAGGCATGAGCCACTGGGGCGCCCAGCAACTTGACCACTTTTGATCATTAATGCCCACCAAAAAGGGATAGATGTTTAGAAAAACACAAGTCTCCCATTCAGATCATAGATTTCCAAGAATAAAAGCGTTTGTTATCAAAGCCTTCTGTGCAACAATGAACTAAATGCTTCCAAATATATCTCAGCATAGTATTAATGTTTGAAAAGGTCACTACTCATTAAAACACATCAGTGTTCTTCACAACTGCCACTGCTCTGAGCATCTTTGGTAACCACAAGAACACTTGTCTACAGTTGGTTGGTGAATCGAAATAAAATGCTAATAACATGACTAATGTAGACTTCTAAAAAAAAAATCTCAAAAACAGGAGTTTATAGAGGAGTTGAATTTAGCAACCAAGAGCTCTGACAGCCAATTACAAGTCACAATAACCTGAAAAATCCTCTTATAACTAGCAGATTCTTATAGAAGGTTCCTGACTGTTAGAAATCAGGATATCTGGGGACCTACTCTGAACAAGGTCATACTTAAATCAGTCAAATGAACAGTCTTGGATTTTCCCCCAGCATTTAAAAAAAAAATTTTTTTTTTTGGGTCCGGTCATGGGGCCTAAACTCTGGGCCTGGGCGCTGTCCCTCAGCTCTTCAGCTCAAGGCTAGCACTCTACCACTTGAGCCACAGCGCCACTTCCGGCTTTTTTCTTTTTGCTTATGTGGTGCTGAGGAATCAAACCCAGGGCCTCATGCACGCAAGGCAAACACTCTACCACTGAGCCACCTTCCCAGCCCCAAAAAATATTTTATTGTTATTGTTGAGGCGATATAGAGGGGTTACAGTTACATAAGTAATGAGTACAATTCTTTTAAGCATTTTTTGAAATGTGAAAATATTTGCTTTCAAATACAATTGTTATAATTAACATGAATCGAATATGCTTCTGGATCATTTAGGATCTAGAAGCACAATCAGAACATCAAAAAGCACTGCTTCACTGGGTACTGGTGGCTCACATTTGTGATCCCAGCTACTCAGGAGGCTGAGATCTAAGAACACAGTTTGAAGAGAACCCAGGCAAGAAAGTCAATGAAACTCTTATCACAAATTAACTACCAAAAGCCAGAAAAAGAGCTATGATTCATCCAAGTGGTAGAGTGCTGGCCTCAAGAAAAAAAATCTCAGGGACAGTGCCTAGGCCCTGAGTTCAAAACCCAGAAATGGTGCAAAACCAAACAACAACAAAAATACATTGTTTCATGGTAAAAATACTTTATGTACATATGTGAACACACAATGATATAATGTGTTGAGGTTAGTTTGGAAAAGGGGGACAAGGGAGATGAGAGAGGGATGAAGGAGGTGAGTCTGACCAAGGCCATTGTGCGTTTATATACGGATATGTCAAAAGGAAATTTCCTTGTAAACTAGTTGATGCTAGCAAAAAAAAAAAAAAAAAAAAATGGGGAAAAAAAACCAGGCATGTTCACTGGAAGTATGACTCAAGTGGTAGAATGTCTGGAAAGCACAAAACTGAGTTCAAACCCTAGCACCACCAAAAATTTAAAAGTAAAACAAAACTGGCATTTCAATTAATTTGATTTCCATCCCTCCCCAAACCCTTAAACTGTTAAAGCACATTTCTTAGATACTATCTTTAGGGCACCCTGTGGTTTTATGGTGCTGTGATTACCTTCTGAGGAAAAGACAAACAAACAAACAAAAACCCACACTGCTTCACCCTAATGACCTTGTCCAATTCCTGCACTCAGCTGTTTCAGTCTTTGGTGTCCATTTTTCTCTACATATCCTAGTTTCCAGAAAGCCTTGGAATGGAAAGAAAAGGCCAATTCTGCAGATCTATTATGTGCTATACAGAATCTGACTCATGTTTAAAACTGTGGCACCTGGCTTCAGGAAGGACTTTTCAACACTATAGAAGGGGAGAATAGTAGAAGCAAATAGCCTAGTCTATCCTAAATAGTCCAAACAGCCATCAACTAACTGGTCCCCACAGACATCAGGCTCTGTCCACACAGACCCTCTCATACAAGGGGATCAGAGATTGCTTTGGAAGGGCCCAGTCTGAGGACTGGGAAACCTGGGTCATCTGGCTCAAGACAGATATTGCTGGGGAAATGGCTGCTGATGCAAGTTATGTTTCTCTTAGTGGGATTCAGTATTCTCACTGAAGTTCGAGTATCCTCATTGCAGCCCTATTCTAAGAAGACTAAGTTTTCCACCCCTACCTCAAATAAATGCAAAGTCAAGGCCAGGTCCTCTGTCCAAAGATCTGATTCTAAGAGTAACTTTTCACAAAGTCTAGCAACTTTACTACTCTGCATTTACTAGTAACTACCAACTGCTTGCACAGAGGGGAGTAAAAGCTAAGTCACCAGCTAATACATAAACTCACCTAATTATTAGTTACTATTGCATTAATTAGGTCCATATACTGCTATCAACAGTATACACACATATACACACACACAGAGATATTTAGATAGGATACACATATTTTGTTTCATTTTTTTTTATTTTTTTAATTGTGAAAATACCGTACAAAGGGGTTACAATTACAAGGGCAAGATACTGAGTACATTTCTTATCAAGCATTGTTGCCTCCTCCTTTGTTTCCCCTTCCCATCCCTTCTCATCTCCACCCCCCCACCCGCGCCTCCAGCTAAAGTTGTAATGATTTGTACATCACATTGTTGCAATGGGTCCACCTGTATCCCTATTTAAACGATTTGTTTATTCCCTTCCCCTCCACAAATTATACCAACATCAAATACAGTGAAAGCAGGGGTTATACCATGGGGGAGGGTTGTTTCATTTTTTTAAGACAAGGTCTCTCTAAGTAGCCTAGGCTTTCCTAAGGCCCCAATTCTCTCAGCCTTACAAGTGCTAGGATTTAAATGTGTGCTACCATATCCAGTTTAACTCCTTATATTTTAGGTAAGAAAAAAACTGTTCCTAAAATGACTTCTGAGATAAATTTTTAAAAGTATTTAGTGGGGCTGGGAAGGTGGCTCAGTGGTAGAGCACGTGCCTTGCATGCTCGAGGCCCTGGGTTAGATTCCTCAGCACCACATAAGCAAAAAGAAAAAAGCCGGAAGTGGCGCTGTGGCTCACGTGGTGGAGCACTAGCCTTGAGCTGAAAAGCTGAGGGACAGCGCCCAAGGCCAGAGTTCAGGCCCCACGACCAGACCCAAAAAAAAAAAAAAAAAAAAAACCAAAAAAACAGAAATGCTGTATTAACCAAAGAATTACAATTCATAAATTTCCAGGCACAAAGTTCAAAACCTAGCTCCAAAGCCTGGTTAAGGTGGTAATCTTAGCTACTCAGGATACAGAGATCAGAAAGATCAAGGCCAGCCTAGGTAAAAAGTTACTGAGATTTCATCTCAATAAACAAATTGGGTGTGGTGGTATATCTGTAATTCTCATCATGCAGAAAGCAGGAGGATCACAATCTGAGGCTTCCAGAAAGGCCAAAACCATGGCTAATAAAAACCAGTATGAATGGGCTGGGAAGGTGGCTCAGTGGTAGAGCGCTTGCCTTGCATGCATGAGGCCCTGGGTTCGATTCCTTAGCACTACATAAGCAAAAAGAAAAAAAGCCGGAAGTGGCACTGTGGCTCAAGTCGTAGAGCGCTAGCCTTGAGCTGAAGAGCTGAGGGACAGCGCCCAGGCCCAGAGTTCAGGCCCCACGACTGGACCAAAAAACAAAAACAAAAAACAAAAAAAAAAACAACAAACAATATGAATTCTATCTCTAATTCAGAGGGAAAAAGTACCATGCATACTTGTAGCTCATACCTACAGTTTTCCAAAGTAATATACACTGACTAAAGATTATGATCATTGTCCCATTTGCACAAAATAGGATTGCAATCTCCATTCCACTTACAAAACTCCCTCTTTTTTTTTTTTTTTTGTCGGTTGTGGGGCTTGAACTCTGGGCCTGGGCGCTGTCCCTCAGCTCTTCAGCTCAAGGCGAGAGCTCTACCACTTGAGCTACAGCGCCACTTCCGGTTTTCTGGTGGTTTATTGGAGATAGGAGTCTCACGGTCTCTCCTGCCCGGGCTGGCTTTGAACCGCGATCCTCAGATCTCAGCCTCCTGAGTAGCTAGGATTACAGGCGTGAGCCACCAGCGCCCGGCTCAAAACTCCCTCTTAAGACATTGCACACACAGAAAACCCAACATTGTGGACAAGAGAGTCACACATACTTCTCAAGTCCAAACTGTACATTCTTAAAAGTTAAAATTCCCACCAGGTGCTGGTGGCAGTAGTCCTAGCTACTCAGGAGGCTGAGATCTGAGGATCATGGTTCAAAGCCAGACCAGGTAGGACAGATAGTCCATGAGAGTCTTATCGCCAATTAATCACCAGAAAACTGGAAGCTAAACTGTGGTTTGAAGTGGTAGAGTGCTAGACTTGAGTGAAAGAGCTCAGGGATAGTGCCCAGGCCCTGAGTTCAAGACCTACAACCAGCAAAAAAACTGAACAAACAAAAGTTAAATTCCTATAAACAAAGCATTATAATTCCTATAAACTAGCACTATATCATAGTGCTAAGTTTAGCAGATTGAGTTAAAAAATACTTTCTACAAATCTCTTCTTCCCAATTCTACCCCAAAAGACTAAAGTCTTTATATTATTAGACTAATAACCTAATTTGTGACTTCTAGGATTTTTTCCCAGAGGCTAGTTTTTGTTGTTCTGTGTGTTTATATTCTTGTTTTAACTAATATTCACTTATTAGGGTTATTGTCACATTGCATAAACCTAACTTTAATTTTATTAACTTAAGGAAACCAGTCCTTCAAATTAACCATGCAACACTTGGATAAACATGAGCAAGGTTGCCGGCAAGTGTTTTGAATAGAATATCATTATACAATACTGGGTGTACCTAGATTCCTGGAACCTGCCATCAACAAGCAGTTTGACTTTTGCAGTAAAGAGATTTCTTGCCAAGACTCAAATTCACCGGAGAGCTGGACACAATGGTAAAACAAAAGCAAACTGACTTAAGGGTTCACTGTGGCTGACTAGTGAATACATATTACACTTTACAGAATTATAGGCAAGACTGAATTATTCTATTGGTTCAGAATGGAGCAGCTGATTTTAAAACCAGAAAGATACTTTCTACTGTGCTACAACAGAATACTAGCCCTGCAAAGCTTCTCACAAAATGCAATCATGGTATTGAGTATACACTATGTGGAAAATGAACCATGTAACTTGCGGGCAGGGATGGAAGGGGGATATTGGGGAAAAGTGAAGGAAGCAAGGACATTGTCCAAAAAAGAAATGCATTCAGACCTGTGGCTCACACCTGTAATCCTAGCTACTCAGGAGGCTAAGATCTGAGGATCACTGTTCAAAGCCAGCCTGGGCAGGAAAGTCCATGAGACTCTTATCTCCAACGAACCACCAGAAAACCAAAGTGGCACCGTGGGTCTCGAGTGGTAGAGCTGAAGAGCTCAGGGAGAACACTCAGGCCCAGAGTTTAAGCCCCATGGCCAACCAAAAGAAAGAAAGAGAGAGAGAGAGAGAGAGAGAGAGAGAGAGAGAGAGAAAGAAAGAAAGAAAGAAAGAAAGAAAGAAAGAAAGAAAGAAAGAAAGAAAAAGAAAGAAAGAAAGAATGGTAACACCTCTGTAAAACACCTTAATAATAACTATAAAATTGTATTTAAAATATTTTATAAGTGAAATAAATTTAAAAAAACAGAAACTTTATAAATTATTGTCAATCCAGCAGGAAGTATTTAAAAAGTATTCTATAACATAGGCCTTTAGCAGGCATCAGATAAAATTCAAAAAGGATGTATGCATCTATAATTCTATTCTCAACAATGTTATCTACTCCGGCCCATAAACAAATCCTGGGTGCTGCCGATTCTGATTGCTCTACAAAAGTATTCAGGAGCATACAATCATTCTAATATCCTTGATCACATTGTAGAAGACTGTGCCCACAGAGGGCCAACTAATTATTCCTAATCATTCCAGTGACTCATGCCTGTAATCCTACTCAGGGGACTGAGATCTGAGAGTCACAGTTCTACCCAACTGGGCAGTAAAATCTGTGAAATTCTTATCTCCAGTTAGCCAGCAATAAGCTAGTAGTAAGCTTGGCACCAGTAGCTCATGCCTATAATCCTAACTACTCAGGAGGCAGAGATCAGAGGATTGTGGTTCAAAGCTAACCTAAGTGAAGAAAGTCCATGAGATTCTGTTCTTGAATTAACTACTTCAAAAGGCTGGAAGTGGAGCTATGATTCAAATGGTAGAATGCTAGCCTTAGACACAGAAGCTCAGGAACAGTGCCAAAACCCTGAGTTCAAACCCCAGAAATGGCACACACACACACACACACAAAAGCCAGAAGTAGAGGTGTGGCTCAAGTAGTAAAGTGACAACGTTGAGTGAAAAAGCCATGTTATGAACATGAAGTCCTCGCCGGGCACTGGTGGCTCACACCTGTAATCCTAGCTACTCAGGAGGCTGAGATCTGAGGATCAGTTCAAAGCCAGCCTGGGCAGAAAAGTCCATGAAACTCTTATTTCCAATAAACCACTAGAAAACCAGAAGTGGCACTGTAGCTCAAGTGGTAGAGCACTAGCCTTGAGCTGAAGAGCTGAGGGACAGCACTCAGGCCCAGAGTTCAAACTCCACCAACGACCGGAAAAAAAAAAGAACATGAAGTCCTGAGTTCAAGTCCCAGTATTAGCACACACAAAAAAGAATTTGCCACAGCAGCATAAGACTGAAATTAGCACCTGGTAATTGTATAAACATATTATATGAAGAGCTCTTCCTGACCCATAGGAACAAAAGCCTTACACTCATCAGGGTAGTGGAATAAATACTCAGCAAGTATAAGAAAGTATTTAAATAAAATCCTGATACAAATGAAGAATACCAAATATGGAGGTATCTATGTAGACACTTGTGTTTAGTAACATAGGATTCTCACTACATTTAGTCTCTGGTCTATGGAATTAGAATCAAGAGTAAAAACCAAATCACAACATTGGTGATAGTAAGAAATTTTTCTAGGGGCTGGGAAGGTGGCTCAGTGGTAGAGCGCTTGCCTTGCATGCCTGAGGCCCTGGGTTCGATTCCTCAGCACCACATAAGCAAAAAGAAAAAAGCCAGAAGTGGCGCTGTGGCTCAAGTGGTAGAGCGCTAGCCTTGAGCTGAAGTGCTGAGGGACAACGCCCAGGCCCAGAGTTCAGACCCACGACCGGACCCCCCCAAAAAAAAGAAATTTTTCTAATTGTGTCTGTGTTTTAAGGATTTCACACTAGTTCTAAGTCAGCCCAAATTCTGTTATACTTTGTGTACCTGTGTGCAAGTCAGCAAGGATCCATACAATATAGTCATCCCTCTCTATATAGCAGTTTACTTATCAGCTCAGCAAGAATCCATCTACAATATACAGTCATCCCTCGCTATATAGCAGTTCTCTTATTTCGGCTTCACTGTATCATGGGTTTAAAAAAAAAAGTACATAGTGATCCAGCGATAGGTGAAAATCTGCTAAGTAGCAATAAGTGAACAGCAATATAGTGAGGCATGGCTGCTACGTCCTGGATTTTCACCTATTGCGGGGGTCTCTGGAACCTAACTCCCACAATATGTGAGGGATGACTGCAGTTCCTTCTAACCAGCTGGTTGGCTTTTATATTTCCTGATACTATGTCAATTAAGAAAAGTAAGCATGACATTTGCTTTGGATGGGAGTCAGGTATCTAGTCCAGATTCAGAAAAGGGCAAAGACTAATTGAACAGTTTGTGGTTTTCAAACTAAGCAGGTGAGAGTTAAGCTAGTATTTGTGGCAAGTCTGAGGTGTGGTGTAATTAACCACCACTTGAGACAGTTACAATTCTTCAGTTCAAACTACTCCTCTTCTTGACTAGATCTGATAAAATGTACTTCATCAGTCCCCTTTATTTCTGAGTGCAAAGGTAGGCTAATTTCACAACAGGTGAATATATTTCTCCCCAAACTGGTTTTGGAGCCCTAGGCTAGGTGTCTAAGGTCAATCAGTTGCAGCTTGGGTTCCTTCTGTCACCTTGAAAGGAAATATACCTGGGCCTGAAAGGTGCTCCAGGAAACCTTTAACTAACCCCATGGGTCAAGAAAGCAAGTCATGTTCTTAGAGTGGTGCCAAGTTCCTAAGGTCCCTAAGGATCCTTAGGGAACCAGACCAAATCTTATATTGTATAGATATGAAAACTAAAACCCAAGATGTGAAGTAGGGGTGTGGCTCCAGTGGAAAGTGCCCACCTAGCAAGCATGAGGCCCTAAGTTCAAACTCCAGTATTGCCAATATAAAATTAAAGCTTAGTGGCTATGCTTTGGATTGCTGGGTTTACCACTTTCTGTAGTCTTTACTAAAAGGAAATAACTGCAATGGAGAAAGCTACTAGATGTACTTGATGGAAAGCATCCTAAACAAACTAAGCTAATATATAAAGGACTGACTTAGAATAAATTCATAAGGACACAGGCCTTTCAAGAAGCCAAACTTGATCCATCTGAGTATAGATACTTGTGTAGCTCAACCTATTTAATAGGAAGTCTTTATGTGGAAACCACAAAGGGTAATAAGTCTCAGTTGGTTAGTATTTCAGTCCTGATAACAGCAACTAATCTGAAACTGTCAATTTTGCTCTTTACACTTAGATTCCTTTACAGGAGGGAAAGGAAGAGGTCAAGAAGAAAGTGGGTAAGTACTCTAGTTAAATTAAAATTGCCTACAAACAACTGTATTTATGACATAATTGCCACCCTCACTTGCCAGATGTTGCCAAGCATTATGATAAAGTTAAACATCATGAAATACACCTCTGGCCAGGCCCCAGTCAGAAGTCCCCCGTTGTTTGAAGTATGCTGTTAGGGTTTCCCACTTCTCTACCAAACAAGCCCACCATGCCACCTTCATCTCCCCAATTAGGTGGATAGTTATTTAAATGTGTGTGGCTCCACAAAGCACAGATCAAATAGGAGTTTACTCCTCCTGGGATGTGTAATTTTCCAGATGAAAAAGGCCAAAGAGATCACCTTTCCCAGCCCTCTCATTTCATAGGAGAAGAAGTCAAGACCCAAAGAGGTGAGGTGACTTGCCCAAGGCACCACAGACAGTTAACATAGTCAAAGGGCTGGCTCTAGGACTCTGCCTCCCCATCTGGTTCTTTGCCCACTGCACCACACTATAATTTCACTACTTTAAATCATGGTCCTCTGACAGCCATAAGCTTAAATTATCTCAGGCCTGAAGCTCCCCTTTGAGTCCTGCTGGGGTAGATGAAGATCAGCCCTCTGATATGAGGGTTGGATCTTTTGGATGGGAACAAAATGTAATTTTAGACTCTCTAAAAACACCCAATATATCAAACAGCACTGCAAATTATACAGGGTGGAGTTTAAAAAAACGTTCTGGATGAAAATTCCTGAGATCCCACTGTAGATCTAAGTGGGTGGGAATAACATCACAAAACGTGATGCTATAAAGTCACAGTTGGGGCTTGGGGTGGGGCTTCAGTGGAAAGCATTTGCCTAGCAAGTTTGAGGCCCTGGATTCAATCACAAAAAAAGGAGGAGGGGAGTCACAGCTGTCACCAATAAAAAAAAAAATTCTGTAATTCACTTCCCACTCAATTCCTTTTCTAATACAAATTGTTTTGCTTTTCAATTGACATAAGACTGCATATATTTACTATTTACAGCATGATGTTTTGATATATGTATACCTTTGGAATGGCTAAATCAAGGCAATTAACAAACGTTGTGGTGAGTCACCATGCAGTACCATAGATCTCTTGAAGACCTGGCTCTAAGGTCTAAAAAGATGCTCTGTCACAAAGATGGTGATGCAGACACTGCCAATTGCTGTGATAAAGCCAGTCATTCTTTTAATGTCAGTGCCAAGGAAACACACAGTACTGATTAGCATGGGGCAACTCATTTGAACAGCAAGAACCATTTTAATGACCACCCATAAACTGATGTGCCTCATGAAGTGAGCTATGACTGTGCTTACAAGGAATAAGATGCTCACAGTAAAGGAAGCTATCAGACATGGACTTTTTTTATGAAAAAATGTTATGGGGGGGAGGATTGGGGGGGTGGGGGGGGGGAGATGGGAAGGGATGTGAAGGGTAAACAAAGGAGGAGGCTGCAATGCTTGATAAGAAATGTACTCATTATCTTGCCCATGTAATTGTAACCCCTCTGTACAGTATGTTCACAAAAAATTAAAAAAAATTTAAAAAATGTTATACCATTGGCTTCCTATACTTTCAGCATAGGTTTCTTCCTTCTAGGCTCATCTAGAAGACAGTCTTTGTCCAATTCCCATATATTTTGACAGAGACAAGAAAGCATAAGAAACTGCCTGGAGCCAGCTCTGGTGGCTCAGGCCTGTAGTCCTAGCTACTTATAATGATGAGGATCATAGTGAAGCCAGCCTAAGCAGGAGAGTCTGTGAGATTCTTATTTCCAGTTACTACCAAAATGCTGGAAGTGGAGGCCTTGAGTAAAAAAGCCAAGTGATATTGTAAGATCCTGAGTTAAAGCCCCAGTTCCAGGACAAAAGAAAAGAAGCCAGGCACTGATGGTTCATACATGCAATCCTCGCTACTCAGGAAGAGGCTGAGATCTAAGCATCTGGTTCAAGGCCAGCACAGGCAAGAAAGTCTTTGAAACTCTTATCTCCAATAAACCACCAAAAAACACAGAAATGGTTGTGTTGCTCAATGTGGCAGAGTACTAGCCTTGAGTGCAAAAGCTCAGGGACAGTGCCCAGGCCCTGAGTTCAAGCCCCATGACTGATTTAAAAAAACAAGCCGGGCACTGGTGGCTCACACCTGTAATCCTAGCTACTCAGGAGGCTGAGATCTGAGGATCCTGGTTCAAAGCCAGCCCGGGCAGGAGAGACCGTGAGACTCCTATCTCCAATAAACCACCAGAAAACCGGAAGTGGCGCTGTAGCTCAAGTGGTAGAGCGCTCACCTTGAGCTGAAGAGCTGAGGGACAGCACCCAGGCCCAGAGTTCAAGCCCCACGACCGACAAAAAAAAAAAACAAAAAACTGAAAGACAAAAAGTTGCGGCTTGCAAATAGAAGACTCTGAGGATGAAGAGCAAAAAAAGAGCAGCTGGCCTAGAAGGATCATCAATGCTTTCTCTAGTTTATCAAGTGGTTTGTAGGAAACAGAAGCAGAAAATAATTACCAACAAGGAGCCCAGCGCTGGTGGCTCACATCTGTAATCCTAGTTACTTAGGAGCTCTGAGGATCACAGTTCAGAGCTAACCAGGCAGGAAAGTCTGAGAGACACTTATCTCCACTAAAACTACCAAAAAAAAAAAAAAAAAAGCAGGAAATGGAGCTATATGGCTTAAGTGGTAGAACTCTAGCCTTGAGCAAAAGAAGTTCAGGGACAGTGTGCAGACCCTAAGTTCAAGCCCCAGGATCTGCACACCCTCCCTTCCCCCACCCCCCCAAAAAAAGAATTACCAACAAGAAGATAGTAAACCTGTGGATTCAAGCAAGAGGCCTTTCAAGGAACAGAATCTGTTCCTGAAAAAGGAAAAATGGCTATCTAAGACAGAAATGGGGCTGTCACAGGCTCAATCTCTCTTCCTGATGTCACTGTCCTAGACAGGCCCTGTCTCCTTTGGAGGTCATCTAATTTCATCATCAACTTCTCTGGGTCCAGAAAGTGGGTTACTTGCTCATCTGGACTGAGGGGCAAGGTGGATAAACTTCCAGATTTGTTTTTTTCTTAATGGAGGAATAGCAACATCTCCCTAAATGCTAAATAAGTAAAATAAATATATTAAGAATTTCAAAAGAAAGAGTTATATAAATAGTAAAGAAGAGGGCTGGGAAGTTGGCTCAGTGGTAGAGCGCTTGCCTTGCATGCCTGAGGCCCTAGGTTCGATTCCTCAGCACCACATAAGCAAAAAGAAAAAAGCCGGAAGTGGTGCTGTGGCTCAACTGGTAGAGCGCTAGCCTTGAGCTGAAGAGCTGAGGGACAGCGCCCAGGCCCAGAGTTCAGGCCCCATGACTGGACCCAAAAAAATAAATAAATAAATAGTAAAGAAGGTCATTTATTAAAAGAAATCTTTGGTAGGCAGAGATCATGAGAAATTAAATGACATTCAGGCTGGAGGCATGGCTCAAGTGGTAGAATACCTGCCTAGCAAGCACAAGGCCCTGAGTTCAATTGCTGGACCACGAAAAAGAGAGTAAACAAAATTCAAAACCCTGATGACTCACACAAACCTCGGTTGTTCCCCATCCCTTAGGTACACATAATAAGAGTACAATAGCTGGTACTACACAGCAAGCTGGAATGACTAAGGAAAGGTTACAATGTTTGCTTTGATGAATTTAAGAAGGAAACAATTGTAAACAAATGTAACAACTGAAAAGATTTTTTTAACCAAATGTTCCTACCTATATGGAATTGTATTTCAATTAACCTGGAAACTGACTTATGCAGCACACCATTTTCTGATGTTGCTGGACAATTGAACATACATTTATTAAGTGCAATGTAGTAGTTAGTTCTTTTTGTTGTTGTTTGATGGAACTGAGAACTGAATTCAGGGGCCTGGAGCTTGCTAGGAAAGCACTCTACCACTTCAGCCACACCCCAGTTCTTTTGCTTTTAATTTTTCAGATAGGGACTCTCACTTTTACCTGGGCTGCCTTGAACTGCAAATTTCCTATCTCCAGCTCCAAAGTAACTGGGATTAATGGTATAGTTGTTAAAAGGTCAGGTTCTAGAATCACATCACCTTGGGTAGTCACTGACCCATCCCCATTGGATGGGGATCATAGTAAAAAAAAAAAAACCAGTGGTTCATACCTTAAGAGACTGAGATCTAAGGACTGTGGTTCAAAGCACAGGAAAGTCTACTAAACTCTTTCTTATTTCATTTTTTTTTGTGCTGGTCCTGGGGCTTAAACTCAGGGCCTGAGTGCTATCCCTGAGATTCTGTTTTTCAAGGCTAGCACTCTACCTCTTGAGCCACAGCACCACAGGTGGCTTATAATATAGCTAGGCTGAGGATTGTGGTTTGAAACCAGCCCAGGCAGGAAAGCCTGAGACTTATCTCCAAAAAACTACTCAGAAAAAGCCAAAGTGGTGCTATGGCTCAAGTGGTAGAGGCACTAGCCTTGAGCAAAAGAAGCCCAGAGACAGTATCCAGGCCCTGAGTTCAAGTCCCAGGACTGTTTAAAAAAAAAAAAGCTAAAGTGCCCAGGCTCCAAGATCAAGCCTCAGTATTGGCACACATACACACACAGGGACACGGACACAGACACAGACACTCACACACACACATACACCGCCACGAACAAGAAGTTACAAAGGTTTGGGGAAGATTTAGGTGCGTTAATATATATAAAGTTCTTAGAGCAGTACCTAACTTATTACACTCTAAGCAACATATCAGTGTCAGTTGACTTTTACACCAAGAACTGTGAAAGAGAGCACAATTTAATCATACCCAAAGATCTGATCCTGCCCTCATGGAGCTTATCATCTAATAGAGAACAATAGCAGACAATTACACTAACAGAAAGACCAACTGCTTTAAGTGCAATAAAAGAGATAAAAAGATCTTTGAATCCGGCACTAGTGGCTCACACCTGTAATCCTAGCTATTCAGGAGGCTGTGATCTGAGGATTTCAATTCAAAGTCAGGGCAGAAAAATTTGTGAGACTTTTTTGTTTGTTTTGTTTTTTTGGGTCCGGTCGTGGGGTCTGAACTCTGGGCCTGGGCGCTGTCCCTCAGCTCTTCAGCTCAAAGGCTAGTGCTCTACCACTTGAGCCACAGCACCACTTCCGGCTTTTTTCTTTTTGCTTATGTGGTGCTGAGGAATCAAACCCAGGGCCTCATGCATGCAAGGCAAGCTCTCTACCACTGAGCCACCTTCCCAGCCCCAAATTTGTGAGACTCATCTCCAATTAACCACCAAAACACTGGAAATGGCACTGTGGCTCAAAGTGGTAGAGCATTCACCTTGAGTGAAAAAGCTCAGGGACAGTTTACTGCTGTATTTGAGGATAATATACGTGAGGATAAAGGTGGCCTTCAAGACCAACCTTGACACAAAATCTCTTCTTTCCAAGACCCTTCACCTGAGGGTTTTTCCTGGCCAGTCATCTCCTACAGAATCAGAAAGCTCCCTCCAAAGATCGAAGCATTAAACTACTACTCTTTTTTCATCTCACAGATGCTCAGTCAAAATATTAATCAGCTAGCTGGATGCTGGAGGTTCACGCCTGTCATCTTGCTACTCAAGAGGCTGAAATCTGAGGATCATGGATCCAAGCCAGCTTGGGCAGGAACGTCTGTGAGACTCTTATCTCTAATTAATCACCAGAAAACTGGAAGTGATGATGTGGCTCAAGTGGTAAAGCACTCACCTTGAGCTGAAGAGCTCAGAGATAGTGACCGGGCCCCAAGTTCAAGCCACAGGACCAAAAAAAAAACCCAAAAACAAAAAATTAACCATAGCTGTTCCAGGGTGATTTTCATTCTAGAGAGTAGAAATTTTGGAGTACCGACCTTCTGGGATGGGGGAAGTCACTGAATCATGGCCTCCATTACTCAGGAAGGTTGGCAGGACCTGAGGGATTTAATCCATCTCTGCCAGGCACTCCCTGCTCCACTCATCTTCCTGTTGGCTGCTCTTTAAGTTTCTTTGACTTGCCAGATCACTCATACAACCCCACCCCCAAACCAAACTCTCACTTTAACCCTATTATTTATACAGAAAGAGGGTCTACAACGTAGAAGGCACCAGAGAGCTCTAAGACCTAGAAACTCTTGACTTCCAGGAGCGGATGACCACACGGAAGAATCATGAGACCAGGAAAAACTCAAGTCCGCAACCATACCTCCTGGGAGGTGACCCAGCAGTGTCCCCAGGCCTTGCCCGGGGCAATCCCTAAGATTCTAAACTATACTTCCCTGTTGTTCAGATTTCTCACTTCTCAGCCTTGTCATTAACTCCAAACTCCCAGTTCCTGGGATATTCCCTTGAGCTTGGCACAGGCTCAGGTTTTTTGGTTT
The DNA here is from genome assembly GCF_019054845.1 of Dipodomys spectabilis. Classification (NCBI taxonomy): domain Eukaryota; kingdom Metazoa; phylum Chordata; class Mammalia; order Rodentia; family Heteromyidae; genus Dipodomys; species Dipodomys spectabilis. Next base: position 3,758,575 of record NW_024871006.1, on the reverse strand, counting down.
TGTTTTCATTTTGGTGGGTGAATGAAGTTTTAAAAAGTAAAGTGGGACACATAAGCATGTGTTCTGGTTTGGGCTCTAGGCAAGTCATTTGGTTTCTGAAGCTACTGGTTTCAGATCCTATGAAGGAAGAAGTATGAGCTGGATAAAGCCTTGTAGCTCTGACTTATGAAGCCTTTGCATCTCCTTAGGTTTTGTGGTAGATTCTTCTAGCCTGAACCAATCAAAATATGATTAAAACATACATAACAATTTCTTCCCCCTCACACACACACATAACAATTTCACAGCACGTACAAGTCTTCATGCCTTTGAATACAGTCATCTTAAAACCTGCTCTTGCAACATCCCAGTGTCTCTGCTTATCTTAAAATGCTGCAACAGGGCTGGGAAGGTGGCTCAGTGGTAGAGCACTTACCTTGCATGCATGAGGCCCTGGGTTCGAGTCCTCAGCACCACATAAGCAAAAAGAAAAAAGCCGGAAGTGGAGCTGTGGCTCAAGCGCTAGTGCTAGCCTTGAGCTGAAGAGCTGAGGGACAGTTTCCAGGCCCAGAGTTCAGGCCCCACAACCGGACCCCCCCCCAAAAAAATGCTGCAACATTAGAAAAAAAAAAAAAAAGCTGGGCCCTGCTGGTTTATATCTGTAATCCTAGCTACTCAGGAGGCTGATATGAGGATCAGGGTTTGAAGCCAGCTGGGGCAGAAAAAAATCTGTGAGACAACTTTTATCTCCAATAAATAGTCTAACAAAAAGAAAAAACAAGCCAGATGTCAGTGGCTCACGCCTATAATCCTAGCTACTCAGCTCGGGCAGGAAAGTCTGTGAGACTCTTATTTCCAATAAACCACTAGAAAACCGGCATTGTAGCTCAAGTGGTAGAGCGCCCGCCTTGAGCTGAAGAGCACAGGGAAAGCACCCAGGCCCAGAGTTCAAGCCCCATGACCAACAACAACAAAAAAAAGGCCAGAAGTAAAGCTGTGGTTCAAGTGGTAGAGTGCTAACCTTGAGCAAAAAGTGCTCAGAGACAGCAAACACACACACAAACACACACACACACACACACACACACACACACACACACACACACACACACACACACACACACACACACACGGGGAGGGGGGAAGGAAAAGAAAAAAAAGGAAAATGAAAGAAATAAGTAATAAACTGGTTCACTTTAAGGTTCAGGGTAGGAAAAATAACTACCATAGGAATCCACTAATATTATGTAGGACTATAACATAACATTTTGCATTATAGACTCCAGAATCAACCATAACCTTAGCTGAAAGATCTCTGTACTTCTCCAACTACAGATCAGATAAACAACTGAACTTCATGCACCAAAAACTCAGAGATTTCTAAGTACTGAACTATCAGATCAGGATGATTTAGGACTATTTTAGAAGCTTAGTTCCAAGTCAGTTAAACAGCAAAACACAGATAAACTTTTTCTTAATCACTGTGTTTAAGGAAACTGTTTCCTCTTTTGCAAAACCTGACCACAGCAATTGGAATGAACCCCAACAGACTGATAGGATAAGGTCACTGCATGTTCAGTGCAAGTAGTACCTTCAACATCAGAATTTCCCCAGGTCTGGTTTTGTAACTTAGTATTCCACTTTATCTGGAAATATTAATACTTTGACAATGAGAAAAATAATTTAATTTTGGCCAATGCAAAAAATACATATCCCACCCAGTTTCAGTGGCTCACGCCTGTCATCCCAGCTACTCAGGAGGCTGAGATCTGAGGGTCTTGGTTAAAGCCAGCCAAGGCAGGAAAGTTTATGAGACACCTATCTCCAATAAACTACCAGAAAACCAGAAGTGGTGCTGTGGCTGAAGTGGTAGAGCACTAGCCTTGAGCTGAAGAGCTGAGGTACAGCACCCAGGCCCAGAGTTCAAACCCCATGACTGACAAAAAAAAAAGCTGAAAGTGGACTTATGGCTCAAGTGTTATAGCACCAGCCTTGAGCAAAAAAGCTAAGAGACAGTGCCCAAACCCTGAGTACCAACACAAAACAAAACATAGCCCACATGAGTATTGGGAACAGAGCCATCACAAAAACTCAAGAATTGCAGGCTCTGTTTCCTGAGTTGTAAAGATTTAAGATGTAAAGAGACTCATATTTGCTTAGGATTATCAGACATATCTGAGAACTATTCTTTCAGACGATTAGACATATACACACATACACACATGTACACATACTTGTATACTTGTATGCCGAACCCACTCTTGGAGTGCATGAAAGGTTCTATTTAGGAAAGCACAGTGGTCAGGGAAGGCCCCATGCTTCTGCTGAGTCCTACAGGACAGGTCTAGGGGTGTGGCTCAAGTGGTAGAGTGAGTGCCTGTCTTAGCAAGCAATAGTACTGAGCTAAAAACTCCAGTAAAACAAAAAGAAGAAGAAGAAAAAGGAGGAGGAGGAAGAGGAGGAAGAGGAGAAAGAGGAGAAAGAGGAGGAGGAGGAGGAGGGAAAAGAAAAGGGAAAGTGACTTCCAAGTCTATTGACAAATGTCAACTCGGTTCCAGGGGAACTTTGGATCTGGCCCATCTCAGTCAATGTGGTAGTTAGAAAGTGGGTTTTCCCAAGCAAATAGAATTTGAGTAGCAATCAAAATGAGTCCAGACAGACAACTGGTCATCTGCAGCATTCCACAGTCAGGCTTTCCTTCTGCACCTGGCATAGGAAGCCTTCAGGAGATTGCTGGCTTGAACTATGAGGGTGATAATGATGCAACCATCAGCTCTCATGTGAAAAGGGAAAGGATATCACCAACTGTATCCTCCTATCATTTTTCCATCCTGAAAGTTCTTTTTTTCTTTTTCTTTTTTTTTCGGGGTTGAGACTCCAACCCAAGACCCTATACACACTGGACAAACTCTTCCACTTAGCTACGGCCCCAGTTCTGAAAGTTCCTTTTTTTTTTTTTTAAACAGAGATAGGAACTCGGGGCTTCACACTTGCGATGCAGGCAGTCTACCTACCACTTGAGCTATGGCCTCAGCACTTCTTAGTTACTTTTCAGTAATATCCAACATTTATAACTGGGCTGACTTGACCCCATGACCTTACTATTTCTGAAGGGAGGAGCTGGGATGGGATGTGCACACCACCACAGCCAGCTTTTTTTGGTTGAAAAGGAGTCTTGAGTTTTTGCCCAGGTTGAGCTTGAACTGGGATCCTATCTCCACCTCTCAAGTAGCTAGGATTACAAGTGTGAGACACTGTACCTGGCCAAAAATTTCTTTTTTAAAAAATAGCAATATGCCTGGTGCTGGTGGCTCATGTCTGTAATCCTAGGTACTCAGGAGGCTAAAATCTGAGGATTGCAGTTCAAAGCTAGCCATGACAGGAAAGTCTGTGAGATTTTTATCTACAATTAACTACCCCTAAACCAGAAATGGAGCTGTGGCTCAAAGTGGTAGAACACTAGCCTTGAGCAGAAAAGCTCAGGAACAGTGCCCAGGCCCTGAGTTCAAGCCAGGACTGTTCAAAAAAAAAAAAAAAAGCAATGTTCAGCCAGGCACCCATGGCTCACACCTGAAATCCTACCTATTTAGGAGACTGAGATCTGAGGACAATGATTTGAAGCCAGCCTGGGCAGGAAAGTCTGTGAGACTCTTATCTTCAATGAATTACCAAAAAAGTTAGAAGCAGAACTATGGTTCAAATGGTAGAGCACTAGCCTTGAGCCAAAGAAGCACAGGGACAGCACTGAGGCCCTGAGTTCAAGCTCAAGTAGAGGCAAAAAACAGAAAGAAAAAAAGAAAAAGAAAGCAAGCAAGCAACAATCATACACATACACACACAATGCACCATTTTGATACATGTATAGAATGTGTAACAATCAAGTCAAGGTATGTCCATCATCTCAAACATTTGTCATTTGCTTCGAACATTCAATTCCTTTTAACTATTTTGAAATCGACAATACATTTGTCCCACTTGTTCTACCAAATTCTTTTCCTACCCAATCCTACCCCTGGGGCCTGTCTTTACCTTTTTCTCTTCCCCTGTCCAGGCTATGATAACCACTATTTACCTTCTGCTTCTATGTGACCAATATCTTTAGCTTGTACATGTTGTAGGTAGGTGCCTGCCTTATTTCACTTAACCTAATGTTCTCTAATTCCATCCATGTTGTCATAGTAACAAGATTTCCCTCTCTTCATAACTGGGTAATCTTCTATTGTATGTATGTACCACTTTTTATCCATTTATCTTTTGATGGACACTTAGGCTGATTCCAGATCTTGGCTGTGATTGGTGCCTTAATAAACATAGGAGTACAGCTGTGTTCTTGGCAGGTCCTTTTTGCTTCATTCTTGTGCCTAACTGTCCATTAAATTCCTTTTATCTACTTCCCTTAACTATTTCACTCTTGGTGCAGAAGTTTATTTTTGAGTTTGACAGTACCAGGGCTTGAACTGAGGGCTTCGTGCTCTCACTTCACTTTCTTGATCATGGGCTGGTGCTCTACCACTGAACCATGTCTCCAGTGCAAAAGGCCCTTTTAAAATCATGAGGACAATTTTACCTGTGAGAGAACCTAGAAAGCAGCATTATTTTAGTGCTCAGGTCTGTTAATATATGGAGAAGGCAAAAATGATCAATAAGCAAAGTGGGTAGCTTCTAATAAGCATCCAAACCTCTTATAATTCAATAATGTAAGCCAGACATCAACTAGAGCTGATTAAAGTAATTTCAAGAATCTGTAGTCCAAGAATATCCATGGTTCTTGTATTAGCTACCCTTTAAAAATTGAGCAATAGAATAGAATAAAAACCTAATACTAGGCTCTTTCTAGTCCTACCACTTAACAGAATTTAGCAATCCTAACCTCTCTACAAAATGAGCCAACAGCTTCTGTAGTCTAGTTGAGCACGCTGAGACATCCTTGAGCACAAGGATGTTTATTCTGCCCAGGGTAAAGGTGCAGGAATTATCTGAAGGCCCTAACCTTGCTGCATATTAGTCACCTGGAGATTAAAGCATTGTTTTTAAAAAATGATGCTAAGCTCCCCTCCCATTTACTCTGATTCCCTTCACCTGGGATGGTGTCTGAGCAAGGGCTTTTTAAAAGCTCCCTAGGTGACTCCAGATTACAAATTTGAAACAGAGCTGGCAAGCATTGCCTCTAGCAACAGTCCAAGTTCCAGCTGTGGCCTCTGTGCAGATGTTCCTCTCATGTCTGCAGGCCCCTCAGGAGGCATGGGCCATTTGTGAGAGAGAGAGACAGACAGACAGACAGACAGAGACAGAGACACAGAGAGACACAGAGACAGAGAGAGACAGAGTCAGAGAGAGAGAGACAGAGAGAGAGAGAGAGACAGAGACAGAGACAGAGAGAGAGATCTGATTTACCTTAGTCAACAACCTCCTCTAGCTCAGTCAATAGCAATGTCAAGTTCTAGAGATCTAACAGCACAGAAAATGCACGAAAAAAAATCAGTTACCATGACAAGTACTCCTGAGACCCAAATAATCATTCCCTCATCTGAGAAAGACCTGGGAAAGTAGCCCACTGGAGAAAGAGATGTCTTTGAATTATAATTATAAATTAGCCTACTAACTAAGGAAGTCATGTTTAATACATAAGACAACCCTGGATCAAGGTTCATTTTTTTTAATAGTAAACAACATCATGCCCAATGAAAAAATGAAATAGACATGGAATATTCACAAACCATTTAGCTCATGGGATTTGGCAATGGAAAAAGTAATCTCATTAGTGATATGAGGAGCCCACTGAGAGGACACCACATACTTGGGTCAGATGCAACGAAGCAAGTATCCTGAAGGCCCCTCTCATTCTGTAGAACATGAATTACCAGTGAGATCTCATCAAGGCATACAGAAAACAGACAGCTAAAGCAACATCTCCTCCCACTACTACTTATTTAATAATTAAATAGTGCTTGCCTTACTGATCTTAATGAGCCTCAAAGAAGTATTCACTTAGTACTTGCTAAGTGCAAATTCCACAGAGAATGCAGAGAGAAGCCAGTAAGATTGCCCCTCTTCCCTTCAGCACAAACTAGGCAGAGAAACGTACATACACCCCCCTCTACAGCACCTTCCTAAACTACTTCTCCCTTCCTCATACACACCTGCTTCTGAGACCCACCAAAGCTAATCTGCATCCCTCCATTGTGGCCCGTGGGCCACTACCATGGTCACAGTCACCTTTCTCCTATCATCATAGACTGGCTCCCTGGTAATAGAACAGCTTGGGAGGTGGGAGCCTCTGTGAAGGAAACATCAGAAGCAGCCTGATCATTAGACAGTTCTATCTTTTCAGGATTTCCTGGTGAGGAGTGTGACTGAGAGCAACTTTGGTTTAAGACGTCTAAAACATGAACTTTCAGTTTTGCTATTTCAGATATATTACAAGACGAGATATTGCTGAAACACATGCACCTGCTTGGATATTATTAGACCTCAAACAAAGAAATGAGTTCAAACTGTGAATTAAGTGTGGTAGCTTCTTGATGTCTACTCATTTCAGAGCTGGCTCCAGGCCACTTAATATGGCTTCAGCTCCCCATAGAGCTCCTTAGGAGAAGGCAGGGTTTTTCTCAAAGCAGAATCTCTACACTACTGCAACCCTGTGTAAGAGATCACAGGTTGTGATCTCCACAAGCCCACAGCAAGCCTACTGGACTGTCCTTCCGTAGGTCCCAGGCTTTATGGTACCTCTCTTTTGTCAGCTCCTTACTGTGAAGCTGGGGAGCTAGACTGAAGTTCTAACAGACGCACAGCGAGGGCTGGTGACCAGAGAGAAACAGGAAGATCAAGTCCAAAGTTCTGTTCTCCCACTCACGCATGAGCTTGGACAGGGTGCCATCCCTTCTCTGGTCCCTGCTTCTTCAACTGTTTGTTCAAAGGGGTCATAGTTTCAACCTGGGAGGGGCCAGCCAAGCCTGAGAAGGGTGGTATTCTGCTAAATCCCACTCTCCAAGGCTCCAGTACACTCACTGTGACTCAGGGACGTGCATCCTATTCCTTATGCAGAAAAATATTAAGATTTGTTTAAGTAAATGGTCAAGATCCCCTCTAGTGGCCTCACACACTCTGAATACAGTACTCCTAGGAGACATCACACGCCTGTTCATATATGCTACCACAGCTCAAAAAAAATTCTGCAATTTTTTGGAAACTTCCTTCAAAGAATGTACATTTGAGTTCTCTAGATGGTAGAAAATCCTGTTCATTTGAGGATGGATTTCATTTTAAAAACTAAGTAAAAATCAAATTGAGTAGCTTCAACAAACTGTGATAAAACTAAGTCATAGCCAGGAGCTAGTGATTCATTCCTGTAATCCTAGCTACTCAGGAGGCTGAACTTGAGGATTATAGTTCAAAGCAAGCCTGGGAAGAAAAGTCTATGAGACTCTTATCCCCAACTAACCAGCAAAAAGTCTGAAGTGGAGCTGTGGCTCAAATGGTAGAGCTCTACCTTGAGCGAAAAGCTAAGGGATAGCACCCTGGCCCTGAGTTCTAAACCCAAGTACTAGCACCAAAATCAGCCTCACTGCACTAGAACAGCAGCAATGAGGTTGATTGTTAACATTATGCCCACCTTTGGTCCTCAGCTCCACCCATACCTGAGCTCCTCCCTGCCCTGGCATTCCCGCCCTACAGCTGGCCACTCCCTTTCTCCACCCAGACCCACCTGAGCACCCCCCTACCTCACTTCCTGCCCCAGACCTTCCAGCTACCTGAATAGGGATGGATATCATGTATTCACTCTTCAGGGAAATATGGCTCCTCTAAAAAACCTTGTAATAATAGTTCAAAAAAATACAAAAAACAAAAACCCAAGTCCTAACAACTGTGGTAAAAACTGCAGTGTGACTCATCTAAAAGCTATATTAAATGAAAACTAGAAAGAATTGGGCAATGTTGTAAGTTGTGTAAGGATATTTGGCTTAAGAGTAAATATGTTTTTGTTTCTTTCTGTTTAATTTTAAAGTTATTTTGTTTTAAGCTAATTTAATACTTAGTGGGTTAGATAAGTTATTAAATGATACAACTGAAAAGTTACACATGAAATAACCAAAAAAAGGGGGGGGGGGATGGGAAGGGATGGGAAGGGCAAACAAAGGAGGAGGCAACAATGCTTGATAAGAAATGTACTCATTATCTTGCCTATGTAATTGTAACCCCTCTGTACAGTATTTTCACAATTAAAAAAAAATTAAATACCTCAAGAATAAACCTTCAAAGAAACACCAAAAATAAAAAAGAAATAACCAAAAGAGTTTTTTTTTTTTTTTTTGTCGGTCGTGGGGCTTGAACTCTGGGCCTGGGCGTTGTCCCTCAGCTCTTCAGCTCAAGGCGAGCGCTCTACCACTTGAGCTACAGCGCCACTTCCGGTTTTCTGGTGGTTTATTGGAGATAGGAGTCTCACGGTCTCTCCTGCCCGGGCTGGCTTTGAACCGAGATCCTCAGATCTCAGCCTCCTGAGTAGCTAGGATTACAGGCGTGAGCCACCAGAGCCCGGCCAAAAAAAGTTTTTTTTTAAGTTTGATTTGTATAACATGTAAATTGACCCTAAAGGTAGTTTTGTGGGGTTTTTTTGTTGGGGGGTAGGGGTCCAGTCATGGGGCCTGAACTCTGGGCCTGGGTGCTGTCCCTCAGCTCTTCAGCTCAAGGCTAGCACTCTACCACTTGAGCCACAGCGCCACTTCCGGCTTTTTTTTTTTCTGCTTATGTGGTGCTGAGGAATTAAACCCAGGGCCTCATGCATGCAAGGCAAGCGCTCTACCACTGAGCACCTTCCCAGCTCAGGTAGGTAGGTAGGTAGGTAGGTAAGTAGGTAGGCAGGTAGGTAGGTGTGTGTAGGTGTGTGTGTGTGTGTGTGTGTGTGTGCGTGTGTGTGTTTTGGCAGGTAGGTAGGTAGGTGCGCGCGTGTGTGTGTATGTGTGTGTGTGTGTGTGTGTTTTGGCAGGTAGGTGTGTGTGTGTGTGTGTGTGCGCGCGCGCGCGTGCTTTGGCAGGTAGGTAGGTAGGTGTGTGTGTGTGTGCTTTGGCAAGTAGGTGTGTGTGTGTGTGTGTTTTGACCAGTCCTGGGGCTTGAACTCAGGGCCTGGGCGCTGTCCTTGAGCTTCTTTCACTCACGGCTAAGGCTCTACCACTTGTGCCAAAGCTCCACTTCTGGCTTTTTTTTTTTTTTTTTTTTTTGGTAATTTATTGGAGATTAGAGTTTCACACACTTTCCTGCCCAGACTGGCTTCAAACTGTGATCCTCAGATCTCAGCCTTCTGAGTAGCTAGGATTACAAACTGAGCCACCAGAGCCCAGCTGGTGGTAATTATTTTTAAAGTGACATACTGTTTTGTATGAGTAAATTCAGGTTTGTCTGTGGGAAAGCAAAACAAAACCACCCAAGTATTTTTTTATTGGCACGTATACTTTAATGTTTGATGTGAATTAGCTACACAGATAAGCGCATGTTTTAAGAAGAGCAACCTCCAACAGTGCAGCTTTTGATTTATGAAGTCTTAAGGCAGATTTCCACTGACCTTACAACATACCAAACAATCTGTAGGAAGGTAGCCTACACTTAACATCAAGATCACAGAACTACCTCAGGGTATCTCAAGGTGCTTATGGGGGACACATCTGCTAAAAAGCTGATCTGAAACCAAAGGGGTGACTTAAACCATAATAAAATATTTTCTCAAGAGGTCTTAGGAACAAAGGGTACTATTGAGAGTATGCCATGGTTACCTCTCTCCCGGCTCTCTCTCTCTCTAGATAGATAGATAGATAGATCTATAGATATATATAGATATAAACAAAATCTAAATATTCCATTTTCACCCAACTTAAAACCATACTGCTAAAAGAAAAATAACAGCTTAATTTAAAATGGCTATCAACGCCAGGCATAGTGGATCATACCTCTAACACAAGCCCTTGGGAGGCTGACAGAAGGATCTCACATTCAAAGCCAGCCTGGGCTACAAAGAGTGACCCTGTCTCCCCCGCCTCCCTATCAAAAAAAAAAAAAAAAAAAAAAGACTATAATCCAATGTGGCTCAGTGGTAGAATGCTTGCCTTACATCCATGAAGCCCTGAGTTTGATTCCTCAGTACCATATAAACAGAAAAGGCCAGAAGTGGTGCTGTGGCTCAAGTGGTAGAGTGCTAGCCTTGAGCAAAAGAAGTTCAAGGATAGTGCCCAGGCCCTGAGTTCAAGCCCCAGGACTGGCAAAAAGAAAAAAAAAAAAGGTTCACACATTATTCATAATAATGAAGAAGCTTTAATATCTAAATGATTTATAGTCAAATGATGTTTCATTCAGAGACTACTATGTAGCCAGTAAGAATGTTTGTAGAATTGAACTTAGGGGGAGCAGGGGAATCTGTTTGTTTGGAGAGAAAAATACATAAACATAGGCAAGAAAAAAATGCCTAGAAGGATACATATCAAGATGTTAGTCAATTAACCATTAAAGAAATGAAAATCAAAAGCACGCTAAGTTACAACTTCATACCCACTAGGATGGCTACAACAGAAAAGACAGGTAATAACTGTAGAGGAGGATGTGGAGAAACTGGAACCCTCCTATACTGCAGGTAGTAATGTAATGTAGCACAGTTGCTTTGGAAAAACAGTCTGGTAGTGCTTAGAAAGGTTAAACAAAATTTCCATAGGACAAGCAATCCAATTTCTAGGTACTGACCCAGCAATTCTATTCCAAGAAAAATGGGAGTTTATCCATTACAAACCCGAGTGTTCATAATTGAATCATCCATAATAGCCAAAATGTGAAAATAACCAAATGTCCATCAGTGCTAAACGGATAAACAAAATGTGGTATATCATATAATAATGGAATATTTTCCACACTAAAAAAAGAACGAAGTACTGACATATAAATAAGTTTTGAGAACTTAAGTAAAACAAACCAGTTAGAAATACCACGTGTTGGGGCTGGGAAGGTGGCTCAGTGGTTGAGTGCTTGCCTTGCATGCATGAGACCCTGAGTTCAATGCCTCAGCACCACTTAAGCAGAAAAAGCAGGAAGTAGCACTGTGACTCAAGTGGTAGAGTGCTATCCTTGAGCTGAAGAATTAAGGGAGAGCAACCAAGCCCAGAGTTCAGGCCCCACGACTGACATAAAAAAAAGAAGAAAAAAAAGAAATACCACATATTATGATTCCATTAATATGAAATGTCCAGAATAAGCAAATGCATATGGACAGAAAGTAGACTACTGTTGACTAAGGACAGAAAGATTATTTGGGAGGGAGAGGTTGCAGCTACTTCATACAGAGCTGATGAGAATGCTCTAAAACTGAGCCTAGTGATGGTCATACAATTTTGTCAACATATTGAAAAACCACTTAAGCATACAATTTAATTGGGTGAATTATGATGACAGCTAAAGTATATCTCCATAAAGCTGCTGAAAATGTGCATACAAGTAATGTTTGAATATTGGGAATATAGGAAGGTTTTAGTTTTAGTTTATTTGGTTTTAGTTTGCCTAGTTTTTCTAACTAGGCAATGAATATGATTACTCTTAAGAGATTTTTAAAGCATCTTCCCATATTATACAGAAAGTACAAAGTGTGTGCATTTGAAAAAATAAAATATATCTTTCCTTATATTAATGTTAACCTGGAAAGCACCCCTATAGCCCCAGCCATGTGACTGTGGAGCAACACATGCATATCTAGTTCCATCTCTACCCTGATCAATTAGGATCCCACTCCCTACCACTCCCCAGTGTGTGGCTGGGCATAACAGTGAAAATGTTTGTTGAATGGATGATGGCTTACTAATGTGCTCCTACAGTGACAGATGCTTCTTAACAAGTTATAGGACACAATTTTTTTCTTAAGGTTCCACTTTTCCCTGTCTGTCATTGGTGTGATTCACTATTTGAGTATCTTTCCAGGGTCTTTCCCTGAAACAGAGAACCTTAAAACCACACAAGGAATATGAGCAAAGATAAAGATAGGAACCAATTCTCAGCTTCTGGAAAATATACCCAACGTTTATTATTCACAGATGATGATTCACCAACCCTGTTTTTTAAGTTGGCGTCATACTCTCTCTAATCGTATTGCTAGGTTACAGGACCCTGCATTATTTGAAAATAATAAAAGCTGAATCCACTAAAATGACACATTAAGCTTTTCTCCCTTATTTCATTTCTTTAGGGAGAACATGCTAGCGCACAAAATAAAATACTAAGTGCATAGAATACTCTGCAGTCTCAAAACAAAAGGCTGGTGGAGCTCCTTCCTAGTTAAGCAAGAGGGCCTGAGTTCAAACCCCAGTACCACCCAAACCAAAGGTTTCTGATGAAAATTAAGTGGTTAGCCAATGATTCTTCAGCCCAAAGATATAGAATTTAAAAAACCTGGGACAGGCAAATAACTACATGCTGTAGGTCCATACAGGTGGGACTATTCTATCCAGACAGTGGAAAGAAAGCTTTTTTATTAGTTTACTGAAATTATATTCAGGACTACAGTGTATCCTTGCACTTTCTTAACAGTAACTCAAACACATGTTCTCTTGCGCTATGAAAAGCAACAGAAAGCTCTGGGCAGGCAAGTTAACTGATATATATGTATACAACTACAATTTAATTTCATGATGAACAGTCCTAACAACAAACTTAATGAAACATCTTCCACATGACCACAGTATAAATATCTCAGTATTGCTTATTACGATAATTCCTGTAGGTGATGACTACCAGAAGAAAGGATGGTCAAGACGTCTTTAGTTGACTCATCTCTCAGACGCACGAGATGTTTTCATACACAAATATTCCTCAGGTCTGTGTCTTTTTTTTTTGTTTTAAATTTCCCTTCCCATCAAACTAAATAGTGATTAGCTAAAGATATATTTGGCTTTATAGGCTGCCAGTCTTGTTTTTTTCTGGTCTGTTGGTAAGGCTTGAACTCAGGGCTCCAGTGCTACCCCTGAGCTTTTTTGTTCAAGGTTAATACTCTACTACTTGGGTTTTCTGGTGGTTAACTGGAGATGAGAGTCTCATGGATTTTCCTGCCTCAGTAGCTAGCCAATACCAATCTTTTTGGTAACTGAAAGAGGGGACCATAAAATGAGTTCTATTTACAGTGGTGATGTAACATTGACCTACACTAAGTACAAGATAAGGGTTTAGAGAGAAAGGGAAAAGTCCAGAATGGAACTAAAAACCATATTGTGGATTAGCAAGAGAGCCTCCTGTGCTTAATAAGGATGTTATTATATTCTGTACCTGGTAGCCAGAGTCTCAAGCAATTTCTTGCTCAACTAGACATACAGGGAAAGAAAACCATAGTATTACCTCCAAAGCCTAGTTACTTCATCAATCAAAAAGAAATACCATAAAATTATTTAAAAATAAAATATCAAAGATATTTCCTGAAGACTGCACAGTGCAATATTTTTAAATGATGATTTAATGAGTAGAAGGCACTTTGATGGAGTTAAAGCGAATGTAGATGTATTATCTATTATCTGAAAGATATCCCATTTTATAAATCAGTAAACTGAGTGCTATGCCTGAAGGTAAAGCTGAGCAAGCAAATGACCAGTTAGAACTCAAGTCTGTGTTCTACCACTGTGTTCTGCTAACATTCACTGCTACCTAGCTTAAATGCAACCTTTGCTATAAATTCCACTTTAGATCAAAAAATAATAATTCTTACTCTATTGGGGGGAGGTGTCAAGACTTTCACTGGGATAAAATTCTGAGGTAGTAAAACAACCTTTCGACAAGGGTCTTGGAATATTTTATCATGAACTTAGAGAAGTTTGTATTCTGAACTAAAGTTTCAAAATATTTACATGAGGTGAAAACTACACTAGCTGTTTTATTGGCTCCTTAATCTATGGCATTCAGTAATTAAAATATTAGGATACAGTGAAAGAATAGTATATGCAAAAACATAATTTAAAAAAATACTCAAAAAAATTAAAAAATAAAAAATACTCAAAAAAATATATACTCCTAAGCCCTGAAAAACAGAAAATGACCGATTTCCACCTCAAATGATGGAAGGATGCCAGGCAACAGTTAACTAACCCAAGGTGACATGTTCAAGTTCAAAATGTGACTCTAGTTGTGAAAATCGATTTTTTTTAATTGGAAGAAAACCTTAACATACGTAATAAGTTTTATCATGAAGAAAGTATACATAGACTTTCCTTAAAAAAAAAACAACAAAATTTGTAAACTATGATCTTATTTTAACAGAACCTTCTCTAACAGCTTCCAAATTTCTTGTTGCTCCAGGAGCACAATTATTTATCTAAAATGCTTAAGGCTTCAAAGGGTTTGCTAGAGTCCACACGGGTCACTTCTCCACCTGGACACCTGGTACACGATATGCCATATTAAAGGGAACACGGTACCTTCAAAGAGGTCATTAAGCAGACCCACATCCTGAACAATAAAATGTTATTGTTTTTTTTAAGCACGCATTTCGTCCAACCAGAAGAGAAAAAAGCCAAGCGTGTCCACAAAATGTCCTCCTCGGCCACAGTGTCCAAATCCACAAGCTGAGCAAGGTCATAAATGGTTAAATCAACATAACCCGGGCCCTCTGCTCCTCTCCTGCAGGATACACGCTGCAGAGACCTGTCTGACGGCCCCACACGTGGGGGCGTGGGGGGGGGACCGTTTCTCATGGCCAGTTTTTTAGTGACTTCACTTCTGACCCACACACGGGGGAAGAGGGTGGAGGGGGGACCCGGGTCTTTCAAAATAAAATAAGAAATGGTCCGATTCCCACGCTTAACTGGCTTAATGAAGCCCTGGTGCACAAAAAGCCGCTTCCATCAAACCTGCGGGGCAGGTAAGCAGCATCCAGGGGCCGGGTGAAAATGCTCACCACATTCCCGGCGGCCTTCGATGGCCCAAAAAGTTCAAGCAAGGATCGGAAACTTAAGACAGCCCCTGGCGCCCGCCGCGCAGGGTCGGTCCGGCCGTTCCCTTCCGCGGAGCCCCCCCCCCCCCCGCCCCGACCCCTGCCGGGCCGAGCCGGCGCCCACCTGTGGGGAAGGGCGGCAGGTGGGCGTGCGGCCCGGGCCTTCCGGAGACCCCTCCCGGGGGTGCCCGCCCCCCGCGCCCGGGGCGACGCTGCCCGTGACAGCCGCGCTGGCCCCCGAGGCCTCGGAGGCGGTGGCCGCCTCAGCGTGGCCGGCGGCCGCGGAGACTCCGAGAAGGGAAGGCGCTGGCGCCCGGCGCCGCCTTCCGTGAGGATTCTCGGCCCTCGAGTCCCCTCCGCGCCGGGGCTCGGCTCCGACTCCCACCCGGCGACCGCGCGACCCTCCCCCGGGCCCCGAGCCGGCCTGCCGCGGGGCTGTGCCCCCCAGCCCGCGCTCCCTCGCCGGTCACTCACCTCGGGGCCGGGCAGCAGCAGCCCCAGCAGCAGCAGCAGCCGCAGCGCCAGCCACCGTGCCGGCATGGCGGGGACTCGGCCTTGGCTTCGGGCCCGGCCGGCCGATTCCGGGGGCGGCGCGACGACAGCGCGGCAGTGGCCGAGCTCCCGCGGACACTGAGCTGACTAGGCGGCGGCGGCAGCCCCATTCCCGGCCCTATAAGCGCCGGGTGCCGCCGCTTCTTCCGGTCGAGGCGGGGCGGAGGGGCGGGGCCGGGAGCGGTTTGGGGGCGGGGCTGTTGCTGGTGGGCGGAGTCAGAGCGGGACGGAGGTGGGGCTGACCCGGGCCAGGCTCTGAGCCTTTGGCCTCAGTGGTTTAAAAGGACTTCAAACCAGGCTCAAGGTGGCTCACGCCTGTAATCCTAGCTACGCAGGAGGCTGAGATCTGAGGATCGCGGTTCAAAGCCAGCCTGGGCAGAAAAGTCTGTGAAACGCTTATCCCCAATTAACACCAGCAGTCCCTCCTGCGTCTTCCCACCACAGTGACCAAGGTCAAGCTGAGCCTCCTCCTTACCTTCCTTTCCGCCTAGAATTCCCCAGCAGCCATCCGGCCCCTCTGGAATGAACCCACAGTCAAGTCACTCACCAAAAGTATGTATGTTTACCTGACGTTCGTAGATGTGGCCTCGTGAAGCCTGACCACGTGAAGATTGACATGTGTCACAACTCATTGGAGGGAATGGGTGGGAGGAAGATTCCTTCGCTATATGAGAGCTGTGGACTATTAATCAGATTTAAAGAGGTCAGCAGCTGTTTGGTCCCAAGCTGCCCTCTGCTGAACTGGAAAGGGGATGACGGATATGTTCTTTGTTACAGTAAAGAATAAACTAAGCCGGGCGCTGGTGGCTCACGCCTGTAATCCTAGCTTACACAAGAGGCTGAGATCTGAGGATCGCGGTTCAAAGCGAGATCGAGCAGGAAAGTCCGTGAGACTCTTATCTCCAATAAACCACTAGAAAACCGGAAGTGGTGCTGTGGCTCCAGGGATAGAGCACTTGCCTTGAGCTGAAGAGTGCAGGGACAGCGCCTAACCCCAGAGTTCAAGCCCCAGGACCGACCAAAAAATAAAACAAAACAAAAGAGTAAACTAACATTCATGATACAAGGGAGGGGGGGAATTATCTTGTATACTATTCTAGTAGAAAACTAAAAAGGGAAGCCACTGTGGCTTAGTGGTAGGGTAGTTGCCTAGCATGCATGAGGCCCTGATTTTGCATCCATGGTAGCATATAAACAAAAATAAATATGTAAAATTAATTTTAAAAAAAGAAAGCCAGGCACCAATGGCTCATGCCTGTAATTCTAGCTACTCAGGAGGCTGAGATCTGAGAATCATGGTTCAAAGCCAGTCCTGGCAGGAAAGTCCATGAGACTCTTATCTCCAGTTAACCACAAAAAGCCCAAGTGGAACTGTGGCTCAAGTGTAGAGTGCTAGCCTTGAGCACAAAAGCTCAAGGACTGTACTCAGACCTTAAGTTCAAACCTCAGGACCGGAAAAAAACAAGTACCAAGCTCTCCAGTTTTTCCTGACTTGCTCTAGGAAAACAACAAGCATTTCTGGCAAAAAATAATCAAGAAATAGCAAGAGATAGACCAAGTATCCTGTCCTGTCCTTTCTGTGTGCACTTTTAGTTAATCCAATCTAACTACAACAGACAGAAATGTCCACAGGAAGCCTAATTCTGTAGACAAAGGTCCCCATTCCCAACTCTCTGACTTGGATCCAACACCCCAATTGAAGAATAGGGCAAATCTTGTTAAGTGGGAAAATAGTAGAACCATTTTGAACACGTCTCAACAAAAATAGGCAGGTTTGGGTTGGCAGGAAGAGATGGGGAAACAGAAGGTCCAGCAACCTTGAGAATGGTGGCCAGGTAGGTATAGAGAATCTCTTTCACAATTACCTGTCCAGATCACCTCAAGCTGACAATCTCTAAGAACACATGCTTGAGTTCAGAAAGAAGTATAACTGAAAAACGGTTTTCATATCTCTTCTGCATATTATCTCAGAGTAAACCTACAAGGGGAACTTTGTGTGCTGGGATGGTACAGGCCTTTGCCAATTCAAAATGTCATTGTGACCCTGTAAACGTTGTAGCTGAAAACTGACCTCAATCTGACTCATAAATCAGTTTTAAACATCCTGGAAACAAACCAAATTCATCCAAGGAACCTGGGCCAGGTAGGAATATTTATCTTGTATTGAGCTGAACCAAATCCCCAGGCTTTAATTACACTGTTCCATGTTCTCAGAATTTCCTATGCACCACTGAGGTTGTTCTTAGGCTTAAACAGGTCTACATGCTTCATGTTCTTCTCTCCTTGATTTGGTAATTCAGGCTGATAACCACTGGTTTTGTTCGGATAGTGTTACCCATAATCTTGCTCCACAGTCAAGTACTACTTTAGACATCTTTGTGCTTATAATAAAGCACAAACTGGCACCACTGATAGCAAGAGAAATAGAAATATTCTGTAGGATGACTTTGAAGAGATGCCCATATAAAAGATCTAAAAATGGGCAGAAAGTTAATGAACTAAGAACCAATAAGACAAGGTTATAATCTTAGTGTAAAAACAAAACCCTCTTTGCCACGAGAATAAAAAAAAAAATGTAACTGTATTAGAGTCAACAAAGGCTAGAGAAGGTCCTAGATATGTAAAAATAGATTTCTAGCCAGGCGCCAGTGGCTCACGCCTGTAATCCTAGCTACTCAGGAGGCTGAGATCTGAGGATCACGGTTCAAAGCCAGCCCAGGCAGGAAAGTCTGTGAGACTCTTATCTCCAATAAACCATTAGAAAACCAGAAGTGGTGCTGTGGCTCAAGTGGTAGAGTGCTCACCTGGACAGAGCCCAGACCCAGAGTTCAAGCCCCATGACCAACAAAAACAAAAATAGATTTCTAACACCTTTTGTGCTCTCTTTTGCTACTGATTCAGAATATCCAAGGACAGAGTCCAGAAACCTGTGTATTTTAGTTTCTGCAGGTGACAGAGGGCAGCCAAAATCCAGGCTCTAATTTATTGCTGAGGTTGCTGTTAATCCCTGTGGGCCTGAATGTTTAACAAATGCCACCCTCTAGTGGAAGAAAATATAACCTAGACTTTAAAGTGTGTGTGTTTAAAATCCTTCAAATGTTCATTTTAAAGCTGGTACCAATGGCTGATGACTGTAATCCTAGCTACTCAGGAGTCTGAGACCTGAAGATTGCAGTTTGAAACCAGCTTTGGTAGGAAAGCCTGTGAGACTTTTTTTGGTCAGTCTTGGGGCTTGAACTCAGGCCCTGGGCACTACTATTTTTTTTTAATTTAATTTTATTTTATTTGTGAACATACTGTACAGAGGGGTTACAATTACATGGGCAGGATAATGCATACATTTCTTACCAAGCATTGCAGCCTCCTCCTTTGTTTACCCTTCACCTCCCTTCCCAGCCTCCGGCACTACTATTTTGAGCCACAGCTCTACTGGTTTTTGAGTGGTTAGAGATAAGAATCTCATGGGGACTTTTCTGCTCTGGCTGGCTTTGAACTAGAATCTTCAGATCTCAGCCTCCTGAATAGCTAGGTTTAGAGGTATGAGCCACTGACACCCAGTTCATGAGACTCCTATCTCTAATTAGTCACCAAAAAGGCAGAAGTAGAGTTATGGCTCAAGTGGTAAATCTAGCATTGAGCAAAAAAGCTCAAAGACAGTGCTCAGGCCCTGAGTCCAAAAAATATCTTTTTCATTTGAAAATGATTCTTAGGTTGACTTGCAATTAGCTATTAGTTATTTAGACTTTTGAAGAGGGGACTTGAAAAAAAATCTCATGTGAAAGGGTGGCTTGAGAACTTAAAAGTGTGTGTGTGTGTGTGTGTGTATGTGTGTGTGTGTTTCAATGTAAACAAAGCTTTTCTTTAGCTTTTCCTACTCTTAAGTGATGCTGAAAAAGCCACTATGCAGAAGGCTGGTGTATTACTCTCTCTAAGGCAACTGAGGCCAAGGAGTCTGACAAGAGGCACTGTTCAGACCTTCAGAACAGAAGTAGGGAGAGAAAGGGAGGATATGGCTCTGCCACCAGGGCAGATGGCCCTGGACCAAGCCAGAAGTCTAGGGTCCACAGCTGTCTGCCATGTTTATAACCTTCTGAGAGGTGGGGTGCTATGGAAGTCCTGAGATCCATAAGAGCCCATAGCTAGCCCCAGGTCCTTGCCCAACACCCTTTTCCCATCAACCATCCTCCATGGGGACCTTTAGTTGTTACCTATCCCATGTGAAGTTGGAGGACGATGCCAATCTTAGCCTGAGACAGGCTATGAGGGACATCAGGCAAAGGAGCCCTGTTCCCCTCCCTCCCTTTCTTCCTTCTTTCTCTTTCTCTCTTTCTCTTTTTTCCTTCCTTCCTTTCTTTCTTTTCTTTCTTCCTTCCTTCTTTCCTTTCTTTCTTTTTTTGTGGTCCATGGTTGGGACAGTGTGTGGGGCTGAGGGAGGGAGACAGGGATTGCAGAACAGACCTGGGCCAGCTCTTTCAGTAAAGGTCAGTGAGTACCAGACAGGAACTGTCCTGAAGACTCTCAGTGGTGGCACCTGAAACACAATCCTGCTCCAAGGATTCTGGTGTGGAGGATGGATGGCTGGGGCAGGGGAACAGGGTAGATGAGGATAGATGACCATGCTCTCCATGCTGAGCAGGCAGGTGAACTGGATCATGGGGACCCACTGATCAGCACCAGCAGTTACTCCTCGGAGCACTAGGGGAGAGGTGGACCTAGATCATCTCGTTGTTCACTAAGCCCAGGCTGTCCTCGAGTTTGACATATGTGACATGTCTGTTCTTTAGTTTCTCCAGGTCAGATGGGCTCCTTGGTCTGGTTGGCAAAGAGACCAGGTAGCATGAAATGTGGTCATCCAGATCCTTCATGATAGTATGGATCACCTGAAGCATTGGCATGATGCCTGCCACTGCTGTGATCACACCCATGGACTTCACTATGGGTCATGGGGCTTGAACTCTGGGCCTGGCTGCTGTCCCTGAACTCTTCAGCTCCAGGCTAGTGCTCTACCACTTGAACCACAGCACCACTTCCAGTTTTCTGGTAGTTTATTGGAGATAAGAGTCTCACAGACTTTCCTGACGAGGCTGGCTTTGAAGAGCAATCCTCAGATCTCAGCCTCCTAAGTAGCTAGGATTACTGGCATGAGCCACCGATGCTCGGCTCAAGAGTACATTTCTTTTTGAACATGTCCCTTAGTTTTTTCCTCAAGGCTGGCACTCTACCACTTGAGCCACAGCTTCACTTCTGGCCTTTCAGGTAGTTCATTGGATAGAAGAATCTCACAAACTTTTCTATCCTGGATGGATTCAAACTGCCATCCTCAGATCTCAGTCCCCTGAGTGGGACTGCAAGTGTGAGCCACCAGCACCCGGCAGATGATTACTTTTGCCCCCACCCACAGTATTATAACCATGTACCACTTTCTTTGTGGTCTGTCGCAGTAGCTAGGTGGTATCCTCGATGGCATTTCCCGAACACAGCTGTCCCTCCATATTTATGAAGATTGGCTTCAGGGCTCCCCTGAGCTCGTCTGTGATATAAAATGGCATGGCATTTGCCTATATCCCCTCTACTAATACTCATACAATGGAAATACTAGAGAAATAGGTGTTCCAATGTATTGTTTGGGAATAATCACAAGAAAAACAGTCTATATATTTTGGGAAACAGCTGCAATTTCTTAAATCCAAATATTTCCGGATCCATGGTTGGTTGAGTTGGCTGATGTACAATCTGCACATATGGAAAGCAAACTGTACTAATAGCAACCAAAAGCTTATACAAATGTGTGGCGATAAGGGGCATGACTTCAAATGACAGGTAAGGTCTCCTGATCTCATCTTGGAGCTATGCCAAAAACAATACAAACACACACCAGCCATCTGGCTGAGACTAGCAGGGCGGGTTCCCCTCCTACCTCCCCTAGGAGGTAGTTCAGGCTAATTCTAGCTGGTTATTTTTTCACTTGTGTTTCACACTCCTTTGTGCCAAGTCTACATACTAACCATGGCAAAGTGCACAAAATGTCACTGGTGTATCTTAATAATTCAGAGGGCCAAGAAAGTGCCAATGTGGAAATGGCCATCCTTTCAAAGTACATCTACTTCCTTACTGCCCAGTCCCTCTCCATCCCCTAGAGTCTGGCCTAATTCCACAGAACTCTCTGGAAACTTCTCTTGAGCAGCTCATAAACATTCTTCCTCTTGTAAAACATCAGGGGTTAGTGAAAATATTCTAAAATTGACTGTGGTGATGATTTAAAACTTTGTTAATAAAGTCATTGAATTATGTATTCAAATCACAAAAACTGACATCATTTTTTATTTATTTATTTATTTTGGTCCGGTCGTGGGGCCTGAACTCTGGACCTGGGTATTGTCCCTCAGCCCTTCAGCTTAAGGCTAGCACTCTACCACTTGAGCCACAGCACTACTTACGGCTTTTTCCTTTTTGCTTATGTGGTGCTGAGGAATCGAACCCAGGGCCTCATGCATGCAAGGCAAGCGCTCTACCACTGAGCCACCTTCCCAGCCCCCAAAACTGGTATTATTTAATATAAGAAATATTTTGCCAGATGCCAGATCCTGGCTACTCAGGAGACTGAGATCTGAGGATCCTGGTTCTAACTTAGCCAGGGCAGGAAAGTGTGTGAGAGTCTTATCTCCAATTAACCACCAAAAAGCTGAAAATGGAGTTGTGGCTCAAGTGGTAGAGCACTAGCTTCTGTGAAAAAGCTAAGGAATAATGCCCAGGCTGAGTTCAAGCCCCAATAACAACACATAGACACAAAAGCAGATATACACACTATTATATATATGTATTTGAATAGATATGTGAATATATATATACACATACCTATACACACATATATGTAACATTTTATCAGAGATAAAGAGAGACATTTCACAATAATAAAAGACTCCATTTATGGCTGGGCACTGGTGGCTCAAATCTATAATCCTAGCTACTCAGGAGGCTGAGATCTCAGGATTGAGGTTTGAAGCCAGCCCAGGCAGAAAAATCCAGACTATCACTTATTAACCAACAAAATACTGAACTAGAGGTGTTGGCATCAAAAACCAACAACAGAAAGTCCATTTATGAGCAAATAATCCCAACTATGAACATATTAATCCTAAATATGCAAACATCTCAAACAGCTTGAAAACACATGAATCAAAAACTGACACACTGATGAGTGACTAGAAGGAAAATTGATAGGTTGGGAAGGTGGCTCAGTGGTAGAATGCTTGCCTTGCATGCATGAGGCCCTGGATTTGATTCTTCAGACTGACAAAAAAAAATTAAAATTGATAAATCTTTCTGGGTATGATAGCATATACCTGTAATCCTGGCACCTGGAAGGTTGAGCTCAAGTGGTCCTGAGTTCAAAGCCAGTTTGGGCTAAAGACTGAGATCCTGTCTCTAAATAAATAAATAAAATAGGAACAGATAAATTTCCAGGTATACTGATAAAGGAAGAGAAAAGCCCACAAAATCTTACAGATCCCACAGATATTAAATCTTTCAGATATAGGTCCTACAGATATTAAAGAACAATAAAGGAAAATGGAAATATTTCTTAAAGTAATACTGACATGACACAACATGGAAAAGAAAACCTGTAGCCAGAAACTGACACATATGTATAGTTTTTGCTACTCAGGAGGCAGAAATTGGGAAGGTCAAGGTTCAAGGTCAGCTCTGGGAAAAAATTAAGGAGACTTCATCTTGACCAACAAGTGGCTTTCATCCATAATGCAGATTATATAGGAGGGAAACCATAAGTAGGAGAATCATGGTATGAGGCAGCCCTAGGCAATAAACAAACACAGTTAGCTCTTCTCTCCCATGAGCTTCCAAAGTAGAATATTTGAAGTAGCATTTATTCAAGTATTGACTTCAATTTTCTAAGAATGTACCAGATAATTGGTATTAATTCACTTGTACCTAAAATTTTGGTGTTTGTTTTGGGTTGGAGGGGTATATTTTCGGATATATAGGCCCACAAACATTAAGTGATCAAGTCACCAGAAAGTCAGCATATTATCAGAAGACACTCTACTTTGAAATATAGAAAATAGCCACAGCTGTAATTGGGGCTTTTTTTGGGTACTTAATTGGAGATAAGCGCCTCATAGACTTTCCTGCCTGGATTAACTTTGAACCTTGATCCTAAGATCTCAGCCTCCTGAGAGGCCAGGATGACAGGTGTGAGCCACCGGCGCCCGGCATCATTTTTTTATATTTGGGGGGGGCGGGTGTTTTCGTTTTTCTAATCATTTCACAGCCTCAGCTCCTAGCCTGAGAGCTGGAACATTGTTTGTCTCCTGCTTGCAGTTTTCTTTTGTGTGCTGCGGAGGGACACCCCAGTTGCAGATTAATGGAGATGTGTAAAGAAACTTGAGCTGGGCACCAGTGGCTCATGTCTGTCATCCTAGCTACTCGGGAGGCTGAGATCTGAGGATCGCGGTTCAAAGCCAACCCGGGCAGAAAAGTTCACAAGATTCTTATCTCCAATAAACCACCGGAAAACCACAAGTGGCGCGGAGGCTCAAAGTGGTAAAGCGCTGTCCTGGAGCAAGCCCAGGCCCAGATGTCAAGCCTCCCGACCGACGGGCGGGGCGGGGAGAGGAGGAGGGAGGAGAAGCGGGGGAGGAGGGGAGGAGAGGAGGGAGGAGAGAGAGAAGAAAAAAGAAAAGAAACGCGTAAAAGTTTAAAGAGAACGTTGGTGCCAAACTCACTCCAAAACTCTCATCTCTATGGTCAAAGTGTGGACGCTCTATACACTGGAGGACTCCGAAAATCCTCAGCCAATCATCAGACACATTTGTGGGCACGTCGCAGGAAGACTGACTTGCTATTGGCTAGTAAAAGTAAAGGCCACCCAACGACTTCCGCTCCGCTCCTTTTAAGAACAAGCCTCACAGCCGCTCCATCCTTTCGAGACTACGGATCCGGGAAGGTGAGGCGTGTTTGGTGTCCGGGTCGTTTGGCTGGTGGGCCTCGGGCGTGGTGGGGGTAATTTTCGGCTATGATGACTTTCCATTTCATGCACGCGTTAGACTGCTGATACTGGTGATGCGAACTGGAGTCTGAGCCGGCCAGCGGCCCAGAGGAGGGGAAGGGCCGGCGGGCCGGCGGCGCGCTTGCTCACCGGTCGCTCTTGTGTTTGCAGGGCCCTCCCCGTCGAGGACGCCAGTGTGCGCTCTGCGTTGCATTTTCAGCCCCTCCCTGCCTCCGAGCGTCAATAAAGTGGCTTGACCCCCGCCCTGGTGTCCGTGTGTCTGTGTGCGGTCGAGGACGCGCCGCCTTTGAGCCCCCGTCGCGCCTGCGCGTGGCGCCGGGGGTCGAGCTGCGGCGCTAGAGCACGTGCTCGCGCATAACTGGGGCCGCCCGCCGCTCGCGGGCCGTCCTTTTAACCGCGAGCGACAATGCCACAAGGCCCCACGTGGGCTGGAACGACCCGGGGGGGGGGCCACACAATCTTACATCCTACGGTTGATGGGGTGCTATTTGGGTTTCCTGCACGTCAGTGTTGACAAGCGAGGGCGTCCCAGCCAGCATTACTGTGGAAGGGCCTGAGCTGCAGGAGGAAAGTTGCAGCCACCTTCTAAGCTTGAGGCCTACCTTGCCACCCTTATGGAAGTGGGAGGCCTGTAATCTTAGCTAAACAGACGGCCGAGGATCTAGGCTCAGTCAGGGCAGGAAAGTCAAGTGCAGTGAATGGAGCTGTGATGACTCAAGTGGTAGAGGAGGAGCCCTTGAGCCGCCAGTGACAGCAGCTTTAAAAAGGACCTCTGCGAGCCGCGTGCCGGTGGCTCACGTCTATAATCTTAGCTACTCAGGAGGCTGAGATCTGAGGATCGCAGTTCAATGCCAGGCCGGGCAGGAAAGTCTGAGACTCCACTACAATGAGCCACCAGAAGACTGGAAATAGTGCTCTGGCTCAAATAGTAGAGCGTGTCCTTTGAGTTGAAAAGCTGAGAAACAGCGCCCAGGCCCAGGGCTCAAGCCCCATGGCCAACCAAAAAAAAAAAAAATCCTTCCCCCATAACCTTTACCTAAAATAGTCTGGGGAGGGTGCAGGAATCACTGGACATCATTGTAAAGTGGCTACTGCCTCTAAATCCCTGTTAGGACTTGTACTGAACCACAATGACTAGTGAGTAAATGAGGTCTGTTACTGCCAGGAAGTGCCCATGAGCCCTACTCTATACTGACAACAGGATTTGCTGGAAATAACTTAGATGCTTGTCTGGTGTTTGACATGAGATTTATTTTGTGAAACAATTCAAGCGATTGTAAGTCCCCACATACTACTTGGTTAAGTGAAATAAGGTACAATCGTGTCATCTCTATACAGTGCATCTAGTCCTTTACCTTTAGTTATTGCACAAAAG
The DNA here is from genome assembly GCF_019054845.1 of Dipodomys spectabilis. Taxonomy (NCBI): domain Eukaryota; kingdom Metazoa; phylum Chordata; class Mammalia; order Rodentia; family Heteromyidae; genus Dipodomys; species Dipodomys spectabilis. Next base: position 3,732,706 of record NW_024871006.1, on the reverse strand, counting down.
TTAAAGACCAGTGACAAGACATGCAAGCTTTACCAGCAGGTCGGGTTACACAATGTGGAACGGTACACTGACTGGAATGGTCAAATAATTTAAGTCAAATGTTTTAATGATGCAATTAAGGAGTTCAGATACATTTTTTTCAATATATTAATTTCTTTGAAGTCATGTTCAGGCAAGGTGCTGTTAAAAAACCCCACAATCAGCTTTGTCCCCAAATGTAAATTATCAAAAGTTACACAAGGTAATTTTGACATTGCAGTTTTAAATAAAATGTTTGCTTCCCAAAGTAATTACTATTAGAGGCCTCAAACTTGTAAACTAAATTATCTGACACAAATGCACAAAAGTAAGTTGGCAACATTAAAGAAAGGTCACATGAATATCTTGAGATGTGTAGTGTTTGACATTGAGCAATTTTCTGTTTTGGCCATCAACGAACAAAAACTGCCTACAAAACCCAATTCTGAACCAATTAGATTAACAAAGCTTTCAGATTCCCACATGAAGCTTTCTGGTACACAGTGATGGCAGAAAGACCTTGGCTCTGGTTTGACCCCACCCCATTCTGTACTGGGGAGAAACAATCGGTCATTGTGTGAAGTGTCACATATGAATGTCACCTGTGCTGTTTTAAAACAACAATCAGGATTAATTAGAAGCAAGGTGATTGTAACCTCGTTGGTAAAAGGCTTCAGATGCTTTCATCTCATAGCTTTGCCTAATGTTCACATAAATCCCACTGACCCCACCCCAGCTGAAATTGTGTGTGTGTGTTCTATGGCTACTTGCTTCCAAAATGCACAATTTAATGTGAAAAAAGTTAGTATGCCTATCTCTTTACCACCAATGAAAGGGTTCACAAAATTCCACTCCTCACATTAACACACTGACATTCTGAATGTGGAGGGCTGCTATCACAAAATGTAGAGTGAAAAAATGTTTCATTGTGCACCAGCTGCCTGAGGAAAAGCTTTAGAGGAGTCTAGGAGGCAGGGGAAGCCTTCCAGTCGCACAGCTTTGCTCTGAATGTGCTCATGTAACTGCCATTAAAAAGTGGTAGACTTTTAAAAGCTGCAGTGTGAGTCACCTGTAACTTCTGGCTCCACCAAGATTCTTTCAGTCTCCTTTGCCAATCAAAGCTTTGCAGCAGGCAATCCAGACACTCGTCATTGGATGCAGGGAATGACACTTCACAGTGGAATGGGCACCAACAGGCAGGGCAGAAGCAATCCTTTAAGAGACAGTGGCTGTGGCACAAATAAAGGCCAGTGCCATAGCACAGATGGCAGCCATGAACTCCACACCTCAAGTTAGGTCTCCTAATACTGAACATCTATTGTCACCCATCATAGCTGGTCAGTAGCCTCCAGTGAAGGGTCTTTCAGGAGGCAAGAAGTGGAACGAGGGTCCATGGCTGAGTGCATTATAGGGATATAAACATCATCCATGTTTGGCATGACAAAAACTTTCTGCAAAGAGATATTAAAGAATGGTCATGTGGAAGAAAGCCCAGCAGGCTGTATCGTCCTTCCTGCACATTCCAAACTAGTTCTCCCAAATAGTTTAATTTATAAAATTACTCATGAAGCAATAAATAACACTAATTTAGGAGAATTGGGTTAATCACCAACAGTATTTTCAAATTAAGTCTAGAATGCATCAGTGAATTTATCCCTTTAAATCTTAGCAAGAAAATGCAAGCTAATTTTTTTTTATATCAAAACCATGCAAAGAAACATATGATAGACCCTCTGACTTTGGTAAATACCAAAAAGGTATTAATCTTAAAGGGTATCAGTGAATGACATTAGTGGTACTTTGCTTATCCATTTATACATTACTTTCCATGTAAATTTTGGCAGTGCATTCAATTTCAGCAATGCTCACTCAAAGTAAGTGGGGTGCCATATGCAAATGTGTGTGTGTAGTGGTTATCTTTCAACTTCCCAACTGGCCCCTGCCCCTTTTTCCCTTCTGCTCTGTATAGCCCAAGATCACTAAAAGAGGTATAACCCCCACAAATTCTAAAACAGAATCTAGGGATATAGAAGGAACAAGCAATCTGGGAATGAAAGGTATATGCCTGCAATCCCTCTGAAAACTACTTAATAATGCTCTGTGGATATTTTAAGGCATATATTACTGCACCTAAGATTGTATGCCAATGTTTGATTACATGTATTCTTTCCCGGTTTGAAGGTCTATGCCTTTTATTTGACCCAGGTGAAGTTCAGGGCCTTTGTCCAGTCAGAGCTTCTTTTCTTGCTGTAACCCACAGGTAAACACTACAAGATTACCTGAAACTCTTGCTCCAGCCTCTTCTCTATCCAGTCTGTCACATGAACTAAAGTAACTTCTCTCTCTCCAAGTTTTGGCCGAGCTTTCAGCTCTATATATGGTGGTTTCCGGAAACCATACCTTTTTGAAGGAAACAATAATCATATTGTGAAGCAAAGAAAGAAAAAGAAGGCATTGGCACACACACTCTTCCTTTTAGCGGTTTTATATCTATTGTGCTTCCTAGAGCAGAGTGTGTGTGTGTGTGTGTGCACACGCGTGTGTGCGCTAGTATCAGGGCTTGAACTCTTCCTGGGAGCTGTCCTGTAGCCTTTTTTATTCAAGGTTGGCACTCTGCCACTTGAGCCACTTCTAGCTTTCTGCTGGTTAACTGGAGATGAGTCTCTCAGACTTTCCTGCCTAGCCTGGCCTCCTGAGTAGCTAGGTTTATAGGCGTGAACCACCAGGATGGACCTGGTTTACTCAACAGAGGCATTTGTAAGTGCAAAATCTAAAAGACTGGCAGTAAGGAGAAGAAATCTATCAACTCAATTTTAGAACAACTTTTTTTTTTTTTAAGGTTTGGAGGACTGTAAAGTAATAACACTAATTTCTGGACTATAGAACTTTTAAATTTTTTTGTCTATTTTCATTCTTTTTTTTTTTTGGATCCGGTCGTGGGGCCTGAAATCTGGGCCTGGGCGCTGTCCCTCAGCTCTTCAGCTCAAGGCTAGCGATCTACCTCTTGAGCCATAGTGCCACTTCCGGCTTTTTTTTTTTTTTCTTATGTAATACTGAGGAATCGAACCCAGGGCCTCAGGCATGCAAGGCAAGCGCTCTACCACTGAGCCAGCCCCAGAGCTATTTTCATGAATATCCAATCTTTCACTTTTTATTTTAACCATGAAAGTATTACTTTTAAAAATGAGACTACAAAGATGTTTTTACTGAGGAATGCTAGCACCATCTCTGGTCAGTCAATTGAAAACCCTCTTCTGATCACTCATCAAAGCCTCCTGGACAAAGGACATGGTTTCCACAATGATGTATCACAGAACTGGGTTTTCACATGCATGTCAGTGATGATACAGTGAAGCCTCTTATGTGACCTCATACACTTATGCCCATTTTATAGAACTTGGAATGCTGGTTTTAAATTGAGATTCAGAGAAATGCTGGATCCATGAATAATTTATTTCCCTGATTTTAGAACCTGGCTTAATCACTGTACTTTCCCACCAGCTTCTGAAACCTGGCAATGGACAGGCATACTTGTAAGCCTTGTAACTATGGTTGTCACATGTGGCTGGAGCTGAGAATCAACTCCTCAGACAGACCTCCCACCTGCAAATACCAAGTGCACATGCTCCAGCCTCCTCAATACCACCATCTCCCTCTGAGATCTTCCTAACTGCCTGGGCTCTGTTGAATGCGTGATCCCCATCTGTCAGTTAGGAACGACAGGGCACTTACCTCAGAGGATGCTAGAAGGATTAACCCGGTGGCACAGGTAGAGAATAAAGGATTCCTACAAATGGCAGCTATTACTACTGGTGGAAACTGGCTTTAGAGAGAAGACCAAGAAGACAACAACGCATCCCATACATCTCATAAATTCCCTTTAAGGGGCTGGGAAGGTGGCTCAGTGGTAGAGCGCTTGCCTTGCATGCCTGAGGCCCTGGGTTCGATTCCTCAGCACCACATACGCAAAAAGAAAAAAGCCGGAAGTGGCGCTGTGGCTCAAGTGGTAGAGCGCTAGCCTTGAGCTAAAGAGCTGAGGGACAGTGCCCAGGCCCAGAGTTCAGGCCCGATGACCAGACAAAAAAAAAAAAAGAAAATAAAGAAATTCCCTTTAACTCTTCCTGATGTATGAAAATGAATCCTTAAATGTGCATGAACCATTCACAGAGAAAAGTGGGTCTGATGATCTAACACCTACCATCAAGGTCACATGAAACACCATGGACACAAGCAGTCATGTCCAGGGTTACTAACACAAGTGCTCAGGTCCAAAGTTATGCAAGAACTTTTATCCAAGGTTGAGCCTGCTAGGGGTTTCACAGTTACGCAACAAAGTTATGCCCTTGCTGTATCTGAGGGCCCCTCTACGCACCAGATTCGGTCAGTTGGGGGGGGTGGAATGTTGACCGCCAAGGTTCCTCGACATTCTTGTACTTCAACAGTTAGCAGCAAAGGTGTATTGGAGACTTCTTCAATCTTCTTTTTAATGAACTCTGTCTCCGTTGCTTTTTGGAAATATTTTGACTTGGTAATTTTATCAACAAACCTCATAATCTTACTTGTCCGATGACCTCCAACATACCTTCAAACAAGGAACACCAAAGAGTATTGGTATTAACTTTGCACTGTCACTCACAAAAACTATGTGGCTATATATTAAGCTTCCTTTATAACAGTTTCTCGGTGGTGGCATGAATGGCTAACTCTGTGCCAAGGGCCGTCCTGTGCACTGTGGGATGGGTAGCAGTCTCCCTGGCCTCTGAGCATTCTCCCTAGTCATGACTGTCTCCAGACATGTCAAATGGCCCCTGTAAGAAACAAGTCACACGGGGTTGAAAACTACTACTCTAGAGAAGGTATCTCCCTAGGCCACTCAAATACTGAGTGCAAGCCGGGTGCCAGAGGCTCATGCCTGTAATCCTAGCTACCCAGGAGGCTGAGATCTGAAGATCATGGTTCAAAGCCAGCCCGGGCAGGAAAGTCTTATCTCCAATTAACCACCAGGCACTGGTGGCTCACACCTGTTATTCTAGCTATTCAAGAGGCTGAGATTGGAGGATCACAATTTGAAGTCAGCTTGGGCAGGAAAGCACCTAGCTCCAACAACACCACCACCAACAAAAACTCAGAAATGCAGCTGTGGCTCAAGTGGGAGAGTGTTTGCCTTGAGTTAAAAAAAAAAAAAGCTCAGGGACAGCAACCAGGCTCTCTGAGTTCAAGCCCTAGGACCAGCACCCCAAAGGAAAAAAAATCAGCTAACCATCCATAGTTTCTAAATAAATAAATAAGCAAGCAAACACATAAATACAATCAGGTGAATGTTCTAGCTCTGCGGGAACCAGAAGCTCAAGGGCAGCAAGCAAGTGCATTGAGCTTCAGGGGAGCACCGCTCTGCTGGCCACTAGGGGGGAGTAGTGTGCCTGCTCAGAACCACAAACATGCTCTGCAGTACAAAGTCGTGGAATTAGGATCCTCTTAAGGACAAAATGTTGTCTGAGTATTTTTTTCTTAGGGCTTAGAATTTAAACAAGCCACTGACTGACACTAGCTAGTAAAGTGTGAAGAAGAAGAGAGAGAGAGGGGAAAGGGCTCGCTCCCAGTCTGCTGACTCTGGAGCCTCCAGAAGCCCAGGTTTACTCACCCTTCAGCTCCTGGGATCAGCTGTTTATCTCCAGCACTGGGCTCTGGGGCATCGTCTTCATCAGAGGAGCCAGCACTGGAAGATTCCTCATCGCTGTCGGCCAGACAGTAGGCCCTGGGCCTGCAACTGAACCAGGACAGAATCACCATGCAGTCTGCCATTGTCAGACTACACACATACGCCCAAGAGAGGGCACATGCATGCACACACTTAACCAAAAGAGTCAACAGGAACCTCTGCTACATGTTGCCACTGTCTCCAACCCTCCAGAAAGGAGCCAATCCAAGAGCCCTTGGACTGGCCTGCTCACTCAGAAGCTTCCAGTGCCAAATCCCCTACAGACTGCAGAGGTCTTGGGCAGGAAGAGTTTGCTTTGAGCATGCATCATCACAAGGACAGTAAAGTGTGATGAAGTCACATAAAATGCAGTGCGTTGGGAATCAGCGGGAGCCAAGTGGGAGGATGAATGGAAAGAATAGATGGCAGCAGAGGTGCAGTGGAAGCTTATGTTGGTGACACGACCACTTCTCATGAAGGTGAATAGTGAGGTCCCTTGCTTCTGGCAGAGTCAACAACTGTATCCTACCTTGGTTATCATTTTAGACTCCATCCTAGTGAGATTACTTATTTGAATCCTTACCTGTCTTATGCCCTGTGTGTGTGTGTGTTTGTGTGTGTGCGCGCGAGCATGCATGTCAGTAGTGTAGTTTGAACTCAAGGCCTTGAACTCTCACTTGGATTTTCTGCTTAAGGATACTGCTCTACCACTTGAGCCACAACCCCACTTCCAGCTTTAAAAAAAATTATTATAAAGATGCTGTACAGGGGCTGGGAAGGTGGTTCAGTGGTAGAGCGCCTGCCTTGCATGCCTGAGGCCCTGGGTTCGATTCCTCAGCACCACATAAGCAAAAAGAAAAAAGCCAGAAGTGGTGCTGTGGCTCAAGTGGTAGAGCGCTAGCCTTGAGCTGAAGAGCTGAGGGACAGTGCCCAGGCCCAGAGTTCAGGCCCCATGACCGGACCCCCCCCCCCCCCAAAAAAAAAGATGCTGTACAGAGGGGTTACAGTTACATGAGTAAGGTAATGAGTACATTTCTTGTCAAGTACTGTTATCCCCTCCTCCACTTCTAGCTTTTTTTTAACCAAAAAAATTGGATATAAGTCTCCCAGACTTTCTTTCCTAGGTTGGCTTCAAAGTGTGATCCTCAGATCTCAGCCTTCTAAGTAGGATTATAGGAGTGAGCCACCAGTGTCCAGCATGCCCTATTTTGAGGGTCACAAAGAAAGCCAACAATCACTAGGGACAAGTCATAGAACACTCAAGAAGTGACTGATATGAGAACCAAGAGCCTTTTCTGGAAAAATACAAATTTAAAGGCTCATCTTTTTCATTAAAAACAGACACCTCATTGAAGAGTGCCATTCTGCAGGGTGGAGAGTCAGTTTCTAGAGGCAGGGCTTCTTGATCATCAGTGGAGGTGAAGATCAATGCTCCCCTCATAGGGGCCTGAGGATTCCTGACTGAGCTTCAGTCACATCAAAGGCAATTCCTTCCCTGGACTAGGGCTTTGCTTCTGAGAATTCTGGCAGGGCTTTGCCTCAGAGGAGACTTAACTAGGGATGAAATGAACAAAGGACACTAGTCTCTGAAGGCTACTAAGCAGCCAAATGGTCTGTAAGCAGAGGCTGGACCTTCTACTATAGACCAGGACAAAAGTACACAGCCAAGGGAGGTTGTGGAACTTGAGTTTCCCTGCAGCTTCAATCCTTTAGTTTTACTCTAAGGCATCCTTTGACCACCAAAGTCCACTTGGACATTATCTCCTGGCCAATGGGGGCCAAGGGCAGAACACACATACTAATAAGGCCTAAAGGTCCATCCAGCAGTACTCCAACAAGGCAGGAGGGTAGAACTGAAGCCTTAGGTCTGAAACAGGAGCCAAGGTGTAAGAGGATCCCACAGTGTTGTCCTCCCTGGCAGGACATGCAGATCCTGCTCAACTCTGGCTCTGAAAGGTTAGAGCCAGCACTTTTCAGGCAAACTAGACTTTCATGTTAAAAGGAAGCAGAACAGAAGTCTCTAGTCCCTGACAGCACCTAAAGGTCTCCTGCTTCTGGAATAGGTCTGGTCTGGCCAGTTCGGGAAGTACTGCTTCTGTGAAACTGTTTATACTCACAGAACCATCTCAGGAGTTCCATGGTTAGGCTGCCCTCATAGGACTCTTGGGTTTCAAATACACATCGCAAAATGTCATTCCCAAGAAAGCCTGTATTGGATCTCAGGATGAGGAAAGAAATTTACAGAGACATAAACTGCCAAGGATTATACAACTGCCCTACTTCTCCATCAGTAAAATGGCTCTGCTTTCTGGCTCACACCTTGTACTGCCAAGCATGGAAACTCCCAACAACACAAGGCCTGGTCCTCATCCACAAAGTACAAAGGGCTGCTTGCAAGATCTGGGATCACAGAGAGATCTGCTGAGCTACCACCTCACATCCCCACCAGTGTGGTGGCGTCACACCCTGGGCAGAAGATGCCAAGGGCTGAGGGCTGCAGTGAGCTCTCGCGTTCCCAAATTAATCCTCTGCAGGTCTGAGAAGGAGGAATTTGCAGCTTCATGTAAATAATTCAGATACTGCTGTATCAGTTAAAGGATATCAAGTGACATGAAATTCTGATTTTGACCAAGTGCTACCTCTGCGGTCTGTGTTGGGAGCTATGTTCTGCAGCACCCAATACTGATAGTATGGCTAAGTGTTTGGCTGATAATTCAGTCTTTAAACTGATATGCATTTCCTGATCTTGACCTTGAGGTTCCTGTCAGCAGGAACTTCAGAGAAAGACATCATACACCCTCAGAGGTGTGCCTGACAGTTTTAAATACACCTCAGAGTGTTAACTTCTCAGCAAACCATTTGAACAGGCTCATTCCAGCTGTATTGCCTCTCCTAAAAATCTTTTTGGAAATGCATCTGGAGTCAGACACCCACAAAAAGTATTTTTGTTGCTGATACTATCTTACTTCTTGGTCTCATAATCACCAACACCTCTGACAACTTCTTAGCAATTTCAAAACCATTCACAAAGCAGGAATGATTTGCTGTTACTCAGGATGATTAAAAAAGGTCACAGACTCTGGATCTAATTCTAAAAAGCAGCTCCAAAAAAAAAAAAGCTTTTAAATGAAGAGTGTATGCATAACTAGCCCTGTGAGGGGCCTACACTCATAAGAATATACTAATTTCTCTTTCTTTAAGAGCAATCAGTCTCATCCATCTGTCACACACACATACGTGTACACACACAAATGAGCTCAGTGCCAAGAACATCAGGGACCTGGGGATGGAAGAGATGACATAATGAACTAGTGACCCAATACGGAAGCCGGAAGCCAGAGGACACAAGAACACCTGGCAGGGGTACCTCACTCTTAGGTCTCCCTTCACTTAAACACCCCAACATGTAGACCATTTCTCTTTCTGACTCATTTAGGTCCTCTTTCAGGTCCTATCCTAAAGTTCAGACAGCATCACTCCCTCCCTCACTTTTCCCATTTTTTTGCCATGCTGGGGATGGAAGCCAGGGTCTCACACATTTGCATCATCTACCACTAACCAACATCCTCAGCCCCTAGACTTCATTTTGAGTAACTTACTGCCCCCAAGTGACTGAACTCTATCTAGTATGTGACAAGAAGAGTATGTGGAAAGAAAAGAGCTGGAGGAAAGTGCCCACAAATACATCAAAGCTGTGCATGTCAGAGGAAAGTGACCCAATGGCATAAGGCAGCACAGATTTCAATTTCCATTTTACCCTTGGGGTGCCATAAACAAAGTTCCCACTAGAAAAAGGAACTTTTTATGGGCTAAGCAGTACTCTGCAGACTCCCCAAGAACATAATCATTCACACATTTGAATAGGAACTGAAAAAAAGCAGTGAGACAAGACATAAGGCCTGGACAGGCAGCCATGGGCTGAAGGCAGAGCCTGGAGAAAACGGCTGTATGAAGCTGCCCCTCAGGTTTCTTATGAAGGAAGATGTCCATGCTTGATAATAGTTACTATGCAAACTCATGTCTTTTCTTTCCTTAGCTACTCAGCCTCCAGGTGGTTCCATATGCTCATGACTGAAGAAGTAGATTCTAGAATCACTTCTGGGCTTAGGAGCTATGAGCCAACTGATGCATGGGGAGGTATTTTCTGTAAAGTTCCAGAGCTCTTGGATTCTCAAGGTCCTTTGTGCAAAACAGTACTAAGGGTCTATCTTTCCAGTCCTTTTTCTCTCTGCCAAAAACATTATTTTTCTTTTTTTGGGGGGGGGGGGGTCCGGTCGTGGGGCCTGAACTCTGGGCCTGGGCGCTGTCCCTCAGCTCTTCAGCTCAAGGCTAGCGCTCTACCACTTGAGCCACAGCGTCACTTCCGGCTTTTTTCTTATGTGGTGCTGAGGAATCGAACCCAGGGCCTCATGCATGCAAGGCAAGCGCTCTACCACTGAGCCACCTTCCCAGCCCTATTTTTCTTTTTAATTGTATTCTTGCTCCTAAAA